>NC_081179.1:8311811-8924551 GCF_012432095.1 Onychostoma macrolepis
AGCATCTCTCCTACCCTCGACTGCCATCATTATGGTCTCACAATGGACTGCTGAAAAAGCTTGTCTCCAAAAGCCAAAACAACATGGCCTCGAATCCCACAGGAAAACAGGGCAAGTGTCTTCCTGAACCCAGTGAACGTTAACTGAAAAGGTCTTTTCACTTCGGGGAGTTCCTTCAACCAAAGACCTTCATACTGAGTGTGCTGAATGTCACACGGACACACAAAAAGGAAAAAAAAGCCATATATGTTTCTTATCTACACAAGTTTCCTTATGTGAGCATAAAATAAAGCATTTTAATTGGGGGCTGATGCATATGACCTGAGAAAAACATGCTGACAGCTTTTAGCTGAAATGACTTTTTCTCTTATACGTATAAAGAAAAGAAGTGAAAGTAATGCTTAAAGTTTAAAAGTCACCATAAGTCCTAGTGTGGGAAGAAGAAAGAAGTTTAGAGAGAAAAAAAGCGCTAGACAGACCTATCTGTGTACAATTTTAATGAGGTTGTCCCCTCATTTTCCTCTTTAATGAATATTAAATGCCCAACCACCATTTAAATATCTGTATGTGTAACTCCAAGCTAAGAATAAAGGTCTATCACGTCTACTGTGCTCAATGGGAGCCTTCAAAAAAGGCGGGAAAGGGCCTTGAGAGAGAGAGAGATGTTTGCTGCCCGGCATGCCTCTCACGTTCTGCCCTAATTTCAGTCGGGTATGAGGAGGAGGATTGTGGGCCAGAGCGCATCATACACACTCTTCGAGGTTTGAGACATCAATGGCAGTTAAATCGTACCATGTGCATTGTCAAATAAATACAACCATTGCCAACTGGGTGGTACTGAGAGCCAAGGGTGTTTAAACAGGCAGTGCTATAGGTGCAAAGCAAAGGCTTTCGCATGTTTATCATATCAAAATACTACTGAGTTATAAAGTATTGATTTATATTAGATGCAAAGTACTGCACTGTTTACATCATACTGTGTAGACGTAAGGCCCTATTTTAACGATCTAAACGCATGGTCTAAAGTGCACAGCGCAGGTGCACTTAGGGCGTTTCCGAATCCACTTTTGCTAGCATAATGACGGGAAAAACGGTTGGCACTCCCAGCGCATGGTCTAAAAGGGTTGTCCCTATTCTCTTAATGAGTAATGGGTGTGTGTTTGGGCATAATGTGCAATAAACCAATCAGAGTCTCATCTCCCATGCCCTTTAAGAGCGAGTTGCACTCGCGCCAGGGCGGATTCTCTATTTAAACGGCGGAATTTTAAGGAGCACAGACTGAGCACGTCTCCAGAGAGCAAACAGATCTGCTCATGCACGAGCAAATAGGTAGGCTAATTCTGATACACGCAATGACTATCCATTATAACATGTATGACATTTTTATATTTATGTAGCCTACACAATAATATTCTTTTACACTGTAATCCTTAAATTTTTAATATTTGGCATGTTTTTGTGCTGCTGCGCATCCCTGTGTGTAATAAGAAAAGTGAACGTGCATTGTGGACCCTCCCAGAGGCGCATTTTCTACTAACACGCTGTTGCAATTTATTAGTTGCAGTTAATTAACACTGAACAATAATAAGTATAAGTTATAAGAATTTTGATTGCTTTACTGTTTGTGAATGTTGTTAACCTTCACAATATATTCATACGAACTACATTTCATATGAGCAGCAGCGCGAGAGACGAGGAAGAGAGGAGTATGCTGGGATTGTTGGCCTGCTGCATTCACATCTACAAATGACTCTAATCAAAAATATACTGTGCAACCAATGTAGTCCAAATCTCAAACAAACGACTCATTTGAGAAGATTATGTTCTCTTCTTTTTACTGACTCACAAACAAACAAATAGCACAACCAGCGCAGTCTGATTCACAAACAAAAGACACTTAAGGCAAGTTGTTCACCCCAATAATGATAAGTATAATGGTAAACTACAAAGCTTTGCAAAAAATAGTTCATACCACAGCTAGAATTATGATACAGAAGAACAAAACATGACTCCTATATGAGCCAATTATTTTTAGTGGCTCAGAAATGCACAGCACAACCAGTGTAGTCTAATTCATGAACAAATGACTCTTATCAACCAGTTATGCAATTTTTATGTAAAACAACCAGTCGTTTTTGTAAAAATGTACAGAACAAATGAGTCTGATTCACAAACAAATTACTCTTGAATCCATTCTTTTTAGTCTATTTAGAAATGTAGAGTGGAACCGGAATAGAATAATTTAAAAACAAACTATTCTTATAAGTCTGTTCTTTTTAGTGACTCAAAAGCATACAACACAACCAGTGGTCTGATACACTGAGAAATAAATTTCATGAACCAGGTCTTTTTAGCAAGTCAAAAGCAAAAGTGTAGAATTATTTACACAAAAATGACCCTTAAAAGTCGATTCTTTATAAAGAATCCAAAAAGCACAAACAGTGAAGTCTGATTCACAAACAAATGAACATTTTTTTTTTTTAGTGACTCAGAAACATGCAGTGTGACCAGTGAAGATTAATTTACAAACAAATGATTCTTATGAGCCAGTTCTTTTTAGTGAATCAAAAACATACAGCACAACCAGTGTAATCTGATCCATGAACAAATGACTCTTATGAGCTGGTTCCTTTTAGCAAATCAAAATCATATAACAAAACCAAAGTAGAATGATTTTTATGAGACTATTCTTTTCAGGTGCCTCAAAAACAGAGCACAACCAGTGTAGTCTGATTCATAAACAAACAAATCTTATGAGCGGTTCTTTTTTACACTATGTGCACATTACGAATGATACCTATGATAAAGTACAAAGAGAGTTCACATTACAACTAGAACTGTTATGAGTGGTTCTTTTTTAATGAATCAAACACATATAACACAACTAGCGTGGTCTGATTCACAAACTTATGAGTCACCAGAATGAATCAAAGCTTCTGTTTGACTTTAGAAGACATGGAATACGGTCGTTTTAGGGTGTGTATACAGTGTTCCACCAAAAAAAAAAAAAAGTGACGTGACGTGAATGTCTAATAAATAAAGCCAAGTTGTTATTTTTAGGTGCACTTTCCCTTTAAATTGTTGTTTATTCATTCGAATAGCAGATCAAACAATACATGTGCTCTTTTAAGCATGGCTGACACACTAAAGCTGCTTATTCGGAGATGCTTACAGACAGTCAAACAAACCTAACTGAAAGAGACGAAGGCAAAAAGAATTCAGTTGTCAAATCAGCTTTGAAGGGCACTTCTATCAGACTGTAGCTCACGTCAGGCTGGAACACATGCCACTACAAAACAGTATAATCAAAGGCAACAACTTCACTTAATAGCTAAAGATGTTCTGTGTGGGACTATCATAGCAATATCCAATCAAATCCAATTAACTTCTTGGAGCCTCCCCTCCAGAAAAGTGCATTACAGCAGGATTAAGCCGCTATCTGTACTGGACTTGATTAATGACCATGTTAATTAATGCTGAAGGGGCTTGTTGGAGCGGTTCCTCACGTACAGCCGTTCAGTGATCCAGCGGCGATGTGGGGACCAGGCAAATAGAACCATCACCAGAACAGACAGCCTGTCCCACAAACACTTGTATACTTCAACAGAGTCTTGGCTGTGGAAGAGCTAAAGTTTGGCCTCCGAAGTACTTCTAAACTCCAGCGTATGCTGACAGGGCCTGGGACATAATGTTTAAGGGTGGGTTGCCAAGTAGACTATATTTTCACATTTTATAGTGAAGTAATGGTACTTATGCACTATGGCTGGAAATTTAATGAAAGTAAGTTTATATTGTAGCAACCATGTGGTACAACCTGCAGTGCATTTGGATTATAAAGTGAACTAAATACAGTGAAGTGTGAGGCTTTTATAGATGATTATTTTCATCTATGTTTTAATTTCGAAGTGACACAAACCAGTGCAGCTATTGTTAACTAAACATAGTACATCTATTAAACTATTAAAATGACTCTAAATTGTTTCCATCAATTGAATTGAATTGAAATGAAATAAAATGAAATTAATAAATTAATTAATTAATTTGGATTGTTGCTTTGGCAACTAACTTAAATAAAATAAGTTTAATTTGAAGTAAAAATATGAAAGCTTAAACTAAAATAAAAATAAAGTTGAACAGAAATATATTTTTAAAAATAATAAAAATGACAGACAACACAACAAAATGACTCAAATGTAAACTACAATTAATATGAACACTGAAAATGTAAATATAAAAGCTAAAATATTATTAAATACAATAATAGTAATACAATAGTACTTAAAACACACACACACACACACACACAAACAAACCAAAAGATCGTTCATAAATAGGGATGAAACTGAAAACCTGATAATTATTTTTATTTTAATGGAAATAAATTAGAAAACAAACAAACTATGTAATAACTTTAAAAAATGTCTAAATAAATTAAAAATAATACACTAAGATCAATTATGCTACAAGCAAATTTGGGCATCACAACATTATGAAAAATGCATATTCATGATATATATAAAAAAACATTTATATTTTTAGTATAAATAAAAATATTAAAAAAACAAATAGGGGAAAAGAGTACACATGAATGAACACTAATACTGACTGATATAATATACATTTAAAACATAAATAAAACATAAAAAAAGAAAACTAACTATGGCTAATAAATGATATGACACCAATGTATTGTGGATCCCTATTCATAACCGATGAATGAAAATTCAGGAATCATCATGAAAATAGATTACATTATCTGAAACGTGAATCAAATTCAAGTTACTATAAAATGATCAATATATAAACAACTGTGACTGCACATTATTTAATTATATAATAATGAGGCAACGCAAACAAAGTAAGTGTTACAACCCTTAACAAGAAGTCATTTATCGTTTTCACTCATTTGTCCACATCCTGCTCTCGATTTCCTTTATCGCTCTTACATAAAGATAACAATGCATAATGTCCATTTAATATGCAAATATATTTAATAGTATAGCAAAATCACTACCTCTGAAGCCCAGTGTATATTTCAACAGCAAATACAGACTCTCCAGAGACACTGAAATATAGCCTCAATGTTTTCAAGATTAAAATCAAATGTGAACATTTGAATAAAACAACTCTTTATTTCAACAACAACAACTTATATCCAGAAAACACAAAACACCCAGCACTACCCTTTATTCGCAGCGGTGCCAGTCAAGATAGCCTCAAGGTAAAGTGGTTCCCACTCGTCAGAAACCATGCAAACAAATTTAACCGATTGCAATCTTGGGGCAATAGTTCATGCTGTTGTTTATTCAAGCTCTAAAGAGACTTACAAACCATCCAAAACTGTGTAATTATGAAATCTCCATTACATAACAGAATATGAAAACGATCCCTCAGATTAAACGACTTTTGTCATTAATTAATATGAAAAGCTCGTCTCGGATAGGCCCACCGAAGCCTTTTGGTGCTAGAAACAGCTGTTAGCTCCACAGGTACGCTAGTGCTAATCTGCGTTAGCTGCTGATGGATGTAATTAACAGTTATCCAACACGTTCTCATTTGTCTTGTTAAGAAAACTGCAAGACGCTCTCTGCTGGAAACTTCAGGGTTGGGAAGGTGATATGATCATTGTAGGCCTGTTGAATCAAAATGACACAAAAGCCACCAGAGTTTGAAAACATGCTAACTGGTTCTTAATGGATTCCCAAACTTTTCAATGACCTTTTAATGAATTTTCAATTCTTTTATCCAGTCATTTCCATTGATTTTTTTTTAAATTTGTTTAGAGATTACGCTCATGAGGAGTAATTTTAGCATTTAGAGTTTGGCGGAAGTAGAAAAATTTATTTAAAAATGCATGATTTTAACCATTTTATTTAGTTATATCTTACTGAATGCTACCAACTTAAGTTACATTTTCCAGCAGGACAGTCCAATACACAAAACATTTTACTGTGGTAAAAAAACATTTGTACTCACCCGTTTAACGACAGTTCTAACAAGACTCCAGTAAATCCAAATAAACTCCAACTTCTGACTCTCCGTATTAGAAATCCACACCCATCCAGCTCACACCTGGAGCAAAAATACAGATTTAGAATTCAGGAAGAAGATCAATCAGATTACATTTCTGATAATATCAAGCTTCCTTCATATCGCTATATTGTCATTTATTGCTTTGAGATAAACCTTTAGATTGAGGCTCTCTCAGATCACAGATTTCAATGCTTAAAAGAATTCAGAGTTGAAAGAGCGTTTGGGAAGATACTTTGAAACTGTAGTTGCCTAATCTACAAGTTAAATGTCAGTAAAACTGCATTTATCTCAATAAGGGTGACAGCTGTAAATTTCACAGATTACTTCAAACTAAATACACCTAATTAAACTTCCATTTTTTCTATATGCTGAAAATGATGAAAGCCCATTTCCTAAGAGAGACTTTCTTCATTTTTAAAAGCTATGCAAGACTTTATTCGTCTTGCAGTTCTGATAAAAAGAAGTCAAAATTGCATGATATAAACAGGATGGTGAGATATAAATACAATTCTGACTTTTTTTCCCCTCACAATTCTGTTTTTGTTTTCGACACAGAATAAACACAAAAACAAAATAAACACTTTTTTTTCCCTGAGTTTGTCTCGCAATTGTTTTTTTTTGTTTCAAGTTGTTTCTTTGTTTCCAACACAGAAAAAAGGGAAAATGTGACTTCCTCTTCAGGAACTCAAGCTGCATCCGAAAACGCTAAGGGAACGCCTTCAGCGTGAGAGGCTCTGAATATCGTGTGCAATCTATCCGATGGATGGATGAGCGAGACGTCACGGACGGGGTGACGTAATGACCAGCTGGTATAAAAGCTATGTGTGTGTATTGTCTATTCAATCAGTTGTGAGTCTTATTTGGTGTTGTCTGTCCCATAAGCTCCATAAAATGTCTAAGAGACATTGTAAGGGTGAGCAGTGCACAGTACAAGCTGTGTGTTCCTCCCTGCAAGCGTTAAATCACTGCATCACAGCTTGTGTGTGTTCTGCTTGGGAGAGGAGCACGCACAGTCGGCACTCGAGGGGGCCGGATGTCCGCATTGCGATCTCCTTCCAATGCAAATTTTTCGCTCCCGGAAGGCTCTCTTTAACGAGAGGGGAGCCACCACCAGCATTCCCTGCAGTGCTGGTCCGCGGAGCGGTGTAGGCGCTCGTGGGGTTCGCAAGTGGATCTGTTGGAGGGAACAGAGATGGGCGAGTCTCTATCTCCTTCCCCACCCATCAGATTTGGTGCCCGTTCTCCGGGATCGGAAGCCCAATCGGCGGTTACTTCTCCCCGGGGAATGGACTCCACCACCTCAGTTGCCCCAGTATGAGGAGCTGTTGGAGGTGATGACTTGTGCAGTGGCCAAATTAAAGATCGACTGGCCGGCCAAGGAGCAAGCTGAGCCGCACACTGGATGAACGCTTTCTGCGAGCGAAGCGATCAACTCCAACACGGAGCCCGCTGTTCTTCCCCGATCTCCTCACCGAGGTGTCGAGATCGTGGGCAAGACCTTTTTCGGCCCGCATCTTCATCCCCTCTTCAGATTACTATGGTAATGTAGGGGGATTGAACGATTGCGGTTATAGAGTGATGCCTCGGGTGGAACAGACGCTCGCGAGCTATCTGTCCCCCGACGCTGCATCGTCTCTAAAGGCTCCGTCCTTGCCCTCCAAGCCGCTGCTTACATCTTCAGCGCTGGTGGGCAAGGGATACGTGGCAGCGGGTCAGGCTGGCGTGTGTCTGCACACCATGTCGGTGTTGCAGGCATACCAGGCTGACCTGCTTAAAGAGCTGGATGAGCGTGAGGCGATGAGCTCCGATGACATCACAGAGCTCAGGCGAACCGCTGATTTGGCTCTCCGCACCACCAAGGAGACTGCCCGTGCTATTGGGCAGTCTATGGCAGCCCTGGTGGCAGCGGAGAGGCATCTGTGGTTGACCCTGTCCGACATCAGAGAGAAGGACAGGGTCTTCCTCCTGGACGCCCTGCTTGTGCCTTCTAGCCTGTTTGGCGATGCCGCCGATACTGTCGTCAACAGGTACCAGGAGGCCCGTAAACAAGCGGTAGCGTTTCAGCGGTTCTTCAGCGGCAGAAGTCCTTGGCAAAAAAGCCCTGACGCCCATGGCCCATGGCTTATGAGGGTAGCCTCCTCAGGGGAAGAGCAGCATTCACCGCAGTGCACGGTGCCCGTTCCTCCTCAGTGCCCTCAGGGGACCGGGCTGCTAACCCTGCCACGTACGGTGTATCCAGGGCGCAGCGATCTCCAGCAAGCACACATCTTAGTCTCTTCTGCCCGGAGCTGAGATGCTCGCCTACTGCATACTGTAGAGAGAGGCTACAGAATCCAGTTCGGTTCTCCTCCGCCTCGATTCAACGGGATGAATCCCACTCTGATGGGCCCCGAGCAGGCTCTGGTAATGGAACGAGAAGTAGACACTCTCTTGAGGAAGGAGGTCATCGAGGTGGTCCCTCCTCACGAAAGAGAGTCCGGGTTCTACAGGCGATACTTCATAGTTCCAAAGAAGGATGGAGGGTTGCGTCCCATTTTAGATCTGCATCAATTGAACAGCTCAGTCATGAGACTGAAGTTCAGGATGCTTACACTCAAACAGGTCGTGTCTCAGATCAGGTCCGTGGACTGGTTTGTCACGATCGATCTAAAAGATGCATATTTCCATGTCTCCATCCTTCCCACTCACAGGAAGTTCCTGAGGTTTGCTTTCGGGGGCGAAGCTTACCAATATCGGGTTCTTCCCTTCGACCTAGCACTCTTAACCCGCACCTTTACGAAGTGTGTGGATGCTGCGTTAGCTTCGTTGCAGCTGCAAGGCATCCGCATACTCAATTAAATCGACGATTGGTTGATTTTAGCTCAATCAGAGCAGATGGCAGTTCAACATCGAGATGTCGTTCTTGCTCATATGGAAGTGCTGGGGCAAAGACTGAACGCCAAGAAAAGTGTGCTTTCTCCAGCTCAGAGAACCACTTCTGGGCGTGGTTTGGGATTCGACCACGATGCAGGCACATATGTCACCTGCTCGGATCGAGTCTGTCCTCACTACAATCGCGAGAGTGAGAGAAGGCCAATCACTCACTGTAAAGTAGTTTCAGAGACTGCTGGGTCTGATGGCAGCTGTGTCCAACGTGATACCTCTTGGCCTGCTGTACATGAGACCCTTACAGTGGTAGCTCAAGACCAGGGCGGTGCCTACGTGCCTTAGACATGTGGAGACAACCCTGGTTCTTGTCTCAGGGCTCGGTGCTGGGAGCTCTTTGTCGCCGCGTAACGCTAGCAACGGATGCGTCCCTCAGCGGTTGGGGTGCGGTCATGAGTGGCCACCCTGCCTGCGGTCTGTGGAGTGGTCGCCATCTCACTTGGCATATCAATTTTCTGGAGATGCTGGCCGTGTTTCGAGCTCTGAAACACTTTTTCCCGAACCTGAGAGATCACCATGTGTTGGTGCGCACTGACAACACAGCGGTGGTCTCTTATATCAACCATCAAGGAGGTCTGCGTTCGCACCCCCTGCACAGGCTGGTGCACCAGATCCTTGTGTGGGCCCAAGGGAAGTTATGCTCACTGAGGACGGTTTATATTCCTGGGCACCTCAATATGGGAGCAGACATCCTGTCGAGACAGGGGCCAAGGCCCGGGGAATGGATGCTTCCCCAGAGGTGGTGAAGCAGTTCTGGAGAGTGTTTGGCCAGGCTCAGGTGGACCTCTTTGCGACTCAAGAAACAGCACAATGTCCCCTCTGGTACTCTCTGACTTATCCAGCTCCAATTGGGCTTGATGCCATGGTACAGACGTGGCCGAGGCTTCGTCTGTACGCCTTTCCCCTGATCGCTCTGCTCCCGGGAGTTCTGGCAAGAGTGCACCGGGACGAGGTCAGTCTACTACTGGTTGCTCCATTCTGGCCGGGCCGAGCTTGGTTCTCGGACCCGATTTCTCTCCTCTCACAAGCGGGGGTCTATCACCCCGCCCGGAGCTATGGAAGTTGTGGGTGTGGCCCCTGACGGGGCACAGCTCATAGCTTCCGGTTTCTCAACCAAGGTTGTTGAGACCATCCTCCAATCCAGAGCTCCCTCAACAAGGAAACTGTATACCTTGAAGTGGAAACTTTTCACTTCATGGTGCAGAGACCGCCAGCTCGACCCAGTCAATTGCCCGATTGGTACAGTTCTGGAGTTCCTGCAGGCCCGACTCTCCGCAGGGTTGACCCACTCCACCTTGAAGGTTTATGTGACGGAGATATCAGCCTACCACGCCTCTCTTGGTGGACAGTCAGTGGGCAGACACCCACTGGTTACACGTTTCCTCCGGTGCGCTGAGGCTAAGGCCCCCAGTATGCTCTCGTATTCCTACTTGGGACCTGGCTGTGGTGCTCGACGCTCTCTGTAGGCCTCCCTTCAAGCCTATTGAGGATATTTCTGATCGCCATCTCACTCTGAAGGTCACTTTCCTTCTGGCGATATCTTCTCTCAAGAGAGTTGGTGATCTTCAGGCCCTCTCAGTGGCCCCTTCTCACTTGGACTTTGTGCCCAGCATGGCCAAAAGCCTTTCTATACCCTAGAACAGGGTATGTTCCAAAGGTTCCCTCCTCGGCTATCCATTGGATAGATTGCACACGATATTCAGAGCCGCTCACGCTGAATGCGTTCCCCTAGCGTTTTCGGACGCAGCGTCTCGTTCCCTGGAGGAACCAGGGTTACATACATAACCTGAGGCGTTTTTCCTCACAATTCTTAGAAAAAATTCAAAATTGTAAGACATAAATGTATATTTGTGAAAAAAGTCAGAATATCTAAAATACATACATATATACATACATACAGTACACACATACATAAATAGTGAGAATTGAAGATTTCAGAAATCTGCATTTCTTTCCCCCCTTCCAATTTTAAATTGAAATCTTACAGTTCTGTTTTATTTATTTATTTATTTATTCACTAGAAAAAGAAGGTAATTTTGACTTTTTTCTTTGCTAATGTGAGCTTATATCTCACAATCCTGACTTTTCCCACAATTGCAAGTTAATGTCATTATTGAATTCTCTTCTCTGAATTTGGCGAAAAAAGTCAAAATTAAGGCAAAAAGATTGAATTACCAAGCTTTCATAGAAAACTAAGAAAATAGCAGTATTCAATTCAATAAAATACAAAGGACTTAAGTGAATCAGTGAAATATTTTCTTCAACCAGTTCATTGAAATCAACCATCTGAACAAACTGACTCACCATAATGAATCATGCTTTCCAACAACCTGATTCACTAAAAGTAATTATTAGAAGCATTGCTTCTATTAGCTACATACTCGACACTGAGACAGAAAGACACTAAACTAAACTAGACAGATGCCATCTCATCTACAGTCTGTTCTCAGACATTAAAGAGTCCCATATATTCTGGAGGAAAAAATTCAGATCCATCCCAGTTCATAAATGATGGAGGATCCTTAGTCTTTCAATATTTATTGATCCTTTTTGGCAAGGAAGTAAAGTCTGTCTTTTCTTAGAATCTGTCTTGCTTGTTCAGGCTCAAAATTACTTAATATCCCCTTTGGAACGTCATCAGTGTCATCAAGAATGGCATAATACTTGAATATTGAAATTTATTTGATAAAGACAGCAAACTGATTAACGTCAAATATGAGAGCTATGCCTCGTGTACAAAAATTTTCAGCCAGTCAGAAGAAAAATTGGAGTTGGTAATTTACAGGCCATTACAAATTTGAGTTAGATGACATTCAACACTCAACTAATACGAGAAGTCTATTATTTTCCATGTTATGTCCCCTGATAATAATGATTTTCATTTCTTACTTTCCACTTTTCATATTGCTTTTTCATTCTCCGCACAGATAATTCCCATAACCAATTTCAGTAACACGGCCAGCTGTGAAAAGGCTGGATTATTCCATATTATTCTTTGAGGTCACACACTTCTAAAACCCCTTTTAAACCATTTATATATTCTAAAAGCCCTAACACATCAAAATTAGTAACATCATTTTATGGCTCATATTATATAGTTCTGAACAATATTAAATAATAATAATAATAATAATAATACATGTGTATGTATTCATATTCATTTTATCATTTCATTTCACATTATGATGCTTTTGTATTTGTAAATCCTGAAATTAATTGTAAAATAAAATAACCATCCTTTAAGCATGTTATTTATGAAACTCTAAAATAATAATAATATTAATAATAAATACATTTTAATGTAATATACATTTCAATATATATAATGAATGTTTTATTATTTTATTTAAAGGGGTCATATGACGTTGCTAAAAAGAACATTATTTTGTGTATTGTGGCCAAATACCTCAAGCTTGAGATGGAAATGTTACGCCCCTCACCGTATTGTGATGCCGTGTCCTGGCACGATGACACAAAAACAATAAAACCCATTATAAACGAGGCATTTGTTGCATCCAGTGGGGACATAATTACTGATTATAATGACTTATACTGTTGCATCGCGCCGCGTAAACATTACCATGTCCGCGTTTGTGATCGGAGAAACAACAAACAACAAGCGCTACACTACACTGCTCAAAACTCGCGTTTGAATTGTCAGTGGCAAATTCTTTAAATAAGAAAACGTACTTACAGGCTGTAAGTCAGAAGCCCCAGACTGTCCTTGCAAAGTTGGAATTGCCCCACTTTATAGAAACTGGCAGCTTTATAGAACAGCTGGCAGGCTATTCCCAGGTTCAGGAAATAGTCCTTCGTAAAATGCGCTGCACACACTCTAATATTTGGGTTGAACTGTTCTGGAACAGTGTTGTAAATACAACTGAACCACTGATTTCTAGTTGTGTCCTCTTTTGGAAGCCAAACAAAGTACCTTCGCTTTCACAATGAAACACAGCATTTCCATGACATGGCGCTGGCAGCAGCAACAACACTACAGCGAGAATAAAAGTCCCGCCCTGTTTCTTTGCGTAAACATTTGGGCAGTGTTTTGCAAATCTCCCCACACCGTGATGTAGACATGTGGGGGTGTGTTTGAATGAGCCGTTTTAGGTGGGCGAGGTCAAGTCTTAACTTTTATAAAGAATATCTCTTTGTTTTTGAGACTTTAATCTTTGCAACTTCAGGGATCTCATCTATGCACAAACAGCTTGTAACACTCCAAAGAGTAAGGAAAACTTGAAATTGCATCATATGACCCCTTTAAGTCATATTATACATAAATAAATAAATGCCCATAGTCACTAGTGGTCTCAAACTTTTGGACCTATACTGTAAATTTTTGCGTATAAAAAAAGAAGCATGGGTTAATTTGTGAGATCTAAAGGCCTCACTTGAGACCCTTTAATATCTCAAGCTTTCTTTATGCTGTCTTTGTACTGTGGAATACAACGGCTCACACAAACTCGCCCCTGTTGAACACTCTTTGTCTTTGAATCCCGCACCAGTTCCTTTTAATTGAAATTCCTTTGATATGTAGTCTACTGTGGCCAGTTTAAACCTTGAAGTAATCCAAGTGATAATAGTTTCATTGTTGCTGTGGTTGGAAATGGGCTGTAATGGGGAATTCTGAAGACGTGCCACTGTGATTATTGACAGCTGGGCCTCTGGGGCGAATCAATTGATATTTTTTCCCCCCGCTCTGATTTCTAGGCCTGCCAGGTAGCCAGCTGTCATAATTAAGGCCATCCAGACAGATAATGAAACACAGGCGGAATATTAATGGTGTTAGTGTGTCGCATACAAACACAAACAGACAAATGCATGGGCGTTCACAACACTTCTAATCCGCAATCTGTAAATGAAAGACACAGTAATGATGATTTCATTTAACATATCTCATATTGTTACAGAGTGTGCGAACCTGGCATAAATATTACGCGATAGCTTCAATGCAGTTCTCTGTACCATCACACTAATAGCACTCAATTTGAGTCAAGTCTTTGGAGATGATAAGGGGAAATTGAGACAACAGGGCAAACATGGGGTGAGAGGAATTCTGGGATTGCTTATGAATACTGAGCAGCCACTTTATGGACCACATCACCAATATGAATATGGAGTTTCTAAATATGGCTTTCATTATGTCTATGAACTTTACTAAAATCTGTGTTTTCTTAAAGGGACAGTGTATTAATTTATGTGATGCTGATGTTTTCCATGCAGTGAAAGTGAAGGTTGACCAAAGCCTGTCAAGCTGCAAAAATGACAAAAAGCACCAACAATGTGGCCAATATGAGTATATTTCAAGCATTCTGAAAAAGCTTTGTATAAGAAAAAGAATTAAATTTAATTCAATATCCACTGATAATTTTTTGTCAAATATCATACAGTGTCACACTAGTTTGGAATTACAACATTCCAAAATGAATTTGCACATATTTAGATATATACACCCAAGAAAAATAATAATAATAATAAAAATAAATTAGAAGCATTGCACTGGCAACTACCTAAAATAAGTTGAAGTACTAAAAATGACTAAAACAAACTGAATGAATGAAGGAATGAAGAAACGAACATACGAACAAATAAAAATTAACTAATTAAACACACCAAAATAAAATCTGCATATGTTTATATATTATTAAAAAGTATTAATAATTGTTTTCTGTAATTGAAATAAAAATGAAATTATATAAATTTTACAAGAAAAAAAATATTCATTTTTTGAAATAAATGAAATAAAAATAAAGCTATATAGAAATGACTAAAACTAAAATAAAAACTGAAAAAGAAAAAAAAATACAAGCCAATTCAAAATATTAATAAATACTATAATACAAATAAATAACACTGAAAAGCTATTAAAAATCAGTTTCTATAAATTTAATTTAAATATCACAAGAAAAACAAAAATAAAAGCTAATTCAACACTTTAAATACAGATGCACTGGGAACAACATTAGTGTAAACAATGCAGAACTTTCCGTTTTGGTTGGACTATTCCTTTAAGATGATTAATATGGACATTCTTATGCTTCACATGTTGACATCATACATTATACATCAGTCCGTCCATTAGTATGCAGCATACGTGTACTCTGTCTTCAAAAACAAAATTTATATTTCAGATATTCAAACCTTCTCCTTAAGTGATGGACATGACATCATTTAAATGCATTTTGGTTGCCATGGGAGACCTCCTCATGCAAAGTTATGGAGCACAAATCAAAGAACGAGAGATAGTGTGAAATTCCTTTACTTCAAAGGCTAGTCTGGTCTTTCTAATTCTTTAATGTTGGCATCTCTTTTTCTTCTCGGCCTATAACTCTGCAGTGTCAGAGCCTTTGGCTTCAAAGTGAGGCGATCTGTCGGCTGGCACAGTTCCTCGGTGACAGACATGGCAAGTGTCTTGGACTCGGGGGTCCTTCCTAGAAGAGTGGCGCCCATGTTTGAATGAGTGAATTCTGTCCGTCAGTATCCACTGACCCCTCCGGGGCCACCTGGGGCTCCATCTGAGCCGTGGATCCTGCCAGACAACAACCTGAATAATGGAGCTGCCGCTAGTCCACTTAAAGTAGCCCGGAGAAACATTTTAATGCTCAGAGGTTGCTCGTTCGTGGCTCAGGAGACTTGCTGAATCGTTTAAATGGTCAGTCTTGTCTTAGTTTTTTTTTCTGAAATTACTTGAAGAAATGAAAAATGATACAACTGGCATACAGTAATTGAACTATAAATATTAATGTGGATTGTACAGTCCACATAATTTGCTTTTAGATGTATCAGATAAGAAATGTTTGAGGATATATTAAAATATCATAACCCGGAGCTATATAAAATAAAGAAATAAAGAAAGAAATGATAAATTGCTCTTTTACAGCTTGGGATATTTAATGGAGTTTTAAGTTTTAATGTATAATTTAAGTATTAACTTCATCTCATTAATTGAATGAATGAATGAATGAATGAATGAATGAATGAAAGAATGAATGAATGAATGAATGAATAATATGGATAGCATAACTTAGTTGGTCTGAAAAACTAAATACAAATATTTGAGCTCATAATGAGATTTTTGACTTCTGTTCTGTTTTGTATTAAATTGAGATTACTTGGGTTTTTCTCAAAACGTTTGGGATGGATGGACTAATTCTTCTCCCCAAATAGTCTCTGTGCTGTCTAGGAGAAAAAACTGAGACACTGAAGTGATTGGCTGATTGATTGATTGATTGATTGATTGATTTTTCTTGATTTTCATTCATTCATTCATTCACTTAATATTTAGTTTGATCACTGGCTTCAGTATCTTGGTTGGTTCACAGCTCGTTAGATTTTGAGAACAATATATTATGAAACTTCAGTATTGTATCTTAAGTAAAGGTCTCTATTTCTTTTCCATTAAATCTAAATGTTATTGAGATATTAAAAACATCTCACTGGTCATTTTTTTGATCACAGATTATGGTATTGTAAGCAACATCCTCCATTTCTTCTGAACTGTAGTAGTAAAAATACATCTCAGATGTTTCTCCTAAAAAGTTTTGGCATAACTTTGTTATTTCGTCTTTGAAAGGCTGAATGAGAAAAATTGGACGTCATAATGAGATCCCTGACTTCTGATAGCTTTTTTTTTTTTTTTTTGTATCAAAGCGAGATTAGTGTTGTCTACAAGAAAGAACTGAGATTCTGAAGTGATCTAATTTCTGATTTTTCAGTACTTCTCAAGTTTAACCACAGTTTAAGACATTGTTTTGACATTGTTGTGAAACTTTGGTATAGTAGGCTATTTCAAGGAAAAAGTCTCAGTTTCTTCTTCATTAAATGTTGCAAACGAGACATAATTGAGACATTAAAAAAAAACTTCTCATGGGTAACACTCGCAGACTGTGGCATCATAAACAGCCTTCATTTCCTCAGTTAGTTAGTTAAAGGTCCTCAGCTGGATTTCGAGCCATAGCGACTTGATGGATAAATGATCTAAGAAGATCGATCGTATGCAGTACTGATTTCCTCAGTACTGTCTAGATAAAACTGAGATATATATGAGTTCAAAATTAGATTTCTGACTTCTGACTGCATAAAGACAGATAACTGTTTTGTTTGTTTGTTTTTTCTCTAAAAAAATCAGACTAAAAAAAGTCTAGGAGAAACCGTGATTTTAAAGTCATCTAATTTGAGCATCTCTTCTCCATTAAATCTCAGTGTTGTATATGGGACATAATTGAGATATTTAAACATATCATTGGTCATTTTTCCTTCTCATGGGTAGTGGGTCACAGATTTTTAAATCATAAGCAACATCCTTCATTTCCTTACAGCTGTCTAGAAAGGAAACAAGTGAAATATTAAAGAGATCTTTTTGACTTTTCCCCCATATGAGGTTTTATATACATTACCGCTGCAGTTATATGCAAAAGCCAAGACCGAAAGTGAAATAAATAGGGAAAAGAAAGCCCTCAGTATGGAAGGAAGGTATATGAGCTATATTAGATCACATTCATGAAAAATAGTGTCTTAGATTATTGGCGTGCTTTTATTTCCAGGGCACCGACGCAAGCGTGTTTGAATAATGCATTGAGGTTCAGTCCCCACTTCAATAGATTTGTGCAATCCACTTTTACCAAATTAATGTCGGCTCTGCAAAATATGGCTGTTTTTATTCCCTGCCTGCATGAAGTACCAGGAAGTAACAGATTTGCATGATAATCAAGATGGCAGAGACAAACTTGAATACATGAACGTATGTGACTCCAATTGAGCATCTGCCTCTAACATGGATTCGAGCGCACAGAGAATAGAGCGTGAATAATAGTCAGAGAGAGAGAGACAGAGGGAGGGAAATGGAGATAAATAATGGTATCACTGGTTTCACCGTCACAATAGCAGCGCTGATTAATATCGCAGGAACTAAACGCCTCGCTAACCAACAGGACAGTACGACTGGCGTCATTTAAACTGGCCGTTCCACCTCCAGCCTGTTCTTTAGTTGGCATCTGACACCTGGCAGCTCTTAAACCCACTGATCTGAGGCCAGCTGGATGGACTCAACAGCCTGTCCGTCCCACTCACGCTCAGATCCTAATACAGACTGACCCAAATGAGATGCACACCGCCTGCCACGCTCATGCTAAGAAACCGAGGACGATTGTCCAGCATGCTGAAAGTGAAGCCTTGTGTTATCCTTAACCAATCAATTCATTGATATAATTCATAACATAATATAATAATATGCTGACCAAGGTGCATTTAAACAAAAATAAATTGGTACAAAAGCAGCAATATTATGAAATATTATTAGAATTTAAAATAATTTTCTATTTTTCTATATTTTAAAATGTTATCTATTCTTGTGATGGAAAGCTGAATTTTCAGCATTATTACTTTAGTCTTCAGTGTCACATGATCCTTCAGAAATCATTCTAATAGGCTGATTTGCTGCTAATGAAATGTTTTTTTCTTACTATCCATGTCGAAAACAGTTTATTTTTGTGGAAATATATCATAATATCCACATTATTTGATTAATAGAAAGCTCAAAAGAACATTCATTCAAAATTTATATTTTTTTGGAATTAAGTCTTTACAGTTACTTTTCATCAATTTAATACTTCTTTGCTGAATACAAGTATTAATTTCTTTCTTTTTTTTAAATGCTGACCCCAAAATTTTGAATGGTAGTGTGTGTATATTCATTTAATTTACATTAATTTAGTTGTCTAATTTCTATCTAAAAAAATGTGTGTATGTTTTCCATTGATGCATTTTTTGTTATGATAGAACAAGATTTGGCCGAGATACAACTATTAGAAAAATCTTTAGCAATGCATATGACTAATCAAAAATTAAGTTTTGATGTATTTACGTTAGGAAATTTACAAAATATCTTCATGGAACGTGATCTTTATTTAATATCCTAATGATTTTAGGCATAAAAGAAAAATCGATAATTTTGACCCATACAATGTATTGATGGCTATTGCTACAAATATACCCGTGCTACTTAAGATTGGTTTTGTGATCCTGGGTCACATATGCATCTTGTTTAAGTTGTTGTAAAAACTGTTTAGGTTTTTCTTTCTTTTTTTTTTCTTTTTTTTTTTACTTTATATTTACTGAAAATGTGATTAAGAAATTGATTTTTGCAGTGTCTTATTTTGATAAAAATCATCATTGTTGCATTTAGTTATCATGCAACAGATTAATTTTTCTATTCTCATCATCATCTCAAACACTAATTACTAATTAGCAAATAAATGAACTCATTGCCTTGGAAACAGATGGGAAAGCTGGGGAAATAATCAAGATGAAGAGATTTTAACCGCAAACAAACACACACAATGACACCAAGGTAAACACACGAACTCTCTCCTGGCTCCAGGACAAGGTGCATTTACCTAAAGCCCCTTCAAATGAGAGCGCCTCTGATATTCCAAACACACTGACACTGCTGAGCGCCTTAAAACAGCAGCGGATGAAAATAGGCCTGACACTCGGTGAAGTAAATTGCAGCGGATCAATTGAAAATGTCACCTTCACGGACAGATTGATTAAACGCAAAGTGCTGAACGCTCCTTATCCCCCAGAAACGTGGCCATAAGTCTGGGATGCAAAGCAGTCTGGGAATGCGGTGATGGCTGATGAGGTGTAACTTGAAAATTACAGCACGCAGCCTATTCTGTTCCTGTAAGCGCTGGAATACATGCACAGACATACTTATTTGTGCCTTTTTTGGTACTTAATATCGATGTTAGAAGGTGCTGAGATGAATTTGCCCATTCTCTGTCATTTCTCATCACGGTACATTGTGTCAAAGAAACCGAGGCACTTGAATTTCCTATGAATTGGTTTCTAGTGAATGTTCGTTGTGAAGGTTATTTGGCCTCAGTCACTTCAGATGATTTATCCCGAGAAAATGAGGGCCGTTTCTCATTTGACCTTTTACGTACTTACAAAGAGCTCAGAGAAGTACTTGCAAAGTTGTATTAATGATAAAGTTGTTTGCATGACAGAATTGTCACTTTGCAGCTTGCACAAATGAAAAAATATAAATGTTGCTCACACTTGACCAACACCAGTTTTTTTTTTTTTTTTTTACAAAAATTACACAAATCAACTTTAAATCATTCATACTATAAATGAAAGCGGAAGGACAATAATAATTGTTTATAGGATAAAAATAACAATAATAATAATTTCATCATCATACTCTTTTTTTTTGTTGTTGTTGTTGTTTATATTATAACTAATTATACTTAAAACATGGTACATTTATTTAGGAAGCAAAATTACATAAAGTAAGTTTTCTGAGAATATTTTGTTTATACATATTGTGTTTATATGTTAAAGGTGGGGTAAGGGATTTCTGGTTGCCAATGTTGATATTTGAAATCACCAAAACAAACACGCCCCTACCCCAAAAGGATCTCGCCCCTATTTTGATAGCTCCGCCACACACATATGTAGCCTATGCAACCCAGGCAATGATTAGTTCTGTGAAGCAAAGCAAAACCAATGTTACCGTGTCTACACTGGATGCGAGCGGTGCGCCAAAATACTATAGAAGTCATTATAATCAGTGATGCTGTCTACACTGGATGCTGCGCGGCGCGACAAATCTCAGACAGAAAACTGCTGCCGCTTTGTATTTATGACGTATTGACACAAATTTCAAATTATTTTTAATGGTTGCTTTATCGCGTCCAATGTAGGCAGACTTTAGCTGTTGCGGCGTGTCCGGTATAGACATGGTGTTACTCATCTATCAAGAAGAAACAAAGCAACCTTGGCGTCCGATCGCAGGCCTTCCGCTCCTTGAGTTCTCTCTAGTGCAGGAAAGCTGATCCGATATTTACACAGGTCCTACTTCTTGCCTAATTGTTCTGCAGACGTTTTCCTCTTTTGTTTTTTTATCCGCCATCTCTATCTTTTTGTCGTCACTCGGCTAATGTCTGTCCTGTGCACTGATGAGCGCTCTCTCCTCTGCATCATGAGTAGACACGCCCCTTACTGCTGATTGGCTCCAAGTTTGTTTTGGTACTCGGCCCCGACTCAGTTTTCTAAAGCGATTTTGAAAAATTACATACCCCACCTTTAAGTCCATTTTCGCCATTGAATAAAACCAAAAAAATAAAAAAAGAGGCAACTTTTCAATTACACAACTGGGACTTTGTTTCTTGCAATAATTTGAATTAGAATTAGAATTAGAATAATAAGAAGAAGGTTCTTATAAACAATTGTGAGAAATACTCATAATTCTGACTTTTTTCCATCTGAGTTTCCATCTCACAATTTTGTATTATATATATTATATTATCATCGCATTCAAATATAAATATAAACAAAATATATACTGTATGTGTGTGCATTTATATATACATAATAAATATACACAGCACACACAGATATATTATAAGCAAATAAAAATGTTTATTTTGGATGTGATTAGTCGCGATTAATCGTTTGACAGCACTAATGTATATGATAAACAAAAATGTTTATAAAAATACAAAAAATATTTATGTATTTATTTATTTATTTCTGGAAAGACAAAATACTGATTAAAGAGATAATTGATCATTATTTTATCATTTACTTGCTTCTTCAGACAAGATATTTTGGAAAACACTGGAAACTAAACAGCATTGGATCCCATTGGGAAAACGACAAAAAAAAAAACTGCCTTTCACAAATATCTATGTTCCACAGAAGAAATATACAGTTTTAAAATGACAGCAGGGTACGTAAATGATGCTGAATTTTCATTTCTGGGTGAACTATTTTACAGTAAATAGATTTCTCTTTTTTGGCCTTTCTGACACTTTTATTTGCAGTATATATAGTTGGCTATGAAATGATTTGAAAAAGAGTGGGAGAGAGTTTTTGCACTGTTTGCCTGGATGTTGAAATACATAACACCGGGGGCGGCTCGATCCCTCAAACTCTGACATGATTCCTCAGGTCATCGGCATATGTTTCGTCCAAATACAGCACTCTCCAAGCAGGTAGTACACTCTCTCTCCCGCTCCCTTCCTCTCTCTTCGTCTCCAGCAGTCTTGAAGTCCTTGCTATCTTTCTCTGAAGGACAGGGCCATTTATAACGGCCACCGGATTTTGGCTGCTGTATTTGTCGGCCTCCGAACAGCTGCCAAGACCTGAACTGATACACTCCCGGCTCGCCCTGCCTTCGCAGTGGGTGCTGCAGTTTATGAGTCCCTGTAATGATTAGCGCATTATTAAAAATGATCATCGGGTTCACAGATCAGCTGGAAAGGGCTCATAAAAAAACTATTTTTAAAAGCTGGGATCCTATTTTGAGATTTGAAAGATGTCGGCACGCTACACATCATTAATCTACGAGTGAGAGATGGAAGAGGAGCCGCAAAAAACATTTGAAGTTTCCAAGGTCTTTCATTTCAGAAGTACAAGCGTATTTTGGACATGCGTAGTTGCACCTTAAAGCTGTGTCATTTTCATTTGCTTCTCCCATAAGGTAGAAATCAAATCCCTGGCGATTTTTTTTGGAGGGGATACAGAATCTGAAGAGTTTACAGATAGTAATGAGCCTCAAAAACCACCAAAAAATTGATACCGAGAACCCAAGCGCTGGGAAAGGCGCTATCATAAATCAAGTCCTGAACAGGGTACATTGGAGGTAAAAAAGACCATTCAAAACTACACAATGCAACATGTTTAGTGAGTAAAGAGTAATTTATCTGTGAGATAAGAGGTTCAACCAGACCTTGGTGTGTATGAGAAGATTAATCTTCTTTACTCTGCATGGTTTACCCTGTTGCAACAAATTAAACAGATGCTAACAGGTATGCCCACTTGCGACCTGCGCTATATAAAAGAATTGGAGCTGAGAGGCACTGAGAGAAGAGAGTGAGTGAGAGATATACATTAGATCTGGGCAGTAGGATGGTAAAAAAAAATTGATAGTTTATACTGATGCTGTTAAAAAAATGTCAATTTTGTGATACCATTTACACTGCAGCAGATATATTTGCACAGTCAGGACTGTTTTATGTGTTCAAATCAAGACAAGCGGCAAAACTGTCAAGGGATGCTGTTAGGGACAAAACAAGTTGGAGTATTGTTTTTTAATGCAAGCCCTAGTCTGACCTTCACTGATAAAAATATAATTTTTTAACCACATTGCAAGATTTTGCTTGTTTTTAACTTGTAAATACAGTACTTAAGTGATAAAAACAATCTAAGTGCAGTAAGGTACACTTAAAAATCCATTATCTGAAAATGTAATATCCTATGCAGAATTACTTATTTATATACATTCTTAAAAATAAAGATTCTAAAAAGGGGGGTTTGCAACAATCCCATAGAAGAACCATTTTGGCTTTCCTGAAGAAACTTTTAGTAAACAGTTCATAAAAGAACCTTTTTTTTTTTTTTTCTTAGTATGAAGAACATTTCAATAACCTAAAAAACCTTCTCTACTAAAGTGTTAAAAAAAAAAAAAAATTGTAGTGAATGCCATAGAAGAACTGCTTTTGGTTCTTCCGAGAACGTTTTAGTGAACAGTTCTTAACAGCTTTTTTAATGCAAAGAACATTTTTTAAAATCCATTTTAGTGGATGTTAAAGCTTCTTCATGGATCCATAGATGCCAATAGAGAACCTTTATTTTTAATATTATGAACATTTTGTGCAATGGAAAGGATGCTAAAGGGTCTTCATGGAAGCACAGATGCCATTAAGCACTCTTGAAAATAAAGGTTCTTTGGATTATTAAAATGTTCCTCACACTTGGAAAATATAATATAATAGTTATTTTGAGAACTGTTCACTTAAAGGTTATTTGGAGAACCTAAAATTTGGAGCCTTTACTTTTAAGAGGGAAGAACCATTATTTTTAACAGATATTTTTACTGGAGAATAATTTAAAGTCACTATGCTACATTAAGATGTTAAAGCCCTGATCGTCCTGTCTTTTTTTTTTTTTTTTTGGTGATAATTACAGTTTTGACAGTTCATTATACCTTACTTACATCCTTAGTGTGGTAAAGCATAAACCATACGAAATATGTACGATTTTGGTCATACCTTCCAACCCTTATATTGTGAAAAGATGGCAAACAGTGATGTCAAAGCAACTAAGGAAGAATATGGAGGACAAGAGTTCACCGGGGGACAGAGGACACACAGGGAGAACAGAGAACAGAGGCTTTGTGAGAGAGAATTAATATCAGCGTGTCTTGCACGGAATATTTTTAGAGGCAGAGCGCAAGCGAGCATCCATCAGTTGGACCCAGTGGCCGTACAGATGCCCAACCGGAGCTCGGAAGGGAGGGCGGGACGGGGGCGAAGAGGGGAGTGGTTTGAACCATCACCAGAGCCATGTGCTCGTGCCAAAGCGAATCTCATCTCATCTCCAGGCGTAAATCTAGTCAGCTTTGTTTTCCCCATTGGCGGGAAAAGCTGGGGCTGAGAGACAGGGCAGATAAATCAGATCGGAGTCAGGCTTCCCGGACCGGCGAGGAAGGTGGGACGGGAGCGGAATTGCTACACGGACCCCTGCCTTTAATGACATACACTGGGACTGCAGAGAAGTGTAAATCTGGTCCTTCTATTCCCTCCTCCTCCTCCTAGTCCAAAGTCACCTCTCGCTCTGAAAGCAAACCGAACGTCAACGTCGACTAATGTGGAATCACAGTCAGCTGTGATAATTGCAGTTCTAAGTGTTCTCATTGTTCTAATTCTAGAACTCCAGATGGAGTTGAGTGTCGTTTCTTCTCAACCCAATTTATGTCAGTGGTTCTTTGGAAGAGACGAAACCCACAGGAAAGACAAATCACAAATGACATCTCTTTAATATCTCAACTGCTTCTCCTAGATAGGAGTCCTATCATGAGGAATCAAATTGTCCTTGATCTTTTGAGATAAAAGCACTTCATCTGAATATAAAAAATAAAAAAAAAAATTTTTTTCAGAATTCAAAATAATACAGAATACAAAAAGAGCACTGATTGAAATAATGCTGAAAAAAAGACTCATTCTGAACTCTTGAATCTTTTTGGAATTAGACAAAAGTCTACATTTATACATTAGAAGATCAGAAACCCATCATGGTAGTCCGCCCAGTCAGGTTGTGAGAAGAAAGCTAGGCTTAAAACAGCACAAGAGTTTAAAGGCTAAATGTGGAAAATTTCACCATACTTATGTTGTTCCTGACTCCGTGTAGCACCTACAGCACTGCAGAATTTTGTGGGAAAGTTCACCAAACATATGCTATTCCTGACTGTGTGTAGCACCTACAGCTCTGCAGACTTTTCTGTAGGATGTGAGAAAGTTCACCAAACATATGCAGTTCCTGACTGCGTGTAGAACCTACAACTATGCAGACCTTTCTGAAAGACCTCAACATTAAAACAAGGAGCTGTCGTTTTCATTTCCTTAACAGTTTGTGTGACATGTTCCAGTTGTTTAAGCCTGTCAGACTTAAACGCAAAGCGTTTGATATTTTTAGATGAGGACAATGTAAAGGTCAAAGAGATAGTAGGAAATGGCCATGTAATTACGAGTACTTTTGGCACTAAAAACTTTACTAACACTGTAAGTGGGCCTCTGGGAAAAATTAAATAATAAAAAATGTATGATGTGACCCCTTTACGTCTCTTGCTTCTCAGATGTTTCTCCTGAGGAAAAATATCCCATTAATCTCACACGTGCCATCACTGGAATTTTAAAAAAGATCTCAACGACACTACAAACTCTGTTCAGATCCAAACCTTAAATATTTATTCAGTTGCATAATGTCTAAAACATTTCCTCTATATGGTATTTTTAGATTTACATTTAAAATCAAATCTTTAACGTTCAGTATGTTACCAGACTTTCAGTCCCCACTGTATATACTACCAAATTGGCAAAAAAAGGGACCCTATGTGTGTCTTGGGCCAAACATTACAAAAGACACAATCCAACAGTCAAGATTTAATCAAAGCTCTTGGGTAACGTGCGTGTCAATAATTCAATCTCACAAGGAAGACTGCAGCAGATCTTTTTAATTGAAAAGACCTGGCTGCATTGATCTGTCCGAACATGCCCAGAGAGGGTGGTGTGCGGTTCAAACACAGATCAGCGGAACTCCAATGGTGTTTGGCTCATGGGTATACTTGATTGTTCCATTGAAACCTTAGGCGGAAAATCCATCTGACAATAAACTTAAACAACATGACTCTGGTGCCATACCGAGAGCTAAATTCAGACACTAACCAAAGGGTTTGAAATGCATTTTAGCCCCAAAAGTTCCAGGCTGCTTAGTAGCATAAGCGTTATTGCCTGTAAACATGAATATATCAAAACTGGATCCCAAAATAACACATTCCATATACATTTTTAACCAAGATTTTAGGCCTTAAGCAAAGATTTTTGGTGCATGTAATTTTGGGTCTTTATTTTGTAATTCCATGATATAATTCCTGGTAGAATGCTTCTGGAGGATGGAATATTCATGCATGCACAAATACACAGTTGACCTGAATGTCTAGGGATGTTCCACCTCTAGATGGAATGACAAACACAAATCTAATGGCAAAGCTATGTTCAGGCTCTGGAGAAGGGATATTTGACTGATGTCAGGATGAGATACTTGACCTTGCGCTTTCATCCAGCACAGAGGGAAGATTCAGAGAGCGATCACTCCATACAAAAGGACAGTCTAAGAGCCGACTGGGACTGAATGGGCGGAGCTGGCGTGCTTGTGAGAGCTGCGCCTCTCATATGGAGTGAGTGAAGTTTCTCACCTTTTGTGTGCCTTGTTTGTGCCTTATGTAGTTGCTGAAGGTGAGGGAAATATCAATATGGCAGAGGAGGAAAATGTTCTGAAATGGTAGAGATAGGAAATTCGAGAAAAGAGTACAAGGGCAAAAAACGAGGATGAGGCATGCAATGGCATGTAGAACAAACCGAGGAAGAATCTCAAGAGTTTGATATTGTAAAAATATTGTTTTTCACAACGTTACAACATTTGATTCAAAGTAAAATAAGAACTTGAAATAGCTTAATGTCTGTATACCTAATGTCTTTGCAATGAACTACTTGCAGCATATAGCTTTGCAAATAATGTAACTGAATCCGAAATGACAGTATAGTTAAACTATTTATCTTAAGTCAAGAATAACATATCTTGAATCTCATGTTATATATGTATCAAAACATACATCAATATATAAGCTATTTAAAACACAATTCATAGAGATAACAGAGTCTATCTAAAAAAAAAAAAAAAAAAAAAAGAAAGAAAAAAAGTTTTTGGTTTAAAAGAGAAAAGATGCTTAAAATAAGCAGAACAAATACTAATGAGTTTTAAAAAAAAATAATAATAAAGTTAATCAACTCAAAATAAATCCAGGATATATTCCATGAAAACATTGTTATTATTATTTTATTTATTTTTTTCGAAACAAAGGGGAAAAATACTGATTAACAAAAGTGATTTTGTATCATATAATTTGTATTCTGCAGGTGTTATACACACTGTAGAGTGAACAAAAAGCCCAGGAATGGAATTGTGCCATGACAGCAGGCATCTCTGGACACATAACACCTGATATTACTACCTGTGAGGAAGGCTATTTCTAACACCATTATATGTTGTTGATGTGACATCAGTCACATAAGAGAGCCTAATGTGACAAACCCTCTCATTTCAGTTCTTTCAGTGTGTATTCATATAATAATAATAATAATAAACACCTACCAATGCACACCGATCAGTGAAAAAAGGCCATAACGTTTCAGTCAAAAGCAACATCATTTCAGTTTTGATTAATTGGAGTAACTCATTGTTGAGTTATTTATTTATTTTTATTTTTTATTTTTCTTTCTTCAAATAGATATACCACAAGGGTTTCTTATGTATTGTATATTTTTTAAAATTTATTTAAGAGTTCCTGAAATGTTGAGGGAACCATTCATTTCACATGCTTACACACAGAAGCATGCCTATTCAAACTGGCACATGCCCTCTCAGAGAAAATCAAATCTTAAATAATAAATAAATACATACATACATACATACATACATACAAGACCACTAGTTCCTGCTTAAATATTTTTATTATTATTATTATTATTTTTTATCATGTCAAGTTCAGAACCAGAATAGTTATATTAGGAGTGAAATTCTCCAGAGTGGCTGTTGATCTCTGTGGCACTGCTGAAAATGAACGTATTGCACTATTTGAGGATGTGGCAAGTGTGATATTGAGTGTTTTCATTGCTCACTTCAGGGTTTTTTAATACAACATCAGCGCACAAAATGATCTTGCAAACTCATGCTTTGTACCCTCTCGTTACACAAACAGCACTGGTGTGTAATTGACATTAGTTGATAGGATCAAGGCCGACAACAGGTGGTTCACACTGTTAGCAGCATTGATTTGGTATTGCTGTGAGTAACTGCCATCTTGTTGGTGAAATGGGAGGTTTAATAACGTTCCTTCTTAATTAAACCCGTGAACTTTGATGTTCGAACAACAATATGACCTTTAACACTGACCTGAAATCAGCTCTCTTGCATAGTATATTTATACAAGTTTTGGGTGAAAGAAGCAAAACGTGGTCAATGGAAGGTCACTAAAACTTCCTATACAGTACATATGCATATATAAGAAGAAAGGGACGGGAAAATAGAAATTTACATTGGTATTTCCAATTATGGCTAATGCAAACGAATAACACACTCTATATTATAAGGATTTTGCTTTACAATCCACTTTAGCCACCGCATGCCTTGCCATGTTGACACAGGAGCAAAACCAGAACCAGAACCAGAGAAAGTCCTGTATCAGCAAGGTTTTAATCATCCAAGTATTTTCCTCCAGCAAACATGGATCAATATGTAAGAGAGAGATTTCATTACTGCCCAGCCAACAAGCTCTTTTAATTACTGTTGAAGTGCTGTTCAACTTTTCTAAACTAATTTCGTGGCATCACGCCATGCATGCTGGACGGCAGTATATTTCTGAAAGTTTCTATCGTACAGTATATTTACACCACTCTCAAATTCCAATAGATCAATGAAAAATGTTCACTGTGCCAAACAGAGGCTGTATATAAAAAATTAAAATGCCTCACAGACCATATAAAACTCTAATTAATCTGTTAATCTGGGATATGTCACATTTTTTCAGACTATGTCTGGAATTTTTCCCAACCTTGCCAACGCTGGCCAATCACAAGCCTTATTTGCTCTTCTGAGGGCAGAACCTCCTTCTGTAAATGTAACATTATGTTTATGTTTCAAACAATACATTTTGAAGGTTTATATATATATATATTATCAGTATATATCAGAGGTTGCGTTAGACTTTAACATTGTCCATCATAACCGGACAGGGTCGTAAAAATTCTGTCATAATCTATTATTACCCATCATTTTACTTCTCATGTTTCAATTATAATAACACAATTAATTGCTTGTATTTTTGTTCACATTTTCATTTTTAATAATGAACCTACAGGACGAGCATATAGGTTTATGCATTTATTTATTTATGAAGAGAACAGATGAACAGAGACTGTGCGTCACTTTTCATGTTCAAGAACGGAAGGTGACAGCGGAGGACACTAAAAATATCAAAACATGCTAGAGCTGGGTAAAAAAAAAATGTATTTCTCGATTTTAATAGATTCTCATTTTTACGAACCAATATCGATCCTTAAATCACAATCAATTCTGTTTTCAGTTGATGAATGAACCTTACATATAGTGCGCCTCCCATCCACAAAAATTGCAATAGGTTAAGCTTTGTGCTTTGTTACTTTTGATATGAAACAATCTCAGATTTCAAATTCTGTCCATTTCATTAGGAAATTCAAGCAATAAATAACTGTCACTGTTTTGGCACTCTTTAATGTGGCGTGATAGATCGCTGTAGACACCTCAGATCAAGTGAAGCGGCAGCGTAAACTGATCATCACTTTCATTTTACTAGTGGATACTCACCTGTGCGTAATCAAACGTATAAAAGCTGCTGATCCCACGCTCTGCTGGCACACTTGAGCACACTTGCCACCAACTGGACAGGGTGGGAATTACAGTTATAAATTCCAATAGATCACCCTCAGTGTAATCTGTCAAAGTGACAAACGGCCTTCAGATTTTTCCGTCACTGATAAAAAAATTCCGTCAATGACAGAAAATTTTTGGTTGACGCGACCTCTGAGATATATATATATATATATATATATATATATATACACACATACACACACATACAGTATATATACATATATACACATATACACACACACACATATATATATATATATATATATATATATACATATACATGTATACATATATATATATATATATATATATACAATCACAAACACACACAGAGTCAGCTTTCACAATAATGTCTCTGAATCATCTACATTTCTGTTTAAGTTGGAGTTACACGGCTCTCCAGACAAATGTGATATTTTTTCTCCTCACTGGTGCGTTCACTATCGCCGTAGCAAAGAGCTGGTGTATGCTGAGATATTTGAAAGTCAGTTATTTTGGCTAGACGCAATAGCATTGCTCACTTGCTGAGCCGTTTGACTGTCACACTGCCCCTAGGCAGTCACGGAACTCAACAGCCATAGAGGAACAGGCATAAACAGCTTAAATATAAACTTGCTGAAAATTCTTTAAGGCAAAACACTGCAAGCGTTTCAAAGCCATATATGTGCTTAAATGTTTTAGAGCATGCAAACACACGGTCATTACCTTGGCAGGCTTTTCAGTTGAGTGAAATCACAAAATAAAATACTAAATATGTCTTAGGTACTGATGTATTGTAGATTTATTCAAAACAACAACAACATCATCCACAATAATACAATTATTATTATTATTATTATTATTATTATTATTATTATTATTATTGTTGTTGTTGTTGTTGTTGTTTATAATAATAGTAATATTTAATAATATTGAATAATAATAATAATACATTTTATTGTTGTTGGTGTTGTTGATGTTAAGAGTAATTATTAATAATGATTAAAATGATGATGATGATCATGATCATATTATTATTATTGTTGGTGATGTTAATAATAATCATAATATTTAATAATAACAACTGCAATAATTTTATTGTTGTTGTTGTTAGTGCTGTTAATAAGAGTTATTATTAGTAGTCGTAATAGTAGTATCAGTATTGTTGTTGTTGTTGCTGCTGCTGCCATTGTTCATAATAACATTAAACGGTAACACTTTACAATAAGGTTCATTAGTTAACTACATTAGTTAACATGAACTAATAATAAACTGCACTTATACAGCGTTTATTAATCTTTGTTAATGTTAATTTCAACATTTAATAATACATTATTAAAATCTTGTTAACATTAGTTAATGCACTGTGAACTAACATGAACTAACAATGAACATCTGTATTTTTATTAACTAACGTTAGCGAAGATTAGTAAATACAGTAACAAATGTATTGCTCATGGTTAGTTCATGTTAGTTAATACATTAACTAATGTTTAACTAATGAACCTTATTGTAAAGTGTTACCCATTAAACAATAAATAAATGAATACTTCATATTAAATTAATACATAATAAATATTTAATATACACAATTGTCTATCTCGAGGTAGATCCTGGCCATCCTGACCAACTAAACCCTGACTGCTTTGTTTAGTGTAAAAAAAAAATATATATATATATTATTTTATTAAAATTATATTATTATTATTAGTAGTAGTAGTCATTTATTAACATTACTTAATGTATTAACTAGTATGAACAAACAATGAACAATGCATTTATTACATTATTTATTAATCTTTGTTCATGTTAGTTAATGAAAATACAGTTGTTCATTGTTTATTCATGTTGGTTCACGGAGCATTAACTAATGTTAACAAATTCAACTTGTGATTTTAATAATGCATTAGTAAATGCTGAAATTAACATTAACTAATATTAATAAACACTGTAGAAGTTGTTCATTCTTAGTTCATGTTTACTAATGTTGTTAACTAATGAACCTTATTGTAAAGTATTACCATTAATAATAATAATAATAATAATAACAACAACAAATGTTGTTATATAGGTCATCCAAAAAAGACTAAGCATAGTAGGCTATACGAAAAGTATAGGAAAGTTTAATCCATCCAAGTTAATGTTTAATAATTTAGTTGGAATAATTAATATCCTGAATAGCTCACCTATCCTTGCTTTGCCAAAATTGAGTTTTTAAAAGCATTTTAGCCCCTTTGTAAGTCCAGAATGAATCAATTACAGATAGCCTCAGCTCTGGATGAGCCTCAGACTTCCTCACACCGGAGTCAGCGTCAACCAATCAATAAATGACTGCACAGGCTATAACAGCCTCAGCTCACACTTCAGGCCTGAACGCGGGTGTCACTACATAGCTGAGCTTCTATACAAAAAAAGGTGCCTTGTTAATATTTCAGCCCTTATACAATATTGAGGGAATGGAAAGGTAAGAGATGAGGCGTTACTGTGAGGCTTCAACCTGAGAAGCACAACGTTACTTGAACACTTGAGGCAGAATATTGTGTGTGTGTGTGTGTGTGTGTCTTAGGTAGGGGAAAAGATGGATAAATACAGAGACAGAGAGCAAGACAGACAGGGAGAAGATACGTGGACACACACTTACATATGTTTCTCTTTATAAAGACCAAAGTGTTCTCGACCCCGTCGCTGCTCGGTTCAAGTAGCGAGGAGCGAGAAGCGAGACGCGAGCGCAGTAGATGAAGGAGGTCGTGTTGATGCGCGCTCATCGCGGACGGGCTCTGGGCGATTGCTCATCTCGGAGTGCTGATACGTTACGCTCCTGTCACACCCCATTAATATAATTATACAAAAACTAAGCTGACAGGCCGGAGATGAAGGGACAGACATGCAGCTCTCATCACTTATATCCACATCAGCATTTCTGGGTGGCACATGAAATATAGAAGGGCGACAGAGAGAGAGAGAGACCAATGGCTGAGATATTGTTATATTGAAAAATCGGTCATCACTGGCTCACCCTTATGTGAAACATAAAAGGTGCATTTTTGATAAGATGCACTGACCACTGTTTTTTATATAATAAAGGTGAGGACTAAGACTGACAAAAAAGCTGGTGCTGTCAAATCGATTTAAAAATATAATAAAGTGTGTTTACATAATAATACATTAAAAAAAATGTTATGGAAGGAACAGAGGAAGCATTCGGATCCATCTGCAAAGCTTTATTCAGAGACCTGGTCGATAAACAGGCAAGTTTCTGACAATGGCAAACAGGTATATAGAGGGCAAGGCAAGAAGGTGTGTTCAATCGTCGGATAACAATATCCAGAGGGCTTAGACAAAAGAGGTAATCCTTAAACATAAGCAATGGTCCGGGCTGGGGCAAACAGTATCCAAACGGCAAGGCAAAGAGTAAATCTAAGATAAACAGGCAAGAATCAAAAACACAGGAAAACAGGCAAGACTATGACTTCGACTATATTAGGAAAATTTAAGAGAGGCTCTGTAGAGTAGCTATCACAGTGACAGATGCTAAACAATACTCGGCCAAGATGAAGTCCATGGTTTATGTAGGGTGTGTGATCAGTGCAATCAGCTGTGTGTGTCGTCAGTGCAATGGCTGATGGGAATTGTAGTGCAAGGTAATGTGAAACAGTCTGTGTAGTGTGAGAGTCAATATGATGGAAGGGTGACCTCTGGTGGCAATCAGACGGAAGGCCACGAACCAGATTCGTAACATATACATACATATATATATATATATATATATACATAGTACACACACATATATTATGTTATATATATATATATATATATATATATGTACATAGTACACGCACATATATTATGTAAACACAAACTTTTATTTTGGATGCGATTAATCACAATTAATCAATTTGAAAGCACTAAAACAAGATAAAAGTATCATTATTCAAACTATTCTGAAGTCATTAAAAGGTCCCACAAAATATATTCTTTCATTACTGAAATATTCACTGAAAAATACTCCGCTATAAAACCCCCTATTTATGTATGTACTGTATGTATGTATGCATGTATTTATTTATTTGTTTATTATAATAATGTTTTTATATGTATTTTATTTATTAAATACATTTAATATTATTATATTATTATTAATTTATTTATTTCATAAATATAATACATGTAAAAAAGTATCATCATCATCATCATCATCATTACCATTATTATTATTATCATTATCATTATCATTATCATTATCATCATCATCATGCAACTTCTCACAATTAAAGCAGGAAATATACCTCTGAAGCAACACATTTAATACCTTGGTAATGGGTAATCTATTCTAATCTAATAGAATAGAATAGAATAGAATAGAATAGAATAGAATAGAATAGAATCAAAAGTCTGGGGTCAGTAACAACAGAAAGAGAGTCAAACATATTTAGAACAACATTAAAATCATGTTGTTAACAATGACAGAGTTGGCAACCTTTCCCTTTAACAAGTTTTTTTTTTTTTTTTTTTTTTAATTCCTTTCTTGAACACATGCCCTGTCTAAAGGTTTCACATCCCCGCATTGCTGATGAACCAAGCTAATTATCCTGGGAATTTTGTAACTGCAAACTACTTTATTTTTTTTAATTTTTTTTTTGCCGTGTGTTTAGTCCCATGCAGCATTAAAAAGTGTTTAAAGTTCTCTACTTTTAAAAGGCATGATTACACCAGAGGCTATACGCTTGATATCCTTCATGTACTTATTAGCTGTTAATTAGAGATTGGGTGCAATTATATTAGCATATAATTAGACTGCTAATCGACATGTATTACATTAACAAAGAGATGCAAAAGAACCGATAATGACAATAATAAAAACACTTCGGTCTAAAAATAAGATTCATTGGTCGAGGCAGTGAGGTTGAGCCGTGATGTCACAACACACAACACAGGCATTAATAGGACGCTCAGAAAGTGTTTGTGAGGCAAAGCTCTTATCCAGAAGTAGGTTAAGTCCCCTCTGGATGAGATGGTCTTCTGCCCTTTATTGTGACACTAAAACCTGAATTTCTCCAGGGGCTGCAATGACTGGCCTCAGCGTGCAGACCGTAAGAACTCTAAAGTCCCTGAGCCACTAAACACAAGTGTGGCCTGTGTTTTAAAATGTTGGGTTTAACTCTTTCAAAGTACTTGCACGACTTATGTTGCTTTATGTGATGTTTTGAACCATATAGTCAACATGAAGTCAAAAATGACACTAGTAACATTATTAATACAGGTTCCCATATATCTTGTGCTTGATTGGGCAGTTCAAGTTATTGCAAATAAGTCTTAATTTTCAGCCTAAATGGTTACCAGGGCATTGTATGCAGTTGCTAGGGTGTTTCTAGGGCTTTCTAGTCAAAAGAGGCCTCCACTTAATGTATACAGGTGCTGGTCATATAATTAGAATATCATCAAAAAGTTGATTTATTTCACTAATTCCATTCAAAAAGTGAAACTTGTATATTATATTCATTCATTACACACAGACTGATATATTTCAAATGTTTATTTCTTTTAATTTTGATGATTAGAGCTTACAGCTCAAGAAAATCAAAAACCAGTATCTCAAAATATTAGAATATTACTTAAGACCAATACAAAGAAAGGATTTTTAGAAATCTTGGCCAACTGAAAAGTATGAAAATGAAAAGTATGAGCATGTACAGCACTCAATACTTAGTTGGGGCTCCTTTTGCCTGAATTACTGCAGCAATGCGGCGTGGCATGGAGTCGATCAGTCTGTGGCACTGCTCAGGTGTTATGAGAGCCCAGGTTGCTCTGATAGTGGCCTTCAGCTCATCTGCATTGTTGGGTCTGGTGTCTCTCATCTTCCTCTTGACAATACCCAATAGATTCTCTATGGGGTTCAGGTCAGGCGAGTTTGTTGGCCAATCAAGCACAGTAACACTATGGTCATTGAACCAGCTTTTGGTACCTTTGGCAATGTGGGCAGGTGCCAAGTCCTGCTGGAAAATGAAATCAGCATCTCCATAAAGCTTGTCAACAGAAGGAAGCATGAAGTGCTCTAAAATCTCCTGGTAGATGGCTGCGTTGACTGTGGACTTCAGAAAACACAGTGGACCAACACCAGCAGATGACATGGCAGCCCAAATCATCACAGACTGTGGAAACTTCACACTGGACTTCAAGCAACATGGATTCTGTGCCTCCACTCTTCCTTCAGACTCTGGGACCTTGATTTCCAAATGAAATGTAAAATTTACTTTCATCTGAAAAGAGGACTTTGGACCACTGAGCAACAGTCCAGTTCTTTTTCTCCACAGCCCAGTTAAGATGCTTATGACGTTGTCTCTGGTTCAGAAGTGGCTTGGTAGCCCTTTTCCTGAAGACGTCTGAGCGTGGTGACTCTTGATGCACTGACTCCAGCTTCAGTTCTCTCCTTGTGAAGCTCTCCCAAGTGTTTGAATCGGCTTTGCTTGACTATATTCTCAAGCTTGCGGTCATCCCTGTTGCTTGTGCACCTTTTCCTACCCAAATTCTTCCTTCCAGTCAACTTTGCATTTAATATGCTTTGATACAGCACTCTGTAAACAGCCACACCTTTCAGTAATGACCTTCTGTGAGTTACCCTCTTTGTGGAGGGTGTCAATGTTCGTTTTCTGGATCATTGCCAAGTCAGCAGTCTTCCCCATTATTGTGGTTTCAAAGAACAAGAGATACCCAGAATTTATACTGTAGGGATGGTCATTTATTCAAACTCAAATGTAAATATTCTAATATTTTGAGATACTGATTTTTGACTTTCATGAGCTGTAAGCTCTAATCATCAAAATTAAAAGAAATAAACATTTTAAATATATCAGTCTGTGTGTAATGAATGAATATAATATACAAGTTTCACTTTTTGAATGGAATTAGTGAAATGAATCAACTTTTTGATGATATTCTAATTATATGACCAGCACCTGTATGTGTCTAGAAATCTATATGTTTATGTATTTGATAGGCAGTTGAGGCAAAATTAGGAAATAATGTACAGTCAGTTTCTGAAAATAATCGATAAGCAAACACCCAACATGAGGTCAAATAATAACAACAACAACAACTATAATAATAATAATAATAGTTATTATTATTATTAAGTCACATTAGATAAAAGCATTATAAAATGTACTGTAATTAAATACTGAAGTATCAATTTTACTTATCAAATTGAAATAAAAAATATAATATAATATACAGTGGGGCAAAAAAGTATTTAGTCAGCCACCAATTGTGCAAGTTCTCCCACTTAAAAAAATGAGAGAGGCCTGTCATTTTCATCATAGGTATACCTCAACTATGAGAGACAAAATGAGAAGAGAAAAAAAAAATCCAGAAAATCACATTGTAGGATTTTTAAAGAATTAATTGGTAAATTCCTCGGTAAAATAAGTATTTGGTCACCTACAAACAAGCAAGATTTCTGGCTCTCACAGACCTGTAACTTCTTCTTTAAGAGGCTCCTCTGTCCTCCACTCGTTACCTGTATTAATGGCATCTGTTTGAACTCATTATCAGTATAAAAGACACCTGCCCACAACCTCAAACAGTCCAACTTCAAACTCCACCATGGCCAAGACCAAAGAGCTATCAAAGGACACCAGAAACAAAATTGTAGACCTGCACCAGGCTGGGAAGACTGAATCTGCAATAGGTAAGCAGCTTGGTGTGAAGAAATCAACTGTGGGAGCAATTATTAGAAAATGGAAGACATACAAGACCACTGATAATCTCCCTCAATCTGGGGATCCACGCAAGATCTCACCCCGTGGGGTCAAAATGATCACAAGAACTGTGAGCAAAAATCCCAGAACCACACGGGGGGTATTTTTAAAATATTAACAAATTAATATTTTACTTACAGAATTTAAGTAAAAATAATAATAATAATATAATATAATATATGATAAATTATATTTTCTTGTAAAATGCACTTCAATATTATTTGTGTTATTTAAAAATGGATATGAACTATAAAGTTTAGTGTTCATTACACTAAACTATACTTGACTGGAGAATGAATCAACAATTCAACAGCCTTCTTTTCATCATCCACATTCACTCTGAAATACTGTACATCATATTGCACAAGTTGCAAATCCCATTTAACATTGTTTGTGAAGTCATTTAAGGGCTTTATGACAATCCTGACATGATCCAGATTTCCAGAATGCATCACATCACAGCAGAGCAAAGACTGGGGCACAATATAATCTCGGTGAGCAGGGGCAATTTTACACCAGCTCTGACCCTAATGGAAAGTTCAGTGAACTGAGCCTTCTCTGAGGTAGCATTCCACATTCTGCAGTCCCTCGCAATGCTGAGCCTCTGTCAGCTTTACTTATTCTCAGGGTAGCTGCACAATACACTGAGAGATATGTGGTAAAATACAGCCATATAATATAAATCTCACAAAACTAGATTCTGGTGAGGCTGAACCGCAGTAGTGCATGGGACTATGTGAGACAGGGTTTTGGAGCTCGCTGACAAATGCAGTTAGATTTTTCCTCGCTCTGTCCTGAGAAACTGAAATATATCAAAACTGAAATAGACAAGTTGTTTGTTTGTGTTATGGCCGTACACAAGGACACTTCAGGTCTCCCCGGGGCTGATGCACTCCTCAAGGCTTCGCTTATTAATATTAATTAGGGCACATGACCAAACGCTCTATGTAGGTTAAGCAACAACAAGCACACAGACGGTTAAGAATTTTTTTTTTTTTTCATGACATTATTTCCATGACAATAAACCACATTTTCTCCGCCAACTGTCAGATTTAAATTTATGCTGATTTATAATAATATTATTTATTTATTTATTATTTATTTATTTATTTCTCTGGACAGAATGAGATTTGGGCTTTTTTCCCCACAAAATAGTAATGCTTTTTTTTTTTTTTTCACTGCAATAATTAGAATTTGGGACAGAAATGAGCTCACTTTTCACAATGTACAATATAGACAGTATATATATATATATATATATATATATATATATATATATACACACAGTGGCGGTTCTACATTGAATTACTCCCCGGGCGAGACCCCCTCTGAGCGCCCCCCAATCGAGAAAAAAAATTTTTAGGTTTTTTTGCTAAAAAATTTTGCACAAACAGTTTTACTATAACAATGTAAGTGTAAGACAAGCTTATATTTCTCAATTGCACAAATCCTTCAACATGAAAAACACAATTCTGCACAAAACAGTATAAGTTATCAGAACTTAAATAAATATACTCTATATACATAATAAACACTCTGTGTTTATTTGGCACTCGACAATCAACAGATTTCCCATCCCCCAACACTGTCACTCACGACCAGAAGTCAAGACTAAACCACAAAGTGAAAATAGCAGTATTCTTTAGTGATGTGTTATTTACACAGTGCAAATAGCTTTAGATTCTATTTATTCTATGTTAAAATAAAATAAAAACATGGCGAAAAACATTATTAGAGAAAAACATTACTTATTGCAAAAATAGTGGTAATTATCTGCACTTCTGCATTGTAATACATTATAAAATAGTATGCAATAACTTATTGAGTGTAATTTTTTAATTTTATTTCTAATTATTAAATGGATGCCACCTTATTGGGACAAAAGCCCTCTCTACACCTACCCTAACCCTACCCGATACTTTATGTTAAACTCTTTGATTATTTCCTTCATTTTTATTAAAAAATAAATGCTTTTCTGATGTGATGTGATTTGAAATTTAAAAAGGGAGAAAAAAAGTTCGCCAAAAGGCAGATTCGAATCCTGGTCGATCGTGTCGAAAGAAGTGTAACGCAAATTTTACTATCTGCACCACTGAATCTGACAGCTAGTAACCGTCTTTTGCATATTTGACTATCCCAATCATACATTTGTGGGTGGAGTTAATGTAAATAGCCTCTGCCAGCATAGCTATTTGCACTTAAATACACACTCCGATTTTTTTTTTTAATATTCCCAACAATTAAACAGTTGCCCACATAAAAAAAAACACTTCCCGCGCACCTGGGTGTGACTGACTTTAGCCCACTTGTCCCACTAATTTGGGAGAGGTGAACTGTCCCCCGCGGCCGCACCCCCCTCCCCTTTCCACTTCTCACACAGCTTCTGTGCTCGGTACCTTCTCAACAAGCAGGGGCGCCAATTTGCCAATTCCCCGCACAGTTATATGATAGATAATATGATAGATAATAGAAAACCGCTTAGCATCGCAGATGATTTTTTTTTTTCCAAGTGCTTGTGCCGCCCCCCACGTGTCATGAAAAAATGCCGCCCCGGGCGGCTGCCCCGTTCGCCCATGCCTAAAACCGCCACTGTATATATAGTGATGGGCAGTAGCGTCGCTGCTACTAGTTTAACTACACTTCTCAGTAGCGTGGTGGTAGCGTCGCTGTTTTCTGAATCAAATAGCTTTTCAGTAGCTAAGCTTTTTTTTTTTTTTTTGATCAAGTAGCGCGGTAGTGTCAACAAAAGCTAATGTTACATTATCCAAAGAAAACATTTTGAAACTCAAGCTCAAATCGGAAATATAGCAGCTACGGATCACTGATCCTGGATCAGTAAGTGACGCCACAGACACTAAAGCTCGTGTCGCCATTGGCTCCTTAAACTGTCAGTCAAACCTCATTATTCCTCCCGCCTCTCTCGTCAATGAAGTGCGGCGCGCAGTTTAGAGAACTGTTGACTGAACAAGTACAGCGTTTTCTTTACTCCAAAAACACTATTTATAAAGGCTAATGCTTTTTTTTTTTTTTTTTTGTATTTGAGGAGCGGAGAAGAGTTTCTTAGCATTTGTTGTCAAGTCACAGCCAAATAGCTCGTGCGAAGCGCTGAATCTTTCATAATATGATACTTTGGCCAAATAACAGAAAAAAAACTGAACGCCCACATAATGACAGAAAACTGGGGAAAACGGGACGAGTCAGAAAAAAAAAAAAAAAACATTCGCTGGTCAAAAGCTTCGTATTTGAACTTGATTTTGGTGAAATTTTTATATTAATAGGCTATCTAATGACACATGCAACGATGCTAATAAACGTAGCCTATCTGTAGGCCTATACATCTATATGGTAAAACTATACAATACGATTTCATTAATGTTAGCTAATGTATTATTTAACATGAGCATACAATGTATAAAATACATTCATTATAGTATATTACATTAAAATACATTTATTACAGTATTTATTCATTTTTGTTAATGTTAGTTAATGAAAATAGTCGTTCATTAGTTCATGTTAGTTCACAGTGCATTAACAAATGTTAACAAACAACTTTTGATTTTAATAATGCATTAGTAAATGTTGAAATTAACATTAAGATTTATTGTTCATTCTTAGTTCATGTTAACTACACTAGTTAACTAATGTTAACTACTGAACCTTATTGTGAAGTGTTACCATTTTTTATAAATGTATCTGTATACAATAAAGCCACAATACCAACTACCAATAGGAGGTTTCTGGCCGACAGCAAAATATATATATATTTTTTAAATAGCTTGGATGTAGTAAACTACTTTTGCCATGTTGCTGTAGCTTAGCTTGCTACATTCCCCAGGGCTGTACCTTAGTGTAATGAATCTTCATTTAAAGAAGAGTAAGCTTAGCTCACTACATTTTCCCAGTAGCTTGCCCAACACTGCATTATATATATATATATATATATATATATATATATATATATATATATATATATATATATATAAAATGTATGTGTGTGTGTGTGTGTGTTTGTGTGTGCGTGATTTCTTGTTTTACTTTGTGGTGAAATATAACTAAGGTCACAAGACTCTATTTAGTCTAAGCAATTGTATTTATTTATTTATGTTAGTTGTCAGAATATAATCTAGCGGATTCATTCATATTCATGTCAAGTGTCTGGACAGAATGAGTTTTTTTTTTTTTGGAGTGGAAATGTGGTCAGTCTTAACAATGGCATCAATCAATCAATCAATAATTCAATCAATTTTTTTTTTTTTTTTGCGCATTATGCTTTTCCATGAAAATAAACCACATTTTGTTCCTCGATAATTTTCAGAATATAATTTATGCTCATTCATGCGATTTTTAAATATTAAATATTTATTTATTATTATTATTTTTATTTACTTTTTATTTTTTATTGGAAATGTGTCTAACTGTCTTAGCTGCACAATGCAATGTGTATATGGCAAAAATGTAATTAATTTGCTTATATTTTCCATGCACAAACAGATTTATGATTTCATTTGGGGGTGAAAAATGACCTAGACATTCAACCTTTATGAGATTCAACCTTCTATTCCTAGACCTCAGTGTTAAAACTGAGTTTGTGTGGGAGTTTTCACCACATGGCACTCAAAAACGTCCTGCTCCTCAAGGGATTCCTGACGGTATAGCAAGCATTGAGAAAATGTGCCGTGAGAGATCCTTGCTTGATGACACTCAAAGTATCTTTGGTCACCAAATAAATACATTAACCCACTTCCTAATGCTGATAGTTATTTAAAAATTTTCTTCATGCAAAGGAATTTACAGTACACTAATTGTAGGTCCCAGTCCCAGGTTTCCAGTCCCACTGGAATATCCCGCCAGTGTCTTGCTCAAGGGCATGATTGTAGATTTAGTAATTCCCAACTCTAGGGACGCCTTTGCTCAGGACCAACCAGAGGCTTTTGTGTTGAACAACCAAGCTACTTAATCATTAGCCTGGAAGAACACCTTATAACATCCGTCTCCCTTTATTAAAAGCAAAACCGTTTGAGTTAATGAAGTTTGAGTTAACAAAGTGGAATACATTTGGGGAAAATGGAAATTGGAATCAAGACATTAGCATCCATTTTCTAGGTCTTTCAGTTTAATTTAGCTTTAACTCAACAATTCACGAGTGTGATTTCCCAAACCGTTTTTGAGGGGAATTTATCCTCTACTTGGAGGCTCGTGTGAAGTCGATGCGCTTTCAAACAGATGCAGTAGATTTTCCCATTTCCTGAGGGCTGTTTGTAGCAGGCCATAGCACTCCAGCCCTTCCAGTTGAAACAGCTGTTATCTCTCTGTTCCCTCCAAGGAAAAAGCTCCTACATAGGTCCATTTGTTATTTCTGTCATCCACTGGCCAGTGGCTGAAAAAGTGGGGGGTGGAAATCTGCATCTTTGCTCCATCTATAATATAATTGGAGCGTAACAGACTACATTAAGGTCCAAATGGTTATGCGGGAATTATGCAAGCGCCGTTCGCACGACCTCGGGCACGCCGGCTCAGCGCGGTCAAAACGTTTGCGACCTCTGCGTGAATGCGGAGGCACAAGCTCGGCAAGTCAAGCAGTGGCCGATTCATCTGAAATGAAGTGACAGACTGGGAGACAATATCACAGGACAGACGCTCAGAGTGGCTGCGCTGCGGGCCGTGAGAGGCCGAAAAACATCAGCGTGCGAAGCTGAGAGATATAGACGGAAGACTGGTGACTCAGACATAAAACGAGCCGCGGGAGACAAAGTTTAAGTTGTACCAACAGAGAAAAAAAAAGGTTGTGGCATAAACAAGACTTCAGAAAGAAGCATAGCTGGGCACTTAAGTATGTACAATACATGATTTTGTTCTTCTATGATAAACAAACGCAGAGCGAAGAACTCAAACATGTATTACAACATCCCAGTGTGCAAATCCTAGAGGCCTTATATTATAAAAGTGTACTGTAAAATAAATTGTGCTACAAACAGAAATGATAGCCTACTTCAAATGGAGTGCAGCTTGAAAAAGACTTTTTCGACCTGCACTGAATAGAATCGGCATAGAGACATAGATTTCTCATTAGCGACTGTTTCTATGGGCCTCTATACATAACCTGTCCAGCATATTGAAACGGTCAAAGCCAGTCCGTGAACACTCCAGAGCAAATTGGCTGTGTATCTGCAACCATAGTTATATGCATATATATGTATAGGCAGTAGGGGTATAATGGTATTTGCACACGTATTTGCACCAAACATTTTCAGTACGGGTCTTTTGGTTCGGTACGCATGTGTACAGAACAAATACAGCATCGAGTGGAACTTCATTGTCTCATCTTTCAAATTATGTCCATTTGTTCAAGAAATTCAAACAATAAATACCATTTTGGCGCACTTTGAGGTAGCGAGACAGAATGCTATATACACACCTCAGTTCAAATGGCAGTGTGAAGAGCGAGTGAGGGAGATCATCCCTTCCTCTTTACCACTAGTTTAATGTGAAATAAACATGAATGAACATCTCATGCGTCATGTAATCGCTCAGTCAGTGTTTTAACTGCGGAAAGATGTCAATAAAACAGCTTGTAAACAAAAATTCATGTAGCATTTCATTTACCTCAGGCAAGTCATCAGTGTCCACAGCTCTTTAGTTCCCTAGAGAAATTAAGTTTAGATGAGAGCATTTCACAAAATATTAGACTATGTACTCATTATATTTTACTTTACCTGTTAGTGATGTCTTAATAATTTAATGTATGTTTAAATAGTTTTCCAAGATGCCACAAAGGTCGCAAAAACCACCAAAATTTAGATTCCTTAAGTAATTGGATAACCTTTCACAAATGAGAATGTGACGGTTTGTGTTTTACTAACCCAATACTACAGGTTTTTGTACTATGGCAACTTTTTAATGTTGTGTTTAATTGTGTTAGTTTAGCTAAATCATCTGCTAAAGTTATTCATACATACGCATAACTATCATCATTTCAAGATGGTGGACGTGTCTATGTGTCTGGAGCAGTCGAATGTGGCATCTACCTAAACATACTGTATCTATGGCATTCACAATCTTAGAATCGAATAAGTAGCAGAAATTAGTATAAATTAACAATAGCCTTTTATTGTTAAAACAAAGTGGTTCAAACGATGCATGTGTGAACATGCTACTACATTTTGGGAAAAAGTCATAACCAGCTAGTTTCTCCAAAGATGGATTGTACTATGGTGGGTAAGCTACGTGTTATGTTATAGTACAGGAAACACATCTCAGAACATTGTAGCAACCTCACAGCAACACCCTGCTAACTATCTAGAACACTTTAGCATCAAACCATACTTTTACACTCTCAAAGGGCAGAAAAAAAAAGAAGCTTAAGAAATATTCTTTGCTAAATTATTTATCTATGAGGCCAAAAGGTTAACAATGGCTCTTAATACTTATAGTTTGTAAGTTTCCTGAAGCTAATTACCCTGAAAGGAACTTAAAAATGAGCTTATGCATCAGTTCTCCAAAACAGCTCCCTATTAAGATCAATAAATCGTACCTGCTGTGCAAAATAATGTCCACATTTGCCTAATGCTTCTAAAGAACGTACAAGGAGGATTTGTCCAAAAAAACAAAACAAAAAAAAAAAACAGCTTGGTTTGGTCCTAAAGGCCAGTTGGTTTTGTTCTCCATATGCTAACAGTACAGCAGCCTCAAAAGCCCTTCAAACACTAGCCGAATGTGTCTGGATGTGAGATCTGCTTGTTAAAAGCAGATCAGAGAGTTCATTTCTAGACTGTTCTGAAAGATTCATGTGTCGGCCCTGGGAGGGTGATACACAAACATCATTTAAAGTGACAAGATTTTTTTTATTTTTATTTTTTTACAGCAGATGGAGGACAAGCGTAGCACTTTGACGTATGAATGTTACAATAGGATCTCACTTAGTGCTTGACTGCCGAAAGCTCGTACATCCTATCGTCTTAAAAGTTTGACATAGTGTACGGCTGCATTTGCAATTGCAGCTCGTCTCAAATAAACTTCACATTGGCTTGTAGAAGGTACTGATGCCACAAGAATCACCATGGCTTTATTCTTCTCTCCAGCTAATCTCATCTGGGCTACGTTTTTGTTTAGTTTGCCAGTTTTGGAGATGGCGCACAACCTTCCCTTCTTGTCCGACTTTGTTCAGCGAGCAAATTCAACCTTGAGGGTGTAGAGTGCCACGGAGCCCTGATAAATCATATAAGAAGAACACTGTGCCATATAGCCAATTACGTTAACTCAAGGCTGGGAAGGGACTGTGAGAACTGACACACATGTTTGTTGCCAGCAAAGATGTGCGGGCATATTTTTATTTTGTTTAGAGGCCTCTGGAGACTCAGGGCACTCGGGTGGAGACACAGTGGAATAGGGTTGACGTTGTGTTCCACTTGGGCGGCTACTTGAGGAATGGAAAACAGTCAATACCACCATAAACAGGCTATTTGGTAGTTCTCATCCATCTGCTTGCACAAACAGCGCTAGAAGGCCTTAAAGGTGAAGTGTAATTTCTGCACTGCGAGCAATATCAAACGGAAACCCACAAATAAAGAAGGTTTTAAACAGTTTTCCCAAACACACACAGCCATCGGTTGCCACACCATTGGTTGAGACAATATATTATTATAATTTATTACTATTTAATTCATTTTAAATGTGCAAATTGTACATATTAATACAAAATGTACATATTAAAAAAACATAATATTTTAAAATTATAGTATAAATATACTAAAATTAAAATGAAAACTGGAAATAATATAAATATTAGATATGGAAATTACAAATGCTAGCTTGAAATAAAATGAGTTTTTATGAGTTCAAATTTACAAATACATATAACAAACAGCAACATTCAATACATAAAATACTACGCAAAAAAAAAAAAAATCTAGCTAAAGATACAGTTATTAGAAATATTTGCAGATCACCAAGTCTTTCTCCAAACCACACAAAAGTGTTTTAAAATATCTAAAAGGCACCAATTGATTTAACCTTAAATTCATAATAAAAAAAAAAAACATACCAAAATTACTAAAACCTAAACTAAAATTAAAATGAAAATTGTAAAAATAAAAGCTATATAATATATATAAAGAACACTAAAATACCAGGATTTAGATTAAATTAATCAACAAATGACAGCAATGTGAAGAATCCTAGATGTTTTTATTACAAGTGAGGAAAGAATAAAGCTGTTCTTGTCATTCTTTAGCAATACTATTTCCACTGCTTGGTTGTGTTACAGATATGAAAATGTGGTAAATTAGAAATATCTTGAGATGAAATGACCCGGTGAACCTCGCCTTTTAGATGAAGAGATTACATTATCGCAGGGAAGAATAAAAGAGAGCAAACTAAGCTCTAAATTTGGCACAAAATCGACATTGAAAACAAAGACGATTCGGAGGGAAAAGGTACGGAGCATCTGGGTGAACCCAAGAGAGCTCATGCATATTTCATTATCAAGGAAAACAGTCACATCCTCTAAGAAGTTAAGAATAAATCACACATCTGAGAAAAAAAAAAAAGCTTTGGAAGCATCATATCCTGCATTTAGTAATAATGAATATGGAAACAGCTTCAGACTGAAACAGATTCAGATGTCACTGAAGTGGCTTAGTTCAGAGATTTACAATTATTAAAAATGGTCAGGTTTCAAATCGGTCACTTGTCTGAATAATACAAAACATGGAAGTAGTTTAAACCACAATATGTATTATTTGTATATTTACACTATAAAAAGTACATATTTTGAGCTCCAACCATGGCACAACACTAGAGTGAAGTTTCCTCGTTTTCTCTCAGGTAAACTTTCTTTATTTCTTCAGTTTTTGGTTCAAAAACCTTTTGACTTGTGGCTAGTGGGCTAAAACCTGTTAGCTGCAACTGAGCTCATCAAAAATTAAACGTGAAAAATCCTCTACACTTTTTGTTTTTCCACAAAGTCTGACAAAGAAAGAAACAATGAGAAGTCAGACCACAAACTGTCAAGTTCATTGTCCCACTGTCAACAGGAATGACAAACACAGCTTTACAGTGTAACCGTACACAAACGCAGCAACGTAAACACACACTCGTCAAACGAAACCCACGTATCACAATACTGTCAGCCGTCGGAGTGTTTCTGTACAGCTAATTCTCCAGCCCTTATCAGTCTCAGTTTAGCTCCCATGTCCTGTGCTGTCAAACACAGCCGCTGTTTTTAAAGTTTAATCCCGTTGTCGGCGTTTGCTCTGTGAGTCAGCAAGAATGCCAGACAGCGGTAATTAACGGCCAGATGTGCGGCCATCCTTGCTGATTAGCGATTTAACACACCACCCACCTGAGTAAGCGGTCAATTGTGAAGTAAACACATATGGACGCAAACAACATCTAAATAAAAGCTTAAAATAGATCCTAACAGTAAACTAATAGCTAAGCCCTAATTTGTGCTAATTAATCAGTATCTCTGCAAATAATGCTACATCTCTTTCTTCATTATGAGAAATTACTGTTTTTTTCAAGGATGAATATGTTTGACCAAACTCAGTAAAATCAGCATAATTGTGAAATATTATTTTAAAAAACTTTTCAATTTTAATATAGGCCTATTTTATAGTGCAATGTGATTCTGTGATGCAAAGCTTAATTTTCAGCAGTCATTACTCCGGTCAGTGTCACATGATCTATCAGAAATCATTTTAATATGCTAATGTCCTGTTCAGGAAACATTTATCTATGTCGAGCTGCCTAATATTTTTGTGGAAACTGTGATATATTTCAAGATTCTTTGATGAATAGAAAGTTCAAAACTTTTGAAAACGGACTTCAGAGAGCAGGTTTTTGAGAATGATACGATATCATCTCATTATAAAAACGTGAATTTGTAAAAACGGTGACGTCATGCGCATGCGTATTATGTGTTCAGTCTATAGACGTGTGGGAGTTTCTTTACAAATTGACATCGCCAACTACTGGCCTGGCATGTATAATACAGCATTTTAGTCATTTTTGTGGATTGCGGATAATTTTTGTGATCTACACTAAACTTTTCAAACACACCCACACACACACAAAAAGAAAAACTTTTCCATTTTGTTGTCATGTAAACATACCCTAATCTTGAGGAAAACTGTTGCTTATAAGGCAGAACTCAAGATAAAGTCTTAAACCTGATTCTTAGCCAAAACATATTACATTCACTTTAAGACAAGTTAATATAAGACATAGAATAAAAGATTATCGCTCTCTCAGTTTTCAACATCCTTTGGGTCACATTGCCTACAATAACAGAATGATCAATCTTGTTGATTAAGGACATACAGCAAAACTCTCATACGTTAATGTTTCATAACTTCACAGTTTATTGAGCTGTAAGAATCCCACAACCTGACCTCAGTAAGACACTGGGCACAGGAAGCTTCTCAACAGGCCGGGGAAGCTATTTATACCACCGCATGCTAATTAGCTGGCATGCTAGAGAGGACAGCCGGAGAGCAACCAAACCAAAGAAACTCTCTGCCAGACTGAACCCCTGATTCAAACAAGCAGATCTCCATAAAAACACTAGCAAATACCATCAAATACTCTGGAAATCTTTCTTGGTGGTGGGGAAGTTGGATCTCCTCAGGTTTTCTGAAAGTGCTGAGAAAATACAATGAAACAATTTTGTGTACTTACATGTTCATGTTGTATGTCCTTAATGGTGCAATATAATAATCCCAAAATGACAGTTAAGCAGCTGATGCTGTTTATTTTCATGCATTAACATAAAACCAAGGGCCCAAATCAAAGGAAAGTCAGTTCTCTTAGAGGCCATCTTGGAAAAACCTGGAAGCTGCTATTTACTCTGTAGGTAACAGGCATACAAGCTTATTTCTGGTTAAATGGAAAAAGACTGCAATCTCAAAAAAAAAAAAAAAAAATTCCAAAACAATTTTACATAAATAATGTAAAATGAACAATAAAATCTGACAACTATTGAACTGTAGTGCTGAAATATAACTAAATAGTGTAGAAATGTAACAACCTTCATGGAGTATTTTTGTGAAACAATGTCTAGTTTATTTATTTTAAATTTTTTTGTGATATGTCTGTCATATATACAGTACATATACAGTTACACATAAATTATAAAAAATAAATAATTTAGTAAATACATATCAAAATTATATATATATATATATATATATATATATATGTGTATGTATATATGTGTATGTATGTGTGTGTTTGCACACAACATAAATTATATAAATATGTATATATATATATATATATATATATAGTGTGCATCGAAAACATATATTTAACAAACAGATATTTTTAGTTTTGTAATTTTATATATAGATTTTAATACTAAATATATTTAAATTCATCTTCATTACAATAAATGAAGAGTTCAGATGCAAAAGCCTATCTAAGTGCCATCTGAAATTTTCTTCTAAAATGAGCATTTTTCTCAGGCTCTCATGTATAGGTTCAGTAATTTCACTTTAGTGGCAATGAATAGGTTATTTGGTAACACTTTACAATAAGGTTCATTAGTTAACATTAATTAACAACATTAGTAAACATGAACTAAGAATGAACAATACTTCTACAGCATTTATTAATCTTAGTTAATGTCAATTTCAGCATTTACTAATGCATTATTAAAATCACAAGTTGTCTTTGTTAACATTAGTTAATGCTCCGTGAACCAACATGAATAAACAGTGATCAACTGTATTTTCATTAACTAACATTAACAAAGATTAATAAATAGTGTAATAAATGCATTGTTCATTGTTTGTTCATGTTAGTTAATAGATTAACTGATGTTAACAAAATGACACCTTATTGTAAAGTGTTACCGGTTATTTTCATTGCCATTAAAGTGAAATAACTGAACATAAATATAGGAACCTAATATATACATACTTTTTTTTTTCAATGATTTCAAGCGCACTTAATACTTGCAAATGCTCAGTAAACAACAATACTTAATTTATTCAATAAATGTTGAGAAACAACCCTGCACAAACCCTAAGAGAGTTGATTTTAAACTCAATTCTTCATCCTTGTTCCCGCCTGTTCTATTTCAGCCACATCCTAACAAACTTGTACAGTATGTTTTATAAAAAATGGGACAAAAAGAGACTGATGTCTTGGAGAGATGTCTAACAGAAAAAATGACAGGCCCAGTGTGAGTGGCAGGGAGAAAATCTAACGTAGATTCACGGTAGCCTGCGGTGTCTTGTCAAGGGGGATGGAAGCGTACGCTCAGATACGGCGTGCTCAGGAAACATTTGGGCCAGCCGGCTCCGGGATTTCATTTTGAAGGCCGACGGATTTGATTCCACATGCCGCCCTCTCTGACAGTCAGCACCATGGGGCCGAGATGCTTTAATCCGAGGATAAGCAAAAAGAAGGTGGGATTTTACCTGCTCACACACACATAGGCACACTAAGGCAAGACAAGCATTCACTGTACCGCAGGCCAATCTCTCTCAGGCAGCCTAGGCCTCTGAAGTCACCACCAAACAGATGCTCCTGGCAAAGAACTGAGGCTTTCAACAGGTCTTCAGGGAAAAAAACAGTCAAGTGTGAAGGGTGCACATACCCAGAAATTCATGCTGAGGGTGTATGCATTCAAAAATGGAGGCAAGGACCTTCTCTGTTCAAAGGGTAGAAGTAGGTCGCATTTTCAGGTGTCTGACGCTACGTGTGCTGCATTAGCAAAACACAAAATTAAAAAGTATAAAACTGAGCTGTAGTTTTGAGCTTACATTTTTTGCTGACTTTCTGACACAGTGAGCATGTAAAAGTTGTTTTTTTATTTTTACATAAGCCAGGGAATCTATTCCCATTTGTCATTAGCAAAGCACACCATGTAAACAAGCTGCTTAGCCATAGCAGTGTCATTGTCGAATCATTATTGTTCTTGACTTTTTTTTTATTACTGAAGTAACTCTCTTGTGTTTAGGGTAAACAAATAGTATTTGTGCAGAATAAAAAGTGGCAAATCTTTGGTTGGTCCGCTTTAGCCAGGTATGGGGCAGGTCTTTGAGAGTTGCATAATCTTAAACACCTGCCACGAACTATAAAAATGTCCCTTGGTTTTTGTTTTGGCCCTTCTGTTATTCCTCTTGGTTGTTGTTAATTTATTTTTCTATTTTTTGTTTGTTTCTTCATTGTTCGTTTGGTTAAATGCATTAGTTTAGTTTTGAATTCAATTTGTTTGCAGGTCTGTACATTATGTTAAAAGTTGACCTCATTATTTATTGTTTGTGTTAATTATCCTTTATTCGTGCTTTCTTTATTTCATTATTATGTCTTATAAATGTAATTTTCATTAATAAATGTTTCTTTGCTATGCTATTGTTCTCATTGCCTCCCTCATTTGTCGTGGTTGTGAGCCAACCATGACAAATATGGGGGCTCGTCCGGGATTAACGAATATAGCCTTTTATGATACAGGTCAAGTTTTGAGTCTGAGGCTCGGAGCGACACTGAAAGAGACATTTGATTTGTGATCACATGAAATAAACTAGGACATCTTGTTTGTGAATGAAATAACTGAAAGAAAGGAGTCATGTTGTTTGTTCAGTGCAACATCAGTCTCGTTATAAAAACAAGAATAAAATTGGATGTGAATCCCAATTTATTTAATGTGTGTGTAAGAATGACACTAGCAAAGCATGTTAATAAGAGATTTATATTGTAAATGATTCAGTGTTTTTAAATAAATCTATTTGATAGATTCAATGTCCCAAAATACTCAAAAAAACAATCAGTGATCGCCATTGCAAGGGTCACCAAATGAATCTAGGAATGAATTAGAATGAATCGTTTTGGTTAATTTAATCAAAAGATTCAAGTCCAATGAATTAAAGTCACCATTGCTTCAGTGTGTCAATACAGATGATAAAAACTTCTGTAAAAATATATAAGCTCATTTATTTTCACTAATCAGTAAAATTAACAATAAATAAGTATGCTATTGATTCCAAAACTGAAGATTCATTTCTCTGAAACCACAATGCTGTACATTTTTAGACAGGCTGCTTTTCAGTTTGCTATTTTTCCTCTGCCTTCATACAGCGCTAAGCTCATCACGGAAAGCCAGTGGACTTTGCTGTCTTCCATTTCCATCACGCTTTATCCCTTTTCTTTCTTTCAGTCCCAACACATAAACACAAACATAAAAATGCTGGTGTTTGAGCCAAGGAACCATATCAAGGTCACACTCTTATCTCCAGGCCACATGACCCACCCCGGACCCTCAGGGCGGCTTGTGTCCCTCTGCGACCCATAATCATGCACTGGGCTGAGCCTTTGAGTCATGATCCCCCTCTCATTTCACGTATCCCTGAGCTGAAGCAAGTGTGCATCCAAAAGCACTGCTGGTAGAAAACACTTTATGGCTTTTTATACCAGAACTAGTGGCTTTTTAGTGGCTTGGAATTGAAAGAAATAGGGAAGGTAATGACACAAGTTCTTCCTGAAAGTGATACGGAGAAGGAGAAAACACTGTAGAAAACGCATATGATAACTTTAACAAACAGAACAAATTCCATGAGATATTGTTATTGCATATACTTACTCATCATCTTCCAATCTAATGAGATGTTAATCACTGCAAACAGATTATTGAGTAAATGATGATCAAATGTTGAACTATTCCTCAAACTACATGCTGTTGTTTTTTCTTAGGAATGTGATCAAGAACACAAAAATGGGTCTGTACAAGGAAAACCACCTTTTGAAGAAAACAATTGAAAGTGAAGCAATTAAGAGCAATCAAACCGTAGAAGTGGATACGACAGAAGCAATTTGGGGTCCGGCAAACCCCACAGCTGTGCACTTGATCTCTCAGTGGCTGCAGTTTGAGTACAGTCTGTTTGGTTCAATTCTGAATCTGTCCCTATTCTTTACCACAATTCTGCTGTTTACTTTCCCAAGCCATCATAACAACACAAACAACTGAGGCTAGAGCGGCCCAGTGTAAGAGGTCACATTTTGACCTGTTGAAAAACACGCTGAGTCACCTTTTGAAGTTAATTTCAGACCAAACCAGAGACTCAATAGCTAAGGGCAGCATAAAAAGGCAGATGTTTGACTGCAAAGGGATTTTATTGAAAGTAGCACAAAGTGCATTGAACTATGGAAGCTTATTTCCTCCATTGAATAAATAAGTAAAAAGATATGAAAAAAAGTCAGAATTGTGAGATGTTACCACATAACATAAATTTAAATTTGCAATTCTGAGAAGAAATGTCCAAGTTGTGTGATATAAACTCGCAATTCTAAGATAAAAAGTTGCAATTAATGTAATTGGATTAATAAACTTAAAATTATAACTTTTTTCTCACAGTTGCGACTTTTCATCTAAGAATTGCGAAATGTTAACCTAAAATCTGAAGTTTCTAACACAATTGTGAGATATAAACTCAGAATTAAGGAAAAAAGTCAGAATTGTGAGATAAAAAGTCACAGTATATTTTTTTTTTTTATCTTTTAATATATCATTTATATTCGCAATAAGAATTTTCTTCTCAGAACTGCGATATATTAACTCACATTCGCACAGTCGCAACTTTTTTTTATTCAGTATTTATATCTTACAATTGCGATATTCAAGACTTTTCTTCTCAGAACTGCTAGGGTTAGGGTTAGGGTTAGTGCAATTGTGAGTTACTGCAATTCTGAGAAAAACAAATACTGTGAGATATAATTGAAGAATTGTGAGATAAACAGTTGAAATTATGATTTTTATTGTGTTATTCCGTAGCGGAAATAAGCTTCCATAGTGAACTAAGCAGCTTACTTTGTTTGTTTATGGAATATTTTTGCTATTTGACTGCATTTTCAACTGTCAGTCTTCTCAGTGTCATTTTATTTTTCAGATTTTTTTTTTTTTTCTCTGAAATCAATGGAAATGCATAAAAAGTCAGGGCCTGAGTAAATGTCCACACACACACATATATCCAGAAAACATACACCCTGACTAACCCTCTCTTTAGCGCGTAAAGGAACCGATTTGAGAAAATGTTCAGACTATCTCCTTTCATCCATCCTCCCTTTTTCAGACACGGCAGACACATATTAACTTCCAAATTGAGTTCGGAAACAGCTTAGGCATTATAATGCTTCACAAAAGGGGTATTTTCAGGCATTCAAACGGAGAAAATCAGGGGGGCTCTGCTTATTTCAATTTAATTCAAGAATTGAACTCTTCATGGACAATTTAACGCAGACGTGCTCTATTTTTTATTTTCCCCCAGATCTTCGGACTGCAGAGCTGCGTGCTTTCTGCGGGGTGAAGGCCGAGACAAGCGTTAGACAGTCTGCTTGCTGTTTGGGGAATAAGACGGCAATATTCAGTCGAAATGTCAGCAACAGGCAACAATGTAATACTCCCACATATCAACTTCAATCCCTGTGGGTGTTGTAAAAGGGAAGCGACATTTACGAAACAATGCCAGCAAATACCATGCGACCAAAGATGGAAAGCAACTCAGAAAGCACCTCGTTTTAGTGTCATCAGGAAAATTGGTGCATATGCTAACAAGGGTGACTTCAATTTTTTAATTCCACATGATGTCTTAGTTAAAAAGAGCCCAGTTCTTCCCTGTCTGTTGTGTGGTCCGCTGGGATTGGCTGTTTTTGTGCTCCTGTCTGGTCGTAATGAGGCCCACAAAGGCACTGTGAAGACAGACGAATATTTTCCTTGACATTGATGAATAGCTAGCATGAAACCATGGCTAGCTCCATAGACTGCAGTGAACATTAACATACTACTATAAAGAAACAGTGAGCCAAATAATTACCTAATATTTCTCATAAAATTTCTAGGAAAATAAATATTATGTATACATACTTCTATATTATTTTTTATAACTATAAAATTTTTACATATAATATTTTGCTGAAAATATAAACCTTTTTTCATTATATTTACAGAATAAATAAATATGTATAAATATTAATATTTTAATGTATGCCATATATATATATATAATGATTTATATTTTAAACAACCATGTGATGTTGCATATATATTTTTGATTATCAGTTGAATTAAAATGTTATGAAAAGAATCACATCAATTATTTTCTCTTATATTTAGAGCTAGATTCCAAATATATAATTATCCATAAGACAATCTTACACAAAAGTTAATGTTCACATTAGGTTAGCATTGAAGACTCAAAATGTATTTAATTTTTGGATACAAAACTAATTTATAATAATATTTAAACAAATATAAATTTTATTTTTAATAAAATTAAATATAATATATTAAACCTATAATAATATTAAATCTAAAAATAATAAAGCTAATATATAAATATAAATATAAAACCTAATATATAAATACACTTTTGTTGACTATAGGTTGAAAGGACTCATGATATATTTAATGTTATATATATATATTTAATATTATAATGCAAAATTAATGTCTAACAATATTCAGTAACAATATTAAAATATCTAACAATATCTAACAATATTAAATAGTTATAAAAATGTATTTCTTATATACAGTCATGGCCAAAAATATCGGCACCCTTGGCAAATATGATCAAAGCAGGCTGTGGAAATTAATCTGCATTGTTAATCCTTTTGATCTTTTATTTTAAAAATTCACAAAAATCTAACCTTTCATTGGAATATAAGAATTTAAAATGGGGGGAAATATCATTATGAAATAAATGTTTTACATTGGCCACAATTAACGGCACCCTTTTATTCAATACTTTCTGAAACCTACATTTGTCAGTTTAACAGCTCTATATTTTCTCCTCTAATGCCTGATGAGGTTAGAGAACACCTGACAAGAGATCAGAGACCATTCCTTCATCCAGAATCACTCCAGACCCTTTAGGTTCCCAGCTCCATGTTGGTGCTTCTTCTCTTCAGTTCACTCATTTTCTACAGGGTTCAGGTCAGAGGACTGGAATGGCCAGCAGACGCTTGGTTTTGTGCTCAGTGACCCATTTTTGTGTTGTTTTGTTTCTCCAGCTGTGGTCCTTGGAGAGTCTTTAGCCACTCAAACTTTCCTTCTCACCGTGCATTAGGACGATATAGACACACGTCCTCTTCCAGGCAGTTTCCTAACATTTTATGTTGATTGGAAATTCTTAATTATTGCCCTGATGGTGGAAATGGGAATTTTCACTGCTCTAGCTCTTTTATTAAAGCCACTTCACTTATTTGTGAAGCTCAATTATATTTTGCTGCACATCAGAAATATATTCTTTGGTTTTTCTCATTGTGATGGATGATTAAGGGAATTTGGGCTTTGTTTTTCCTCCTATTTATATTTCTGTGAAACAGGAAGCCATGGCTGGATAATTTCATGTTCATAATCACCCTGGAGTGCTCAAAATTGTGAACATGAATGGGAATATACTTCAAAGATATTTTAGTCGTAAGAATGTCTAGGGGTGCCAATAATCGTGTCCAACGTGTATTTGACAAAAACATTTATTTCATAATGATATTTCCCCCCATTTTAAATTGAATTTTTGTGAAGAAATACATTTTTATAACTATTTACATCTAAATATATTGGAATATTCATAACTAAATATACTGGGGAAGAAATGCAGATACATATTTTATTTTGTGAAATTTTGCACTGATGTAAGACTTGTCATCTGTTATGGATAATCACATATTTTGGATTACATATATTTATGTATTTTTGACTCATATACAAATATTTCAAGACACATCCCATACTGAATTTTTTAATTAATCCATATTTTTCGTCTTCACTGTCACATTCAGTACTGCCCACTGATAGCCATGTAAAAATATACAAAAATATCTACCACTGACACATTTTGCATTTGATTTGTTATGATTTGCGCGTATAAGAACCTGTGTTGCGGCACTAGTTCCTGGATGAACTCGCTTCCACCTGCTAACTTGACAGGCAGATCGGAAAGATGCACAGTCAGAAGTGATGCGGAGGGGCCGCTATGATGGGAATACGGGAGTGTGCGTGCACACACTTCCAGACGTGACGGTGTAGGAATGGAACACACCCATTATTCCAAAGCAAAGCTGTGTGACGGCACGCGGCCTCCGAGAGGCGCGGCGTCATGATCGATGGTGGCCATTAATCACGCCAGCGCCGCGGCCGGAGATTGATGTGCAGAAATTCGAATCTTCAAGCAGCGTTTTGAAAATTAAAGCAGCGAGGCAAGGTTAGGATCCTTCCCGGTGACGCTGAATGAGAGGACTGGGAACAATGAGCTCCCCGGGGTAAAGGAATCTCACGCAGAGGTTGGGAGAGCTTCTTTTAACCTTTGAACCGCCAGCTGTCACAGACACCTGAGTGCTGCCTAGTCAAAACAAGCAGGTGGAAGAGTGGAAGGAATGGCTAAATAAAACTCCTCACTCAACTTGACCAATAAAAGGTATGTATTTGACTCACAATAGCCTATTAATTAGATGGGAATCAGGGTTATTACAGTACACTAGAATTAAAATCATACAAATTCATACATATAACTACAATAATATATATAAATGAATATATATATATCAGGGGCGTTTCCTCCGAGGAGGCAAGGGAGGCAGTGTCTCCTCTCCTCAAAATTGGACGAGACAGTAATCGACATTACAAAGATAAAACAGTGCAAACATGACTAAATATGACATTAAAATTATAAAAGTCACTCGTTTTTATAAAATAACACTGTCCAACAGCAACACCCGCAGATAAAGTTACAGCGGAGGCTTGCCTCCCCTCGGTCCATTGACTTTCTACGGAGACAGCTTGCCTGACTTTTCTGAAGGCTCATTGAGATGAATGGGGGAAAGTCACGTGAGAGGAGGCAATGCCTCAATCGCGCTATAATTGGATATGATCGGTCATGATTGGATGTTATTGGTTCATGAGATAAATCCCGCCTCTTGTTTTCGCGCGAGCTCTCAGTATGAATGAAGAAAATGATGGCGTTATTATAAAGTGAACAACTCTCACGCTTAGATATCACTGCTTTGTGTCATGTCAAGATGAAACATGAAATGGCTTGAAAACGTGATGACTGTGTCAGTTTTTAGTGAGCATTCATTGATGAAATGAAATATGTATCTTCATACCTGTGACAATGTTTGTGAGGGGCTTTTATGACAATGACCCAAAAATAAGTTGACTATTAAAAAGAACAGCTGAGCATCAGTTCACAAATGAAAAACAGAATGTCTATTTACAAGTGCAAGTTGGTTGCAGTTATTTACAGTAACTCCGCCCACCGTGTGATTACAAAGCATTACAAAAGACCATTGTTTAATAACCGCTCCAGTGGTGCAGATGATAAACTACATGTTAAAGTCGTTTTTGACACGATCGACCCGGGTTGTCTCTCATCCATTTAATAATTTGAATTAAAATTATAATTTACACTCAATATGTTATTATTGCATACTGTTTTGTAATGTACTACAATACTGAGGTGCAGATAATTGCCACTGTTTGCAATAAGTAGTATAAATAGCAGAACATCCAGCTAGGTATAGCTATTTGCACTTAGTGTAAACATTAAGTGTAACAGGGACATGAATTTTCTATAATATAATATAATATATAATATATATATATATATATATATAATATAATATAATATAATATAATATAATATAATATATATATATATATATATATATATATATTACTAAAATTTAAATGAAAAATAAAGAACATAAATATATAATATACAATATAAATATATTCCAAAACCTATTAGAAATTACAAAAACAACAAGAGAAATTAAAGCTACACAAGCTTAAAATGAAAATGATAAAATATAATATAAAATATAAATATAATGGAGAATTTCCTGGCATAAAACTACCAGTAAAATATTTTATAAAATATAAATATATTAAAATAAATAAAATGAACTGTTTTTATTAATCAAAATTATAATAGTATCACAATAATACTAAAATAACACTGATGAGAACAACTATTTGCAATATTCTAATTAGTGACATAAAAGTTTATAGTACTTACAGTATTTCCATAATCTGATATATTTTCAAGCGAAACAGGAAAAAGAACAGAATGTGATTTTATCCATCTGGAATTGATTGGATTTTGAAAAGTAAGCAATAGCCTACATATCAGAATGAAGCCAGGTTGTTGGAGGAGAGGGCTGAAAAATAAACTGAAATGCATGAGTTTACGAAGACAAACAATCAATTGTGCACCGTTAGACCATGAATTTGTATGAAATTTTGATTTTATGTAGACTTTATGATATTTTAGCACAGAAAAGTGCAGGAACTGTAATTATTTCACTGTTCGGTCATGCATGTCTACATCTTGTCACTTCCCATAAGGACCAACTGCGAGTTTTGACCTTTTACTGGGACAAACAATAACACATCAGATAGATCTTGCACTGACCATACACCTCACTAAAACGCCCATGGTTTACCTTCAACACAGCCATATATTTGGATAAAATTATATGTGGTTCCATTTGAATCAGGATGCTGCATAAAGGCATCAATCCGCTCACACAGTTACACAGTTTCCAGATTTAGCATCTGAGATGGGTTATGGCTAAGTTCAGCAAGAAAACATGGATGCATTTCCGCAAGCTCAATAATTCAGACTCCTGCTTTTCCAGGTCACAGAGACATTTACGGTTATTCGCGCAACCAGTTTGGCGGGAGGCACTGGTTCAAAGCCTCGCCACTGAGAGGAATGTTTTACAGTGGGACATAAAGCGGGGAAGCCGACGGGAGGTGTTCGACACCATCGCTAATAAACCTTTGAATCAAAGAAAACAGAAATGGAACCAGAAAGGGAGTGAATGTTTCTAGGAGATTTACTGTGGCAGCACTAAAACGCCTGCACGGCGACGAAGAAAAAAGAAAGTCACTTGAAAAAACATTACACGCTCTTGTGATCTCCGCTCTTCAAATGCGTGTCAGGAGCGAAACGCTAAACTCATCAGAGGTGATGATATCGCTCATTCCGCCGAGGGCCCATGGCATTGATTCCAGTTTTGCCTTTCCATAAACTGCCTAGTTCTAGAGGGCCCTATAAATTCAGTCGGTCGGTATCTAGGGAAAAGGCAGTGTCGCACGCTGTTAATTTAATAAAGGATTTGGGAAATGGATTCCCCCCGCATCGCAACACATCTCGAACTTTCCTAATGGCTTATTATGTTACATTTCCTGTCCTTTCCTTCTCCAGAATTACATATGTGGCTTACTAAGGAGCTGTTAAGGGTGAATTTGTTTCTTTGGACTGAGGGGAAAAACATATTTAGTCATTTGCGGAGGTCTCTAAAATGTTATGCCTCAAGCAGTGTTAATAGTCTCAAACAAGCCTTTTATATTAAATTGGTTTCACGAGCCTTAAAGAGGCACCACTTATTAGGACGTAGCTTCACGCTTTGTGTGGAATATTCATCTTTAGTTTAGTGCATGTACATTTTGCTTCACTCAGCCTCTTTCTGAAGAAGGGCTTAAGGGCGGATATATTAGAAGAGAAAGACCAGAAAAACACACTTGTTCATGTTTCAGAACAATTTCTGATGTCAGAGCCACTGAAGTGTCTTATTTGGCCACACATGAGTATATTTAGCAATACAACAAGGGACACTGAATGAATTTGCTTTTAAAGCAAAATAATAAATCTAAAATGAAAATTAGGCATTAATTGGAAGTTATAAAATTATAAATAAAAAATACAATTAATAAAATATAAATAAGTAATTATAATAAAGTAATGACATTTAATAACATTAAAGACTTAAAGAGTATTTATTTACATAATAATGAATACAATTAATGACTGATATATATGGTATATATATATATATATATATATATATATATATCCTCCTGACTACCAGAAAAAAGAAAAGAAAAATAAATTTTTGAAAATGATATTTTATTCATATCTTATGCCATGTCCTCTGTAGAGGACATCGGGACTTTAAAAAGTCCTGTTTTTAAAAAAAATAAAAAGACATGAATGGACATGAAAAGGCAAAAACAGTGGGATTTTTGTTTTAATCACAAATGAATTTTAATTTTTTATACCAAACTTTATGTTATGTAAGATATTTTTAAAAACCATTTTTCTTTATTGTGGCCATAAACAAGTTTTTCCATTATATACAATGTATATAAACTGTATCTAATTTGCATATTAATGTGTTTTTGGGGCAACAAAATATTTTCAAAGACCAAGGAGAGGGAGTGGTCATGAAACATCCAATCATTTGGTATCTCTGAAAAGCCCTGAATGTGCTCTGCACAGGACATCCAGACTTAAAACTGACATGTAACGTCTCAGAGAAATTGAAATTGTCCTCTACAGAGGACAAAACTCCATAGCTGGTAGTCAGGATATATATATATATATATATATATATATATATATATACACACACACACACACACACACATACACACACACATATGTATGTATGTTTTCTGTATTTTTGAAAAATTGATGTATATTTTCTTTCATCTCTTTGACATTCAGTGTTTCTAGGAGATGAGCTGTGTGCTTCAAAAATGAATAATTTTAATCAAGAAACCGCATTTGATGAATGAATCTAATTTAGCTGCATTCTTATTCTGATTTGTTAGACTAATTACAGTCCTTGACATAGATGAGCATGGATGAATATATTGCTATCTTTTTATCATAAGGTGCAGAAATGCAATCACTGTCAATAAAAGGTCATTGTTGCTGGTCAATGATGCAAAACCGCAGCGGTGGACTGAAGGAGGAGCTGTTTCCGAGCTCATGGCTGTGTGGGAAACTGTCGTCTACCCAGACCGAGTGAAATATGTTGAGATAATCTGGGAAGAGCTTTCTATATTATTTTAACATTGTTTCTGGCACAATAGGAGCCTTTAGCTACTATAAACCCATCCATTCCTGCTGCATCCTTGACTAAGGGTCCCTCTGGAAAACTGTAACCATTAAGAGGTGAAAAAGAGTCAAATAAAAATATAGAAAGAAGCTGCAGATGCTCCCAAATATGCTCAACAAGCTCCCCTAACACTCCTCTCAAAAGTCAACTTCTCAAGTTTAGTTCAAGAAAATCTGAAGGAGTTGAATATGCAGCTATATCCCTTCATTGTTATATTAGGTACATAATGCCAAAAACATAAACTTTTTTTTTTTTTTTTTTGATTATGGCCTTTATAAATAAATAATACATATTAATAAACAACACATATTATTAATATTTATATTGAAATTAAAACAAATTTAATTAAATGTAATTGAAATAAACTATTTCATAAGCTAAAATTTAGAATATAAGAATTATTAATAAATAATAATAAATTCATAATAAAATAAAAATAACAGGTAATGTTTTATTTATTACAAATTATATTAAACTACTTAAATACTGTATAATTTAATAAATAAATAATAAAACAATTATTTATTATTTCATTTAAAAATGAAAATGTAAAAAATATATTTTATCATTTATGTAGTATTTATTCATATTTATTATTTATTACTTGATCAGCATATATGCTATTTTTTTTTTTTCGAGGACCAAATTATTATTATTTGTTATTTTATATATACCCTTTTACATAATATATAAAATAATTAAAACAGTACTTAATGAGTGTGCCTTAAATCCCTTTGTAATAAATATAAAAAGAAATAATTACTATTAGTAGTACAAGTTTACATTTTATTTTTTAAAATATTTGAATATTAAATATGTTTATATTACTTTTTAAGCAAACAATAACAAAGTACTGTGATAATTATACACGTTGAGCAAAAAAAAAAAAAAAAAAAAACTACAGAGTTTTGATATAATAATAGTAAATACCTCTGTGATCAATTCACATAATATATAGCCAATCAAGTTTCCAACAAAATGCCAGCGGCTTTCTGTTTTTTGTTAATGACATTTATTTGACATCATTAATACCTTGGGTGAGTGTTTACAGTGAAATGATTTGCCCAGTCGCTTTACAAAACACAATAAAACACTAATTTCTTGAAGAGGACGTGATGAATGTCATGGAAGAGCTCTGGGGACCATCATGTAAGTGGAGACGTGCATGTGGAGATCAGGATCGTCCCAAGGGCCGAATCCCCTACAGCTTGGCAGGTTGAAAAGCCGGCAAGAAATAAAGACTACTGCCAGGCAAAGAGGTGCCCATGGGAAAGAGCGTTTTATTAAAAAATAAGAGAGGTTGGAGACGAGCCACTATGAAGAACAGAACTGAAGTAAAAACCAGCTGGGAATTCTGTTTGGAGCCAATTAGATATCATGCCATACTTGCAAAAGAAGATGGCTTTTATCGACATAACACATTATTGGTGTGTCAAAATAAAACTGGTGCCTCGGTGTGAATTAAATATTGAGGGATCAGTTTTGGCATTCGGGTGGAGCTTATATTTTATCTGAAAATATAATGATGGGATTTATAGAGGTCATTTTCAGACTCGGTCTGTGGAGGTTTGCCTCTCACATCTGCAAGTGTCAGATTTGTAATCAACTTTTGTTGTTACAGGGCAGAAGCTATGGGAAAATTTCACTGTTATTCCCAAAGCTATGATTTTTGAATAAACAAATTATAATTGTGAAAAATGTGTTCCTGACTGTTTGGCAATCGGTACATTTTTGTTGATTATTCAAAATGCAAAAACAACCCTTAAATAGTCTCGAAAACATAAAATGAAAAGACCAGTAATGTGATGAAATGTAAATAAATATAAAATTGTACTCTTTAAGTTGATTTTATTACTTTATATATTTTAATATTAGAATTGTTAGAATCAGAATCTTCAGAATTGGTTTACCCACAACACTTTTCACAAAAGCGCTCTATTTAATACACTAAACTTATGCAAGACGGTGGAAAAAAATGCCCATGATGCTTTGCAACACAAACAAAATTGTTGCACGGCTATGGCATTCTACAAACTTTAAATGGGTTTTTTTGCTTTAATCCTGGGAGTCATAACCCTTTTAAATCACACTCTGCTTTACTACAACAAAGTTTCAAGGTATAAAATCACTCCTTCCTGTTATCAGTCATTTGCTTCACACTTTCCCATCCAGCAGGATACAACTTGACTTTAAATCTTATCACTGATTCTACAAAAAAGTGGCTCGGACGAGGGCATTCTTGAATTCTAATTGATTTCATCGTCCCTTCTCTCACTCCGCACTCAGACAAGAGCATCCGCAGTCCCTCGGCACTGCTATAATTTATGTGGAGAATATTAAACACTCAGCTCTATTGATCCCCACCGCTCTTTATGTGACGTCTTCCTGCTGGGAATAACGGCTGAGGCCTTGTTAGGCACTCGTGAGGAGAAAAAGAGATCCTGTCAAGAGTACTGATTTCTTCTCCCATAGCAACTTAACATGGAGGCACCATCATTTTTGCTGTGTCAAAGGCTTTTCTGCCAATACACTGTACAGTTTTCATGGCTTTATCTCTTTGTTGTAACCACAAGCAAAACTGGACAGTGAGGCTTTGTATATAGTAGGCAAAAAACAGTATGTGAAAAGAGTAGTGTATCGGAATTCACAGAATTCATTTAAAAAAGGCAAAAAGTATCCGGATGACTAATTACTTAAGTGCACATCCAATGAACACTTGTAATGTACGTCCAGATTATATTCATACTGTATAGAACAGTATGAGTATGTACTTCTAGGACTATTCTAGTTGACTAGAATAGTACTAGAAGTACATACTCAGAGAGTATGCGATTTTGCAAGCAACGCTTCTTTAATAGAGAGCTACTGAATCATTCACTCATCCTATGCATTCAGAAACACCGATTCATTAAGAAACAAATCAAAAGTGAGCCAGTCTTAGGCATTCACTCAAATGAGTCATTCAAAACTCTGATAAGAGACAAATCAAAAGTGAGTTATATCCTTTAACGTTTCACCTAATGAATCAAAATGAGTGAATTGCATATCAAAAAGTTAGCAAATCATTAAACCGTTTAATCAGTCACTCAAATGATTCATTTAGAATCATTGCACTACGAAAAATAATCAAAAGAGAGCGATTCTTTAACCATTCATTCAACCGATAACACCAATAATTTGTTCAGAAACAGAACAAGCAGCTGTCTGTATGAGCGAGTCAACGAATCATTTACTAACCAATTTGTTCAAAACAAGGATTCATTCAGGAACAAGCGTGTGTTGCTTGGAGAAGTGTAACGGTTAAAGGGTTAGTTCACCCACAAATTAAAATCAGCCTGTTTTACTCACCCTGGTGTATATGACTTTCTTCTTTCAGATGAATCCAATCGGAGATATATTAAAAATTGTCCTGGCTATTCCAAGCGCTATCATTGCATTGGGCAGGTGTTTCTGTTGAACAGTCCAAAAGACGTTAAATAAAGTGTGCGCATCCATAATAAAATGTGCCTCACACGGCTCCGGGGGGTGAATAAAGGCCTCCTGTAGCAAAATCATGCATTTTTGTAAGGAAAATATTCATATTTCAAACGTAATAAACACTTTTTTTCTCACTTCTGCTGACTGTCGTACGTGGACGGCGTTCCGGAGGATGACGTAAGATGTATGCGTCACACGCGTGCCTCTGAGATATGCTAGTCTTGCGAGTTTGTTCACAGGAGCAAAGGGAGCAAAGTTTTTGACATTTTTCTTTACAAATCCTCTGCGTTTTGTTTTGTTCTCTCTCTGTGTTCGTCACTAATCACGCAACGCCGACGTCCTGCATCATCCGCCGGAACGACTTCCGTGTACCACAGTTAGATGAAGTGAGAGAGAAGTTTATTACGTTTGAAATATGGATATTTTTCTTACAAAAACGCATGGATTCGCTACAGGAGGCCTTTATTCCTGTCCCGGAGTCGCGTGAGGCACATTTTATTATGGATGCGTGCGCTTTATTTGACGATTTTTGGACTGTTGAACAGAAACACCCACCCACTGCAATGATAGCGCTTGGAATATCCAGGAGAATTTTTTATAAAACTCTGACTGGATTCGTCTGAAAGAAGAAAGTCATATACACCTAGGATGCCTCGAGGGTGAGTAAAACAGAGGCTAATTTTCCTTTTTGGGGGAACTAACCCTTTAATTCTGCTTTACCTTCATATGGACAACTTTTTGGTAACTGCTTAAGGTAACTGCTTATTAACTAAAAATGCTCTTTTTTAGCATGTAAGTCAATAATAAATGGATTTGACAGTTTCATTCTGAAGTTGTCTCATGAAACAGCACTTATTTTGTGTGCTTATTTCATTCGAAGGAAGGTCAAGGAGGTGTGGTTTATTCAAGAGAGACGCTGTTAGATAACCAAAGACTGCGAGAAGCACTGCCTGTCCTTTTCTTATTAGTCCTACCTTTCATTCAGCGCAGTGGGACGCCATTTCTGGCTCAGAGAGCTCGAACTCCCCTAAGGACACCCTGCTCTGCAAATTCGGTGTGGAAATGGGTACAGATTAGAGCATTATTAGTCAAGCCTTTAACTTCATCTTGTGAGTGCACACATACACATGCGCATTTGCCCTTCAATAATCTCCACAGCTCAGTAGGAGTGAGAAGTGGCAGGTACCTGGTGATACGATATTAATTATGTTTAGTGATACATCAAGTATTCCAATTGAGTACTGTCATGTTGCAATTATTCATTCACTTTTCTCTCAGGAGACTGCGGTAAAAGACATGAGACAAACAGGAGCTCTTAAAATATGCTTAGTTGACAGGCATCTCAGATACATTTCACTGAAAACTTTTTGGGAGTGAAGATAAATACATTTAATAATAAATCCTAATATTCTTTTTTACATTTCAGTACCTCCCTGAACAGCCTGTAATGAATGAAAACAACTTTTAATAAGTGTCAAATTAATTTCAGAGGTAATCAAAACAGAGTTGTTTTGTAATAACTATAAAGGAATAAATTGTCAACAACTTGGTATCGTAGTTATTTAAATGGTTCTTTAATATAATATTTTTTAGCTTAATTTCACTTTTAATAATCACTTGTAATGAAAGTATGAGTGCACTTACAGAATTCATCACTTGTATTGCCAGTAGAAACTAGTTCCCCTTCAGGAACTCGAGCTGCGTCAGAAAATCCCATAGCATTTTCCGACGCAGCATGTCGTTCCCTCCGGAAACCATGGTTACATACGTAACCTGGGACGTTTTTAAACCCTAATGTGCAAAGAATGCATTTAAACATTTTTAAATTGTAAGTGTGTGTATATTCAATATAATATAATATAATATAATATAATATAATATAATATATGCATTATAATTCATTTAATTCTAAAAAGAATTTAGGTTAAAACTCCAATAAGAAAGAATTCCCACATTGCTTTTGGTTATTTTAAATGTGTATTTATTTATTTTTTTGTCCAGTTGACCTTCTAACAATCACTTGCAATGGAAATATGAGTGTGCTTACAGAATTTCCACTGGGAGCATAGAAACATAAAGTTTTCGAACCCAAACCCAAAAAAAATTCAACTTAATAATATTAAAAAGAATATTCCATCAAGCGATTCAGTTGGAAAAATAAACAACGTGGCAACCTAATATAAAATTTAAATTATAAAATTAAGTAAAATAAATATAATTATAAAAAATTATTATATTATTAATATAAAATATGCATTGTAATTCCAATCTGAAATTAGTTTAAAATTCCAGTAAGAATGACTTACATTTCTTTTGGATATTATTATTATTATTATTGTTTTTACCTTTTTTTTATTATTTAATTTCTTTATATTGACCTTCTAATAATCACTTGTACTGAAAATATGAGTGCGCTTACAGAATCCATCTACTGTATTTCCAATAGAAACAAGAAGTTTTCGAACCCAGCGGCTGTGTACAGACTGTTCTTTTCCAAGCCAATGTCATACTGCTTCCGTAAATCCTGATTGATGGTCCTTTTGATGGCTTTCACCGCTGATGAGTCACCAGGATGTCATGAAGGAACCGGACAGGAAATGAAGCAGTGACAGCCAATGTGGAATTCGTCTGTTCAGACACTGGATTAAAAGCTTTGACCAACTCTTCAGCATTTGTGATGTCCATCTTGTTCATTCTCTGGACAGTATCGCAATATCCCTTTCAAATGCGTCCTCTGGAAGCTCCAACATCTTCAGACTTTCAAAAAAAGTCAACGTAGCTCCTCAGTGGCTCTTGTGGGGTTCGAAGAACATGGGACAACTCAAGGTATCACATTTAACTGCCACCACACATAATTGCTTAGCAAGTGTTGGTGTAAAAACTAAGAAAATTAATGTTTATCATACCTCAAAACCTTGTTTTCTGCTACACTATTTAGCCAGAGCTCCTTACACATGAAGAAAATGATGAATCAAGTTGTCTAGCTATGATATTTCTCACCGCTAGTGCTAGTAAACACAAATGTCTTATGCTTCAGGAAGTAAACACAAGGTTGCTTGTTCCCGATTGCCCAAGAGAGAGTATTTCACGGCCTTGTACGAAATATCACTTAAGGTATCCATTTTTACGGTTCGTTCAGTATGATGTCTAAAATTTCTTGCCACGCTTGGTCTGGTTTTTGCTGCTAATCTAATGGCAGATTTGTCGCTGACCTTGCTAACAATCTCTAAGGTGTTGTAAGTTTACAAACAGTTATGTGAACATGATTTGTGGGGTTTGCAACAACATGTCATACTTTTCTACAACGTAGTTTCAGAGAAAGCCTTGCTGCTTGGATTCATGGTTCAACAGGGAAGAGAACAGACTGATGGAGCCAAAAAAGATGACCATTGATAAAGGCCATTGGGAAATGTTGGGGACAGGGTCACAACGAGACTTTTAGTAAGTACAAGTCAAACTCAATACGTGGAATGTTGATTACCACAAAAAATTAATTCATTATTTTTGATAAAAGCAGGGTTACAGTGAGGTACTTACAATGGAAGTGATGTTATACACTTAAAATATGTTGAAAAAACATTAAAAAACTCACTGTTTCAATAGTAAACAATATACATTTAACTTATTGGCAACACTTTATTTTAGGTTATCGTAACTAGTTGCTTATTAGCATGCATATTACTAGACTATTTTCCATTTATTAGTAGTAATTAAGGACAAATTAATGCCTTATTCTACATGACCTTATTCTACATCCCTAATCCTACCCAATACCTAAACTTAACAACTACCTTACTAACTATTAATAAGCAGCAAATTAGTCATTTATTGAGGGAAAAGTCGTAGTTAATAGTAAATAAGTGTTCCCTATTCTAAAGTGTTACCAACTTATTTTATTTTATACTTTGTCTATCCAATCAATTCATTTCAAATTGTATTATATAATAAACATTTATTTTATAAGGACTTAATTTCCCTCCAGTATTTCTGACTTTTTTATTCATTTAGAATAAATAGGAAATTATAGTTATAAAAATTCTAGTTATTAGTACCCACCACCAAATCATAAAAACGCACACAAATAAAGATAGTTATAAACAATGAGCAGATAAAAGGAATATTAACTTGTATTCACATATTTTTATCATGCACTTATAATGTAAGACATAATAGCTAAAAAAAAAAAAATCTTTATCATTAAGGTAATACATAAATATCTTCAATTCAATATCAAAAAATCTAGTCCCAATAATTTTCTCTGTAAAGTTATATTTAATTTGACTACTTTGTCGCCACTTAACTCCACGAATTCTAAATAAACTGTGAAATATTTTAAAAGATTTACAACTTAAATAAAAGTAGACTTAAATCAATCGCGCTTTATAAATTTATAAACTTATTTTTTCTGTTTTTAAATACTCCAAAAATTGGCCCCATTCACTTCCGTTATAAATCCTTCTCTATAACCTTATTTTTAGCTTTTAATAAAGAAAATCAAAGAGACTAGTCAAAAATAACTTTTTTTCGCTAATCAACATTATGCCACAAATTTTGTTGACTGAGGTTAACTTGTATTGAACCCAGGATAATCTGTGAACAGCCTCCCATCCAGGTAGTAAACACTGTTTTTCATTATAAATACCAATATCAAGACACTAGTTTCCATAAATGTACACGTATATGAAAAAACTAAGTACTTGCGTGATAGGCCAACTGAAAAAAACACGACTGTTTATCACATTATTGTAAGTTTAACGCATTTACATTACTAAGAACCGCTGAACTTACGAGTAACTTAAAGCAGCTTCACTTTTTTTTCTCTAATTAACCAGGCATCAGTGAGCAAGAGTTTAATACGACTTGTCAAGGCACCATAAAACGTTTATGGTTCGGTAGTTTTAAAGGATACACTGTTTATGCTTTCATAAAAGCTCTCCGGAAATCAAAATAACAACAGAGGAATACTTGGTTTGTCAAGAGCTGCTGGTCTGAATTTTAAGATGAAAAAGGGAAGTTTTGGGGCTCACTTGGCAGGGAGCATTCGCTCATGTAGCCTGACATAAATAATTCCCTCTGAAGGGGGGCGAGAGTGTTTTCCCGTATCTCCCGCCTTTAACAGCCTCCCATGTAACGTCAATGCATTTCGCTTTGCTGCGTTTTTGTGCTCGCAATAACAACCAACAGTTTGCTTATTTATTCACTTTCAAGAAATAAACAAATAATGAATCAAGCCCGCTGCGTCTAAAAGAATATCAGGATATGGAAAAAGACTCGGCTAAGCACAGATAGAGTTATCCCGAGTCGTAATTGGCACAGACTCGGTAAACAATAACAGATATAATTGGACGTGACATAGGGCAATTGCTCGCGGCCTCAAAATCTTGACACATAATCTCCTGTTTGTCAACTTTACTTGTTTCATATAATTGACGCATTGTGAATTCTTAATTGTTTCGTGGCAGACAAGGTAATTATGAATTTTAACAAATCAACCCATAAGACAACCTTTACCGGACGCAGATAACAGGACCTCCGTATAATTGCGCTTCCAAGAATAGTGTCCTCAGTTGCTTGCTTTCTCTCGCACCTGTTATTGTTTTTCTCCTGTTTTTGTTTTGGAATCTCAGGGGTCAGCAGTATTTTGTCCAGGTCACTGATTGCATGAGGTCTGGAGTGAGTCCTATCGATTGAAACCTCTGCCACTTTAGAGTGTTTTAACCGCAAACTCACAAACCCACCGCGGTCTGCAAAGGCCAAAGCCTCTGTGCCCGTACAGATAAAAAGTGAGCGAACATGAAAAAAGGACTATATATATGCCATCTGAAGTCAATATATATATATATATATATATATATATATATTTTTTTTTTTTTTTTTCATGAGGAAGTAAGGCCTCATCATAAAGATAGGCAGTGTCATTTTGGAGAGGGAAAATTTTCAATCTTTGACGGCTGTAGTGTGATTTCTTTTCAAGGTGGAAAGCGCCGTTTTTCCACCGACTATTCAATTATTGCCTGAAAGGTCTCCTGGAGACTGCAGAGACAGTTCAAATATTTATTCATTTACGGTTGCATTCATTTCTCATTTACTTTTTTCACTGATTTATTTGTTTGCTTTGTGATCCAGCATACAAGAGCAAACTATTTTATATACCTTGGTTTTTAAAGGTTACTTATACATTTACAATGGGTTCTTGTTATAAATACATTTAGTAATTTAAGCCAAAAAAACAACAACAACAAAAAAAAACATATAAATAAATAAATAAATAAATACAATAAGGCTTTGCTTTGCACAGTGATTTTATGTGTAAAAGGTTTATGACTTTAACCAAGTGCATAAAATAGCTGTAATGTACAGCCTCAAGTGGATTATGGTTTTATAAAAAGTTGGAAATATGATTTAAAAAAATGCTAATGCTAAATAGTTACATTTAAAATGAATGAATGAATATTATTACCAAGTCACTGAAGAAAATAAAAAATAAAAGAAATTGGTGTAGAAACTATTTTCACCAGTACATTTCACAAATAATTACAAAGAAACCCATTGAATTAAATGAGAAATTTTGAAGTAGAAAAAAATGAAATTGTGTTTTTTGTAAAATGTACTTCAATTATCTTTCAATAAATCATTTTTACTGTGCAGAGAAATGGTAGCTAAAAATGCAACATTATATAAAATATTAATTATAAAATTAGTAAATATATCTATTTTAAATGTAATTATAAAATAATATTATAAAAAATGACTTGTTTTTTATGTAATATATTTAACTTTCAAACTCTAATCAAAATGTATGTTTAAATTCCATTAGGAACAAGAAGTCTGCAAATCCTAATATTCAGTAAATTCAATAAGTTTAATCATATTATCATCATCATCATCAATATAAATATTATTATATAATTCCACCAAGTGATATAGTTGTAAAAAGTTGTTGCAAAACAACTTAGCAACCTAAAATAATATAACCTTAATATTACAAAATTAATGTTTATTATCAATGTAAAATTTGCATATTCTGACTAAAACTCCATTCAGAATTTAGATAGAAATTCCAAAAAGAACAGAACAGAAATTATTTCCAACATTGCTTTTGGTTATTAGCTATGGGCATTTATCACAATCTTTAGTCTTGGTCATACCTCGCAAAATACAGTTTATTCTAACGGCCCCTCGAATAATTAAAGACCAGCAATTTAATGCTGCTCTGTACACACACACACACATGCAAGGGTCACAGACGTGATCCCGATCCGAGGGGGAGATCTGACCTCAACAGTCCCAGACCTGACACTGGGGGATCACGCCCGTGTTCGGCACCATCTTCTTCCTCTATTTATAGTTTACACAATTAACCAGAGGAGACCTTCATTAGCCCGTGTTCAGTCTGCAAGACCTGCCCTGGCTTGCTGAACAGGTGTTCCTTAATAATCACGGCCCTGTCTGCCAGATACATCAGCGCTGAGAGTTTCTCCTTCTCTGTTTCAATCTGTTCCAACTCTTCATGCTGCGTTACGCTTCATGGCATTAAACAAACTTCTGATTAACAGATGTACCGGATACCGGGTTTGTCAAGATCGTGTTGCAGCAGCACGTTATTCGGTTTGTTAGATTCTTAAACAAATTACAGCATCCTAATGTATTGACTCTCAACTGAGGTAATGCAACACTGCTTTGATTCCAGGATACAGATAGAAAACCTTTAGGATATGCCTTTTTTTAGCTTAATTTGTTGGACCTTTTCCTACTTTTATTGACATTATGGAAAGCAGAGTGGGTTTACTTTGTAAAAAGTTTTTTAAGCTGCAAAAAGATTGTGATAATGCTTGTTCCCACAAGGCCTATATTTTTAATATAATATTGCAAAAAAAAAAAAACATTCTTATGACGTTGTTTGCACATCTCTGTAAGAACCTCATTATCACATTCAACTTGGTACTAAAGGTCATCATCAAACTCCTTCTGTCAAATACATTTTTCAAAGTACTGTTTTACCAGTAACATAAAATAGTATTAAATCAGAGAAAGAAAGAGGGATATAAATTAAATATGAGACTCTAGAGTTGTCTTTTTGTTTTCATAATAATTTGTCAGTCTGATGATATCAAGCCAGACTTGTTCGATATTCTTAAATGCATTTTAGCATAGAGAGCAAATGAAAAGTGACAAATGCAAAATCAAACATTTTTGCCTTTCTCTCTAAGATACTGTTTGTACAACAATAACCACTCTTTTGATCAGTCTGAGAAACATCTTGAATCAAAGAAATGTTCCATTAATTTACATTTATAAAGGCAATACGTATATATGTATATTTATTAAATACATAATTTTTTTTAATTGATTATAAATACATAAAATTATATCTCACATTTTGGACCTTTTTTTCCTTACTGTTCTACATTTATATCTCACAGTTCAGACTTTTTTCTTGCAGTTCTGAGTTTATATCATAACTCTGACTTTTTCTCACAATTCTGAGTTTATACTCATAATTCTGACATTTTTTCTTGCATTTATGCAGTTTATGAATTTATATATCACTTTTTTTTTTGGCAATCATCTTACATTCATGTCTCACATTTCTGACTCTTTTTTTCCCCTCAAAATTCTGAGAAGTTTTTAAAAGAGATATAAACTCAGAATATATAGCTATAGCTTAAACATGCATCCTGAGGAAAAAAATCTTAATAGTGACATAAAACGTCCTTAAACATGCAGCCTGAGGGAAAAAAAAAAATCATAATTGTGAAATAAAAAGTCTTTTCTTTTTTTTTCTTTTTTAAAAATTTAATTTAATTTAATTTAATTTATTTGTTTATTACAGAATAAGCGTCCATTCTTTTTCCCCTTCAAGAATGTGACATTTTTATGAGTGAGACTGGATTATCAATTAGAAAAAAAATAAAATAAAAATGAGGTGGGATTTTAACCATCAATTCCATCAGAATTAATTTGATGATGAAAAGTAGGCGTTACATATCAGAATAGACTCAAACTGCATGTAATCTATAGCTAAATCAATGCTTAACTGTACAATTCATGATGTTTTTTGTTTGCTTGTTTTTTTCTCATTCTTTGTATTAACATGCACCGATGAATAATTCACAAAAAATGTACATTATGAAAGTAAAAGGGTCACTTTTTTATTTCATCTGGACTTTTAAGCCCAAATTCATTTTTAATTCATTGCATAGAGCTCGGCTCCAACACTGATGTATTTTCTGATCATTTTTCCTCATAAATCTATGATGACTTATGCTCCTGAAGTCTTGGTCAACACTTACCCTAAAGGAATCTATTTCATTTCTAATCAAAACACCAACTGCCCAGATGGAAAATGTGCTGTTTACAGCAGTGATATCTAAGGCATAACCATGCATGATAATCTGAACTATTACTATAGGGAAACAACACAAACTATGTTAAAATCGTTCCTCTGGCTAATACACAAGGCCTGGGCAGAGAGATGTGATGTTAATGGGTATGACAGCGACAGGCTTCAGCGCACCAGCATGTAAATCTCCCTACAGCCCCACAAATGCACAATCAGCACTTTACCGCAAGTTCTGTGATCTGATATGAGGAAAAGGGAGGTTCCATTAGCCCATACGGTAGTGCTGAGGAAGCTCTCTGTTTATCACGTTATGTAATTGTAGGAAATCTGTTAGCACAATACATTTACGACCTTCACATTACGGTGACACTCAACATGGCTGCTGCCAAGATGCTCCCAATTACAGCCTGAAAATCTCATTAAACATGAAAACACACTGACCAAAAATTGGACAAAAACAATAATCTTTAATAAAAGATTAATAATGCAAATTGCGCCTACATTAAGTTGGCTTATAGGTTTCGATAAACTGACATTTCACGCAAATTAAAGTAAATTACTTGTAAGTTCAATTTTGATAACAGAGTTGAGCTTGACAAATGCAGTGAACACTAGACAGTCGTGTTAAAAATAAATAAATAAATTCATGCTTCGGAAAAGGTCGCTTTGGTGCATTTCTCAGATCAGAAATGAAATTCTCAAAACTACTTGTTCAACCTCCACATCATCTAGTCACTTGTGCACATCAGAAAGGCAGTTTCTCATTCTTTTGAACAAATTGCTATTGCTTTGGTACATTCATGCAACTGATTATGTACATTTGTCTGCGGTTTCCTACATTTTCAGTTGCTAATATCATGTTGCTCAAAATGTATTATACAGTTATCTGTGCTGTAGTCTTACCCCTCAAAACATCTAGTTATTAGTTCATCGTATAAGTCATTAAATGCAAAATGGTCAAGCATATTTTCTACACATCTCTATTAGACTTTTTGTAAATTTGCCATGAATTGTGCAAGTGAATCTTTACTTTCACTAATGAGGAGAATATAGATCAACCAATTATAAACCAGTTCTCTGAAATAGCTCAAAGGTGCATCTCAGGAATCTTCAGTTGGAAAGCATATATAGACAGAGGACAACACAAGAGTTACATATTATGTAGATGGATGAACATCCAGAAAATGATCAGGGTCAACAGCCGAGAGGAAGAAGAGGAGTAAATATGCATGGTGGAAGGATACAGAGGCAAAACAGAGGAAGAGGCCAAGGACATAGGCGCATATCAGATGAAATAAGGGCCACTGTTGTGGACTATGTTGTCAATCATGGCCTTACAATGGCTGAAGGGTGCAGATAAATATCCTCAATTATTCAAACATTTTGAAACAGTCTCTTTCAATCAATATCCTACATACAGTAATGTGTAAATGTGTACTTTTGAAAGGATGTATGGCATACATAAGAAGCGCAGCCTTCTGCATTTCAATACAGAAACTGTCATCAAAACTGTTGCCATAGTTTACATCAGGTAATACTAAGAGAGTGCACTGTTATATTGACAACATGACTAAGCATTTCTTATTTGTGAACAATGACACAAGGACTTTTCACTCTGATTGCACTGATATGTTCATTGACATACCTACTTACTTTTGAGAGATGAACTAAAGATTTTGAGTAAGTTACAGGCTTTTGCAGGAAATCCATTGTGGGGTGCTGTTTGTATAAATTGTTTTGAGAAATGCATATACTACTTTGCAAATATTTAGGATGATTCGAGAAATGCACCAAAGCGACAGAAAAAACTGTAATATTGTTAAAACTAAAACGAATTTACAATTTAATTACTTTAAAATAAAATAAATGTGAACTGAAATAAAATAAAATGTAAAACATTTTAAAAGTATTTCTTGCAAATATTTTATTAACAACCTATTTTACTTCAGCTACTTTCCAAGCAACATTTCATTTTAATTTAGTTTAACTTGGTGTACTGATAGATAGATAGATAGATAGATAGATAGATAGATAGATAGATAGATAGATAGATAGATAGATAGATAGATAGATAGATAGATAGTATCTCAAAAAAAAAAAAAATAAAAAAAAATGTTTGTTACTTGAAATAAATGTTAACCAAAACTAAATGTTAAAATAAATGTTAACCAAAAAAATAAAAAATAAAATAAAACTATTCTATTTCAGCTAGTTTCCATTGCAACATTTCTCAATTTAATTTAGTTAACTTGATGTACTAAAATAAGTAAAACTGGAATTTAAAAAGTAATAATAATAATTATATATATATATAAGACATACAGACTAATTTAAAAAGTCAAAAGATAGCACAATTATTAAAACTTTAACTTGAAATTAATTAACTTGAAAGCAGAAAATATAAAAATAAAATTGAATTCAAAATATTAACAAAAACTAGTATCTCAGTGATATAGATACTAGTATCTAAAAAAAATACAAAATATCAATAGATTATTTTAAAACAGTGATGGTGTATAATTTTTACATTTCTTCTGGTCTCCCAAAGTAAAAACAAACACAAGTTCAAAGACATTGCTGTTTGACCTGAGAAAAATTTGAGCATGCCACATACAGTAAACAGTAGCGTTAAAAAGGAATGTAAAAACACACTATTCGCTCATCAAAGGGCAATAAGGGTCGGAGAAGGCCGGGAAAGAACTGCAAACAGTGCAGGATGGAGTGAACAACATTGAAAATTTTAATCAGTTCCAATTAAGAGATGCTAGGCGCCCAATGTCTCGGGTCTTTGAGGAAGAGAGATACTCCCAGCAAAAGAGCATGTTTTGATGTCATTACTTTAAAAGGCAGATCTCCAAAGGCATCAGGGAGGGTAGTTTATGAAGCAGCCTGAAGGCATTTTTAATCTGACCCCCCTGGGCATCTGCAACTGCATGGAAAAACAATTATTTTCATCCCTTCCTGCCGGGCGTGTGGATTTGCTTTAATTATGAGCCGTAGTTGTTTATTTCTAGCAAGTGTTTTAACTGATTTGTTTGAAAGCTGTATGCAAGGAAAAGCCAATACACATTGCTAATATTTCATTTTCATTTACAGCGTGTATTGAATAATGGTTGGTTTTAGATTAATGTCAACTTTTAGGGAACGACTTATAAATCATTTTCTGAGTTATTACTCAATGTTTTTTCACTTCTCTCAACTTCTTGGCTGTACAAAGATATGCAACATTTCTTATTAACATACAATCAAAAGTAAGGAACTTGTAGGAAAATTCACAAATGAGATCTCTTTAAAAGGAATAGTTCACCCAAAAAGGAAAATTACCCCATGATTTATTCACTCTCAAGCACGTTACTGTAATTAAATTACTTATTCACTACTTATAAAGTACAGTAAATAATTTGGTTTCACTTTATTTTGATGGTCCCTTTAACACATTCTATTGACTATAATATTGACCTACATTTCTACTAAGTCTCATTAGAGTGTTAGTAGTGTATTAGTTGACTGGTAGGGTTAGGGTTAGATTAAGTTGACACGTTCTTGCAAAGTTACTTATAGTCAGTAGAATATCTGTTGGGAGACCAACACAATAAGGAGTTAGTAGATATGAAGCAGACAGTCTACTAATACTCTTATGAGAGTTTGTTGACATGTAGTTGCAACATTCCTTAGTGTAAACAGAATGTTCAAAAGGGACCATCAAAATAAAGTGTTACCAATAATTTCAACAGTTCTAAAATCAGTATGAAATTTGAAATCTAAATTTACCGTCTAAAGATAAAATTGAATGCAGCGTCTTTAACCCTCTGCGCACCAGCACGTTCACTTTCAGTTTTTCCTGATTCACAGAGAAACCTTAAATACTCAGATACAGATAAGACTAAAATCAATCGAATCTAAAAAGGGCCTACTTTTATTTGCGTACACTGACAATACCAACAAAACATTGTGCTTTTGCAAAATAAACAAAACAAACAGGGTGCACTTTCTGCTGTCTAGGTCTCCGTGAGCAACTTTCTATGCATCACAAACTCAGCGAATATTTGAGACATGAGAAACATGTCTATAGAAAGCTTTTAAATGAACGAATTCAAATCGAAAACGAATATTCTCTGATTATGTAATCCGTGTGAAACTAAAGGGAGGTACAGTCTTTCCCGTATCTGAAGCTTGAAGTGTCTACTTTTAAATTAACAAATTCAAATCGAAAATGAATATTATACGAATATTCTCTGATTATGTAATCCGTATGAAACTAAAGCGAGGTACAGTCCTTCCCGTATATGAAGCTTGAAGTGTCTACTTTTAAATTAACGAATTCAAATCGAAAACGAATATTCTCTGATTATGTAATCTGTATGAAACTAAAGCGAGGTGCAGTCTCTCCTGTATCTGAGCTCATTATATGCAGTCACCAGCGCGCAAACACCCTCATCTAGATACAAAAAAAAAGATATATAAAAAAAAATCAAGATTTGTCTAATTTTCATCGTTTTTGAAATAAGTCCTGCTATGAGGAATTTACCTCAGAAGAACAGCGCGATCTGACACAGCTTTATTCAGCAGAGAAGATCAATTATGTAATTTATTCTTACCTACATTAGTTAACGTGTTATTTTTACATAAACCTGTACGGATTTCACTAGTTGGGTTTTTCCTGAACATCTTGCCAAACTGAAATGTATTATTTAACTTTTCTTAAGCTTTTTTGCTTTCAGATATTTTGTTATTTAGAATATTTCTATTTGTTAACCAAAGAAGGTTACATTACAGTTACAAGTATTACAGTTGTTTTAAAGCTAAAAGGCTAGACTATTCTATGTTTGACTCAAATTGAAAGGATAAAGAGTTTAATTTCTAATAAGGTTTATAGGGATTTTAAGATGTAGCCTAATTAGCGATTTGAATAATTAAGATACTCATTGAGTAACTAAGTTACTTTTCAGACAGAGTAATTAGTAAAGGAATTTAAATACAATATCGATGATGTAATTAGTAATAGTAATTAATTACTTTTTGAAAGTAACTTACCCAACACTGCTCTCAAGCCATCCTAGGTGTATATTACTTTGTTCTTTTAGATAAATACAATTGGAGTTATATTAAAAAAATGTCCTGGCTCTTCCAAGTTTTATAATTGCAGTGAATGGGGGTCAAGATTTTGAAGCCCACAAAAGTGCATCCATCCATCATAAAAAGTGCTCAACATGGATCTGGGGGGTTAACAAAGGCCTTCTGAAGCAAAGTGATGCATGTGTTTAACAAAAATATCAATATTTACAACTTTATGAAACCGTTATAAAGTTTATAAAGAGTGCCGTTCCAGCAGATGACGTAGGATGAAGGTGTAGCGTAAGCATAAACCGTAAGTGTAAATCATGGGGAAATTTTTATTTTTGGGTGAACTGTCCCTTTAATGTTGTAGTAGTTTCTCCTAGATTAAATGGACAACAAACTGAGACTTCCACCTAGAAAAAAACTAAACAATCCTTTCAGAATTTGCTCAAAAGATACTTTGTCTTTTTAATATGAACTTGATTATCTCTCATCAAATTCCTCCAAGTTATGTCCATGTTAATGCTATAACTCTATACCTTCTTACACTTCTAAAATTATAGGTTCTTTATTGGCATTGATGGTTCCTTGAAGAACCTCTAATATCAATGGAATCTTACCACAAAAAGTTCTTTATTGTGAAAAATGTTTCTTCAGATGATTGAAATGTTCTTCACTTATGTTCTTTACAATGCTTCTTTGAAGAACTGTTCATGGAAAAGTTCTTTAAAGAACAAAAAAAAGAAAAAAGGTTCTTCTATGGAATCACTGTTAGAACCACTTTTTGGACCTTTTAATTTTAAAAGTGTACTGTGTATCAGCGATTGTTTCATTTGGATCTTTACTTCTCCTAAGGAATTTAGTGAAGAACCACCAAAATAAAAGAAAGCAAAGGTTAAAATGTAAACTGAAACCCAAAATTGTGTGGTTTCAAACCTACAGTATATGACTGACTTTCTTTTGCAAATGACAGAAGAAGGTATTTTGAAAATTGCCTCAGTGTCCTATTGACTTTCACTGTACAGACAAAAGCAATATGCATGTATAAATGATGAGAGTGTTTTCATTTTTGGGTGGATTACTTTAAGAACTCCATTAAGTCTCATAAGCTGCAACATTTAAGCAACAAAATTATCCTCTGGGAAACCATAGCATGTTTTTTAGCAACTAAAAGAATATACTCCACCATCCCCCAAATGCACCAATGACAGACTCAATCAGCCAATATGGTGGGTTTGGAAATAGAGCTGTCACTGTTTGACAGGGATATGGTTACATTGAGACACTAATAAGACAAGTGTGCATTTCACAGATGGACACACACACACTTGTACATAAACACACAAGCTACAGATGGTCTCAGGTACACACTTTGCCCTAGAAAGGACAAATCTTCTATCCAGGCGGAGGGTTTTATTAAACAGGCCAGTGTGACTGATGTTTTAATGTACTTAAAGGGATAGCTCACCCCAAAATGGAAATTCTTATTTAATAATTTGCATGTTGCTCCAAGACTTTGTTTCTTTAAATTAATGAATTAACTAAATTTGTTAAAGAATATCCTAGCTGTTTATATGTAGCAGAGGCCAGCGGGTAAGTGCTGTGCAGGTAAAACCTCACTCCCCTGATCTCAAGAGGCGCTCTAGCGACTGACGTTAGGTGGCCTTTAGCCTCCTTGTTAGAGCGCCTGCCTCCTACACTGGAGACTGTGGTTTGAATCCTGCTCGGAGCGGGGCGAGTAGAACCGCAACATTGGTGCCGTGACCCGGATGGGAATGAGGTTTAGGGGGTGAGTGTAGCAGAGGCCAGTGGGTAAGTGCTGTGCAGGTAAAATCTCACTCCCCGATCTCAAGAGGCGCTCTAGCGACTGACACTAGAGGCCGTGGCCTTTAGCCTCCTTGTTAGAACGCCCACCTCCCACGCCGGAGACCGCAGTTCGAATCCCGCTCGGAGCGGGGCAAGTAGGACCGCAACATATATATATATATAATAAAATTGAATGAAAACAACCACCATAAATGTATTATAAAAGTGATTCATATGAGTCATACCAAATATTTCAACTAGTCTGAAGCCAAATTATATATTTGTGTGAAAAAATAGACTAAGATTTATGATTTTTACCTTTCTTGGTGCATTCATGAAAGCAGCATTTTTTGATTTGTACTTTTTAAGAACTGTCAAAGATCTTTTTGAATGAATCAGTTGATTCTGTTTTCAAAACAAGACCAGTTTTGTGAACTGAATCATCAGAGATTTTTTTTTAATGAACAAATCAATTAATTCAGTTAAAAAAAAAAAGAAAATTAAAAAAAAGACCAGTTTTGTTTGATTCAGTCAAGATTTTCTAAGATTCAGTCAAGATTCACATGACATGAATCATTTTGATCATTTCTAATATTTTTATGGGTTTGTTGTTGTTTGCATGATTTTTATATTTCTTTGAAGCTCTAAATGTTACCTTTTCTCTTCCACAAAAGACAAAAAGTCTAAAATGGATTTGGGTGAATGAATAAATAATAGGTTTTCATGTTTGAGTGAACCATTGCATTTGAGCCATCTATAATGTTTTCTTTATTTATTTACCTGTGAAATGCCAACAAATAATTGATTGTTGGCATTTCATGATGATTGTTGTGATTTTTAAAAACTTCCAAACAAAGAATCACTTCATGAGTAATGTACAATGAAACCACACTCTTAAAAATAAAGGTGCTTCACAATGTCATAGAAGAACCTTTTTATCTAAATGGTTCCATAAAGAACCTTAAACATCTGAAGAGCCTTTCTGTTTCAAAAAAAGCTTCTTTGTGGCAAAAGAATGTTCTTCATAGTATAAAAAGGTAAGAAAGAGATGCTTCTTTGAATAACCTTTGACTGAATGGTTCTTTGTGGAACCAAAAATGGGTCTTCTATGGCATCTCTGTGAAGAACCTTTTAATCACATATCTATTCATATTTTTTTGTTTGTTTGTTTTTTCTTGGCAGGCACTTTATTATATTCAAACACTACTTTTAAAAATAATAATTAATAAATACATAAAAATAAAGACAAAAGTATATATAATACCAGAAGGAAAAAAAATGCATGTTGTTCTATACATATATCCAACCCACTATTTGCATATCTACTGTACAACACCTAGGGGCTAAAAATATCACAATATGAGCTGTATTACATCTGACGACCTCCTGTCTGCGATCTACTATAGACACAGAGGAGCAGGAGTTTACCTCAACATTCATTTTCATAACAATGTCAGTTATTACGCTGTCAATCACAGTGGTGTCATGGGTTTTGTGATACACTGAGCTGTGCAGTGCACTGAACATCATAACTCACTGAGAAGGCTGTCACATCCCTAATTGCATTAAGACGGGATGAGCACTTCTACTAACAACATAATCAAGACAACTGTCTCAGCGCTCCTCTGAGGACCACCGGGGAGACAAGAGGAGATCGGCTCTGTCTTTGGGTGAAACTGTTAAACCCCGTCTGAGAATGAGAAATCTTATGTTACAAGACTAGAAATGCCTAGTTTGTTGTCGTCAAAGATTGTTGCCAGTTTTATTTCAAATACAATGAATTTGTGAGGCCTTGAGAGGAAAACTAGAACTCCAGGCAAAGAACAAATCACAAATGAAAACGCTTATTCATATCTCAATTGCTTGCTTTTGACAGCAGTACGAGAAAATGGAAACTTTTGTCAAAGATTTTTCCTTTGAGATGCCATTAATCTCACAGATGCCTCGCCTAGAGATTCATAACATCTCAAAAATGCCTTCGATACACATTTCACTTCATATTTTTCCAAAAACCTCTTATCTGAGACGTCAATAATAGTGTCATATTTGAATGTGCACAAATGAGGTTTTAGATCTGCGTCAGAGAGAGAAAACAAAGCATATTATAAAAAGACATCAAGAAAATACTTCTTAATTTAATAATTATTTTCCATTATTTTATAAATCTTGATAAAATAATATAAATACATTTCTAAAATGTGCTGTACCAGGTTTGACGTCAATAATGTCATATTTAAATGTACATGAATGAGATTGACAGTTTGCGTCAGAGAGAAAAAAAAATATGAAGAACATTTAGGACATAACAAATACTTTCTATTATTTTATAAATCTTTATAAAATGATATGAAGACATTTCTGAGATATATCACACCAGGTTGCATGTCAATAATGTCATATTTAAATGTTCACGAGTGAGATTTGAGATCTGTGTCTGAGGGGGAAAAGGACATATTAAATCAAATCAATTATAAAATATTACAATATTTTTAGTTATTATGTCTAATTATAAAAAAATCTGAGATATAATATAATATAATATAATATAATATAATATAATATAATATAATATATAAATACTTTTTTTTTTTTTCAAAATTGACAAAGCTACTTTGGGTTGGCCTGAACACTGACATTGGACATTGATTTTGCACAGTGTTTTGGAAGGTAGGGCTCAAGAGATTCACTTCTCTCTGATGTCTGAACACAGTCTTGCTTTTGAAGCTGTTAAAACTGCATTTTTGAGATTATATGAATTAGTGCCCGAGGCTAATCTGCAGAAGTTTCCAAACTTGATGAAACCCGAAGACCAAACGAATGCGGAGTTTGTAGAGTTTTATTCCCACCTGGACATTTGTGCCCCAATCACCACAGGAAGTGACTCATCATACAAGCTCAGCAGATATCCGTCTCAGATCAGCTGCCACATACTGGGAAGTTATTTGCCCTGTAGCTCAAACAAAGGTCATGGGTTCGATTCCCAGAAAATGCATTTATAAAATGTTTTATTGAATGCGGTATCATTTCAGATAAAACGGTCTGCATAAAATGCACTGTTGGTCAAGCAGAAAGCATTGCAGATATGCACCATATGGCTGTTTTTCAATAAATTGTCTGTTTAAATGAGCATTAAAAAAAAACAAGAAACTTTGAGGACAAACTCAAATCTCTCTAATATTCTAGATTTCTTGGTACAGTACATCACCATTTCTTATAATGTGCCCAAAGTGCTTTCTGAGGTCAACGAGCCAACAAATATAAGATGTCATATAAACATGTCATTCATAGTCTAACCAATACTGTCACAGAAATGATGTCTTTGATGTATTAGATGACTGAGTTTGAGAGACACTTTTGTGAGCTTACAAAGAGTCGACTCTTATTATTGCCTGTTTTCGAATGCTGTTGAAAGTGTTTCTGTTCCTGGTAGTGAATGGTGCTAATAAAACCAAGGTCATGGGTCTGATATCAAAGGAGCACACATACTGATGAAATATGTCTTGTAAATCACTTTGGATAAAAGTGTCTAATGCGGTCATGTAATACTTGAATGACCAAATGAAACAACAATAAAATCAAATCAAATAATCGAAAATAAAAAAAACAAATAATAAAAAATAAATTAAAATAAAACAGATGCTAAAGTTTTTTGTTGCGCACAAATGAGCCAAAATATCACACAATAATTTAAATATGCCATAAAAGTCTTTCAGGAAGTTACTCACCGCTGATGAAGTCAGTGTAATGACATGCTGGATTCAAGTTATTTCATTCTGCTCCGGCGCTCGCAAATAACACAAAATTGCCTGTTTGACCTTGCAGTTTCCCAGGACATTATCACAAAAGTAGTTTCACTTCAGTGCACAGATACAAAAAAAACCGCAGCTTCCAAAATCCGTTTTTTGGCAAAAACAGCTTCCTTTTATTCAAACCCAGATGTAATTTGAACTTTTCTTTCAACCTTAAGAGGGCAGAAGTTCAGGGCCGCATCTTCTCTGAACGTAATGACTCACTCGATTCTCCTCCCTCACCTGTGGAACGAATCAGAGATGCCACATGTTGTTTGGCGCAAGTCTTTCCTTGAAGTGCCACTGAGAAGACCTTGACTACAGGTTTCGCAACCGTACGTCCGTAAACCGAAGCGCTGAGGACTTAAGATGCCATTCGTCGCTTTCCTCCGCTCTTGTTTTTTCTGCAAACGTGTTCGTGTGTGTTCATGTGCGCGACAGTGTGTGAGTGTGCACTTGCCCGTGTTCCCTCATCTACCAAAGCCTGTTCTGTTACAGCATTCTGCTGCATCACATTTAGGCTCATCTCTCTCTCTCTCTCTCTCTCGCTCTCTCTCTTTCTCTCCTTACCTCCCTCCTCACTATCATCACTCTCAGCCTCCCTTCCTCGTTCAGTCACACGTGAGGAGGCGCGCAGTACGGCTGGAATACAAATAAGCTGTTTAGTCTGAAACCCTTAAAGACGCAATTGTCTTCTCACGCCTCTGACACTTTCAGATGCTGCCCTCGGCGAATGGACGTCTCTCTCCTCTCTCTCTCTGAGGACGCGGGTCCCTCTTCTCGGTCACCCTCACCTGGTCGTGAACATCTCTAGATTGCTCTGCCACTCAACGGGATTTCAAATGAGGTCATTTTGTACACCATTGCAGACAGACCACTGGGTGCTTGTTGGCAAAGCAAACCTTTGCGGTCACTGTCTTTCTGAAAGGTTGAAGAGGAGATTTGTGTCTCTGAAGTTGCAGGTTCATCATCATGTTTAACGGTATCTAACCTCTGAAGGTTTAAATATGTAAACGTGTTAAGATTTTAATTAAGTTTTAAAGAAATAAAGTGAGAAGTGCAAGATTTATGAGGTATAAAGTCATAATTATGAGGTATAAAGTCACGGTTGTCCAGGATAAAGTCATAATTATGAGGTATAGAGTTTAAATTGTGGTTTATAAAGTCAGAATTGTCAGGTATAAAGTTCTAATTGTGAAGTAAAGTCACATTTGTTACCATTGAGAAATTTTAACCAAAGTATGTTATAGGCTTTTCATTAAGACCCTAAAGAATCATATCAAACTGTGGAAAATGGGCATCCAATGACCCCTTCAACATTAATAGCAGAGAGAGTAAACAAATAGGCAGAGGTCGATTACCAGCAGTATACAGCAAAGGAGAAACAAGGCTCATGGTCAAAAACAGGCACAGGTTCGGTGCAGGCAATAGTCAAACAGTAAGTCCAGGCGAACAAGCAAGATCAAAAAGCAGGCATCAAGAATCATAAACGGTAACAGACAATTCAAGGGTAAAAACCCAGTCAGGGAAATAATTAGGAAGAAGCACTCAAAAATGTCTGCTGAGGCCAAACAAGACTTTGTAAAGAGTATTAGAAAATGGGGTGTATAAATAGACTGAGGCAAATGGGAAACAGGTGCAGTTCCAGTTCCGTTAACCCAGGACCGTTCCTGTGGACCAGGGGTGCGCACACTTTTTTTGTGTTGGGATTTCAAATGACAAACTTAAAGAAATCTACCAACTAAAAACCAAAAAAGCCACAAAAAAAAAGCTTAATCTAATAATTAAATAAAACAAATGTAAAAATGTACAATGGACTACTTGCACTGAGCCTCATGATGCACTTCCGTTTTGAAATATTACGTCTCAGTTATTTCCGGTTATGTATATAGTCAGTGTGCTGTGATTTAAACACTGGAATAAGCAGTAGGGGCTCAGAATAAGAGCACCAATGCACACATATAATACAAATTAGCCATGGTTTTATTACAGATAAAACCAAAAATTGCAATTGAAGTTAAACCATATAACCACAAATTAACTCACTTTTACTACACTGACCATAGATTAACTATGGTAGGCTATTTGTAGTAAAAGTGTTGTTATATAAATGGTAAAAACGGAAAAAACACGGCACTTTTACTATAGTAATACCATGGTTAATTTTCGTAAGGGTGTTTATCAGTCAAATTCATTTAAAACTGTACATTCAACTGGTATGAAATATGATCAGTAAAAGAAAAATACTGTTCATGAGAAGACAAGCGCTGATGCGGCAGGTTAGTGGGGGAATATATTTATTATTCAGAATGCACATTTGGAAGGGAAATATATTTATAGGAACATTTCAGCAGGTTGAAGATAATTCATGTTAACGCAGAGAATACGATTAATAGTTTTTTAAAGAAATGTCAGCCCTAAAATGTATTAATAATCTGCGTTCTCATCAGAAACTGTCTGTATGTAGGTGCTCTGAGCGCTAACCGGAAACTCCCGAGCCGTAATAAGTAGAATGCGGAAGTAGTTGTGCAAGTAGTGAGTTATGATATTGTTATATTTTTAATATTGTAACCTTGAAAACACCCACAGAACAATAGATTACGGCAACGAAGGTGTGATTGGGAAAGGTCCACGAGCCGGGACGCAAACCTGGAACGCCCAAAGCACAACAGCACTGTATGCCGACATGCTGCCCAAAAGGTTATTGGCGCCGACTGCCGTCGCTCCTTTTAATTGTTTGTCAATAAGTTCTGTTATACTCAATGATTCTCTCTACACTGCACAATCAATCTATAATTTGCATTATGTATACACTGTATGTTATAATAACTCTGAGCAAAAACTCGTGTTTTTGGTGGTGAGTGGATTCTGTCTAATATAAATGTCTCTGATTGGCCACTGCATTCCAGAAATCAACAGATATGTCTGTGATTGGCTACATTGCCTGGCAGATGTTCAATGGCACAGTCATATGATCGGTGAGGTGGAAGCTTGCGAAGCTTTAGTCTTACTGAAAGCTTAGATGAGGTTAGACTGGGTACAAACTGTTTACCCTCCTAAAATATCTATAATAACCATTAAAATTTTGTGATTTATATGTTGCTTGCAAAAATATTTTAGTCAGAATACATGACCAGCAGACTTACTGAAACTAGCCCAACCTTGACCCTTTGAAGACTGTTCAGAAACAAGAAAAGTTCATTGATGTGAAGCACAAAAAGTACAGATGACATCCCACCGCTACAAAATAACAGCCACATTTGAGTTCAGACTGCAAGAGGAGCATCTTGACTGCAGAAGAGACAAGAATTAAGAAGATTGTGGATTACATAGTTCGCGACCCGCGGGCAAGGTCGAGAAGCCCATCGCTGACCTTGTTTTCCACCTTATTTAATTTCACATATCCTCAAGGTTCAGATGAATCAGCCATCAGCAGCCATTCCTTCAGAGATTGTCTTATCTAAGCATGACGGCCAGGCTCCAGAGACGTAGCCTTCTCTTATCGCTGGGATTTCACATGTTGTCATCCTGGAAATGTTACCAAAAAAAATAACAAAATAAAAGAACGCTCTCTCTCTCTCTCTGGTTCTCCCAATGTCTCTCTCTCATTCTCGCCGCCTGTCTCTTTTCGAGCAGAAAATCTTTAAGCCGACATGGACTGCTAAGTTGTTGATAAGGTTATCGGTATCCGAGTCATGATAAAACGCATCGAGTCTTCTTTACTTGATAGGTCATCCTACTCAATTTGTTTTATCTTCTGAACATCTAGCTGCCATGTTCCTCAACAATTCCTATTAACTAGATGACCAAACGTGTCAGACCATTACACTGTATCGTTGCGAAGCCTTTCTTCTAATTTGTTTGATGGCTTTGTAAGGTTTGTCACACAATCTGCATTGAAGATGACATGAAACGGCATTTGCAATGCACTGAACATCCATAATGGGATGCATTTACATGTAAAACAAAATATTTAATAGGAAATATTAAAGGGTTTGAATTTATTTGAATAATTTGCATGCTGATGTATAAATGTTTACTTATTAATTATTCATTAATATTATTTTCTCTGTTACATCAGCAGAAAAGTTATATCTGAAATTGAAATTCAATATATATATATATATATATATATATATATATATTTTTTTTTAAATATATATTCCCAGATAAATCACAAACACAATAATGAACTTTCTCTTGGTTCTATTTAGAAAAGAATCCTGAAATCCTGGTCTCAAGGATTAAGTGACATGATTGTATTCAACATGTTTCTTGAGCACCAAATAAGCTTATTAAAATGATTTCTGAAGGATCGTGTGACACTGAAGCCTGGAGTAATGATGCTGGAAATTCACCTTTTCCATCACAGGAATAAATCACATTTTAAAATATATTCAAATAAACAACAGTTATTTTAAATTGTAAAAATATTTCACAATAATACTGATTTTACCAAATTTTTTATTAAAAAATTGCTGAAATTATGAAATTTATATTCAATTTATATTCTTAGCTGTACACATCTCCCTCATACATACACATTATCAAGTAAGAAGTTGTGACTTTCTGATCATCAGAGAATAGGTCCGCATTAAATCAATAAGTCAATTTTGATTACATATTATCTATATGAAGAAGAAAGGAAAATTATCTCATTTATTCACCCTCACTGTGGATAAATTCAATGGGGTCCAAAACAACACTGACTTTCAATTCCATTGGACATGAAGACAAAGAAAAATGTTTTCTTTTGCGTTTTACAGAAGAACGAAAGTCACATGACACGAATGACACAAGGGTGAGTTCACGATGACACTGTTTACATTTTGGGTACGCTCTCTTCAATAACCACTTGCGCAAAGTTTCCCCATCCGTAGCTTCATCACAGATCAGTGCTGTATGTTTGAGAGATCCCTTTCCTGGCAGGTTCGGCGTCGACGCATTTAAAAGTCTTAAACGAAATGCACGTGAATGCGAGCCAAAGCAAAGCCTGCCACCTGCCAAGGACGCATGTTCAAAATCCTGGACCAATGGATTTTTGGCATTACGATGCAACAACTGATGTGCTCAGAACTTTTGTCTGTCGAAAACAAGCTGGCGAGCCTCCAAATGGATTGCATGTCTTTCCAAAAGTCCCGCAAGATTGATTTTTCCATCATTTTTCTTTTTTTTTTTCCTTTTAATCACTTAGTATTGATTTCATTTATTTAGTCAGTCGTTTGTTTGCTTAGTAGAGAATTGTGGATTTTGTTATAGACTGCGCTAACAGATTTATCTTTGGGATTATATAAAAAAGAAGCATTTTAGCTTGTGTCAAGTCCACTCGGAGGATGAGTTGTGCTTAGTGTGGCTCAGGAGAGGACATAATCCAAACTCCCTAATTTCCCAGCATTTTCACATAGAAATCCACTTATCTGTCGTGCATTAGCCCTCACCGCGGCAACAGTTTCTTAGCAACGGTCATGCCTAGTCTGGTAAGGGTAATCAGAAGTGCCAAGGTGTGAATATACAGTAGATATTGTCTAGAACAGCATTTCTAAGAGTTGAGATACATGGTTTTATTTGTATGTATTACGTGAAGGAAAGCACAGCAGCTTTCTGTCATTATTCGGTCGAGATAAAAACAACCAGAAGATTTAACCAAACGCACCAAGATGGTGCTGGTTTATGGGTGCAACAGCTAGTTGTAGAACGGCATTATCAAATATTGATCAAAGGGAAAAAAAATAAGCCTGCAGGGACAATATCACACTTGTTTAAAAGTCTTTTTTCACCCCATAGCTGAAAAGTTTTGTAAGATAACTAGAAAAAAAAGTCTGAGATTGCACTTGCTGCTGTCTTATTACAGAAGTTGTTGCAAACCAATGAACAATGATGCTGACAAAAATATAGTTATATGTTGACTCGGCTATATTTTCAAATTGAAATGAGTTAGGACATGCTCAGATTCAAGATATCAAAAAACAAACAAAAAAAGCATGAATAAATAAATCTTATGTAAATAAATAATCATTTAGAAAATATAATTTAGAAAATGTTAATATTACTGAATATTATTACCTATAATTAATTATGTATTATACATACACACAAAGATTCAAGAAATATTACACACACACACACACACACACACACACATATAATATATATATATATATATATATTATATGTGTGTGTGTCTTATCTGTATGTATGTATGTATGTATATATATGTATATGTATATATATATATATATATATATATATATACACATACACATACATACATATACATACACACACACACACAGTATGTCAATGTAACTAAAATCAGTTTAGAAATTTCAGAGATTCTAATTAATCTGCAAAATAATCTTTAGATCAAATTAAATTTCACCCCTATGTATGCAATTACCTCATTTTTCTTTTCTTTTTTTTTCTTTCCCAGAACACAGCAACAAACAGTTTTTTGTAAAAGTGCTGTTGGGATGTTTTTACTACTAAAAAAAAAAAAAAATGTAATCAAATGGGCCTTTTACCCTACGGGGTGCCCTAAATTGTAACCTAACCATGAATTTTGTCAAATTGTTTGTTTTAATTCATTCACTTATTCTAATTCCTCTCGTATTTTGACTTTAAAAACACTTAAACGGATGTGCATGAGGCAACAACCGCCTGAAGGCAGTGCATCAGAATTTCTTCACTCAGAGTCCTCCAATCAGACGTCGCAGTGGGCTTGCGGTGCCAACTGCTGCAGGAGTGTCTGGGCGGAGGAAGTAATTAAACCCCGTCTCTGCGTGATCGCCGCGTCTCTGTTCGGCACCCAGCAGCCTCAATCTCTACATCTGTTCTGCTCCCGCTCCCTCCAACCTCTCAAAGTGGGCGGGATATTTTGTAATCCCGTAGGTTACGAGGGTCCACTCAGAATTCCAACTAGGCTGAGAGCATCCGAGCCCTGTGTCCTCCGCTGACTGGTGAGTACCTGTCACGGACGCTCACAGGTGGCCCATGTGGCTCACAGGGAAGGCCCTGGGTGAGAGGTTATCCAAATAGCAGATGGTATTGCTGGCCACTGTGGGACCATGCAGCGGTTGGACACCAGCGGCATTCAAAATCACTTTCTCTCTGCTTTCATTTGCATTTAATTCACTCCTTTTCTGTGGAGGCTAAAAAGATAGGCTAAAAATGGACTTGTCAAACCCTCATCCCCAATCCCTAAACCTAACCCCAACATAAACCTGTATGTTAACATGTTCGTTGTTTAATGTTTAATAAGCTTATTTTCCTCACTATTAGCTGTCTCCCACAATTAAAGGGAAAGATCACCCAAATTCTAGTTTTTTTTCTTTTTCTTTTGCTGAACACAAAAGATTTTGAAGAATGTTGGTATCTAAGCAGTTAATGGAAGCCATTGTTTTATTATTATTATTATCATAATATGGAAGTCAATGGCTACCATTAGATTAATATCATTAATTAAGTTAATTGTAAAAATGTATACAGAACCCCTACAGAATTTCAACCCTAAAAGAAAACTTATAAATAAATAAACAAACAAACTCTCAGATTACCCTAGAAACTAGAAATCCCATCAAAATTTAGCAAATCATATCACAGGCCTATCAACTACCCAGAACACCTAGAAGCATTAAGGCAAACCATTTATAACAACCTAGAAATCACCAAGAAGACATATGGGGAAAAAAAATAATAATAATAAAATAAAGAAATGTTAAGTAAATAAATAAATAGAAAATAATATATATCTATCTATCTAGACAATCAGGAGAAAAAGAAGAACAAGAAGAAGGAAGCAATTTCTCACTATTCTGATTATATTTTGTTTTAAAGCTTCACAATTCCTTATTTTGTATAATTGAAAAAACTTCAAGTATCAAAATAAACTGCAACTCAAACAAACTCTCACCCTGAATCTTTGTTTCAAATATTTGCATAAATTTACTGAAATAAATTTACTCTGCCAAGTGCACAGAATGCAATCCTCTTGTGGTAAATGTATGCTTATTTTAACGCACTGCCACAAACCTAGAGAGATCTAATTCACAATATGCATCTTTTTTTTTTTCTTCTCTCATTCACTTATGAAATAGGTTTGAGCGTTCCGGCAAGCCTCCACATCAATTATCTGCGGAGAGAGAAATAATGATTTCTAGTTGGTTGTGCATTTGAGCGTGTACAAAACACTGTTTTTCCTCTTCAGAGGATATTCTTGTCAGCACATGTTTTTTATGGCATCTCCACCTACCTAGTAGCTGAAAACAGGTGAACTCTCAGAAACATTTGACTCCATAAGCAGCAGAACCAAATTAGTTTCTGTCATTCTCAAATACAGAGGCACTCAATTGAATGTTAAAAGATTAAAATGCAATTAATTTGCTCCGAAATTAATAAGTAGTTGATCCAAGTAGTTTTTTTTTTTTTAATGTCAGGTGGGACTTTGATGTACAGAAACATTAATGCGTTATCTCATTATCGTTCGAGTGGAGATTTTAAAGACAGATTGTTAATTGAGGTGCGACATGCTGCATGAACATGCAAATCATTTTTAAATTAAAGGAATGTTGAGTTCAACACAAGTTAAGCTCGATCAACAGCATCCATGCCGTCAATTACTGCTAAAAATAATTTCACCTTATGCTTTGGTTTGTAAAACAAGCAAAAATTGTGTTCACAGCAATGGATTTACAATGGAAGTCTATTGGGCAAGGCAAGGCACTGGATTAAGGAATAGTTTACCCAAAACTGGAAAGTTGCTGAAAAGGGTGTACTCACCCTCAAGCTAAGATGTAGATGAGTTTTTTTCTTCATCATAACATAAGAAATACCATTATATCAGTTGCTCATCAATGGATCCTCTGCAGTGAATGGGTGCCGTCAGACTCCGGTCCATGAAAAGATGCATGTTTGTAAGGAACAAATCCATCTTTAAGAAGTTTTTAACTTTAAACCATCACTTCTGACCAAAATATGAGTCCACAATGCCTGTTTACATTGGAATTAAATCAGTAACTAATAATTCATCTACCTGGAATAACAGTCTCACTGTTAAAATATGATTCATACAACTTTACTGATCAGATAACATTTATTTTTGCTTTTAAAGCCTTCAGATTGTCTTGGCCCATTGAAGTGCATTATTGTAAGTGCGCTGCCTCAAATGCTGTCGATAGAGATTAACTATTGAACCAGAACATTCCTTTAATGCCATTATAACACTGCTGTAGTCATTAAACATTTTGAACTGTGCAGCCTGACCACATAAATACTAAACTGCTAAACAATCAATCAACCGTATTGAGCCACAGTATAAGCTTTAGTGCAAAATTATATCATGGTCATCCTTTCTGAGAGTATTGTTGTCTGTTTAGTCCATTTATAAAGTTAATTTTAATCTTGTGCCAAAAATAGATGTATTTTTTGTTGCTGTTGTTGTTATTAATAATAATAATTATAATTATAATTATAATAATTCCACGCTCTTTCTGGCTCTATTAAACAGTAGTGTTATTGTTAACTAAAACTAAAAATACTAAAGATTATTTTTGGTAATTGAAATTAAGCTAAAATAAAAATAAAGTATAAATATATGGGGGAAAAAAGCTTAATTAGAAATGTTGCATTGGCAATAAACTAAATAAGATGTATTTCAGTTTAAATATTAAAAAAATAGAATAATAAAATAAAAAGGTATATATAGTATACATACATATATACCTAGCTAAATATAAATGTTAAAATCCCAATAACTAATTCAATTTAAAATAATTAAAATAAAATAATTAAATTATAGACACTGATTAATATTAGACAATGATTAAGAAAACTGTAATTGAAAACCAAAAAGAGTGAAAAATAATAATTATAATATGTCTGTTTAAAACATGCCTCGTGCTGTTTGCTAAATGCGCTGCATGTACAAACTTTCCCAAAGATCCCAAACTTTGAAATCCTGGCATATTAATGTTGTTTAAAACCCTCAAGCACCATATTTTTCTCATTTATTCAAAAGTACCCATAATCCTCCTGTAATGCATAAAGGTTCTGTTGGGAATTTTAGAAGCAGCATTCATTACCATAGCCCAAAACAGATTGTTGGCAACACCGATAACATCCACGACGGGATGTCCAATCCAAGATTATACACGCCCATATGCCGGCCTCCTCTCTCCGGTGGGACAGCAGTGATAGACAGCGCGGCTTTCACCAGCGCTCCACCTCAGACTTTCTCTGACTGCTATACTGAAAAAGTACGAAGTGAAAATGGCTACCTCATCTATTAAACACGAGCCTGGCAGGTTGGGAAAGAGAGATGGAGGTGAGGAACAGAGAGAAAGAAAGACAGTTGGAAAAAAAAGAGGCTGGGGGAAAGTGAGAGACAGAAATGGAGAGGAAGCCAGAAAAAAGGATATATTGAGAGGTGGAGAGAGAAATATCAGTGGGAATGGAGGCAGGCTGGCTTGTCGGTGACAGCGCTGATGGATGATGTGTTGAATATGGCCTTTTCAAACTAAAGGTACAGGGCTACTCTCTCCGAAGATACTGGTCTAAATCATCCAGCACTTCCTGTACTCTCACCTGCGCACACTCTCATGGGCACATCTGGTATTGCTTTATTGTGTGTGTGTGTGTGTGTGTGTGTGTGTGTGTGTGTGCGCGCGCGTTTTTGTGACAAATGAGGACATAAATTTGTATAATGACAAGGGTATGACATAGGTATTACAAGGAGAAGGTGACTTTTCGGGACATTACCCCATGTCCCCACTTTTCAAAAGGCTTATAAATCACACAGAATGGAGTGTATTGAAAATCTGAAATAGCACAAAGTTTCCTGTAAGGGGTAGGGTTAGGTGTAGGGTTGGTGTAGGGCAATAGCACATACAGTTTGTACAGTTTAAAAACCATTACACCTATGGGATGTCCCCACTTTTCACAAAAATAAACGTGTGTGTGTGTGTGTAAAGACAAGTTCACTATGAATGAACTGCTGCTACTGATAGCGTTTGCTGCCTGTGTTATTTTAACAGCCAATCACTTAAAGAATGATGCAAAATAATAAAATGATGCACAAATACACACAAAAGTTAAGGTTAGTGTAGGGAACATTTCTTCACCCAAATTTCAACGTTTTGTACTGCATCCAGGAGTTTTTGACCTTTTGAGCTTGTTGTAATTCCCACTATACTCAATGATTCGTATAAAAGTGAATAATGCAGTTTAATAATAATTTTAGTAAATAAGCAGTTAAACAAATATTACTATATATACATAAACACTTGACAATATATGAATTTATTGTTTAAGTTACTTGAACAAACAAAAAAAAAAAACCTTCTCATTTTAACTTAAATTGTACATATTTTTTACATTAAAAATTAAAAAAACACATTTTGACAATGTGATGTTTTTACATGCATCTTTTACCATTGCTGCCAGAAAGAAAAAGAAAAAAACTCCTTCCTGATTAGCCGGCTAATGTCCCTTTAATATCGCATTGAAAAAGTGTGCTTAGAAAGCAGAAGGAAATGTTGAGTTGAAGAGCTGAGATTGTCTGCTTTTTGCAGAGAGCTGCTCTTTCCTGTGAAAAGCTTACAGGACATTATAGCGCTATTGAGCCCAAGTGTGAGAAATCCTTGCTGAGGCGGCTTTTCTGAAGCGTTAGAAGTAGCGCCGGTGTCTCTTTCTGTCCAAAGGCGACAAACCTCCCTGTGTGAAATCATTCTGCAGGACTGTACATAAGTGCTGGGATTCAAGTCAACATCAAGCTTGTTGCTGCATTGGATTTCACAGCTGGATATATCTAAAATATGACCTGAACTAAAAGACCTGGCTCTTTTGACCTGAGTCACTAAACAATCACCTAATTATTTCCCACAACACTTTAGCAAGCTCACAGCAACACACTAAAAACACTTAGAACACCCTTGCAACCCCATAGCAACACCCTGAACAAGTGGGCGGGTCCTTTCACGTGTGTCAGTAAGTAACCACTTAACAATTATCCACAATACCCTAGCAACTGCATAGTAACACTGTGAAATTGCATCAAACACCCTAACAACCACACAGAAACACTAAAAAACCCTCTCAGAACACCCTAGCAACCCCATAGCAACTCCCTGAACTTGTGGGTGGGTTCTTTAACATGTGTCAGTAAGTAACCACCTAACAATTATTCATAACACCTTAGTAACTGCATAGCAGCGTTCTAAAATCCTGTCAAAACACCCTAGTAACATCATAGCAACACTCTAAAAACACTTAGAACTCCGTAGCAACCCCATCGCAACCCCCTGAACTAGTGGGTGTTTTTTTTTTAAATGTGTCAGTAAGCAACCACCTAACAATTATCCAGAACACCCTAGTAACATAGCAACACTCTAAAAACACCTAGAACACCCTAGCAACCCCCTGAACTAGTGGGAGGGCACTTTTAACCTGTGCCAATAAGCAACTGCCTAGCAATTATCCAGAACACCCTAGCAAATGCACAGCAACACTCTAAAATCCTGCCAAAACACCCCAGCAACAACATAGCAACACTCTAAAAACACTTTGAACACAATAGCAACCCCATTGCAATCCCCTTAACTAGTGAGTGGGTTCTTTTAACCCGTGTCAGTAAGCAACCACCTAACAATTATCCAGAACACCCTAGCAACTGCATAGCAACACTCTAAAACACTTTAGAACACCCTAGCAACCCCATAGCAGCACCCTGAACTAGTGGGTGGGTTCTATTAACCTGTGTCAATAAACAACAACCTAGCAATTGTCCAGAACACCCGAGTAACTGCATAGCAACACTGTAAAATCCCATCAAACACCCTAACAACCGCACAGAACCACATCAGAACACCCTAGCAACCCCATAGCAACGCCCTGAATATGTGGGTGGGTTCTTTTGACCAGTGTCAGTAAGCAACCACCTAGCAATTATCCAGAACACCCTAGCAACTGCACAGCAACACTATACAATACCAACTACATAGCGACACCCTAGTAACCACATAACAACACAATAAAAGAAACACAACACCCTAGTAACCGCATAGTAATGCTCTAAACTTGTGGGTGTTTTTTTTTCTCCTGTGTAAGCAACCACCTAACAATTATCCAGAACACCTTAGCAACTGCATAGCAACACTGTAAAAACCTCTCAGAACACATTAGCAACCACAAATACCCACAACACCCTCACATTGTGGCAATGATTTATATGGCAGTGCACAGACTGCCCCATTTTCTTCACATAAAAAACGAGTTCTTTGTATATCATGCATTTTGTCTTAATGTTTTGGAAAAATAGATAAATACATACTAGCAATTTTATGTTTGTGTGTGGTGTGTGTGTGAGTGTGTACTTTGTTCGTCTAGCGAGCTTATCAACATTCCAGTGTGACCGGGGTTTAACAGGGTATGAACGTTTATGTAATTGGCATGCCTCGCTGATGTGTAATTTTGCTTGTCAAGGAGATTGACGTTTATTAAATTTAGCTAACACTCCAACCGTTCTTCTCTTCTCAGGGAACTCGAGAGTGGCAGGCCGAAGACGAGCGAATAACCAAAGCTCCAACATAACACTTATTGACCAGATAAACAAACCAGCTCAAATTTGAATTTAAAATGAGTATTTATAAACTAACACAAAACCAACCGAGATATAAAACAACTCGTATTTGCATAGCCGGTTTTCTCCTCCTAATGGGAGTGTGTTTATCAGTTACTAACAGGAAGTAATGAGACACAGTTTGTTGGAATTGCTTTAACTGATTTTGTTTGAAAGATTCACTCTGGTGCAAAAAAAAAAAAATTTCGTCTCCCTCTACTGATCAGGGAAATATTGTAGTCAATGGTCCATGAACGCTCTGCGAAAAGCTTTACGTTTGAACTACTTTTGAATCAACAACTAACCCATCCTAATTGTCATCTTAATGCCTTTTATTTATGGTGCATTTAACTTATAATTGTAACGGCTTGATGAGAAAATGGCAAAACGTGCAAAACGATAACTGCAGTAGCTAAAAGTAGATTATACTTACTTGCCCATCTCAAAAACAGTGGGAGCTAGAGGAGAAACCCAAGAAGATATAAATTATGCATCTTGTGAATAGTATTGAGCCAGATTATTTCTCTAGCAGTGATGTCAGTTATTTCAGAACTCTACAAAGGGAGTTGAGGAGATATGTTAGGGGGAAAAAAAGAGATAATCTCTAACTTGCTTATAGTAAGACATAGGGCATAGAAAGAGAGAAACACAGCATAAACCCTCAACTTCACTTTTTATTAAAGTATGGCATTACTAAAGTTCAAAAATAGGTCAAGCATTTGTCACTTTGCTCGTTTGATATCTGTGCATATGTTTGGTGAGATCATGACATTTGGTGATATATTCGATATATTTAAAGGAAAGGTTCACCTCAAAATTAAAATTCTATCATATTCACTTACTCTAATGTCATCTTGTTTTGTCTTTTTTTTTTCTCTATAGAAAAGCCCGTTTCCACCTCAGATTACAAAACAAAACATCCAAAAAAGTCGCAATTACAAGACATTGTATAGTCTCATGGCGAAAAATAATTTAATTGAGACACAAAGTTACATTGTGAGATATGAAGTTCCTATTATAAGATATAAAGTCTCAATTATGAGGGAAAAAAGTTACATTGCGAGATATAAAGTCTTAATTACGAGAAACTGTGAGATATAGTCACTATATAAAGATATAGTCACAATTACAAGAAAAATGATATAATTGTGAGATATAGTCATATATATATATATATATATGAAATATGTATATATATATATATATATATATATATATAAAGAATGTAAAATTACACAATCGTGTCCTATAGTCACATTAATATATAAACCTGAAATTATGATTAAAAAATATATATAAAGATTTTAAATCTCAATTACAAGAAAAAATTACACAATCTTGAGATTGAATTTGCAACCATGAGATGTAAAGTCGCAATTATGAGAAATAGTTACACTGTGAGATATAGTCACAATTATGAGAAAAAGTTAATTACGAGGAAAAGTTACATCATGAGATATAAAGTCACATCGCAAGTTTAAAAGTCTATAATAAAAAAATGTTTGCAATCATAAAGTCACAGTGATAGTAAAAAAAAGTTGCAATCTTGAAATCATGAGAAAGTTTAGCCCGATCTCACAGCAGTTCGTACATATTTTATGAGGTGGCTAATTCATACGAATTCATATGACCTAACTCGTACAAATTCATACAATTTTTGCTAAATCGTACGTATTTTACGAGTTGCCAATTCGTATAAATTTGTACGAATGACCTACACCTAACCCCGCCCCTAAACCTAGTTAGGTAAATATAAACTGTCCTTATATGTAAGAAAGCTGAGAAGATTTCTCAAAAATCCTCCCTTTTGTGTTCTACAGAAAAAACATAACAAGATACAGGATTGGAACAACATGAGGTTGAGCAAATAATGTCAGGATTTTCATTTATGCGTGAACTATCCCCTTAAGATTCTCTTGTGTAATTGAATAACAGCCTGATAATGAATAACTCCACTGGCTACACGCTAAACATGAAGTAACCCAAGGCCACCATCTCATCGTGCCAGACTCTGGGCTGCATTCAAGAGCTGCAAATCAATGTGAAGCCTGAACACAGGCACAGGTGATTCACCTCGGCTCCTGCTGAATTATGCATGAGTCACCTGAGGAATCCATTCACTATTTTGTCTCATTGCAGCATGAATAAGCATGACGCTGATACAACAGGCAAATAACATTTCATTCATTATGCAAACACCTGGGGATGCCGCTGTGGATTCGCGGCTCTCTCAGAGGAGCGCCGGTGACTGGAGTTCCCGTTCGGCTGCGTTTTGTCAAAGTTGCTGATGAACTTTAATGGATCCGGAGCAGCACCCCTGAGGCTTTCTGCACTCATTTTATTGTTGTTTGCTCTACCTGTTTAATTAAATATGCAATGGTTGGCAACTTCAACAGAGGAAAATAAGGGACACTCTCTATTTTTGTATACTTTTTTATTTTCTTTTTTTATATATAAATGTGCCATTTGAGATTATTTATAAATATATATTGAGTATATATACATATACATATGAAATCAGAATAAAACATTAACACCAAATGCTAAAATTACATCCCCCCCCCCCATACACAGTATGAATAGCCAAACAGGAAATAATTATATAAATTCTGAAATTCTGTAAATCTGAATATATAGTTATAATTCAGAATAAACGTAAATTACAATATAAATATATAAGTCTAAGTCTGAAAACATAAATACAAATATGAATATATGTATATAGAATTAATTAATTCTGGATAATGTAAATAGACAAAATATAGTTATAAGTTTGAATATATATATATATATATATATATATATGTTGTTGTTGTTTTTTGAGCATATAAACTCATATCTGAATATGCGTTCTGCAAAAAAAAAAAAAAAAAAAGGATTATAAATGCAACAAAAAAAACACTAAAATGCTACACAGTCAGTTTATACCTACAGCTATAAAAGAGAGTGATTGATTAAATTAAGCGGTAAAATGCATTCGAAATGCAATCAGTTTTATTTTGGCTCACTTCATTGCATCTGTTGTAAAGATAAATTAATTTTAATGACATACTAAAGTGTTGCACACCACTGCACACGTATCAGTTTAGCTTTTACCTAGGCAAATTATGACTCTACATATTGCAAGATGATGCCTTTATGTGCTTTGTGTTTTAGACATTTTTATTGCCATAGCAACAAAACCAGGGAAAGTGTGCATCAATGAAATTAACAAAAAAAAAAAAAAAAACCTGAGCAAAAGAAGGTGGATTGCCTTTGTTTCACAGTTTACATTTCATTTATGATGAACAGCACAATCAAAACTGCAAAAAGCCAAAAATCACCAATGCAATAGTATAATCGAAGTAAACCTATTGTCAATGTACATTCAGTTGCCTATTACGTTTTTTACATTAAGAAATACTCCGATTTAGGGTAGATTAGGCTCTCCAAATATCTCAGTTTTTTAATATAAAAAAAAAAAAACAGGCTGCATTAATCTGATCAAAAATACAGTAAAAACAGTAATATTGTGAAATATTATTGCAATTTCAAATAACTATGTTCTATTTGAATATATTTTAAAATATTAATTATTCTTGTCATACAAAGCTGAATTCAGAAGTCTTCAGTGTCACATGATGCTTTAGAAAACATTCTAATATGCTGATTTGCTGCTCAAGAAACATTTCTTGTTATTATCCATGCTGAAAACAGCTACGCTGCAACAGTGAGAGTTAATTTAATTCATCTTTTTAATTATTATTTGATGAATAGGTACATATTTGAGTATTTTAAAACTATTCATTTTCTTTAAAACACTTCAAAAGCATGTTTTTGATTTTTAGATGCTGTCAGTCCATTTATATTATATGTCTATATACAGTAGTATAATATTTAAAATTACTAATTAAATCTGGCTGCAATTAAACAATCAAATTCAAATTGTGATTGCTGATGCATTTTGATAATAGTGCTTCAACTGGCATAACCCCTATTCATTTGGTTATGCTTGGCAACTCTAATTGTGAGAATGGAAGTATAGTCACTTCTCTCATTGGGTTTGGGAGGAATTCTGCAGATAATAGCTTCTTGCTCCAAAGCCAAACACTATTCTTCGCTCTTCTTTGTTCAGTTCACCGAATCCGAGACTTTGTGGTAGAAAACACATCTGCTGCTTTTGGACTTCAACTGCGCTTTTGTGCAACTGTACATAGGGGAAAAAACAAAGAAAACCGTAAGAGAGGGTTAGAGACACAGAGCGAGAGAAACCATTTAAACAAATAAATAAAACACACAGCTGAAAATATAGGGCAATGAATATTCATGCCCTTGTGTGCTCTGACAAGCAAACTGAAATGGCTTTTCTGTGTCTGCAGACATGCACCCTGTTCCTTTTGTCTGCTAACAGTATTTGCCCGATTGCGTTTTCCGTTTGTGAATGGTTTGTTTGCTAAGAGCCTGGCACCCATTTAAAGACACTGCTTAATCCTCCATCATGAAGACGAGAAGAAAGCGAAACAATGAGCAGGGTAATGTGGTACTGCTATATCAGCCATTCCTTCTCAATAGACCTTCTACATGGGATGTTTGTCTGCTGTAATCTTCTGGATTTGTTTCAAAAGTAGGAAATAGAACGGGCTTCACTTGAAGTTGTAAATCGTAAAAAGGCGACACGCTGTGCCGCAGACACCGGAATAAAGCTCTTCATTTAAAGAAAAGAAAAATGACGCCAGTTGTTTTATTTTCGAGGATATCTCTGATTCCCAGTGTCAGACGTTAAGCAATAATTTATCAAGGAGCAGCAGAATGCTGTGCAGTCCCAAGTTGGTTTCTGTTTCATGATTGCAGGGCTGCCTTTTGAAAGCTGTATGTTGTAATACAAAAATAGTATGTAAGCATTAAAACGGGAGCTACTGTAGTTGTCACATTCTTTTTGAGTCAAAAGTGCAATTAGACAAATGTGTCAATATGCATAAAGCTGTTTTTTTTCTTTCTTTCTTTTTTTCTTGTAATGACAGGTTCTTATTGTGAGAACCTATCCTATATATATATATATAGTGACAACATGCCCCACTAGCCATTAGTTACAATTTATTAAGTACAGATTTAAATATAAACAACCACTTACATAAATACATACAATGCCAAAAAAGACTAATATACTCATTATATCATACATTTTTGACAATCCAAAACAAATACCAAAGGAACCAGCTCTTATATTCTGAATTATGTCCAATCAAGAGTAAACAGTGTGTCTATTTAATTTTCTTGCTCTTTGTGAAACACCCAAATCTTACCTGTTCTATTTTAAATGCGTTACATCTATAAGTTTCTGTGCCCTTGACTTTTACATCTCAGTTGTGTTATACCTCAAAGACATATCCTCATCCTCTTGGGCATCCATTCTGAGGCTTTCAACAGAAATCCAGAATTTCTCTATAGGTGAAAAGATCAAAGCAAAAAAGAGACGAGAGAAGGTGAAAGAAAGTGCGAGAGTGGGAAAATGAATTTCACGTACAACCGTAAATAAAGTTTTTGTTCTCTCTGTTTGCACGACTGTACAGCGGCCTTCCTTTTCTCAGAAACTCAGATTTTTTTTAACACCCAATCCATGTCTAGTCACCTTGAATCATCAAAAACAAATGCACTGTATTAAAAAATACAATTTCTTTCCCATTGCAACTTTAGCGTTTCACATCTGGATGAATATTTAACATCTTGAGCAATACCGGCTTCTTAACAATGTATAAAAACCTCTGGAAGAGACGACGGCTTGTTGAAATCGTTAGAGCAAGAGCACAGGTGGAATAAAAAATCGTCAAATTCATTTTGCCCACTCAGGCAGCAAGATGGGACTTGAGCGCCCATATCCTTATGAAAGTAAATGATTTCTTCCATCTCCCCTTCAAGGTTATCAGAACTGAACACAGGCCCCAGTTCTCTGCGGGGCTTCTGTTTTCAGGGCATTGTGCGGAGGAAATGAAAGAGATACTATCAGCTTCGCCACTGGATCACCGTGCGAACGCTCATAATGTTTCTGTCAGCCGTCCGATGCGGCTCTGGTTCTCTTATGAATCATTTGGACGTATGTATGTCCCTAAACATGTAAACAAAGCCTGAGCTGAAACGGCAGGTTTTTGGTCATGCACTGTTAAGCTTAGCTGAGTCTCTGTGGAGGCTAGTTGTTTGTGAATCTGTTATGCTGATAACTTTCAGTGATAAGCGAGGAAGAAACTGAATGGGTTGCTTTCTTTGAATAAATGTGTGGTTTAAAACGCAACAATGCTAAGTCAAAAGTTTGCTTGGGGTTTTGTTTGCTAAATATCCATTTCTTTCAAAAAGCTGTCCAATAGAAAGAAAGAAAGAATTAACCTTAAATAAATGTAATAAATATTTTAAAAATGAATAAAATATACTAAAAACTTTAAATTAATAAAACAGAGAACTAAAATAATTTAAAATATCTTTAAAAAATAATTTTATATTACCATTCAAAGTTTTGGGGTCAGTAAGATTGATTGAATTTATTTAATGATCATTTGAATTGATCAAAAGTGACAATATAGACTACAAATATATCTTTACAATGTTATGAAAAAAAATAATTCAAATAAATGCTATTCTTTAACTTTCAAAAAATATATATATATTTATATTATTACGGTTTGCACAAAAAATATTAAGCAGCACAACTGTTTTCAAAATAATCTAATAATAAAAATTGAGATAAGAGATAAGTTATTTTATATTGTAATAATATTTCACAATATCATTGTTTTTGTTTTTTTTTGATCAATCAATTGCAGCCTTGTCAAAAGAGACTTTCAAAAAGATGATAGATAGATAAAACTAATGTTATATTATATATATATATATATATATATATATATATATATATGTGACCCTGGACCACAAAAGTCGCTGGGGTATATTTGTGGCAATAATGCATTGTATGGGTCAAAATTATCCGTTTTTATTTTATGCCAAAAATCATTAGGATATTAAGTAAAGATCATGTTCCATGAAGATATTTAGTGAATTTCCTACCGTAAATAACTTTTGATCAGTAATATGCATAGCTAAGAACTTGATTTAGACAACTTTAAAAGGTGATTTTCTCAGTATTTAGATTTTTTTGCACCCTCAGATTCCAGATTTTCAAATAGTTGTATCTCAGCCAAATATCGTCCTATCCTCATTTATTCAGCTTTCAGATGATGTACAAATCTCAATTAAAAAAAAAAAAAAAAAAAAAAAAAAAGACACTTATGACTGGTTTTGTGGTCCAGGGTCACATATATATTGTGACGGGGTGGAAGAATCACGCGACAAGGAGAGCTCAAATAAATGAGCTGGACCAGCAGGGGCTTTGGCCAGGTGTTCCCGGACTAATGGCATGACGTGGTCTATTCGGTGACGTGCTCGACCAGGGACCGGTGCGGGGTGGGTTGCTGGTGTTCCCAAGCCTCCTTCACTACGTCGAGCAGTCCGCGAGGCTGCCTTCCGAAGAGGAGCTCAAACGGTGTAAAGCCGGTGGATGCCTGTGGGACTTCCCGTATTTGGTCCCAATCTCTTTTGTCCTCGGCGGCAACCCGTCGCAACATCTGCTTGAGGGTCTGATTGAATCTTTCGACGAGTCCGTCCGTCTGAGGGTGGTATACGGTCGTCCGCAACTGCTTTACCCGGAGCAGTTGGCAGAGGTCAGCCATTAGCCGGGACATAAACAGTGTTCCCTGATCGGTCAGGATCTCCGTCGGTATGCCAACCCGGCTGAACAGCAGGAAGAGCTCGTGGGCGATGTTTTTGGCCGTGGCTTTCCGGAGGGGGATGGCTTCAGGATACCGGGTGGCATAGTCCACCACGACGAGGATGTGTTCATGTCCCCGGGCTGACTTTGGCAACGGCCCCACCAGGTCCATCCCGATGCGCTCGAAGGGCACCTCAATAATGGGTAGCGGAATGAGCGGTGAGGGGGGAGGGTGGCTTGGTGAGGTCTTCTGGCACTCGGTGCAGGCTTGGCAAAACCGCTGGACCTCGGCTTCCAAGCCGGGCCAGTGGAACCGGTCCCGGATACGATGGATTGTGTTCCCGGCCCCGAGGTGTCCAGCCAAAGGGTGGGCATGTGCCAGATTCAGGACCGTCTCTGTCTTTGAGCGTGGGACCACTAGGAGCTTTTTTTCCTCCCCCCTTCGCTGGGTGACGCAGTAGAGCAGGCCGTTCTCTACGACAAAGTGGGGGAGAGGATGGGGTTTTGGCCGGACTTCCTTTCCCTCGAGGATGCAGACTTGTTTCCAGCAGTTCTTTAGCCGTTCGTCCTCCCGCTGGGCCCGGCCAGATGAGCCCCCTCCCGACACCTGTTGGTAGACATCATAAAAGAGGTTAGAATTATGGGAGGGGACTCACCATCTCTCCCGCTGTCGGAGGCTTCCTAATCACGCGCCGTCCACGGCGGTCCCCACTGTGGCAGGCAAGCTGTGTAGCGATGCGGAGCAGGGCCTCGAACCCCAGCCAGTCTCATCCTAACAACACTGCCACGGGCAGATCCTTCATGAGGCCGACCTCCACTGGCCAGGAGCCTGGTGCCGCGGAAATGGTGACATGTCGCACGGGCACCTCCCGTGTATCTCCGTGGACACATGTGATGGGAAGTACGGTCTTCGTTCCGTAAGGCAGGGGCAAGATCTTGGTCTGGACGAGGCTGACCGCGCTGCCGGAGTCGAGAATTGCTTTATGATGGGGCTCCTTTCAGCAGCTCTTGGTGTACAACACAGCCTGCCCACCAAGTCCGGGTTTTGGGGCGACAAGGGAGCCGTGGGCATGGACTCATCCTGGAGATCGGGGGCCGCCGCCCCGTCTACCGGTCGCGAGGTGCCCTCCGGCGTGTGTTGCTCTGGAGCCACCCTCCGGGGAAAAGGCGGTACTCTCTCCCCAGCCTCTCATCGATGGGCCGTCTCCGAATTCGGACGTCGTGGTGGGGTTCCTCATGCCAACGGCTTGCCGGAGTGGACGCGGTAGGGCTCTGAGGAGGCGATCGATCACCACGCGTTCTGTTACCTGGGCGGCGGTGGGCGCTCCGACCAAGACCCAATGCTGGGCCAGCCGGGTGAGTTCAGCAACTTGGATCCTCGCGGGACGTCAAGGCTGATAGGTCCAGTCATGGAGCGCCTGGGCTGCGCACACTGGGGACAGCCCCACTCAGGCCAGGATCTCCCTCTTCACCGCCTCATAGTTCTCAGCAACGGCCGTGGGGAGACTGAAGAAGGTCCGCTGTGCTTCGCCAGTTAGAAGTGGGGCCAGAGCGCATTCTTCTGGATCCCATCCCTCCATAGTCGCCGTGTTCTCAAACATTTGTAAATAGGCCTCCACGTCGTCGTGGGCCGTCATCTTTGGTAGAAGCTGAGTGGCTTGTACTCGCGGGTCCGGTAACGGAACGCGTTTGCGGGCGGCCGTGCGGAGAGCGGCGATTTCCTGGTCAGCCTGGCCCTGGCGGGTAGCCAGATGCTCCACGATTTGTTGTTGGCGCAGGCTGACGTTGGTTAGCTGCCAGAGTAGTTCTTCCATCCTTGGGGGAGGAGTACCCGCCGTCCTGAAAGTGCACACAAACAGAAAAAAAGGAGGGGTTGAAACGTGTAGATCACTTGTTGGTGAAACTTACGATCATGCCCGCATTCTCCACCACTGTGACAGGGTGGAAGAATCACGCAACAAGGAGAGCTCAAATAAATACCCCGGAGGGTGGATTTATTCTCAAATAGAAGAAGTGCAAAGTGCAGGGTGGCTGGCTGGCGTGGTGTGGTGCTCTCGGTGCAATTTCTCCCGGTGCGGTGAGTTTGGCATTTAGCTCTCGTCAGAGCGGGGTCGGTCACTTGCTGGCTGGCTTCTGAGAGAAAGAGAGAGACAACACATTAGTCTTCAGCCTAGGCGAACTCTCTCCTTCCTGCAGCCTTACACGGCTTATCTGGCCGTGGGCTGATGAGCCTCAGGTGTGGCCGATCCTGTTGTGATGAGCAGGTGCAGGTGTTTCGTGTTCGTCTCCAAGGCAACTCTGATGAGTTGTCGGGACGCTCGTCACAATATATATATATAACCCAAACATAATGTAAACCGACTATCACATAATGCTGATTGCATCACGTTCAACAACAAGCATGTAAATCCAGTACGTAGGTGAAGAAACAGATGGCCAGATCGTATGGGCTGGGAACAGTTGGAGCTAATTAACCTTTCTTTCAATGGAGGCAATGATGTCAGAGAAGTAATGTCACCAGAGATTGAGAGCTCGAAAGCAAAGCAGGTCAAGTTGAGGGTAACTGTAAGATATAAATGTGTGTGTGTGTGTGTGTTTGTGAGACAAAGAAAGAGGCCTCAGATGGCCAGACCAACTCACAGACCTTTCGGCTTGAGAGATGAAATGGCAAATCTGAGGTCAATGTAGCTGTCAAAACGACGAGCGCGTTCAGCTTGAGGTTCACGGTACTGTAGTCCATCAGCGGTTCATCTCAGGCTCCTCTGTAAAAAGTAGCAAAAAATGACAAAGTTCAAACACAAGTCGGCTTTTCCTAGTCAAAAACAATGAAGGACCTCCCATAATGCTCTTTCCATACAGAAGGACCACTTACTATGAGTTGTAACATGATGAAATAATCAGAAAGCAGGAACCATCAAACCAAACTGTCCTTTTGTAGCATAATGCATGGCTGACCACTGCTGTTTCTGCATTAGAGACTCCAGCAGCTGCAGGAAACACCTTCCGACGCTTAAAACGCATTACCAGACCATTATAAGGATCCACCTTAACACCTGCAAAAACAGGTGCGGATCCACTAAAAGAGTAGATTATCTGCTCAGATGGTGAAAAAAGAAAAAAAAAAGAAAAACACAACAAAGGGAAAAATGTCACACTGGTTGGTCCATCAATGAGATGCAACGAGGTGGAGGGGAAATATTTCAAAGTGATAACGTAAACCTGGGTGTATCATGGGTTCTTTCAATGTGCGTAAATCCAACAGACCCCTTTTTAGCTAAAACATCTGATTTCCCATAGTGCATTGCGGTCTTGGTTTATTGTTTATTCTTGATATTGCTTTGCGTATGTCACAGGTTCTGTTATTTGACGCATTTGTTATTTACGTTTTGATGGCTTACATGTTGTTCCGTTCTTAATAGGTGAATTTATAAGACTAACTTAGCAAACTTTGCATCAATCATGGATATTATTAAAAAACATTAATTATTCAGTTTCCAGTGCATTTCTCACAGCCAATTAAGACAACAGACCATAGTTCACCCCTAAATAACAATTATGTCATTAATTATTAACCCTCATGTCATTCCTAATCTGTAAGCATTTCCAGAATTTTAGTCTGACAAATTTCATTTTTAGGTAAACTATCCCTTTAATATCTCATTTAAATATTCAGTAGTTGATTAATCTTACTGAGAGTGGTTCTTCAAACTCTGGACACACTTTCCTTGCGGGCTTTTAAAAGTAAACTCTTTTAAAACATAATTTTCACAATCACACTGCTTTATTAAATTAGTTTACTAACATGTGTCTACTATAGACATAAGATACGTGCCTCACAGAAAAATCCTGCCATTCCAAAAATTGTTATTTCCTTCACATCTCAAATCACGTGTTGTGTGTTTAAGAGCACATTGTGATGGATATGACTTTATAAATAAATAAATACAGACTTGCTAACCATTGCTAGTTTCATAGCATTTTAAGCATCCTATAATAAACACTTTTTTTTTAAATTATATTTTCACACATTTTGCATAACAATGACAAAATAACAGATTTTATAAACAGATACTTATTATAATTATACTGATATATAAGTACACTAAATTTTGGGGAATAATAGGAAACTTAGGGCAAAACTGTTTGTTGTGATGTAAATCATATAAATATTTTAATAATCATTTTCACATTTTAAATATTTAAAGGACTTATTTCAGTAAGATTATCTTAAAGGGATAGTTCACCCAAAAATGAAAATTCTATCCTTAATTACTCAGCGTAAGTTGTTCCAAACCCGTAAGACCTTCATCTTCGGAGCACAAATGAAGATATTTTTGATGAAATCTGAGAGCTTTCACCCTGCATACACAACTGAAACATTCAAGACCCAGAAAGGTTAGTAAGGACATTGTTAAAATAGTCCATGTGACATCAGTGGTTCAACCGTTTTTGGGTGAACTATCCACTTAATGTTAAAAAATATTATTATATTTTTATTATATAAAATAAAACAAAATCGATGATGTGTCTGAGTCTGAGAGAAGAATAAATCTATAAATCTACAAATCTACACTTATATAATCTAATATTTATAAAACACCAGAAAAATAGCAAAAATAAATAATGAAGGAATGATCAGTAGCTTCCAATAGTTTTAATATGACCTTCATATGAAAAAATGAAAATGTAGAAGTCGAAATCTGTTAGTTTTAATAAAACTTCACCCCAGGGACATAAAAGTTCCTGAATAGAAAAACACATAAATCCTTCAGGCTCTGTTTTGGTTACAGAAAAATCGATTTTGCGGGAAAGGCAAAGAACCAGCCAGTTTCTTTTAATGCATTTGAAATGCACCAATGATTAAAATTTAACTTGAGTATAATTACAATAAGATGTCTTTTTTTATTTTAGAGAAATATCAACTCAATTTAAATTGATCTCATTCAAATTGTCCGCTAAGTTTACTCAAGCGGCCAGAGGTGGCTTAAGGACAGAGAGCAGTGCAACATGTCACGTGACTGAGCCAAGATCGATGCTAACCTTTGCTCCGCACTTTGTTCAAGCTGCAACAGCGGCCTTTGAATAATGTGTTACCCTTGCGATCAATAACTACACTTATAAAGATACCAGTTGTACGCTGCTGGGATTAATCTGGAATCTTTTCTAGCAAGTATTCCACCCCTTTATCTCTCAAACTATGGGATGGCGCCTGTTGATTTCCAGGTCCTGGTAAAATCAATGGGACTCTTGTGCAGGTAGATCAAACAGCCCCCAATCAGTGACTAATGATGTCTGCATGGCGACCGGACCCTTGGGCCATTGACTCGCTGATGTTACTGTGATATCGAGAATAGTGAATTAAACTTGACCTGCTCCACGCCGCTCTTAACCTGCATTTCGGGCACTTGCATGTTGCTTGGAGAGGCACAAAAGTGTGATTTACTAGTTCATCTTTGCTTTTTAGACACTTATTTGCTTTGTTTTTAAATTAAAATAAGCACAAGCCCTTCAACCGCTCTTAATAGCCTTGTAGTTGGCAATCCGCTAGGACGCACATACTATAAAAATGTCTTTGTATGTGTTTGTAAAGCACTTAAGCTTAAAACACTAGTGATTATAAAGCCATTTGTTTTACTGTTTGTGTGCCGTTTGAGTTCTAAAATGAGTCTATTCTCATAACAGACTCTGTGATTTGGTTTAAGGCTGGAATCCCATAGTGCAGCATTTAGTTCACAGAGCAAAGAACATCAAATACATACTGCTGCAAAAATGCATTAAAATTCTGCAGCTGTGCTGCTCTCCTAAGTGCTTTCTTGGCAGATGAAATCTTTGATGAATTACAAAAGACCCTGGACGGAGTGTTATGTTTCAGTGTGTGTGTGAGCGTGGCTCTGTGGCGTGTATATTAGCGAGGTCGGAGACTGTGGTGCGGTCGACAAAGTTTCTCAAACAAAGTCAAGGCCAGTTTCTATGTTTTTATGCATTTGATAGCACACAGTTTATGCTACACCTTGGCTACACTAGACGCAACAGATGGTGTCTAAACTGAAATCTTGTCTTTAAGTAGTAAAACAGTTTTATAATTCAAAACATATTTTTAACTATATATGATTTAATTCGATAACATTCAGACCAGAAACAAATATATGTGATTTTCAGTTATACAAAAAATATATTATTAACATGGATTATGATATTATAACATTATATTATATAATAATATTAATCTTGAATCTATTTTACAAAAAAACAAAAACATATTTATAAAAATATTTGTAAAAATATTTTAACTATATTAGAACATTATAATATATAATATTATACATAACATGTATAAGAACAGAAACAAATAGAAAATTATATATTTAAAGCTATATACAGTTGTAAATCAAAGATTATTATTAGACTGTTTTACGAATAAATAAACAAACAAACAAATATTTATCAATAAATAAATAAAAATACTAGTCTTTCTCTTTTAAAATTTCATGTTTAATTCAATGTGTTACCTTAAGTTTATTTTTTAAAGCAAGTTATGCAGTGTATGCTATGACTTTATATGTTTAAATATATTATTAAAGTATAATATGTGTCTGTGTATGTGAAAGTTTGTTAAATATGTAAATAATCATGTAAAAATACTTTTAATTTTTTTACATGTATTAATTGTTTTATGTATATTTTTCTAAAACAGTAAATTAGAATGGAAGAATGGAATATTTGTTTTGCATCAAGCTTGCCTGAATGTTCCTTTGGTGCAAATATTATGCAGTTTCTAGTTCAGGTTTTAGAAAGCTCCATTACTATGATCCAGATCAGAAATGAGACCCTGTTGGTGGAAAAGAGGAAATAGGATTAAACACAAGTTTTATATTTTGTATACCTCTTTTTATCACTTTCTTTTCTCCATCGCTCTTTCTTAAGGAACTTTAAGGGCTCCAACTTTGTGCAGAAAGTTCACCTTTTTGCTTCTTGGCACAAGAAATCCTAAAATCAATAGCTATCTCTTAAATTTTAGGCGCCACAAAGTATAACAGATTGATTAGGCTATCTCATCTCCTGGGGTTTGGTGACTGCCTCGTGGCTCTGTTGTGCCCAAATGTTCGGTACGCTTAACTTATGCCAACTTCACAGAGCAAATAACGGCAATAATGGCGGCAAACACTTATTTGATGAGCCGGCTGATCAACAAATTACAGCGTGGCTTTGACATCTTAAAAGCGATCAGGCAGCAAACGCACTCGTGGGGCCTGGACAACGCCTCGGGCTTCAGGCAGAGTTGTGCAGCACCTATCTGTCAATGTGATGGATGACCTTGTTCTCTAGACAGAATAACAACAACAATGAAAGGAAAAACGGGAAGTAAGGTGGCTTGACAGTGATTTGTATGTACAGCGCAGGTGATGCAAGGGTCCGTGTTGGGCCAGGACTGGGACTGCGTGTGCAGTCTCACGGGTTAATTGGAGAGGACATTGACTCTCGAACCGTAAGATGGCAAGTCAGGAGAGTGTGCGAGCCAAGCGTGATCAGATTTGCAGCGCCTACAAAATGATGGTTGGCCATCATGTGGCTTTCTGAAAATTAAATCTGCAACGAAATGAGACTTTTATGTGTTGAAGATTAGGTTTGACTCACAGTCAGGATCTATTATTGGTTAGGATGTTAACTGGCCATTCTTCACGTCTCGTCTTTCCAGACACACGGAATTGCATGGTAACTGTCATGCATTTGAGATTATTTTGTTGTTTCATTACAGGTTTTCATACTCAGTTTCATATCATGACAACTTCAATTTTGAATTATTATCATGTATTTTCTTGTCTCGCTTTCAGGTGTAGGTCATCCGAAGAACTAGTTGTGTTATTGTTCGTAAAGAAGGTTTGGGAAATTGTTAATCTGAACCCAAAGAGTGTTCCAGACATGACATACTTTTTGCAGGCCAAAAGCTAGAAACGAGTTTTTAGCTCTTACAATTTTGTTTGTTTTTTTGTGTGAAATGCCTGAAGTAAGATCTGTGGTTAACACGAGCTCAAGATTTTAACGTTTTATTTTATGACATAACATCTGTAACACACCCTTGTAATTTTTTTAAAGCTTTCACTTAAAAATGTGGAAACAAGTGGCTAAATGGGACTACAGAAGTTTTCAGGGACTTAACTCATCTTAACTCTTTTCAGGGTAAACTCATCTAATCACTAGTCCACAGCCTCATGTTTTTTTTTTTTTTACCTGAAAACTGAAAGATTTGTTGGAAGTGTAATAATAGTACACATAATTGACAGTAAAAGTCGAGTGACTGTGATGCAGTTTATTTAAAGCCTAACTTTATCTTTTTATATCTGTCTATTGTATTTAGGCTTTGAAATTCATAAATGTTATGTTTATTTGTGAAGATTGATGAACAAAACATGTAAGAATCATGCAGAGCTTATTTTTTGCAATAATCCAAAAGCCAATGGAAATATCATATTGGGTTTTTGGTGTTCACGGAACCAATGTGATGCTAACTTTTGGTCAAGATGCATTCTTAAACAAGTTATACTTTTTTTTATTTTTTACTTCAGATGTTGTCTTGAAAACACAACTCTAGTGGCAGGACAATCATGAGACATCTGAGGTGTGATCCACAGTCTAAGTGTCATCTGATTGTGTTTGGATGAATTTACAAAGACATAACTTTCCAAAGATGATTTAACTGTCTAACAGCTAATGCATAGTTAGCTGTTAGCATGCTAATGTCCACACGCAGCTAAAGACATCAAAGCTAATAAAAAATAACTAAAAATGTAGATAAACTAGTAACTAATCATGTAGTGTGTTGCTGGACGTCTAGTCAACTTTCATGATTTATCCTATTGAGGTGCGTATGTTAGCTAATTAGCTATGTCTAGTTACATTTAGAGGTATGTATACCCTTTTGTTTGCCATAGTTTTTAAATAGATAGTTTAGACTCACTCTAATGGGATGACAAAACTTGAATGGCTTTCTGTTACTTTCTTCCAGTGTTGTTTTGAACCCCAGTGTCTGGACAAAAACAGCTGAACCATTCTTCAAAATATCTACTTTTGTGTTACACAGAAGAAAGACACTCATACATGTTTTGGATGACATGAGGGTGAGTAAATAATACCAGAACTTTAATTTCTGGGTGAACTATCCCTTTAAATAAAGCTGATCCTCAAATCCTTGCTCTCACCAGTACTCCCTTCATTATAATATCAAATCACAGGGTAATGTGGTAGGTAATTTAAAAAATAAACTCTCATTTAAAAATATTACCTTCATAATTTAAGAACAAACATCCGCCTAGTCATTTCATGAAGTCTGTATCTCATTTCGCATGCATTAAGGGAATTATGGGCCATTGGAAGATGAAGAGGGCGGCCGTGGCGCTAGGCGAACATGGGAAGTTCATATTTCATTCACTTACGCAGTTACTTGTGGGTCAGTGTGACAGCATTAATGAGCTGTCATTAGAGAGGAAGAGCGAGCGATTGAGAGAGAGACAGAGAGAAGGCTAGTTCTAAGCTGATGAGGTGTAATAGATAAAGGAAAAGACCATTACTAATGGCTAACTGACTCTAAAGAGACCATCATCCGTGAGGACAAAAGTTATGGCCCCTAATTTTTGAGGCTCAATGCTCTGAAAAAAAGTTGCTTTTTAATGCTGCTCATGTCAGTCGTCTTCACTGCATATAATCAACCTTGAACGGCACAACTGTCCACCTTGCTAATTAAGTAGATGATATAGAGACGCCGTGATTTTATTCCTAGTGACAGGGAAGCATTTTTTTTTACTCTGCATGAAGAAAAGAGGACATAAAACGACAGCGGTAAAATGCTGGGCTTTCCATGCAAATACCACACGTTATTAGATTCAGTTGCCGCCACACGGATGACGGATTCGTGTTAATAAACGAGCAAACCTAGTTACATGACTGCAAATGTACCATGGGAATCTAACACATCATAAGCTACCTTAGCATGACTAGATGTCCCATTTTTCCCAGAATAAACCTGCTTTTAGATCCTTTACACATGATTTATTTGAAATTTGTACAGTTTTTTGGAAAAAATAAGGGCAAAATTCACAAAAAAATTAAAAATGGTGCCTACTAAAAACATTTCTTAGCAAGTCTGCACTGTTTTAGCACCTGACTCACTAATATACAATTCAGGTATCATTGCAAATATGGCCAAAAACTGCACTAAATGGAATTTGCAGGTTACAAATCCTAATTTTTCAATCTAAGCACGTGAAAAGCTCATCAAAATGCTGAAATTGCGCAATACATCATTACCAAATTATTTTCTGCCAATTTTACAGATCTTTTTTTTTTTTTATTCAATTCAATTGATTTATATTGGTTGCTATTGAATGTGTATGGTCAAAACTGTATATTTAATTGTGCATGCTTATCTACCCTAAAAAAAAGTACAAAAATAAATGCCATGTTCTGTCATGAAACTCTAGATGGTGCAGGCTGATGGGTTGATATTCACAGCATTAAACTACTTAGCAGAAGCTGATTGATTTATGTTGCATATGCAGCCAGTGAGCTTGCTGCTTTACATTTAAATGGCTGGTTAGCATTCACTAGAGCATTTCGTAGCACACTTTTAGAATTCCACCAGAAACCCTCCACCTTCCCCAGCTCCACCTGTATAGATCTTCTACGTGTTATTTTATATGGTACTTGTGCATAAATTGAATTTTGTACTTTTTATGTTTATTTTTAATTTATTTGGACAAAATATGCCATTTTTGTGCTAAAATGTAATCTTCTAAATTGCAAATGTTTAATAAATTCATCCTTTACTCTTCTATAACTTCAGACTGTCCAAGAACCTAGCCACTACAATACACATTAACTTGTATCAGATATAACAGACAAGCCATCAAATAAAAAATATCCTGAACACAAATAAAAAGTCTCCTTTAGTATCTAGTGTTGTCATTCTCAGATGACCTTTCATTGCAGAAGTTCAGAGCAGAGGTGATAGCTGCAGTCCGCCCCATGCTGACCACACAAACTGAGTCACAAAAACAGGAAGCCCTTTCACCTCCCTGTCGAGTCTGAGACGCAACCCACCCCTCCGTAAGTGCAGAACTCCATGGAGTTGATCAATCAGAGGTGCGACACATTAATCTGTCTTGACATACCGGCTCTCCCAATGGAGTTCATCTGAAGGGCTGGGATGCGATCCAAAACTCTGCCGGAGTGATGAAGCTGGATTGGCAACAGAGGGTCGAGGTTAGTGTGCGCATTTCAGCAGTAGCACAGATTTGGGGAACTAGCTTTAGAAAGAAGTCGACTAAATTTGGATCGTAATCAATCCTTTCAGTTTCTCAAGGTTTGAGTTTGATTTATGGAATGAATCATGTAATGTGACTGTCAAACAAACTTAAATCTTGACATTAGTATTTGCAAGGTCTAAGGGTGGTACAAAAGCTAGTCTTAAAGTTAACATAAAATCAAAATTTTCCTTATTTACCATCTTAAAAAAATATCCCTGTGTATGATAAGTCAATGTTATCGTATAGATTTATATCAACTCATAGTGGGTTAAAGTTCTTTGATTACAGCAATTTAAAAAGAAGCTTCACCATCTACAGTAAATCCAAAATGCTCTCAAGGATTAACTTTACCTTGTGCATCAATGTTCAGCTCACCATGCCAGTTTTCAGCAGTTAAAAGCACAAATATGGCTATAATATGACTCAATATTAACTTCTTTTCACACTTGCATTTGGAATTTTTGAACAAATTGGTTGAGTAAATGATTCACTGGCTCACTCATAAATAGTAATTTGTTTCTTTCCTTAATGGATCCATGTGGTTGACTGAATGAATGATTCAAATGACTCACCCATAATGCCAACCGTTTGTTTGGCTCCTGACTGAATCTTCATTTTTGAACAAATCGGTTAAATGAATGATTTAATGACTCATATTTATAAAGTGTGTCTTGTTTCGTTCATGTAAGAATCAGTGATTCAAACTCATCAAGAATCAGATTGGAGGGCAGAAACTAGTGTAATCATAAATACATGACATTACAGAGGTAAAATGGTTGTGAATGCAGTTTCTTAGATTTAAACCGTTGAAACTGGCAAGGAGGTGTGTTTCAATTTCATAAAAGCCTAAAATATTATGGTACGTCTACTGAGAGCAAATCAGCTTTGTTCTATAAATCTAATATCATTTATGGAGGAACCTGCCATTGTCCTTGAGTTTCTCCATTGAACTCTACAGCCCACCTCACCTAAATTTAGCTCTGAACATAATTTCAGAAGATGATCATTTTTATCGACATTGTCATTGAAATGTCCCAAAAAATTCACAGGAATCTCACTTCATTTCTTGTACAGCTCAATTACTACGGCTGACCAGAGTCAAGATTGAGTGCTTCCTAATACGATCCACTGATTTTTATGAGATGTTCATATTCGCAAGTCCTGCCCAATTTTCTCCACTCCTCTTTTATTGGATGGTCTCTTGGTGGCCTAAATGATTACACAGCACATTTTTGCCGCTTGCTGAAGGAAACTGACAGGTCTGTAATTACTTGTTTAATGAAGCAGACCTCTTAAGACCTGTCGAGAATATTATAAGAGACATTTCAACATTCTGGCCATCACAAAGAATCATCAAAATAAACACAGAATGAAGGACGTATCACTTATTTATCCTTCAATAGAAAGAGCAAATGACACACCATTAAGTAGACCATTTAGTCTAGCCTGCTATCTGCACATTATTGCCATATTTTGCCCCATTATGCATTACAAAGAGCAGTCCCTCCTTAATGTGACAGCCAGACTGTGGCATGAAACATGTCCAGCTTAACAAATAAAAGCGCAAAATCGTGTTTTCAGACACTTTGAAACATCAGAGCTTAATAGAGTCGCGCCACAATGTCTTAGACAGAATTACTTCTGTAAAAAAAAAAAAAAGTGTCTTTATGTGTTTTTTGTTTGTCTAATATTATTAAGTAGGTCCTAGAGAGGACCACTGCAGGGTTGTGAGTCATTCAGAAATGACTTTTCAGAATACAGATGCTGTTCTGAATTTAGAAGAGGATACAAAATTGCAATTTGCAGAATTAAAAAGCAGTAGAATTAAAATGAATGGAAGTCCAAAGAATATCATATAGCTGTAATTTTTCACTAGAAAAGCAAAGTTTGTCAAGACAGTGAGACAGATAGACAGACAAAACAACAATTATGGATGGATGGACGGACAGACGGATGAATGGATGTACGGACAGATGAATGGATGGACGGATTGAACGACAGACAGAATAACAGACAAAACAACATAATTATAGGATGGATGGATGGACAGACGGCTGAAAGACAGACAGAATAAAAGACAAAACAACAATTTTGGATGGATGGAGGTATGGATGGACGGATGGTTGGATAGATAGATAGATAGATAGATAAAATTCCACCTTTTGTTATACTCTGGACAGCTCCGAGGTCAAAGGAGGAGGCCCATTTCAGCATGACACTGAATCGATAATCTACGACTGAGACCTTTCGCGAGAGATAGTGGTCTTCAAACAACACTTCACCACTCAAGAAAGACCTGAATCACAGGACCCTCCCATAATTCATCAAGCCCTCGAGATGGTTGGCAAATACGCCGATACGCCAATAGCCAGGAGAGCGACGAGAAGCAGAGATATAGAGAGATCATGTGCGAGTGAACAGGCAAAAGAAAGGGGAGGACAAAGGGCATCAGGACCGCCATAAATCAACATCCTTCCAAACTGTCACATTCATTCTGGCTTGATGTCTATTCAGTGCTGGATGGCAGGGAGCACAGACTTCATAAAATTCCTCTAGCTTAGAGTCCGATGGCATGATATTACAGTGGAGAGATACTACAGTCAATTCATCTTTATTTTGGTGATATCTGCCGTGTGAAAACTACTTTTCAAATATAACCGGCCTGAATAGGAGTGGAGACCATATCTTAGATGGTGCAATATATAGCTTTTCCAACATCCCTATGGAATTGAGATTTCAGTCAGCATATATATATATATATATACACATACACTCTTTAACAAGCTGTCAAGCTAAAGCTGAAAGTCTAAAGAGCTACATCTTAACTTGTTTTATATAAACTGATTAATTGTATTCCATTCTTTAATTGAAAACCCACCATTCTTTATGCAAGAATTTAAGAATTCTCCATCACAAATGCATGGTATAGTACAATACGTGTGATTGCTCTTGTGTTTGGTGCTAAAGGCCAGTTTACAGGTAAGTTATTTCTTTATTCTTAATCAGAATTTTTTTACTATTTGTTACAGCACTTTCAAGGTGAAACAAGTTGTCTGTCGTCAGGGGCAACAATGTATTCATAACCTTTCCAGCCATTATGCCAGCAGCAGATTGACTGGTTTCTAAAGACCACAGCATTTCCTATTGTGAGGTTTGAAAAAGGAAAAAAAAAATTATATATATTATAGACCTGATGCATATATTACCATTATGGTTACTTCTTACCAAGGGTTACATACATACCAGAATGGAGCCGGGTGTTTGAAGGGTTTGAAAAGTAAGCCTTGATGTCAGCGGAAACAAAATTCAATTAAAATACAATTTCAAGACAAACGTTTCTTTGGAATAACAGGCAACAATTTGTACACAATAATACTAGGAGCATGCATTAATTTTGATTTTAAACAGGCAAGAGTTTGTGGCTCAGCCAAAGAGCAAACAGTGCTTATAAATCTGCATTTCTATTAGCATTGTTGCTTCTATACAATAGAGCTCAACAGAGACTGTTGAAATTTGATAAGAATCCATGCTGTTCATGCATTTTTTATTATGAAAATAGGTAGAACTGATGTGTTTATAGTAGTGTTTATTCCCCTCTTGTCCCTGACAAAATGGTACAAAAATTCAAATTATTTGCTGTTCTTGATTTCAGTGAGGGTAAATATCAGCATGTGAATTGTACATTAGGGGCGAAAACACCAACGTTAATTACAGAGCTCAACATAGATGTTTGTACTATGTTTTGAAGAGAGATTTAAGCCTTGCCTGGTTGGCTAGCTCCTTATGCACAGCAAGAGAAACTACATTTCTCCTTGTCACTACGCACACATACCCAACAGTTCTTAAAATGGTCCTTTTGGCAAGGACTCATGGAAAGAAGCATCGGTTCTTATCCCAAACACTTCTCCCAATCAATTATGAAAAGGGTCAAGTGTTTTGGTCACTTTGACCTGCTTTTAAGACAACTTACATTTGCTGAGCTTCACGAGATTAGGCTTAATTTCCCTGATGAATCAACTGTTCAGAAAGCCTCGACTGCTAAAGGACTCTTGATGCGACTCAAATAGGTCTGAGTTCCCAGAAATGCTTTAAGTAAAAGACATTTTCAAGAATCTGAGGTAATTCTGCAAGTTGTAACTTCATTAGGGTCAAGGTTTAAATTATATGGGTGTGTATGTACCTGCCTTGAGGACTTGTAATTTCAGATGTAGTCTGATTGTCTTCATTCAGTGGCATGCAGAGAAAGTTCCTTGTCGCAAGCAATTAATTGAGGACTTTTTTACATCTTTAGGATTGTGATTATGGCTTCTGTAATTACATCGACGGCGTCGATGATTAGAACAACTATGCCTGGAAGGTACAACCAAATGAGAGGGAAACTACAGTGTCCCTGATTTTCTCAAGCGCGACCTGCGTTCCAATGCCGAAACCTGGAGCCTGGCAGTGGTAAGCAGGACACCCAACTTGTTTTGTCTACAGAGGTACATGGCTGCAAGGACCATTTTCAAATGGCCATTTCAGTCCCAGTCCTTGACGTGTGACTCTGTGGGAACGCATGTCCTAAGTGCCCCTTACTTGCCCATTACCTGGGCAACCTGGGTAGGCACATGTTTTAAAAATATCATACCATTGACTTCACATTCACAGTTGGTTTTGTACTCGCACACAACCTTGTACCCTTAAAGGACTCATGCAGCTATTGACGCTGAATGCTGCAAATTCACCTCCTCTGAAGGTGTCCATAATTGCAGTCATTATATCTCCCGTAGAACTATCGGTTTAATTGAGCCAGCAATGAGCTAATGCTTTGATGCCGACGGGGGGACAGCATATGCACGCAGATTCCGGTTACAGGCCCTTGGAACGAGCGCGGAAGGGGGTGTAGAGAAGACTCAAGGAACTTAATGGCTCTGTTTACACCTGCCAAACTGCTTGTTCCTCTTTTTTTCCCTCTAAATGTCATTCCGACAGCCACGGAGGTTGAGTGCTGTCGGACCCGAATGCACTGTTGAAGCGGGCTGCGTGATTTTAATGGAGTTCGGCCCATGCCTGATCCTCCTAAATGGGTAATTGCATGGACCAAAGGAGGGGGGTTAGATGGACCCTGGCCAGCGCAAAGAGCAGCTGAACTAAAGGGATTGAGAAAAACCATTATATAACTGCTTTCTACAAAGAACAAGCATATTACAAGCTAGAAAGTTGAATCACTTACCTTACAAAATGACTCGATTTTATAACACCCCAGCTGTTTTTCCTGGCACTTGATCGGAATTATGCTGAATTAAAAAGTTAAACATTAACATAAAACAGAAAATCATTTAAACTGTAGCATAAAAAATGAATAATATTTCTTAAAAATATTGCTTAGAGGTTGCTAGTTCATGACTCAGGAAATGTAGTGGGAAACATAGTGTTTAAAATAAAATAAAATAAAATATAAAAAGCATTTAAATTAATACAACTAATGCAATTTAAAATTTTGGGGAGGAAATACAATGTATGATATCTCACATCAGGGGCGATTCTAGGATTGTCATTTTAGGGGGGCTCAGCCCCCAATGAGGGTATAATAATAAAAAATAAATAAATATTTACAAAAAAATTGATTGAAAATTTGTACAAAAAATTATAGAACCGTTCTACATAAATTCAATTCAAACAATAAAAATTATTATTTTTAAATTAATACAAAACACACACACACAATGTTTCAATCTCTGTCAATCACTCTGATATGCAATTAAAATGAGTGCACTGACTGAGTGCTGTCTGTCACTGTCTTTAATCATTTCTATGCATAACTGTATTGTAGTTAATGCCACATGCACTGTATTATTATGTTCTATATTGAAAGCGAAATTTTCAAATGAAAATAGCAATAACTTGATCGTTTTATAAAGTATGCGTTCATATGTGTCAAAGGCTTTCGCTGAAGGAAACAGCTGTGGTGTGATGAGCGGTGAATGCAGCGAAAACTTTACAGTAGATTGGAAACCGATTGCTCTCCGACGACTTTTTGTAAACTGTATTTATGACAAAGAACTGCATAGATGTAGATATTATAACAATCTATCGATAAACACACACCTTGTCCTCTCCTCTGCGCCACCGCAGTCTGTGGATTGAAGAACGCGCAGAAAGATGGGGAGGACCCGAAGTCTGCTGCCGTTTTCATTTGAAATTTAAAGGGGAAGAATCGCAAGATTTTTAGGGGGGCTGAGCAGAAATTTAGGGGTGCTAAAGCCCCCCTTAAAATGGCCTAGCGACGCCCATGTCTCACATATTTGTGATGGGAGATTCTGATGAGAAGACATATTGATGTCTTGTCAAAGATTATAGGAAAGGTTTATGCAAGATTACTAGGGTGTTTGTCTTAAGAGAAACATTCGAGAAGCAGAAGAACTATAGAACTACAATTAATCTCATTGGTGTCTAGAAGAAACAACTGAGATATTAAAGAGAGTTCTTGGTAAATGTAGAGAGTGTCTGATCCTAATGCACCAAACTAACTTCTGTTGACATTAGCAGCATTGCACTCTCTCAAATGGCTCAACACAATGGCACGGTAGTCATTTTTCCCAGAATGCTGCGCATCTAAAAGGCTTTTATTGTTTAATGGTCCCATCCCCATGACGAAGAAGTCCCAATGGGGTTCTTTCTCTCTGTATGGGAGTCTCTGCAGGCCTAACAGGCCAATTAGACACCAGCCAGTTTATTAATAAACACATCTGTGGGGAAGGTGGGCCCTGTCTTCTCACCACAGGTCTTAAGGAGCTGGCGCTGGATGCTGACAGTCCCCTGCTGAAGCTGAGGGCTGCCGTCCTTGCAGTTGCCCTTTAAACTGATCTGAGCCTGTTTGTCTTCTCTTGAAATGATTAAGGCTTGTATTTGAGCTGAAAGCTGGGAAAATTGGCACTAAATCAGTGCAAAAGCCAGCTCCCACCTAAAAGTTGAATAGATTTGAAAAACATTTCAGACCATGCACTGCCTGATGATGATGCCGATTAAAATTAAATAGTCTGCAAGTTTTTCAACCGCACGTAGGTTCGACATTATCGAACAGTTTATAAAGGAGATTTTACTCTAGAGATTTTGGTGCGGGCTCACATTCATTTGATTAGTTTGTTTGGTTAGTGCAAAAGTTTGATTTAGGTTGGACTAAACAGTCATTTGTGTTATGAAAAATAGTTTTCGTTTGACTGAAATAATACCAGTCTGCAATGTCGTACTATTGAATCTAGATAATGTAGACTGAATTCGGTCAGCCTTTATACGTGTTAACAGACTCAATCGAACATATTGTTTTTAACAATAAGGTGTATTTAACCCAGAAGACAAACATAATACAAGCAAAGTACATTTTTTCGGACGGATGAGGAAACAAACAACCACAAACGTCAAACTAAAACCATGCAAAAATCACACATTTCAAGTGCGAAGCATAATGTAGTACAAACTATTTATCATCATTACAGTCGCAACAGACAACCACCAATTTCAAACTTGCAATGACAGATCACCATACAGATTAATCTATGACATTAAAATCACAAGCTTAGACCTTTTCCCGACAAGCCAGAGGTGGATTTATTTCCCTGTAATCAAATAAGCGCTGGGTCTGCTTTGACCCTGCTGACAGTTCCTGACAAAATTTTTGCCAAAGGTTGGAAAAAGTAAAAAAAGATTTAATGATTGTCATCAATCAAAGAGCAACCAAAGAGAGTGTTCTAGTCGACCCAGAAATGTCAAAGTGCTCTTCAGTTCTGAAGCTGCAGCAGGGAGACCAGGTTTTTAAAATGTATCGGCAAGCTATTGGTTTTCTAATGAGGTGCATGTGAGGAACTTGCAAGGAAAAGTAGAACATTTCTTTTGAATGTGAATGGTAATCTATCATGTGACAGGGGCAAGGTGCCATTAGCGAAGTGAACTAAAAGTACAGTGAAAAAGATGGATAAGGCCTGGGACCTGGAGCTGTATTTGATTTTATTATTATCTGTATTGGAAACTATTTAATGTATACTGCCATAACTACAAGACTGTTTGAAATTGCTGGAATCTTGGTGCTTTCAGCAATATCCAGTTTAATGGCAAGTCACTAATAGCTGGAATACACTCCATGACTTTTGCTCAGATTTATGCCCCAGTTTACAGTCTGGAGGAGTCAATGATACTGAGCAGTTGGAGTTGACAGATTTCTGCAATTTCCATGATGTCAGATCACTTTGTCTGTATGAAGCAAGATACCCAACCTCTATTTGGTCACCATTTACTCTCGTTGCTGTCTAGGAGAAACAATTGAGAAAGTCTCCTTCTAATACGAGGACTTTCAGAATTGGTCGAAACAAACCAATTCTTCTCTTTAACAAACCCTGAACTAAAGGTTTCCTCTTGGACACAGAGTGTACCATGCGAGACGAATTGGATCTGCACAAATGTCGCTTCCTGCTGGCACATTTGCCCCATCAGCACTCCTCTTGGTTTTTATCCAGTCTTGCACGACTCAAACCCCAAATACATGTAGCAAAACACTCCCTTTTCAGCGACTACCGTGGTGTGACAATCCCGGGCACAGTTTGTCGGCGCTGGAGGCCTTCCAACCCGTATCACTGACTGTCGCAAGCAGGAACAACACAGTGCCATAGACTGAGTGGTGTCACTTCCTGTCAGAAGGCCAGGAGAAAAGAGCATGGAGACTGTATGCATGTCAGGAGTGTCTGTAAACAGATAAAAATAGTTGTTATGTTACTCAGAGAAGGTCTAGGGTGCATAGCGTGCTAATGTTGAAGTAAACTACTGAGATGCCATAGGCCATTTAGCACTGAGGTAAAAAGGATGCTGTCAACCAGTGTTGCACTGATGGAAATCATAGCCATACTCAGGTAGTTGACTGAGTAATGAAGCCTATGACTGGGACAATTTGACTGATTTGCACCTAAACTCTCATTTTTTGATAAATGTAGTTTAATGCTATAACATCTGCCACCATGTGTTATAAAGGTTTGCTTTTTAGAGATATTCTTAATCTTCTTGTAAACATGAGACACATGCTATGTGTCTCAGCTTCATGCACTAATAAATAAACAGCATCTGGTTTAAAATGCTTTGTCAAGAGCGCTCACGCCTTGTGGACAAAGTCGCTTGCTTCATTATACTGGGTCTGTGCTGGACCATGAAGTGTAAATGCTGTAAAATATACCTACTTTGTTTTTTGGGGTTTTTTTATTTTTGTTTTTATTATTATTATTTTAGTCAAAACATCAAAACTGACAAAGAAAAAAGAAAACTACACAATGCTTACTGATTTTTTTCTTTAGAATAATTACTTGGAAAAGTGTAAAACAATGTTTACTTGAAGAATATGTACCATTGTTTTTGTTAAACTTGGAGATATTTAAATATTTATCTATTTTTAACTTTGTAAATAAAGGGTTCTTTATTCATTAGAAAAGACTGGAAGAGATTTTTTCCAACAAGATTTGTTCATAATTGTTTACCTTTTATAGGTTATATCATCATACTATTAGGTGTTTTTGTCTATAAAAATGAAATCTGGGTTTTTAAAGGAATAGTTCACCCAAAAATTAAAATTCTGTCATTAATTACTCAATCTCATGCCGTTCCAAAAAGGCAAATTAAGATAATTTTGATGAAATCCGAGAGCTTTCTGACTCTGGATAGAAATCAACATAACTACGTTCAAGGACATCGTTAAAATAGCCCATGTGACATCAGTGATTTAATCTTAATTTTATTAAACTATGAGAATACTTTTTGTGCACAAAAAAAAATAAAAATAACAACTTTAGTCAACAATTTCTTCTCTTCCATGTCAGTACCACAATGCATGTGTGTGTATTCCGTAAATAAAATTATGGTTGAACCATTGATGTCACATGGACTATTTTAATGATGTCCTTACTACCTTTCTGGGCCTTGAACAAGGTAGTTGTGTTGCTGTCTATGGAGGGTCAGAAAGCTCCCGGATTTCAACAAAAATATTTTAATTTGTTTCCTGAAGATGAACGAAGGTCTTACAGGTTTGGAATGACATGAGGGTGAGTAATTCATTTTTGGGTGAACTATCCCTTAAAAAGAATCTGTTGTTGTTGTTGCTGTTGCAATCTGTATAATTTGCCATCAAAAATAACGTCTGGTTTTTTTTGGGGGGGTTTTTTTACATCTATTTACATCATTTTTTTTTTTATCTGTTGAGTCATTCACAACAGAGCAATTGTGAACAATTTGTTAATTTAAAAGATTCGTTCAAAAACACTGTTTTAAGATTCTGCTGAAATGCAACAGTACTAGTTGAAAACTGCAATCTTTGCTTGTGGGCACTCAGCCCTGCTGCCAGGTTGTTTTGAGCCAATCACATGAGCCGGACAAATGCCATGTGACTAATTACTCTCTAGCCACAGGAAAAACATCATGACAGCATGGATTGGGTGATGACACCACAAGAACACACACAACCCCAAGCCTTTACTAGCAACAAATGTGAGCTGTGACATCAAATGCAACATTAATGTAAAAATAGTCAATTTCTTGCTTTTAAGAGCCCTCAAATACAGTATAATTAAAGACTAGCAATCATAGAATGCATGTCTATTTTTAATGGTAGCCAACAGAGAAAGACATTTTTTGCAACAAAACAATTTAGTTAGGGCAATAAGGTCATGCAGCCAAACCTTGACCCCTTGGTGGCAACTCTACTGCCTTCCCGAAGATGGATACGGAAAGGAATTTGTCCCAGGCTTCAGTCATGGCTCTTACTGTAATGCTTTCATGAAGATCAACACTGCCTCCCAGGGACTCCGGTGGAACTACAGACCAATGCTTCTCTCTCATTCTCTCCCTCATGGTGCACTACACTGGGAGAAGTCACAGAGAGACATGCTGAGCGAAAGAGAGAGAGCGAGAAAGAGTCATGAATCAGCACCCGGGCCAGCCGTTCGCACGGGAAGCCTTCAAAGACGAACGAACGCAGGGATCTGACTGCAAGTGCTCACTGAACTTATGATGTGCTTTTGAGCTATATATCAAAAACACACTGAGTAAAAACTGAAATGGATGAGGAGAAAAGTGAATCAATATGGAAACATTATGTCTGGATTGACATAAGAAACAAGAAAGGTGGGGGCGTGGCCTGCTGAGATGAATCATAGAAGATTGTGAAAAATATAGGTTTCACAATGCTCTGTTGATCATTTTGCAATGAGAAACTAAATATTAATGTTGCATGAATGCTACTAGCAGATATCATCTGTGGCACATTGTTACATTCTGATTGAATTACATTCTGATCTAGTTCCACAGCAACAACTTCAGTTGAGAAGTATTCAATAATGGTTGAGGTAAAAAGAGACTCCCTTTTTTATAGCTCTTTTGATTATGCTAAGCTACTGCCTAATTTGTAGGGAGAGCGGCATACTTGAAACATCGTATCGGGTTATGGTTAAATTCTTGTTCCTGTCTCTCTCTGACCTTTAGTTGTAATCTCCCCTTCAGCTCGACATGTTCGTCTGAGGCATTGACGCGGCGGTCTGCTTCAGGGAGGGATCAAATCCAATTCACTCTGTTTAGTGCGATCCCATTTGCAATGCTTAGCTAAGTTCAAATATAAAGTTGTGTAGCCTTTTGTACATGTTTAACCAGCAGTTTTGTGGTACTTCATACTATGGTGGCCTATTTTATATGGGTGAATCTCACAAAACCTGTCAACCCGGCTCGTATTTCATCATTGGCATAATATTTTAACTTACCCAAAAAGTGCAAACACTGTGGAATTCAGGATGAACTTATTTGAACGTCCTGACCAGCCCGACACAGAAACAATTGCTCGATCAATGGCATGAATTTAGGGCAGAGCTAGCAACCAATCGAGCTATGGAAGCTGTTTCTACCGCTGAATGAAAAAATAAAACAAGGTACTGTAATTGTGACTTTTGTTTCGCAATTCTGACTTTTTTTCTTTCTTTTTTTTCCACTTGCAAGTTTATATCTCGCAATTCTGAGAATAAAAGTCATATTTATAGACTTTATAAATTTAAATCTCATAATTCCAACTTTTTTTCCAAGAATTTCAAATTTACATCTCGCAAATTTGACTTTTTTTCTTGCAATGGCAAGTTTTTTTTCTTAGAAGTGCAAGATGTAGACTCGCAATTGCAACTTGCAAAAAAGCAAGCTTACATCTCGCAATTCTGACTTTATAACTTGCAATGGCGAGTTTATATCTCACAATTTGGATTTTATTTCTCAGAATTGTGAGTTTATATCTCACAATTCTGACTTTTTTTTCTCAGAATTTTGAATTCCCATTTCGTAATTCTGACAGTTTTTTGTCACAATTACACAATTCTGAAGTACTAGATGTAAACTCACAATTGCGAGAAAAAAAGTCAGAATTATGAGATTACATCTCGTAATTCTGACTTTATAATTTCCATTTGCGTGTTATAAAATCAGAATTACGAGTTTACATCTCACAATTCTGACTTCATAACACACAATTGCAAGTTTATATTTTGTAATTCCGAAAAAAAAAAAATTTATAATAAAGTTTATATCTCACAATTTGGACTTTATTGCTTTATTGAGAAATTAAGTCAGAATTACTAGATGTAAACTCGCAATTGCGAGAAAAAAAAATCTGAATTATGAGATAAAAAGTCGAGTTTACATCTCGTAATTCTGACTTTACAATTGCGTGTTATATCTCGCAATTTGGACTTTATAGCTCAGAATTGCGAGTTTACATCTCACAATTCTGACTTTTTTCTCAGAATTTTGAATTTCCATCTCACAATAATGATGTTTTTGTTTGTTTGTTTGTTTGTTTAATTGTGAGATAAAAAGTTGCAATTAACTCTTCTTATTTTTTAATTCACTGGCCGAAACAGGCTTCCATATAGAGCAGAACAGAAAACTGATTATTTATTTTTAAATAACGCAGCAGTATATAATAGAACTTTTAGTGCAAAATATAGTGTACTTTAGCATTCTTTAAAAAATGTAAAATGTGACCTTAAAATGTTTTCCATTGTTTATCTACCAAAACATCAGCATATGTTAAAATTTTGAGAGGATTATGTGTTTTTCTATGCAAGTGTCTTTGTGTGCAGCACTTTTGTGTGTGTAGCATTTTCATCTGATGCTTGAATTTGTCTGTTTCATCACAAACACTTCACGGGGGCTAAGCCAGAGTAATGTAGCCTGCATTATTTATCTAGGTCTCAGGCGTATACTGCTCCTTGCTGATTTCCCAGTGACATTTTAAGACAGAGAAGGAAATAAAGAGAGATACCGAGGGACAAACAGTAAGAGAGAGCTAAAGAAGCAACAAATCACTCTAACATGAGGAAAGCCCCTTCGGATGGCAGATTCAGCAGGCATCTTGATCAGAAACGTCCTTTTGCCTGCACAACACCTGACAGAGCACAAGAAAACACACTATTGACTTAAACTAAACATACCAACATGCCATACAGCAGCCATCAAAACGGCCTCAAACGCATTTATACATACTTCTCCCGGAAATGACAGGTAAACACACATGCGGGTGCACTAACACTCACAGATGATGTTGAAATCAAGATGAAGAGGTGTGAGAGAGGTAGAGTGTCAGTCTACCGTTCTGCCTCAGGAGAAAAAAAAAATAGAGGTTGCTGAACGTCTTGTCTCGGCCTCTCTCTTTTCGTAACTCACACGCTCTCTCACTCACTCGCTTCCTCATTCTCCCTCTTTCATCTGTCAGAGCTAATGAACAGATGTTGCAGGGCTGTTGAATGTAGGATGATGGACTGTGCCTCTGGCGGCCGAAGCCAGCTGGGGAAAGAGAGAGAGCGAGAGCGAGAGACTTTTATGATTTCTCAGCCATCCAGACCATATTAACACGTAAAAGGCGGATCCATGAAACAGTTGCACCATTTTTGTGTGCATTAATGTATATTTAAAGGGACAGTGCACCAAAAATAAAAATTGTGTCATAAACCAATTTGACTTTATTTCTTCTGCTGGTGAATTTTACTGTAGAAAAACTTTCTGGACAATTTTTTCCAGTATTTTGAATATTTTAATTTTTCCATATCATGAAAGTGAATAGGTACTGAAATTGTCAGGCTCCAAAATTCACCATAAAATATCATAAACGTAGTTCATTGGTTTGTTTGCCTTGTTCACCTTGTCTTTGGAACTCATACATTAACTTTGCATGAGAAACACACCAAAATATAAGTAGACAGTAGTAATAAATTAAAATCTTTCCCCCAACTAGATTTCAAATTAAATATGGTGCCACCGAATACAATAACATTTGATCATAAAACACACAAGGACCAATATCATCTGCTCTTAAAATTGTCAAACAAATATATTGTTTGGTTTTAGAAGAATTGGAATATAGTGAATTGAAATGTAGACTGCTTTTATGGTGATTTTTGGAGCTACAGTCCTAGTTCCCATTTTATGGAAGCTTATTTCTGCCACTGAAGAAAATAATGATAATAACATTCAAAAATAATCTAATAAAATTAAATATTAAATTCAATTCAATGCAATTCAATAAAAAAATGTAATTGTGACTTTTTATCTTCATAGTTCATTGCTGCAATTACTTTTTTTTTTTTTTTTTATTCAGTGGTGGAAATATAAAAAAAAAAAAATTATAATGTATATATATATATATATATATATACACACACACACACACACACACACACACATACATTCACTTTAAATAAATGAATAAATAAAATCAGGAGAGAAGATAATTAAGTTACCTGAGGAAAACCTTAGTAATTCACCCCATCATTCCAGAAATTATTACCATCCATCTCTTTTCCTGGTGGTGTCCTACATCACAGCTGGGACCCATGTCCCCTGCTCTTTCTCCAGGGGTAGGTGGATCACCGCCAGCCGCCCCATCGTCAGAAAGGTCAAGAGAACGCAAGTGCCTGCAATGCCTGCTAAGGTTAGATGGGGCCAAATGTTCTCGCACCCTGTGCTACTTCAAAAATGCACTAGAAGCGCATTCAGAGATCACTGACCCTGCCAGTTTTTCTTGACCCCTATTGGCTCAGATCTTGTTGTCTCCACAGAGGTGCTTCTGAACGGCCTCATTTATATTTCACACATGAAAGCATGATCATGCCACAGACGTTCCAGTTTCCTCCATTATACAGTACAGAGAATTATCTCTAGAACTGAAATGAAAACAGACTGAGATGTTGTAAACTTGCATTTGTGTTGCATTTGTCATTACGAGCATGGTTTCTTCTCAGAGCTCTCCTGCCACCGAGAGGTCAGTTCAATTAGTTCTCACTCTAAAGAGCTCAAGAATAGTTTCTGCTGAGCTCCGGGACTGACACATTTGAGGATGTGTTGATTTTCACGCACGTCACACACCGATAATCAAATGTTCCAACACCCACACTTCCAATCTGGCTTTCTGTTATGTTCCATTAAATGACTAACTACCTACGGACTTGCTATTTATTCATGTATTTATTTATTTATGCATGCATGTATGTGTTCATTTATTTGTTTTACAGTTGTTACTCACTTCCTGCCATTTCTTATTTCCAGCAAAGCTTCGCGTTTAAAGAGTCGACATGAAATCAAAACTGACCTTATTTACTTATTTACTTGCTCACACTGCTGCTCTGACTGTGCATGATTCATCAGTGCATGTTACTCCAAAGAAAAATGCCTGTCTTTGTAATCTGGCATCAAAATGCAATAATTCACTCCATTTAGTCTAGTCTGAAACGACTTTTCTCTTGTGGTGATGTCAGCAAGGCCTGAGTTCTTTAACCCCGCCCCTTCTATAATATATAGACTACACTCAGCTAGCTGTGCCAATCTTTTGCAGGACACCCATCAATTTGGAAACACGTCACAATACAGAACTAAAAAATTTGATGCTGCGCAGTTGTGTGTTGTAGTTGGTATTTGCTACAACTTTATGGTTATCTGTTTTTTATTGATAATTTATAATAATTTGTTTCGACATTGTGGTGAGTTTGTGATAGGACAAAGTCATCATAAGACATCCAGTGTACAGTAGCACCACTATGGTAGTGACTTGTCTTCCTGCAGAGTGGGAAAAAAACAGACCAGTAGAGGACAAAAACATCAGCAGTTCATCAAAATCAAATTAGGAAAGTTTAATTTGTCCTCCATTTCAGCAGATTAAAGTTCAATCATTACTTACATTATATATGGTTTTGATGTTTTGTTCATCATTTCACATTATTCTAAAGAAGGAAAAAAATGTCAGTCTTTGTAATCAAAGATCGTTTCGTCAATGAAATGACAAGGTTTTGCTTGTCTAGGGGGGAAAAAAATCACTTTTCACTGACAGATATTAAAAAATAACTATATTCTGAAGGTTTTTCTTGTTGAATATGATGTTTCTCTTGGAAATGTACAATATAGCAATACATTATTTTTTTTTTTCATCTGGAAAACATTTGTAGTCATCAAATGCTTACTTAATCTTTAAATAACACTATTACAATTAACAAATCTCAAAATTAATATCCATTTTTAGAATTTAAAATATAATGTTATGATCCCTAAATTGGCATGTAGCATTTCAAACTAACATATTTTTTTTTTTTTTATGTTTGATCTTGAATTTATTTTAAAAATATAGAATTTTCATCTCTACTATTTAATGGTTATTAGCCATTATAAGCTTATTAGTATAAGGCCAGAAATTTGATATCATGTATCCCTGGGCTATGTCAGATTATGTAACTTTAACACAACTGTGTTTACAGGCATCTCCCTGAAAGAGAGGATTATGCAATCTGCAGGTTAAACTACAACCGAGATCAGTATATTGAGACAGTTCAAGCATTACTTACCTCCTCCTTTCCCTTTCAAATCTCCAGAATACAAGACAAACTTGACAGAGGGGAGTTCGCTCATGTCCCTAATTCCCAATTCAATATGAAATGCAATTGCTTTGTTTCGCATAGAGGTCCCAGGTTACCCCTCCTCTTGCATCTGCAGGAAGAGTTTAGATGGACCCCCTCCTCTACTGTCGGAGGTAGAGACAAGGGGACAGATATGGGAATACAGGGGGCAAGGTGGGCCGCTCCGGTATGGCGGCAAAGCCGAAATCCAGGTCAGGTGTCTGGAAAACACAATCTGTCTCATAGCAACAGGGTTTCTTCACAGGGACTGGCCAAGCACCTCAGATAAAATTTCCTCCCTTTGCAACCTAAAATGCTTCTCTCTGCCGTTTTGCAGCCTTTGGAGAACTTTCGAAGTGTGGGATAGAGGTCAGATTGAATTTGTATCCTTCATTTTAATGTAAACACTGAAGTTTGTTTATGGATGGGTCAAACAGAGTGTTGGTTCAAAGAACTGCCATTCATGTCTTGAAGAATTGAAACTGTAACTCAAACTGAAGAATTGATTTCAGTAGTCTAGAAATGTGATGCTCAGAAGGTCATGAATTGAGATTTACTAAACCAATGGCGGCATCCACTGAGCACATCTACAGAAAATGACCTAGTTTTTAGGTTGGTTGCATTCCTTGGAGCTCAGAGTGTATTAGGGTAATAAAACAAAAGTGCTCACCTGTCAGTTTTATTCCAATCAAATGTTTCGTTTTTACCTCGAAACCATCTACTGCAAGTCTTCCATTTCTTCTCCTCCTTTTCAGCTCTTTCCATGAACTGGGTACAAAACAGGTCCTGAAGCAAATATATATATTGTTGAAAAATGTTTCAGCAAATTATCAGTGAAAAGAGATGCTTAACATTCAGAAAGTGCTAATTAACCACACGATTGAGTTACACCGTTACCAAAGTTTAAAACATTTTTAGTTTTAAAGCACTGATTCGTGTGGTCTTCTCAAATGATGTTAATTCTTCTCTTGTGGTACAATAAGTTCTGAAAAAAATCATTTATTAATTAGCACATAGGTGCAAGTTATCACCATAAATGGTTACCATATCATACATGAAAGTATTAATATAACTATTAATATGAAATGACATTCATAAAAATAAAAATAAAAACATGACAGATAAAATAGACATTTATAACTACTTTCAGAGTGACCAATAATGATTGTTTGTTGTGTAAACTCTGGACTAAATATAAAATATAAAAGTGGTCACACTTTATTTTAAGGTTCACTTCTAAGTTAAGTTAAGTTAAGTCACTTAACTTAGTTCTCACTATTAACAATAGTTCTCACTATTAACAAACAATTAACTACGACTTTAACCTCAATACACTCCTTATTTGCTGCTTATTAATAGTTTGTAAAGTAGCTATTAAGTTTGGGTAGAATTAGGGATGTACTGTAGAATATGGTCATGCAGTACGTGTGCTTTTTAAGTACTAATAGGAATGCTAATAAGCAACTAGTTACAGTAATAGTGAGAATTTGTCCCTATACTAAAGTGTTACCAAAGTTAATAAAAATGTGTTTTATTACAACAAATGTTTTGTTTTGTTTTTGTTTGTTTTTTTGTTTGTTTTTTTGATAGATACAGTTGAAAAGGCCAAGGTGCAGAGTATTTCAAAGTAAAATAAAAGTGCAGAGTATTGTGGAAAGCAGATTTCTTCTACACTTTACCTCAAAAGCATTTCACGTTTATACACATGATTGAAGAAAACAGTATAAGTGTAATCTGTGCTCATGGTTCAACTCAAAGACTTCTGTGAATGATCATTCTTCTCGTTCAAATACTGATCATAAAGCTCTCTGATAGATGTATACAATGACCCCGAAGAAAACAAATCAATTTATTTTTGTATGATCTTGCTTTTGTGCATTTCTAGGTAAAGCAAAAACGTTTTCACCAACATACTGAGAATATCCATGTATTTTCGTCTCTTTCTGTTGGAAACATCTTTTGTAAGTTGTTCAATTTGTGGCTAGAAGGGGACCAAAAAACATGGGGTTTTTTTGTTTGTTTTTTTGGGTGGGTTACCTAGCTTTTGTCCTTTGTTCCGTTTGTATCTGGAAAAGTACAACAAACCATTTCTACCACACATTTATATCTGCACAGTTCATGTGAACACCACTCTGAGCAGGCCACAACAAGAAACGTAGCTTTAGATACGCTTAGGTTTTCATCAGGGGTGCATATGCTCATGGCCTGGTCATGTTCAGGTCAAGAAACCATCTATTGTCACTTGTGTTTTCCATTCCATGAAAGCTTTTGTCTAAACATGTCATTCGTCCAAAACTCTGGGATGGGGCTGAAAAGAAAGCACTCATCTAAAACACTGTAATCGAAGTGACTCCACAAGAATGGGCTTGGTTTAATGTTGTACGAATATCACAGAAAGAATGTCTCTTGAAATAAGCAACGACATCTCAGAATGCATTAGAAAGCTAGAGAGAATATGAGGTGCTAATAAAATATTTATACACGCATGCAAACAAACTGAGACGTAGAGACAATAACCCCCTCCTGCTTCTTAACTTTTAACCGTGCTCTCAAAGGGCACATCACTGATAAGACTTTGGAGAGTGCTAATTCTTCCTGACAGAATATGCCATCGAGCTATTTTTTTTTTTTTTTTCTTTTGGCTCCTCTGACCCTGATTATCATCATTACCGCCCATGCAGCTGACAAGGAGACCTTAAGGGATATCATTTTATATTAAACCACGTATGGCAGGAGCCTAGATACTTTACACTTAAATTATCATTGAGAATGTGAACGAGGTTGAGAATTCACAGGTTGAAGTGTTACTCAGCAGTAAGAGTTAAAGTATATACAATCCATAGTTATACTGTGTGAAAAGATATATATAAGTTATTACAGCAGTAAAAATATGATATAAATATAGGCTACTGTGTAAATACACACACACACACTTTAATATTTTTATTCTGTGTAAATATTAAACTCAACAAGCTATTTCCAGCTAATTTCACACATATATATTGTGTACAAACAAACAATTAATAAACAAATAAATATATTTATATTTTGCATAAATATATATTTATATATTCTCAGGTGGCCTTGCAATGACATTTGTGTAAGTCTTATGACTATATATACTGTATAGATAGATAGATAGATAGATAGATAGATAGATAGATAGATAGATAGATAGATAGATAGATAGATAGAAATATTATTTGCAAAAACAAATTTTCAAAAATCATGTTTTTTTATTATGTTATCATGTTTTTATTGTGTTTTATTGTGTTAGTTAGCTGTATTTTTTAGTTATTTTTTAACCTAATCAAAATAACCCAACTGCAGTTTGATTGAGATTAATTGGAATGAAAAAACATGATTTTTGAAAATTGTTGAAACCGTTATTGTTGAAAAGAGTTATCTGTTTTTGCAAATGAACTCATCATATACACACACACACACATACATATAAAATAGATATATTTTGTTATGAATAAAACATAAAACCCACACAAAAGTAATTTCAAGGCAAAATGGTATAGCAAGTTTTAGCAGTTATCAGGGATAACATTTAATATTTTAGAATTTTTTTCTGTGATGCACAAAAGCTTGATTTGAAAGCGACAGCGGAATTAAAGTTTTCCTGTAAATAAGTAATAACAAATAACTTGGCCTGTTTCTCACTTAAATCTACTGTATGATTTCAGAAAATTTTGGAGCTTTACAGCCATACACCTCATTCACTTTAACTATACAGAGGAGCGTATTTAAAAAAAAAAAAAAAGTTGTGTGCCATTGAAAAAAAATCAACTCATACTGTTTTGGACCAATGTGAAGATGAGCAATAATGACATGGGTAATAATGAATAATAATGAAAATGGTATATTTATACAGCTAATTTCCTCATTCTGACAAACAGAAATGCAGCTTGAAGCACTGAAGATCACAAATAATAGAATTACAATTCCCATTTATCTGAGTTTTCTAGTTATGTCCAATGATACTGTCTAGTTCCCGAAGGAAAAAGTTGAACTTTTAATGAACAAACTCATTAAAACAGCAATGGCTATTTTCAGAAATATCCCATTTGGGCTCTCTTGCACCAGATTGAAGAGCTTTTCAATTACACACAGAAGTCCTCTGACGTGCCTGAGAGTTTTCATGGCCCGCTCTAAAACCACATCATTAAAGCAAGAGCTGCTTCCCACCGCAAGGGAAGGAAACCCCTCTGGACGGTGGCATGGGTCCAGCTCACCAGGGGCGACTGGATTATCTCCCGAGCTCCCACATGTCCAGATGTGTCCAGCTGAGAAGGGGCAAGCTCAGATGTGAGGTCTTCGAAATCTGGCAGCACTGCCAAGAATTTTCAAGTGAAGCACAAATGTGCAAACTCCTCAGCTGCAAGGCTTATTTGCGGCACGGAGATTGTCATTTTCTCCATTCAGCTGTCACATAAAACAAGGAAATGTAATTCGAAAGGAAAAAGATATTTGTCCACCCACCACAGTAAAAATTAGATGCAATTAAACACACTTTAATAACATGTAATTATGCCATTATGGCGACAATATACCTGTCATGCTCGGAGCAGGGAAAATTTAGCTTCTTTAGCACTTCTGATGCATAAATAGTCAGCCTTCAGGATGAAAGCCAGTCTTTCACAATTAATTTGCAAAAAGACCCAATAATCTCTGGAAACATCTTTCAAAATGAATGCTGTCTTTATACTGTGCTGAGAAAAAGTAAGGGCACCATATGAACAGTTGCAAGAACTTGGTTCAACAAATTAATACTGGTATTTTATTCAAACACTATTGATGGATGAAGGTGATACAGTTTAGCAGATACAAACAGAAAATATGACTGAAATATTTGAACAAAAATAGCTACATCTTCTGTGGAAAAAGTAAGTACATCCCTAGATTTAGTAGTTCTACCATTTGTCAAATATAAAATTTTCTTGGTGTCTACACAGTAAAAAAAAAAAAACAATTGATTTACAACTATGAAAATACTATTTCAGTTTTTTTTCACATTTAATTCAATGTATTACTGTTCCTTTGAAATTGACCCTTGGCAAAGACCTGCCCCTCTTAGTTACTGTTGCTACATCCGATAAGCCACGCTTCTCTCACGCCACACATCATGTTCTCACGCAGTGAAAAATACATCACGGAGCAAAGAGGACACGGACAACATGCCGACAGACAAGACAGAGCAGCTTACTTCTGTTTTGAAACAAAGTCTTTGTTTTCAAGTTGTTTGAGAACTCAATTCATTTTCATTTCATTCATTTTTTAAGAAATTCAAACAATAAATACTGTTTTGTGGCTCTTTAATGTGTCGTGACAGATCGCTGTAGCACCATTTTTGGCTCCTACATTGACTAGGAGCAATGTTAGCCTTGAATTACATCAACTATTGTTTGTTTGGCCCACCTCTGACATTGAGATCTGGATTTTGACTAGGCTATTACAAAGCCTTCCATTTTGTTATTTCGAGATACTCTTTCAATGTTTCAATTGTGTGGTTTTTGGGTCATCATTGGTGTCATCTTATGAAGAATTTACATCAACATTTACATTCTCCTCAATATCTCTTTGGTATAACAGTGAAACATCCCTAAACCATTAAATGCCCACCACCTTGCCTTCTGATTGTTGCACCTGATTATAAATGTAGGGTTTAACTAACTTTTTCAAAACAAAAGACCATTTCTTTTCATTTAACCCTTGGGCAGTGCTGAAAACCTTTTTTGAAAATTCTAATTTGGTGTTCCCAGTCAAAAATCACCTATCGCCTATTAAAAATTGCTTGTATAATCTTTCATTATGCTATATTATCAATCACCAAATCTTGGATTCGATGGTTTTGTCAACTTGTTTTCTTTCAAACAGCACAGGTTTTGCATTTGTTTATGGAACCTTTTAACCAAAGGCCTCATGCACCTCAGTTTTTGAGTGGCAGATCAATGAGGTCAACGATCAATAATTTCCAAAACGTAATACAAAACCTGTGCCAACTAAAAGAAAACAAGTTGATTAAAAAAAAAACTGAATCCCCAAGTGGGGATTTTATAAGGTGGTTAAAAAAAATCCCTTTAAAAAAAAATTTAAAAATTAGCCAAGTACAGAAGGGTTTAATACGCTGTTAATGCCCTGTGTGATCAAAGGAAGTAAGGTTTAATCCAATGCGATAACATTAACTAGCATTTTCGGGAAAAAGAAAATCCTCTCCAGGTCAAAATTACATGAGGGTTAAACTAATTATTGCAATGTGTTATTTGTTTAATTATACTGATTATTTTTATTAACATACATAAAATTCAGTTACTGTTTTCATGGGGTGTGCTTACTTTTTCACAGCACTTTATATCTTCAGCACATCTAGGGTTTGGCTTCTTCCGGCTCGGACAAGAACTGAAAGAAACAGACTGAAGGAAAGCGGTTCATCGAGGTGATGAGGACAGACACTAGAGGTCAACGTCTCAGCAGCCCAGCTTGACTGCTGGACACTTTCCTCACTTGGAAGGACAACTGGGGTCAGGATTTTGAACATCAAAAGAGCAAGCTGTGCTTGCCATCGTGTCCCATGGATGTCAGATGTGCAATTCCCAATTAGCCGTCAGAGCTGTCAGAAATGATCACAGATGCCCCATTTTGCGGACCGTAGAAGCTGTTCTCATCGTCTGGCTCAAGAGTCGCTGTGTTTACACAGTGGTTCAAATAATTCTGTGCCATTCCGGGGCTTTGACCTATTGGATATCGAATAAGAGGTGGATTTGGCTTTCTTTTCATCCCTGCTACAATTCAAAGAGTCTTTCTCCGAGCAGAAATGATTTCTTCTTCATTTCCTGCAGTATCAGATGTAGACATGTGCTGCATGTTGTTCGATAGTGTCTCGTATGTCTAGACAGCGTGATATAAATCACTGATCCTTGCACATGCTATCCATCATGTGTTCCCAAACAGGATATGTGGTCAACATGTGTCCTTGACCGAGCCCAGCATGCTTGTGCAGCTATGATGAGTGGTTCTTCACCATGCCACCTAGGACCAAAAACAAACATTAAGCAAGTACACAAGTGCAGATGCAACATACTTCAGAATTGAGCAGCAAAAATCAGACTGAAAGAGCAAGACAGTTGGGGGAGTGTCCTTCTGATTTGAGCAGCATGCAATTACGATTCTAGCAACCACTCAGAACACCCTGGCATCCATATAGCAACATATGAATAACCCTATAACAACTGCATATGAATGGATGTGAACCACTCACAACACCCAAATTGTGGCTTTTGCACAAGCAAACACCATTCACTTTTTTCTTCCAAAAAACAAAACAAAATATAGTTCATGTTTTAAAAAAAAATCTAAATGTTTTCTTTAATAACTAAAATATATGGGATATATGACCAAAGTGAGATATCTTTCTGTGAGAGATGCACTGATATTACAATTTTGATCATTAATTTTGATAATTAATTCAAAATTTTGATACATGCATTAATAACGAAACACTAAAAAAATAAATATCTTTTTGAAATGCTAACATTACAATGTACAGTATAAAATTAATAATCATTTTAAGATTAGTTAAATGTTTAAAATATTAAAAATTTAACAGTGTTTTCAAATTATTGTTGTTTTTAATAGATAAACTTCATGTTGAACTATTTTTACGGTGCTTTTTGTCATAGATAGATAGATAGATGTTTTAAAGCTTAACTTAAGTGTTAGATGGCAGGAGAAATGAGCATGCATAATTATTATAATGATCAAAAAATAAATAAAATAAAAATCCTTTAATATCATGCAAAAAAAACTAACAAAAAAAAAAAAAAAACAATTTAACACCTCTCTATATCTTATACTTTACTGGTGTATATTCAAACAGAATTTGTGCAAAACTACCAGTAGTTCAATGTTACTCGTCACATCAAAACTTCCACTTTTCTTCCAAAAATGAAGGAAAGAGGGAAATCAAAGAGAGATAAGCAAGTGTTGATTTAAAATATGATTTACCTGGTTATTCATCTGCAAAATGAGATATCACACCGTCTCCTGCACTGAAACTGTGTAGTGATGCACGGAGGACACATAAAGAGAGAGAGCAATTTGAAGTTCACGGGTCCCATCAACAAATTTCACCAGCGTCCCATCAGCGGCCAAATGCTTCTGCAGTGTCAGCATATTCATGCTTGATGTCTCTTTCTCCTCCTCTATCTCTCATCTGCGTGCCTTTCACCCTGTCACTCCATGCAATTATGTGCATCCGTGCATTGAGAGAGAGAAAATATGGCAACAGACACATACCAGGCCTGGAAACACTGGAAACATGAGTTTCTTCAGTTGATATTGTCCTTAGAGACCGAGCTGTTAATGTCACCTGCTGCTCAAAGAGTCCATGAAGGAGATTTTCTCCTTTCTTGTCATCACTATATCCTCAATATCTATTTTCCAGCATGCTGCACCTTTAAGAAGTGTTGTCTCATTTCCAGCTTTAATTCCAGCTGCCCCACCTGGGAAACTAATGAGGTGTCTTTAAATGCAATTATTGCAGCAGCTGCAATGTGTTTTCTGCAGGTAGATGTGCATATATTATGAGTTTATTTTGACTGCTGGTGTTACTATCTAGTGCTCGGGATGTGTCAAAGGTTGCTTCAGGGAGTGAAAGGGTATAATTGCAGCCGAGATCTGTATGGCCTGTTCATGTGTATTTTAGAAGATGTTCTCAGGTGTTGATCTCTGCCTCAGATGTTTGGGAAAGAGTGCATTTTTAAAGGAGTAGTGTAGTTAAATTGTACAATTCTGTCATTATTTACTTCCTTCTTGTCATTTTAAACCAGAGGAGAAGGACGAGAGAAGTCAGGCAGAATGTTCATGCTGCTCTTTCCAGTACAATGAAAGCAATTTTCTCATTTCACAGCTCTCAAATTATTTGCGGTCACGTATAATCAAACATGCGGTCATGTATAATCAAATAATGCATTAAGATGCATTGCACCAGCTTTGATGCCAAATGTCAGTGGTTCTTACTAGGGATACACCAATATTAAAATCTGGCCTATAACAATACAATTAATTATTTTCATTTTATGGCTGAAGAATTTTAATATATTTTATATATTAAAATGTTATGCTACTGTGTGCAAAATACATTAAAAATACGACAAAAATAAAATCAGTCATTTTACATGCTAGAAGAGAATTTAGGCTGGAAGTGAATTTAGGCAATAAAATATTAAAACATTTATTTACACACAACAGTATAGAATTAATTAATTAAAAACAAAACACTAACAAATGAAATCAGTTGTTTTGATTGATATGTCAGTTTGGAATCACAACTACAATAATGTACAGTATGAATTAAGCATATTCATTTTGAGATTTGCTAAATATAAAAATATATATAGTTCTTTTTTACATGTTATATTTAGGAAATCTCAAAATGAATATGCTCGTTTCATTTATTATTTTTCAGTGTTTTTAAAAATAAACTTTGTATTTTTTATTTTTAGACAGATCTCTCTTCATTTATTTTAATTTAGGCATATTAAAATATCACAACATTAAAATGCACAGTATAAAAAAATTATATTCATTTTGAAATTTTTTAAAGATTATATTTAACTGTATAATTAAATTATTTTATAGATTTATATTTATTTTAAATTGTATTTTTTTATAAATACATGCATTTATTTTCTTTGTTTTTTATTTATTTATTTACTTTTTTGTCATTTTTGAAGATTGGCAGCATCCATCCCTATTCACATTCACTGGAAAAGATTTCCTGCTAAATAATCTTTTGTGTTCCACTGAAGAAAGAAAATCAGGAGGAGACAGGAGGATGAGTAAATAATGACAGAATTTTTAGGTGAATTAATCAACGAAATGTCATATCGCATAAAAAAGTTTCAAATAATTAATTCACATACATTCTGTGTCATCCTATGTCATCACAAAAACATCTACTGTACTGAATGTCAGATCATTTTAGAGACAAATGCTCTCAGAATCACATCTTACAGATTAAAAGCTGTTGCTGTTGTAGAAAAGAAATGCAAAACCCCGGGAACAGTTTCCTTGTGAATCTTCTGCAAGATCACTAACAACTGTCTATGCTTCTGCTTTACGAATATGTCTCTCAGAACTATTCCAACAAATCTGACTTCATCTAGAGATTTGAAACTAATAGCAAATTTATTCATTGGAGTCGAATCAGACTATATCAAAACACATCCGTACCACTGATTCTTTTTGAAGGCAGAGGCTGAGAACACTCTCTATTCCACAGTCATCTCCACGGTGAAACGACTGTAAAAATGCTTCTCCAGAACAAGCAGCTGCCTCGTATGCTTCAAAAGGGGGTAAACATAATCATTTACAGTAATGACACTCATTTGAAAAACTCTCCCTGTGTATTACAGCCACAGGAACTGGATTAGAGCCACTGAGCCACAAACATTTAGAACAGCCGCATATTCAGTAATGATAAATGCATGTTTAACGGGTAATTATTCAATAGTGAGTCGCTACACCTCAGTAGGGCTTGTTTGGGAAACAAAGCCAGGTCTTACAGTGCGATACCGCGCTTTCTCTATCTGTCTCTCTCCCTCCTTGTCTTTTTCTTTTTTTCACTCTGTTTCAGAGTGCAGTATATGGAATAACTGCATACAGTACTACTGTACAGACTATAAACAAAAGTATTAGGTCAAATAGTATGCAGTATGCCATTGTTTCTACTGCTGAAAAGAGACAATATTTACATACTGAAAATTATAGTATATTGCATAGTTTCATGTATGTTTTTTTTTTTTTTTTCACAGTTCTAGTATCTCATTTGCGCTCACATATATTAAAATGTGCTGCATTAAGATGCACTGCACCATGTTTGATGCCAAATATCACTGGTTCTTACTAGGCATGCATATTAAAATTCATTATTTAATTATGTTGTGGTCAATAAATGGCTCATATTAAAATTTCATACTATTGTGTGTAAATTAAAATTAAAACACAAAAAAAGTCAGTTTAAGAACCACAACATTAAAAGTGTTTTTAAATGTTTTTAAATAACAACCATATATATATTTTTTGTTTTAATTGTTAGTGTTTTTAAAGATAAACTTTAAGATGAAAGATTTGTATGGTGCTTTTTGTCCTTTTTAGATAGATAGATAGATAGATAGATAGATAGATAGATAGATAGATAGATAGATAGAAAACTTGTTCACGCTATTAGACACATGAAAAAAGAAATACCAGGTTCCCATTACTTATCTTTCTTTGCACTGAGCAATTTACTTACACAAACCTGTTTACATTTTTGCAGGACAGGGCAGCTCATTTCTTCTGAACATGCAAAATGTACATTTATTATTTATTAGTAGATTTGTTTGCCTCTCTGTGCCCACATACTGTATTTCCATGCAGCTAAATTCTCAATAAAACTGTTTTCAGTGATATATTTTACTGTTTCTGTTGTCAGACAACGGAATGAATATGAAACAGTGACTGAAACGCAGCCCATTAAGACTACATAACCAGCTCTCCCTTCCAAGATGTTAATCTGCACAAAAATCCTGATAATCGAGCCGTCGTCTGATGAAATCAAATACACATAAGATAATGACAATAATTGTGCTGTGATTTCAGTTATACTTGCATGTAAAATTAGAGAAGCAACATAATATCTGTGTTTAACTTAAAAGCGCTGCTCCTCTCCGCCACGCGCTGAACAATGCAGACGCACAGAGAGGTAGAGCTGTGTGTGTGTGTGCGCGCTGGGACAGCAAGACCCCGCGCGGCAGTACCGGCGAGTCTCAGAAACTAAATAAGATTTGGGTAAACTCTAAAGATTTGTCGCAAGGTGCTTTTTTGAAGAGGAGGGAAAAAGTCGCTAAAGGGATCTGTAAAAATTGCTAAGTTGGCAACACTGTGCATCTCCATTTCTCCAACTATGGGCTAGGCAACAATGGGTCAAACAGAAAATGCGCGCTGCGTTAATCGCACGTTAATAAAATTAGTGCCATTAAAATAAATTTGCGTTAATGCATAACTTTGACAGCACTAATATATATATATATATATATATATATATATATATAGTGCTGTAAAAACGTATTTTGGATGCGATTAATCGTTTGACAGCACTAATTAGATATTCATAAAAAACAATTAAACATTAATTCAAATTGTTATTGTACCATATGTTAGCATATTATTGGGGGCCAAACTAGCAGTTTAATCAAATAATCAGTCGAGGAGATTCATCAAACAAAAAATGGAAAGTCAATGTGAATGCATTGCATTGTGGGATACAGTTTTCCATTCAGTGAGCTCTGGTTGTATACTGCACATGGTCTTAGATAGTAAGTCATGTAGACCATACAGGAAATTCACACAATATGTGACCCTGGACCACAAAACCAGTCTTAAGTGTCAATTTTTCAAAATTTAGATTTATACATCATCTAAAAGCCGAATAAATAAGCTTTCCATTGATGTTTGGTTTGTTAGGATAGGACAATATTTGGCCGAGATACAGCTATTTGAAAATCTGGAATCAGAGGGTGCAAAAAATCGAAATATTGAGAAAATCGCCTTTAAAGTTGTCCAAATGAAGTTCTTAGCAATGCATATTACTAATCATATATCATAATATAAAGTTTTTATACATTTACAGTAAGAAATGTACAAAATATCTTCATGGAACATGATCTTTACTTAATATCCTAATGATTTTTGGCATAAAAATTGTTTTTGTCATTTTGACCCATACAATGTATTTTTGGCTATTGCTACAAATATACCCCAGCGACTTAAGACTGGTTTTGTGGTCCAGGGTCACATATACACAATGCATACTATAAAAATAAGCTAGTATTCCTTTCCAAACATACCTGTATCTCTCCAATTCTGCCTCTCAGTGATTCTTCTCTTCTGTACTCCATCTCTCTGCCAGTGTCTATTGATCTCTGGCCCAGGGATTCTCAGCAGGATGGATGGCACTCAGCCTCAATAATGGCAGCCGTTTCTTGTTCCATTCTGCCTGTGCTAAGTGTCACGTTGAGAAGCGGGAGTGCAGGGAAGCTAAGAGATACAGATAGACAGAAAGAGTGTGAGATGAGAGAGGTACAAAAGTGTCAAGGAAATGAAAGCTTGCTCCATTATCAGGTTACACCAACACTCGCTCGGGCAGCTTAATCTCTCCAGAACGGGGGATGTGTTTTACTGTCTACACACCCTGGAAAGGGGAGGAAAGGTTTATCTGCAGGTTGAGCTCAGGTAGGGTTCACATAGAGGTCAGGATCAACTTCAGCCAGCGGACAGTTGTAAGAAACATTTAACAGATAATAGGAAAAACTATGCGGTTCAAACAGCAGCTGCTGAAGCTGTATGCACTGTGCACCGTGAACGTCCACTTATTGGTGTTATCGTTATTATAGAATTATTGGTGTTCAGCTGATTTTGTGTGCACACTACAACAGAAACCAAACAGAACACAGTTTATCACTCCTATAATAACCAATGGAGCTGAACTTCAATTGATGGCCGCCCCATTTTTACTGCTGAAACGTTGCAAAGCTAATTATGTCATTTGTTTGTGTCTGCCCGAAGTAAAACTTTTTTTTTTTTTTTTTTGCTATACATTTTATTGATACTGTAAAATGAGATGATATTCTTAATCTTCTATTCAGGGACGTGCAGCGAGTTCCTCAGGGGCAGTTGGCTCAAATATATAAAAAGGGGCAATATGAGGGGGGGGGGGGGAATTATAGGTCAAAAGATTGGATACATTACTATTTTATATTTTTGCAAGAAGTCACTTATAATCATCAAGCCTGCATTTAATTTAATCAAAATTTTACTTATTTACTTAATGCATTTTATGCAATGCTGATTTATTAGCTATGTTGAAAACCTGTGATACTTTTTTCAGGATTCTTTGATGAACAAAAAGTTAAATAAGAACAGCATTTATTTAAAATATATCATGTTTGTAACAATATAGCCTACACTACCGTTCAAAAGCTTGAGGTCAGTATTTTTTTTATTTTTTTAAAAGAAATTGTTTTTTATTCAGCAAGGATTTGTTAAATTTATAGAAACAGTGATAAAGATTGGCATTGTTAGAAAAAATCTCTATTTTGAATAAATGCTGTTCTTTTTAACTTTTTATTTATCAATGAACCCCAAAAAAGTATCACAGATTCCAATAAATAAGTAAAATAAAAAATTAAGCAGCATAACTGTTTCCAACATTGATAATAAATCAGCATATTAGAACAATTTCTGAAGGACCATGCATTGAAGAATGGAGTAATGATGCTGAAAATTCAGCTTTGAATAACAGAAATAAATTATATTTTATTAAAATAGTATAAATGTATATTAAAATAGAAAAACATTATTTTAAATTGTAATAATAATTCACAATATTCAGCTACAGTTTTTTTCTGTATCTTTGATCAAATAAATGCAAGCTTGATGAGCATAAGACACTTTCATAATGCTGCATAATTATCAAAAATGGTAATATAATAAAGTCCTTTCACGTCACCATTTCGCCAGCCTACACTTCACATAATAGGCCTGTAGGTGGCACTTGGGCTTAAATAACTATGATAGTTTCATCAAATAGTAACGGATGTATAAATATAAGTGAATTGAATAGCCTACTGATTACCATTATTGTGACTTTTAGCGCTGTACGGTTTTGTGCAGTGCTTTTAGCATACATTTTCCTAGCGTTGCAATTTGATTTATAAAATGAGACAAACCGCAGATCCAGATCGCTCCACAAATAAGCTCGTCTGTCCTTTTCAACCGATTTATGAATAAGAACGGAAAATAACCGCTCTACTTCACGTATTGTCCAATGAAATTTGAACTTCTTGAGCCAGATCATGATTGGTTGGTGTAGGCTATTATACGACAAACGGGCATTGATGAATTATGTAATATTCTAAAATATATAATATGTGGATTTTTAATTAAATCGACACACTAGCTTTGATTATTGATGAAAAATGTTTAAAATATTGTTTAGTTTATTTTTTCCTTCCGTCGACCCATAGGCACTCACTGAAAGAACCATATATGGCTCGAGAGCCTCGGTTTCCGAACAGACTGTGGAATATCAGTCAGTCAAGCAAAACGCACAAAACCCATAGCAACACTATTTTTACAGATATGTAAAAATAAACAGGAATCTTGAGCGATTTGTTACTGTTTTGTACAAATTGTCATGTTAATTAGAATTCAAATGCATTTTGTTTTATTGACCACAATATCATTGCTATTTGTCCGAGAGGGGCAATTTTGAATAATTTTGAAAAACGGCAGGGGCTCGAGACCCCAAAGATCCCCCGCACGTGCCTGCTTCTATTTATGTTCTATATAATTTCTATAATCTATATATAGAACATGTAAATCTATATTCTTTTATTCCTGTTTTATATACAAGATAAACTTTTTTTATTTCAATTATTATAATTTACATTAAAATACTTATTTTGTGTAAGGCATATGTATGCTATATTCATTAATGTCATGTATATTTTATATATATCATATGCAAGTCCATATTATTATTTTCTTGCTGTTTTATATAAAATATAAACATTTTTCAATTTTAATTGGTTTAATTTACATTAAAATGATGTCTTCTGTAAGGCACATATGCTTTTGATAAATATCAAAAACAAGCTAATAACTGTTTCTATATTCATTTACTTAATGTATAGTCTATTATATGTAGCATGTATAAAAGCATACAATCCCAAAATGTATGTTTAATGTAAGCAGATGTAAGTGCATAGTACATCTGTTTGATTTAGCTACATGTCCTTCGTGATGCTGAATTGTGCATTTCTAAATCAAATCCAAACGATCACTCTTTAAGTGCATGTTTTGGGACTGTGCACCTTCCACTAACATCCATGAGGTATCACAGTAATTTAATGACAGCAGGGTTATTCAGAGGTTACCCTGGCAAAGTCAAATTCAGCCGCAAGTGACCTTGCCAAACTGCACACCATACGTTGCTGCCTGGGCCGCTGTGAGAATAGATCACATGATCATATGGCACTGCAAGGATTAGGAACATGGACTGCAAGATCCATTATATATATATATATATATATATATTATATATATAAAACTGTAAATGAATGAACATGAATTATTCATTCATGTGTCATGGCAATAACTGATGAGAGAGAATAACCAAATGTCAGCTGATAAATGTTTTGTTCTTTATGAAAAATGTAAATTTAACATTCAAGGTGGTATGGACACTACTTTAAGTGAAAAATCATACTCTTGAAAGCTCAAGGACTCTTCTGGCAGGTAAAATTGTTTCAGTCCAAGTGCATTGTGGGATAGGTCATGGTTGTCATTGGTTGAAATATGGCATTGCTGGGATTATGTTTACTCAACTCGCACAGATGTTGTTGTATTCAGGTATATTTGTCTATGCTTTACAAATAAAAGTAATTGTCAACTTTTTTTTCTTTATCAACATGCTGTAAAATTCAACCCTAGGGCTGGTAATTTAACGTGTTTATAGATTAATTAATTACAGTGAAAAATAACGCGGTAAAATTATTATCGCATTTAACACCCCGCCCAGATTTATGTGGGTCATCTGACATTTCATACAGTTGATTGATGGCAAAACAACTCACTGCGTGATGGAGCCTAGAGAATGTAGTTAGAATGTCCCTAAAATTCAAGATATGGGGCAAAAATGCCCGTTTGAGTTTTTGTCTCATATTTACATCATTTAGCAATATCACACCAGCAAGTACAGTATCACAGGAGTGCAAATGTGATACTGATCTTATACAACAGTTCAGTAAGTAAGAAGTTATTGTGTTATTTTAGACACAGTGTTCTCTGTTTTTCTCAATCTTGCCAACGAAAATATAAAGACAAAGCAGAACTGTTCGTCTCCAAGCAACACACAGCGTTTATTTTCTTTTCTTAATGCACATTTTGAACGAATTGGGTGAACCATATGGCCAGGGCTGGTTCTAGACCACAGTAACTGGGGTCTATCTCAACTAAAATGAATATTTCATCATGTTTCATTTATTTTGACAAATAATTTTGTATGTCAGGGACATCATTTTTGGGGGACTCTCATGCTTGTCATATGACACACAGCAGCCACAATACCACTGATATAACTGATATAGCCTTATGTATTATTATTATTTTCTTCGAAATATTCCCAAAATATATCATGAAATATCTCGATTCTCAAATATGTGTAAGTAAATGCATTTTGCACCTTAGATTATGTTAGTTGATGGGCGATAGGCAAAGTAGCCTAATAGTGTAATATTAACTTTGCATAAAAATCCGTCTTTTTACTTAAGTACAAGATGTCATACCATAAAATGAGTGTCATACCATAAAGATTTAATAAAAACATTGTAAGTTAATTAGCCCATAACACTTTCATTGTACAAAAAGAGCAAAGAACGTTTACATTATCAAAGAACATTTTCACTTCAGTCCAGCGAATTCAAGCACTCTCAAAAACTCCCATAATAATCTCTAAAGCTGTTTACACTGTGAAATTAATATCTTACTTACATTCGTACATCTTCACTTTGTTATTTCTGAGGAGAGAATTCACCAGAGAATTCAGTCGGCGAGCGCGATGACTCATCTGAACGCTTCTGATTGGTCCTTGCATTCCTAAGCTATACAGAATCGTATGTGATTGGTTATAATGCGCAGCGCTTTAAAAACGTGTGCGTTTCTGGCTCTGTGCCAGCCAGCGAACGCAGATTTTAATTTAACAGCTGTTTTTCTTTTTATATAGTTTACAGGACAAACTGCACATTTCACCCAAAATTGTTTGGTGTGATATGATTCCAAATTTAGGGGGGCCAAAAGGGGGGCCAAGCTTGTTGACATTCATAAATTGACAATTCATAAAGAACCATTTACTTCACTCCTGAATGAATCAGCCATTTGAACGAATCAAATGAATGAATAAATGACTAGATGACTTAATCATCAAGACATTTACCACCACAGTTTTAGTTTATTATTTAGAGTATCATTTCATTAAAGAAATAGTAATAATAAAAAAAAATTAATTTAAAGGTATAATTCACCTACCCAAAAAATGGCATATGTGTCATAATTTAGCCTACTCACCCTCATGGTCCAAAAGAGTATATGCAATAAATTTTATCAAGCAAAATATTTCTTGCTGAAGCTACTTTTTGTAAGGTCTGTTTTATGCTTTACACTACAATGACTTTAAATTATCTTTTGGGAGTAATTTCTCAGCCAAATTTGATTAGATTAATTACTCACCACATCATGTAATTAATTAGATTAAAAATTTTAATCGCTTACCAGCTCCACTATTTACTTAATGAACACACATTCTTGGTCCTGCTGTGTATAATTCAGCAGTAACTTCATTCAAATGAAAAAAATAAAAATAATAATAATTTGCATAAACTTTCATTTTTAGGGAAATGTAACTTATTTATCTCTTATTTCTATTTATTTTTATTATTAATAAAGTCAAGTCCCACCTCCAATTTTTGTCTTGTCAAATATACTGTTTCACTCAACATGGTCTTCTGAGAAGTTTAAATAATTTTTGAGATGGCAAACTTGAATTCATATAAAAACGCACAACCTAAACATGAACCTCACCACAAAGAAACACTATAAAAGTTGTATCTATTTATTTATTGCACATTCCATTTTTGTCAGTATTATACAATTTTTGACAGTGGCTTTTACATTACATAAAATTGGTTGTGAATTCCATTTTATATTGACTTTACCTCAAACTATTAAATTGATATTTACATAGTTATTGAACCGAAAAATGACACTATTATTGTTATTATTATTGTGAAGCTGCTTTGAAAATACCTGTATTGTGTACAGTACTAGCTATATAAAAAAGGTGACGACTTTAAGGAGATTGCTTGCCTAATAAAGAAGAGTAAAAGATGACAAAATATTCACTTTTATTCTAAATTGATCTGAAATAGAAGCACAACTTTAAACTTGTCTTTTAGCTAATTTCACACTCACAACAACACCAAATGTTCTACAGCAAGTCCCAAACTGCAGCCACACAGCTCCCTATACGGTACACAGCAGAATGTGCAATTATGTTGTAATACAGAAGTTTTACAAATTTGAACAGGCACGTCAGCATAATAATGGCGTGTTATACCCATATGCCAAGAGGCAGCATGCGAGAAAGCACCAGAGGGGGACAGCTAACAACACCAGCAATGAAACGGCGTGGAATTTATGATTACTTACTTAACAAGCCACAACATTAAACTTTGAGGACAAATGATTGAATTATGAATATGTTGTCTGGGACGTAAGCGATGCATATGGTCTCGATGCGCAATGATTCTGGCTGACAGGACTCTTCTGGTTTATTTAGATAAGCTGTAAGTCTGGAAATCTTGACAAGAATAAGAACACGCTGTTTGCTTCTAACATTAAAGTACGGAGAGGGAATTAACTGATAGATGGAAACAAAATTATGTGATGTAACTGGATGTCAAGATAAATTTAGCTTTCATGTTAACAAATCTCTTTTGAGATTTGATTTGTTGCATCTTTTCCTTGTGAACATTACTAATGCACAGACATTTACCCAAAAGAAAGAGGAAATGTACCATCTACCCTTTGTTAAGATCATTTCTTTTCCCAAATGATCTTTTGAGGGACCAGACCTTTATAACAAGTGTACGGTCTGTATTCTTATTCCATAGTCAGCATTAAAATCTGCTGGCTAGGCACAGGTAAACAGAGCTCTTAATTCTGAGAGTGTGTATGACTGATGACCGCAGAGCCTGCTGGGTCGGAAAGCCGTCCTGGTGTGTCATGCAATGTGACATGGCAGCTCTGCAAAGATGTATAGAACCCTTTTACATCACACTGTTGTACTGATAATTGGTTTTGAATCGGAGTTTTACACTGGAGCTGGGATAGGTTTATATTTCAAGGTCGATGCCAAGAGTAGCCTATCTGAAACAAGTCTATCCTAATTTTTGTCATTATGGTTTTGTCAAATAAGGTACAAACTGAAATTAAGAAAAATACATGGATACATACATTATATGATCCATATACTATGTAAAATAAACTCATAAAATCAAAATAAATACGTAATGTAAATTAAAACCCCAACAACTGAAAAAAAGTCCAGGTTTAGAACAACCTAAATGATGAAGTATGAATTTCCCTTTATTATCTAGTTAGTCAGAAATATACATTTACACACAAACCGACCACCAAACGCAACTTTCAGACAACATCTTTATTTTTTAGCTCAACCGTCACGGAATGGAACACACAGGATTGTGGGATATCAAAGGCAGCGAAGGATACATCTATGCTGCCTTCAAAATTCGATCAGAAGAAGGTACCTCCGGAGACAGGAAGTAAAGCAGAATTTGAATTCGGATGTGCCTTGCTGCCTTCCTGCCTTGGAATGCTGCCTCCGAAGTCAGCATTTTAGAGCTTTCGGGACGCAGCCAAAGGCAAATCCTAATTATAACTCCAGTCGCGTTTTATTCATTACTCGTGACAAACTCACGGCAGGCGTCGAAATCCTGAGTGCAAAACTAAATGGAAACCTTTGACTGCACTGAAGCCATTTGAGAAAACTCACAACGATAGGCTACAGTTTGGATTGACTTTTAGGTAGCCTAATTTAAATCCTGGATTGGACTAGATTTTGTGGAACTGGAATAACGTTCGTCACACACAGCACGAGTTCAAGGAAACCATGAGCTGCGTCCCAAATCGCGTACTTATGCACTATTTATGACGTTTTGTAGTATAAATAGTGCGAGTAGTGCGTTCACACTGAAAATTCCAAAAAGAAAAAGTGCACTTTAAATACCCGGATGGTGCACTTAAATAACCGAAAAAATTAAGTGTGGAATGTTGAACACTTCATGCACTCAACTGTCGTAGCTTTATACGTCGTGAAGGGGGTGGGGCTATCAGCCTCCGATTATTAATGACAAAATAACCTTATATAATTCATACACTACATGGTTGAGTGCATAGTGCATAAGTACATAGTGTATAAGTGCATAGTGTGTCATTTGGGACGCAGCTCTGGACTGGATTTCTAGTAGAAGATGAGTAATATCGCGACTCGTGAGTACAACAACGCCAAACAGCTTGTTATTTTGCTTGATTGTCATTTTAAGCTCATTTCTTGATTATTATTTTGTTTGATGTTTATCTGAGTGTTTGTTGTTTGTAGGTTATGGATTTAGAGTCATGTAACCTGAAAATAGACTGAATGAAACGTATCTTATATTTTTGAGTTGTAGCTTTTATATGTTTGGAGTAAAACTTGTTCTGAAGGCTGTCACAACTTTATAAATGTTTAAGCTAAAACTGCGGTGAAATTTGTATTAGTTGTTTTCCTGATATGACCTCGTGAAATATTCTACTTAGTTTATGTTGCAGTCAGCAACTAGTTTTAGGAGTTTATTCTGTGTAGCAGGGATACAAAAAAGTGCAAAATCATTTCAATATCCAGTAAACACTGCAGGGAACAGTGATAAGGATGTATTTGGGAACCATTTGTGTTCTGGGTCGTCTCGGGCTCATATTTTGATCTGAACTTTAGTTTCTTGGTTGAGGCAGAAGACCCTTTGAGTTTCCTGAAGAAAACAATGAGTCTTCAGGGATGAGTTGCCGTGGTAACACCGCTTCATCGACTCCAACATTTGAACCTTTGAGGCAGTTTCATTATCGGCGGTTATTCCAGTTATTTTGATGTTGTAAGTAAATCTGACAATGTGGTTTTGTTATGAAGCTCTCTGGTGAACATGGGTACAGCATCCTAAAGAACAAAAATGGTTTTATGATTACAAAAACGCCCACAAAGTTTGGTTCCTAGCTTTGACATCACTGTGCCTTTGAGAGACACGACATCTCTCTGCTTTCTTTATGTTTGGCTCAATACCCTCCTGTAGCATTATCATGTACTGTTTTTCATTAATAAATAGTGGGATGTCGTGATTTTGAGACTGGATTTTAGTAAAGCGTTGTCAAAACGATAAAGTCAGCGATTTATTAACATTACAATTACAGTTTTGATGAAAAAACAATATTCAAGAAACATTATCGGTGTTGAAAACATTTTTTGACGTAATATTGTAGAAACTGATATCAGTATAGACATTTTTAATCTTACAAAGGATTTATGTTTTTAAAGAATGCTGTTCTTTACAACTTTCTATTCATAGAAGAATACTGAAGATTGAAAAAAAAAAGAATTGATTGTTTCCACTAAAATATTAAGCAGCAAAACTGCTTTCAACATCATTAATAATTGTGCATAAATCAGCATATTAGTATGACTATTGAAGGATCATGTGACACTGAAGACTGGAGTAATGATGCTGAAAATTAATCTTTGTCATAACAAGAATAAATTACATAAATTAAAAATTGCTTTAAATTGTATTCATATTTTACAATATTACTGTTTTTACCGCATTTTGCGAGTATAAGAGACCAAAAATCATACAGTTATTTCAGACTTTTGACCAACGGTGTATCGTTGTCATTACATTTGTATCTGGTGGGGACAAAAAAAATGCTCGGCTCTCTAAAGTGACACTCAATGCCAATATGGTGAAGCTTGAAAGATAAGGAGGGACGGAGACTTTAGCTCATCTCAAAATAAGTAAAAACCAATTACTGAGTCATTCATTTCACATTTACAAAGCTCCAGTCAACCCACCTACACATTGTGTGTGTGCTCCAGGAAACAGCCAAACATGAGAACACATTTATCTTGATGTTATCGTAAGATTAATGGAACATTAAATGAAGTCCACTTTAATAAAACCACAATACCAAATTAAAAACCGTAATGCTAACACTATAAAAATGTACGAGGGCGTCAAGGCTAATAGTGCTTTACGCTAAATGACAAATATTACATCCACTGATCAAGCAAATGGGTGAAAAGACATCATGGAGTATTTTATAGACAGGGAGTAAATAAATCAAGGCTTGTTTTTACAAAACTCAAGCTGTGCGTTGTTCATATCAAGCTATTTTAGCCACTGGAGACAAATTGGCCTTTCCATGTCCCCCTTCCCCCCTTCCCATCAGTTTCATATTAGGATCAGCTGGCTAAGAGAATTGCATCTGAACTTCCAGTTCACCTTGTTACTTCTGCTTATCCCAGCCTTCCTCGTTTTCTCAGCTTCCTCATTGCTTCCTCTGAACTTCAATCTGATCAAATAAGGGAGGAAATAAGAGAGGCCGTCTCCAGCGGCAGAGGTATAGCATCTGCGCACAAATGCTTTTTGAAGAGCAACTGCATGAGATATGCTGTGTGGCATTTCCTCGGCTGACCCCGCCGTGACCTTTATTCACAGGAAGACTCCATTTTGATTACTTTTTTGGGGTTATCTTGTGCTCTGTCATCTGGGTTGCCTGTACCCTTTATAACTGCGCTGATTGTGTTTGCCAATTTGTTGCCAGAAGGTTAGCTGTGATAAAAGAATAGAATTATAACATTATTCCTGTATGTTCTTTTCATAACTTTTTAGAACTAATTTGTTGTGAAGGAAACTGGTTTACCTCTTGAAGCCTCCTGACAGACTTCCTGCGTGCACTGTAGTCAGTTTATTTTTTGCGAGAAGTTTGTTAAATAAATCTATTAAAATGTGTTCAATTCAGATAATGGAATACTATATTAATCATAATTTGAAATGGAAATGTTTGGACACTGTGGTAATTTTCCCCTTGATGTTGCACGTATGCAAAATAAAAAAATAAAAACCTTAAAACTAAAACATTTTCAAACATTATAAACAATGGAAACGTTTTGGCCTGGTTGTTTTTTTTGGCAATAAAAAAGCAGTTTTAAGTGTTTCGTGTCACGTAATATAATTGCGTTTTTCGAACAAATTTTCCTTTCAAAATTAAAAAAAATAAATAAACTTTAAGGGGCATTTACCTGACACCGTTTTCAACTAAAAGCGCAAAACTTTTTATGTGTTTGCCCATTTATTTACGGCATTTTGGGGGCCTGAAAATGCAAAATTTTGAAAGCTATTTCAAAGTACATAATTTTGAAAATGATACCGTAAAGTACGAAAACACAAATTTGTGAAAATATTATGTTATGTGCATGCCTATTACATGATTAGTTGATAGTAATGTGTATGTGTACAGGTGCGTAGTGTTTCTTTACAAAGTGATATCGCCAACTACTGGCCTGGCATGCATAATACAGCGATTTTAGTCATTTTTGTGGAGCCGTGAATGGGGATCGTTGAATCTTTTCAAAAACGCAAAGGAAAAACATTTCCATTTTTAGTACAATCGTTGACGTGTAAACATACCCTTATTTTGGAGAAAAAATCTTGACCAGGGGCGCATCAGGTACTCACAGGCAAAAATATGGGTGCTCCAGAGAGGGAACAAAATGTCAAAAATCATAAGTGCATCCTGTTGCAAAACACCAAAAAATCTGCATACAGGCACTCAGATGTGGATGTGGATTTTTGCAACAGGATCCTCTTATCATTTTTGCTCCCCTATTTTGGTTGTATAAAATTAATATGTATTTTCATCAAAAAAAGCTATGAAATCTTTAAAAACAATTGTAAAGCCATTCTTATGAAAATTGCTCAATTGAATTTAATGTAATATTTACATCGGAACATATTTAATTGAACATTTTCTACTTGTTTTTAATGAATGTGGCCCACAATTGTTTCTATTTTAGGTGTGGTTTCTTCAACAGCTCTCGTTTTACCAATTAAAATTCAACATTTTTGATTTTTCCAGTGCATTGGCCCAGCGTAACCAACGAATGGAGATCTGCTTGTGACAACAAAGGAAATAATACATCATTCTGCCAGTCTATTCCCCTCATCCACATTGTTTAAATTTGCGCAGCTCAGTGTGGAGCTGATGTTGAAATCCGTGTATGCCGAAAACCTTAGGGAGCAGAGAGGTGGTCTCTGTGCATATATGCTCTTGCTGATAGGCAGATGTATAATTGTATGTACAGTCACCATCCGGCTGTGGAGACCGTCTGAGGCGGTGTAAAGGTTCGAGAGCCTGCTGTTCTACCAGATCACAATTCCTGCATAATATAATGCGTCTTGCTGTTTTTCTCTCTGGTTCCATCTTTTTCTCATTGGCATTCTCTCTTTCTCTCTATCTAGTGTGTATTGTTCACCTCAAGCTTTTCCTGTATAATTTATGCCATATTATTGCTATAATTCAGTTCCAAGATATCTATCTCTCACACCTTCTCAACAAAACAAAAACATGCACATGCAAACACAAAGCATTTATGCATGTTTCTTCCACTACAGGCACCTAGTTGATTTTTTTTTAGCCAAAATTTCAACAAGATTTTGGCATTTTGTTTTATGAAGGTCACATAAAAATAATATTTTAACCATGACTTTTGTACCCTAAAGAAGATGCATTAGCTTTTGTCCTAATAAAACAATGATTGAGCTTGTTTGTCTGTCTATCTATCTATCTATCATCTAAAATTCATTTTTGTGTTAGTTAGTTTTGTTTTGTTTTGTCCCAGACTTACAATCTTGTTTATTAGCCTTAGCAATGTTAAAGTGTTGTTTATTTAATTGCAAAACTGTTTCAAATTCCCTTTTCATCACAGAATGCTATTTTGAACAAAAAATAAATAAATAAATAAAAATAACAATTAATCTGTGATGCATGTATATACTGATAGACTTTGTTAGGTAATGGAAAAAAAAGTTACAAATGCCCATATTTAAAGAAACACCAGTCTATGTAGAGCTTCCGTATCAATAGATCTGAAATTCCAGCACTTGATCTGTTTTCAAATGGAGTAGTTGGAGGCAGAGGAAGTGGATCGAGTCTCAGACATTCCCTTCTCCTTCCTGAACACCAGCCAAGATGCGGCAGCCTTTAAGACGGGGGTTTTATCAATACACCCCACTCTCAAATCCCCCTCTCCCCTCACAAAGCTTCTCTCCCCAGACTCCAGCTGTAATAAACCACCTCTTTTTGAACTGGAGTCTGGATGAATATCTTTGAAAGGGGAAAAAAGATATTCAATCCACACCATTAAAGACTCTGGGTGGATGGTGTTTGTATGGAGGCGGAGGGGGATTCACACTGATGGATATGCTGTGAGAAGTGTGTGTGTGTGTGTGTGTGTGTGCGCTTATGTGTTCTTGGATTGGGTTAGGTGAAGCAAAGGGCTTTTATCGGGTGGGATCTTGTGTTAGGCCCTACTCTATGGATCCCCCCCCCCCCCTTTTGTTGTATACATTATTCAAATCAAATTTTTTAAACATAGGTTCTGAGGTCTCTGCGAGTTAAGCTCTATCAACAGCGTTTGGAACATAGCCTACTGTAATGGCAGCCACAATAATAATTTAGAGTCTTTCCAAATAAAAAAGTGGTTACAGTAAGGCACTTATTGGGTACTGTAAACACTGTTTCAGATTCCAAGATTTCAGCATGAGGCAAGGGTGATAGAATCACTTTTTTGTGACCTTGTCTGCAAAGTTAATATAATACAGTATAAACTTTGCAGTTCAAATAGTCCACATTTTTCATTTGATAATTAAAGTGATTTAACAAAAATTCAAACTACATATTTCTGATGTGCAGTACGTGCATGGACCTGTTTACTTTTATTGTAGATGTCTTGTTGAAGATTTTCCTTGACTGAATACAAATGAAGAATGCATTTTTACAATTATTTCTACATTTATTGTCTGTGGTAATGTATCCGTACATAATGCCACGGTTGCTGTTGTATTGAACCTGAGACATTTCTTCAAAGCACCAGTACATACAGTACAATTCTTAAGAACTACAATATAGTTTTTGTTTTTAACTGAAGGTTTTCTTTTTAGTGCCAGGCTGTAAAATCCTGTTTGGGTTTTAAGTGGAAAAGTGTGGCTTTGCTGTAGAAGTCAAGAAAGGAGTTTAAGAGCATTTGCTTTGAACATGTCTGTTTATCATCAATATTTCAATAGTATATCAAGATGTCAATAAGAGAACAAATACGTGTATAAGTATGAGACATATCAAAGGTTTGACATGCCACTAAAATTGGATGTATGACTGAAACTGTCATCCTGTTGAACGCATAAAGACTAGGATCTGACTGGCCGCCTTGATGAGGTAAATCTACATTCCGACTTGAAATTTTTGCAAAGAATGATCAAAGGCAAACAGTGGGTCTTTATCGCTGCAACGATGTAATTATTGAAATCTTGAAGTTTTGTTTTAATAATGCCCTTCCTCAAAGTCATCTGCTTATAAAAGATACATCATAGAAATCGTTGCAAAGGTCAATGCGAATTAAAAGAAATAAAAATAGTACATTTGACCAAGGCAGGGTTGTAGGGGCACAGCCTTCCGATAAATCTTACCCCACATTAATGGAAATAGACCACGATCGGAGTTAAGACTATGATCCATATGTGATATTAAAGCCAACAGCTGCTGCATTCCCTCCACCTCTGATTCCCAAGTCCATTTACTCAACTGGGCTATTAATAAATGTATATATAATTTGTGCAAAATCCTCTACCTTTCTCTTGATCTCTATTCCCACGAGATGTCTGAAACCCGAGAACGCGTCTCCAGATACGAGACCCGGGACAAGGCTTACCGCTCAGTCTGCAAGGGTCCAGCAGTCCCCTTATCCGACAGTTCAAGGAAAATACTAAATTTGATATAATTGTATTTCTCTTTCCTTTTTAATTCGCTCTCCCTTTGGATGTCCGCCATCTGGGTCAAGGGCGTCAATGGGAAGGAAGTTGCCTAGACGGATATAACAAATCTAACATTACAATGTGATACAAATATTGCCTAAATAATTATCATGTTTATGTTTTATTATAGTTCAGCTGTGTAACCTTATGCAAGATGTTATACCTTAGTTTATTTGCTAACTTTCCTGCATATTTTGTCATTATTTATTCATCAAAGACAAAAGGAGATGTTTAACATAATGTCCAAGCTGCTCTTAATTATACAATTTAGGTGAATATTAACCAAGGACTGTCAAGCCAAAAAAGAAAAATAATAAAGAAATAATCATAAAAGTGGTCCATATGACTTTTGGCCTGTTTTCAGAGGTAAAGCTAAAACATATGATTAAAAAAAAAAAAAAGAAAAGTAAAGATGTGGTTGCCAGAACTTGACTATTTAAAAAAAACAAAGCTACATTTTAGGTTTTAAGAACTTAACTTAGAAGCACCATAATGGTATCACTAAAATAATACAGTAAATATTAATTTAACAACATAAGATGTAACATAAAACTGATGCACATAATGAAGAAAGAAACAAACACAGGAAATTGTGGGAATGAAGTCAATACAGCTTTACACTGTAATTGTCAATTTAACTGTATAAACGGCCATTATACAGAAAAGAGCAGCTCATACATTCTGCTATAAATATGTTTCCTTGTGTTCCTTGGAAGAAGAAAAAATCATATACGTGAGTAAATGATGACAGGATTGTTGTTTTAGGGTGAACTTTCCCTTTAAAAAGCGTAATTTAGCTTCTCACTTTAGCAGAGAGGCTAATTGGTATTCATCCCTGCATCAAGCCTGTGTTTTTTCAGATAGAAGGTGTTTGTCATGTTCCTGAGAGTAAACTTTAACGCTACTTTATAGCATGAGGCACTATTCTGGTACTCCACTTGTGCTTCAGGCTTCGAGCGGCACTAAAGGCAGAAATTAAGTACAAAAGTGCCTGAGTCTGCCAATAAAAGGCCATCTGAGTTTATTTTTGGATTGTCTACATGTACGTGACAGTTTCTGTGTATACTGGGATAACATTTTAATTGATGATGCCAAAAAATATAGTTTGGCTTAAAGCTCCACCTTGTTGCTCAGATACCGTAATTTTGACACAAACCATTTCAGATATGAACTTAATAATATTCATAGTGGCTCTGGGTTCTTTTGTGTCATTTTATTAAGATCATTTTTATTCATGATATCTCTCTAAATTGTCCTTGAGAGAAAAAGGAGATTACAGTCGACCGCTGACCCGTGGCTTGTGAATAAACATGGCAAAACAATCACAGCTCTATTTTAAAAAACGCACAGCATTTCGACTTATGGGCCCCCAGGGGCCCCAGAGTGAGTAATGGACTCGTTAAAAATGAATTCAAATAGAAATAAATTAAACTGTCCCCTGCCGTTTCATTTTGATTGCATATGACTAGATTAGAGAAGCTGGTAATAAGAACAAGGCTCATTTTACACAATGAATCTTAGTGTTTTTAAGATTTTTATAGTTTTTGAACATCTAAGCAGATTCTAGACTGTGTATTATGTGTTTTGTTGTATTAGAAATATTAGAAAGTTTAATCTAACATTCAATCGTGTAATTTTTGCGCAGTAAACAGGCATGACTCCAAGTATGAAGCCTTGTTTGAACAAAACGCCTTTGAAGAAACAAGGAGAGTGGAGCATTGATCTCGAAAATGTGTCGAGACCAACAGAACAGGCTTTGACCTTTTCAGGAAAGCTTTGGTGATTTGCAGAAAAGGTTTTTGTTCTGTTTTCTTTTAGCTCGTTTTAATGGGTTCTTTTATTTTCAGCAGGCGCCGTACAAAATGGATTGAAATTAACTTTATAAAATGGATTAAAGATAAAAAAAAAATAGAGGCATTTTAAACATAGCAAATATATATTTGTTATTAGAACTTTTTTTATGTTTTATAAAATAAATGTATAGGTGATTTTATAGTTAAAATCATTTTATTTTAATTTTTACTTTTTTGTAAATGCTTTTAGTGCGATGTCAATGTAAAATGTTTCACCATTAAGTTTTGGGTCACTATACGTAAATCTCGTCCACCAAGATTTTCGAACTCTGAAGAGTACCTATCTCCTCAATAAGTTGGATAACCCAATTTGAGTTATCATTTATGCTGTGAAAATGATGCAATGATAATAGTGTTGACTTCCTACAGCTGCCATTTTGAGGGATTTCTGCCATTCGTTCTTCTACAAATGTCTCCTCCTCCTCATATTGTATCTGTTTGTAATAATGGCAGCACATCCTTCACTGACACCTGTTCCCTAGGCCATGTGTATGTTACCTCAGATTAGACTTTAGGGTCAATTTCGTCACATTAATGTGACATTACACTGACAGGGACGACCCTTGATAGATGATACTTTGATCTTGGACAATGCTACGGACCTTGAAGCGAGAGAAGAGAGAAAATCAATCGTTCTTTCTGGCAATCAGCTATAGCTCAGACAGCTAATGCAAAACATAATGACCTTGTTCAGAGATAAGCACAGGAAAGAGAGAGACAGAGAGTGCGAGAGAGAGACAGGACGAGATGAAAGCAGACAGTTACTGACGCTGGTGGCTGCCAAGATTCGCTCCAATACAACAGGAGTTCAAACTGATTAGGGCCTTCGCTAAAGGTCACCCTCCAATTGATTGAAAGTTGAATTTCTTTCACTGGGCATGCCAACTAACCTTTTACCGCTTTGCTGAGGATGAAAGTAAAAATTGTTCCTGGTATTTGAACTTTTTTTCAAAGAAAAAGCACCACTAGGGTAAAAGCAAACACTTTAGAGATGTTCTAATATAAAGACACAATGTGTTGTGTAAATGCATAGAAATACACATTGGAGGTTAATGATTGGATTTAATGATCTCAGTATCTCCAAAATCACTTGATTGTTTTACATTTTTACAAAATGACGAGTGGCATTAAAATATATGCTAATACAATTTATTAAATATAATAAAATGATATAGATATATGGGTCAAAGACGTCCCATTTTGCTGTCCACATCACACAAAAATTACAAAAGTGATTTTATATACATATTAATGCGATTAAAGTGTCTACTAATATTTCAAATAACATTTGTGAAAATAACAAGTCAAAATATGGGTGGAATAATGATGGATGGTGGCAAAAAAATTCAATTCAATTGATTTGTTTTTGAGGGGCTGTACGGTTATCCTTAAATAGAGTCTTTTAATGACATCTAATGATTCTGATTGTAAATATGCCTAAAAAGTAGTTGTTTTTTTTTAACTGTTGTTACACTGAATGACATCTTAGTATTTGGCTTCTGTAAATCAGGGTGTATATGCATTTTGCTAATTATATTTACTGTATATAGGACATATTCTAATATATGGGGGTGGGCTTAATTCAAAACTGTATTAATAAATATTAAAAATAATAAACATTATTAATAAAATATAATAAAATGTTGGTTTTAGTTCAAAAATTAAAGATTAAAAAAAAAAAGATTACAGATTACAATTACATGTAGATTACATAATCACACAATGGCAATAGGATTGTTTTTTATTTATTTTTATTGTTTTATTGATTCATTGATTTTGTCTCCCTTTTACATGTGCATGTACTAGTGTGTAGATTTGAATTCCAGATTTTCAGTGTGGTTCAAAACTTTTTAATTCTTGTGTTGTGTTCAGAACATATCATTTCTCTACACATTCACCCAAATCTAATGCTGAAGACGTCCCGTCATGCAGCCACTATCAGATTCCTCCTCTCTTCTATTGTCTCGTGGGACAAAAGACTGCAATAAGTCTGAGTTTAACCTGAAAGCACTAAAAAAGACAGATTATCCTCATAGTTTGATTATGTAAGAGTATGAATCACTCAACGACGTGACGTTGGCCATGGCTGCAGGTTGGCGCTACCCAACGGCGTGCCTTGAGCCTTCTACGGGGCAGAACACAGAGACTAATGGCGACCTTTAGGTGGCCTAACGAAGCGAGGGGAAGAGAATTGCTTCTGTCAGCTTCTCTTTTCCCGCCCACATATACTCACATTAAAACAGAAGGGGACATCTAGACACGGTCCTTGAGAGGTAGGGTGAAGAGGGGTTGAGACCTGAATTGAATTTTACTTCTACTTGGAGGAAAGGAGCCATCTTAATTCACATAGCTGACATTAGACTGACAGTTAAATGGTGGCGTTTGTTCTGGTGATGATATAGATGGTATTCCCTGAGTGTTAGCAAATGAATAGTTTGGAAACAAACTTATTTCACTTTTTATGTTGTTATTATAGCTTATTCTGAAATTACTGGGCTAGGCTTCGTGTTAATAATCAGTTAGAATGGATGGAAAATTACTGACCAGTCAATAATACTTTGCATCATTTGCCATCGTTTTCTAGGAAATGTGTTTATAATTTTTCTAGCTGTCATGTTGCATTAACAGCTGTATAATTTCAAGCTTTTATCTCTTAAATAAAAATAAAGAAATAAAGAAAAGTTGTTATTTAAAGAAATGTAACACTACTGAGTAAATACATTCTGGCATTTGGTTACATTGGTCATTTCGATAAAAAAAAAAAAAATTAAAACCAACACCATTAGAAAATAAATGTATTTTTAGCATATTATTTTGATGTTTAATATTCATGAGGTTTGGGATTTGTATCCAATTAGTTATCATGTGGGTGGGGCTACGACCAGCAAATTTTTTCAGTTATTGCCGTCATAGTTGGTTAGTACAAAAAAAGTAGGGAAACATTTATTGCGTTGTAGCATCTTGCCTGGTTTGAACATGAAACTTCCATTTGTCATTATCCAATCAATTCCCAAAATATAAAATCATATCTCAAATAGCCTATTTCTCTCTGAAATACATCGGATTGTGGAAGTAAAATGGACTGCAAACACTTTTTTATATTAATTTAGCAAAATATACCAGGGAAGTCCAATGTAGCTTTTGTTGTGAGACCTTTAGGCTATATGAAAGTTCATTCATAACCATTACTTGTAGAGTCTCTCAGAAGGTCCTCTCACAAAAAAATCAATGATAAACAATTGAATTCTGTTATTGTCCATGAACACAATTGTGTATTCATTAAACCTGCAGCGCCACACTTCACTTTGCACAGTTAGCGGTGGGATCATCCAGTGTGAGTGTGTCCATGCAAGTAGCCTAATTCACCCCTCATTCTTTCCTCACTTCTTCTTTCATACCCGCTGGTAATGTGAGAAAAACGACAGCTTGGGGTCTGATAAAATTGACCTTGATGTTAATGAGGTTCCTTCTGATAGAAAGCGGTCTGTAAAACACGCACACACATAAGCACGCGCGCTGCTGACATCATTGCCCTGTCAACGCCACCCCACTTACCTCTGTCAGTCTCGAGAACACGTCGCAGCCCACACTTGTCACACTCATTAGTCCAAGCGAAGAGATTTACAACCCCCTTGATGTATCCCACAATCCCCGGCTCACATCTGCTCCATTTGATCTGTCAGTATAAGCCTCTCTCCGACATACTTTTTCCATGGCTGTTCAAGGCACACTTGAGAAAACATCATCTGAAAACAAATTCACTGTCATCTATAGACCACGGGTCAAATATCATCAGACGCTCTCGGCCACTTTAATTCAAGATGGTTTCCAATAGAACTGTCATCCAGCATTGGCGTTCAAAAGAGGCAATTCTTGTGTTTGAGGTTATAGAAAATCAAGCCATCGTTTAGAGCTTCTTGCAAGCAGTGTCGTCTGGTTTATGTCTGCTATGATCAATGTTGGGCAAGCTACTGGAAAAAGAATGATACCAAACATTAGCTAAGCTACGTTCAAAGTTATCCTTTAGAGAAAGTTGTTACATTAAAAGTGACATAGTAAAGTACACTCTTAAAAATAAAAGTTCAAAATGGGTTTTCAAAGTGATGCCATAGAAGAACCATTTTGGGTTTCCTCGAAGAACCTTTCAGTGAACAGTTTTTATTAAAAAAATTTTTTTTAAATCTTAGTATGAAGAGCATTTTAAATAATCTAAAGAATCTTTTTTCCACAATAAAGGTTCCATTGATGTTAAGGGTTCTTTATGGCATCACAGATGCCAATAAATGTAAAGTGTCAGACTCGAATGGCTTCAAAAGTGTTCCAATGGTTTGGTGAAAAGCTTAACTCAAGACTCCGGATGCAAATCTTTGGCCACGTCTTATGAATGTCTGATCACCATTATCCAAAAAACGCATTTTGATGGGTACCTCCCAGAGGGAAAAGGAAGCAAGGACGGCATCGAAAGACTTGGCGTCAAACACTTAAAGGGTTAGTTCACCCAAATATGAAAATTCTGTCATTAATTACTCACCCTCATGTCGTTCCAAACACGTAAGACCTTAGTTCATCTTCGGAATGCAAATGAAGATATTTTTGATGGAATCGGAGAGCTCTCTGACCCTGCACAGACAGCAAGGATATTACCACGATCAAAGTCCAGAAACGTAGCAAGGACATCGGTAAAATAGTCCATGTGACATCAGGGGTTCAACCGTAATTTTATGAAGCTACGAGAATACTTATTGTGTGCAAAGAAAACAATACTAACATAATTTATTCAACAATTCTTCTCCCCGAGTTACCGTATTCTGCTCAGAACGTAATCAGCATGCACTCGCTGTCTACTGAACGTAAACAACGTTGATTACGTTCTGGGACACTCTCCAAAATGGTGGAAAATGGTAACTCGGGGAGAAGAATTGTTGAATAAATTATGTTAGTATTGTTTTCTCGTAGCTTCGCAAAATTATGGTTGAACTCTTGATGTCACATGGACTATTTTACCAATGTCCTTGCTACGTTTCTCTGCATCCATCGTGGTAATAACCTTGCTGTCTATGGCGGGTCAGAGAGCTCTCAGATTCCATCAAAAATATCTTCATTTGTGTTCTGAAGATGAACGAAGGTCTTACGGTTTTGGAACGACATGAGGGCGAGTAATGACAGAATTTTCATTTTTGGGTGAACTATCCCTTTAAGGAGGATTTGGAAGCTATAAGTATTATATGGGATGATGTTGACGCTGTTGCAAATGATCAAAATCACTGGAGAACTGCTCAGCCCAGAACCTTTATTTTTTAAGAGAGTAGCTTGCTATATGTATAATTAATATTTGTTGTGTTTTTTTTAGTTAGACAATGTCTTTACTTTCAGTACAGGTTTGTATTTCACAAGCTAACTTACCTTTTTCTTAACTTGTAGTAGGATGCATTTGCAGGTTTGTTTCAAATGACTTAATTGCCACTTTATCCAGCGTTCAGTTTACCTTTGTTATCCTATTATAGTTTATGGTGTGAAAGAAACACTAATGATTCAGTCTGTGAATAGACTGCATATATGATTCAGTTAACCATTTCACAGACTGTTTTGCTAAACCTTTGTACTGATTCATTCACACAACTTGATTGGTGTCATTGCTACTTTACTATGAAATAGTTTTGTTGTTGAAAAGCAACATGATTTGTAGTACATGACATTTGCTAAATCACTATTAAATAATGTAGTTAAGCTGATAACTAAGTTTCAATGCTACTGGCCATAATAATAGAGCAAGTTTTTGGACAAGTGTGCTAAGATGTTTCTGTTAAACCTTTGAGTTTCACTTACAAGCCAGAGGACAAGAACATTGTAATGTCAAAAGACATTCACTGAATGCCCTAGAGAAGGAATCATCTATTTGGTATAGATGACTGTTCCTGTCTACAGTCTACAGTGGATTCGCTCAGTTGTAAACTCAAGCTCAGTGATTTAGATCTGTGGGTTTATTTGTGTTATTGTCTTTTTGTGGTTTCTGGTTTTGACCAGCAGTTAGTTATTCGAAAGAATCTCATCCTGTCAAGAATATTTTTTGATTATATTAAACATGCAGTGACAGCTGTAAGTGAGTCGTTTTCTTGGTTGCTTTTCCAGAAAAGAGAAAACACTTGGGGAACTTGTTCAATTTTTTTTTTTTTTTTTTTAAAGTTCTGGAATGACAAAAACGTTTTTGGGGGAGAAATGAGCTTAATTCTCATGGAAATGGTATGCGAAAAATCTAATTGTCCTAAAATGGGATTCATTTTGTTTAAAAATATAGCATTTTCTTTTGATTTTGGGGGGTGAAATGTGAGCTGGGCATCACTTCACTGTTTTCATTAAAACAAAGCTCAAGCATCTGTTGTGGATCACTACACCTTCATGCGCTAACCCTTACAAATCAAATATATCACGGTCTAGACAGACTTAGAGTAACATACACAACTGAACTTCCACGTCTGACATTTTGCCTCTTGACCGTAACATCCAAGATGGCTTCAGAAGGAGCCTGGAGCGTCAGTGCACCCAGAGAGCATTACCTGTAATTTTCAGGACAGAACAAGTCAAGTGTGTAAAGTTCAACAGAAACATCATAGAAAATGAACCCAGCCGATGACATTTTAATCAGAACGGTCCCGCCATATAAAAATAGCATTGTTGACAGAGCTGTGTAATTTATTTCTTGTGCTGTTTGTATTGGTCTACACATTCACAGCGCTGCTCATTGTTACACAGACGGCAAATGAATATTTTCTTGTTCAGCTGAAGGTCAGGGGAAGCAGATTTGGTGAAAGTGACCATAAGTCAAACTGGTGGATGTCACATCATCCAAAAAAAATAGCCCTGTGCTATTTTAACTTCAACATGTAAAATAAACTACGTAATAAAAATTATTTTACTAAAAATATTTGCTGATTTATTATTTAGATTATTACTTAACAGGCTGAAAAGTTAAGTGTTTGAGAATATTTACATTAAAATATTTTTACATTTTTTAAACAAATGTGCACCACAGCTCTTTTCAATAAAAAACATTATGGGGTGAATTCATTGAACCGTCTTATTCTTTAACTACCAGCAGTTTAGTTTAACTAGATATAAATAGTGCTGCACTGTTTATTAAAAAAAAAAAATTATAATTATATTCAGCACAATATGCACCTCTTTTCTATGTAAATTAGGCTTATTATATAGTTAAGTGTGCCTTGTTCACAAATTCAATGCATTTTATTCAGTGTAGTCAGAACGTTTTATTTAAAAGAGATATTTTTTTATATTTTTAGCAGCAGTAATTCATCATTGAAACAAGTCAAATTAGGACTTCAAGGAGTAGCTGTTATAATGCCTGATGAAACAAAAAAGTACAATATGTATCAAAACCATGTAACTGAATAAATGCCTACGTGATGGATGGATGGATTGATGGACGGACAGACACAGGATAGATAGATAGATAGATAGATAGATAGATAGATAGATAGATAGATAGATAGATAGATAGATAGATAGATAGATAGATAGATAGATAGATAGATAGATAGATAGATCTTCATCGCAGGTGAACAGTAGAATTCGCAGATTTCATTCATGGCCACTTCATCCAATGCTCTTTATGTTCTATGTATTCTTTAATTTCCCGCTAAGAATGAGAAACTGCTTCAGATGATTCAGTGCGTTCAGGAGCAAATCAATCAAACTGATTCACAAACCAATTCAAACCATTTTGCCAACTTGTTTGATTAAGGCCTTGAACAGAATCGACTCAAATGAGTGATTCATTCGTGAACAGGGCATCGTTCATGCCCAAGAAAAAAGAGACAGCGCGCTTTCAATAACCTATGTGTTGGTTAACATGTATTGCTTTAAAATTATGGAACAATAATAACAAGAGGAACGTCGCCCAGTGTAGCGAAGTAAAAGTAATTTTTTTTGTACTCGAGTTAAAGTATGAATGTATAGACAGATAGATGGATGGACAGACGGATAGATAGATAGATAGATAGATAGATAGATAGATAGATAGATAGATAGATCAATCGATCACTCTGTCTGTCTCTCTTGACGTTTTCGGTTGGACAGTCCGTGCAGATGACACTGTAGACATCAGGCCATTTTTTGGCCTGTGCTTCGAACATCAATCATGAGCTCTCAAAGGGAGTTGTACGCATGCACTTTCCATCCGTCACCCGCTCCCTCATGCCCGTACCACTCAGGAACAGGACGTTTTAATGCACTCTCAAGTCAGACATTTCAAACGTAGGTAGAGGGAGCGAGAGAAGGAGAACTGGAATGGAAGATGGTATATAGGACGATAGATTATGCATAAAATTGTCGTATTTCCATTCTCACGTGCAATCTCGATGGGCCGCAGATGACATTTTGACGTGAGATTTGCTTAGCAGTATCTGTCCATATATATATATATATATATAAGCATGCAAAATGCACAAGGAGGGATAAGTAAAATATCAAAGGCGTGAGAAATAGAGTTTGAAATAAGAACAGAGAGAGAGTGAATGTGTAGAGTGACCGTTTTTTAATGGTAGATTTACTGTCCTTGTCACAGAGGCACTTGTAGATTCTGAGATAAAGCTTTCAAAGTGACAGCTCAGATGCACTCTGCAGTGGTAAAGGGCAGAATGCTGAAATGCACAATACATCTGAAAAGTTGTTTTCCATCTGGCGGCGTAAGACAGCCCTTCGACTTTAATTTAACTGCCTGTGGGAATTCTAGCATGGATGATAACGCATCTGTATTCTTGTGGTGGGCTAACGTTAAAATCTCTAGAATTGAGGATTTTAGTGCAGCAAGGCGTGCGAATGTCCTCAAGGGTGATTGGTATCTTACTAACTATGCTGTTGATGGTCTGATACAAAGATAATGACACATGATTGCAATATAAAACCCCATAAGCTAGAATGAGGCCTTGCGCTAAGAGCGGCGTGTTTGTTGCGAATGAACTTTAAGATTAAAGATGTTGCCTTTTGGCCTTTTTGACACTTTTATTGATATGGAGAGATAAAGGGAAATGGCAGAGAAGATAGAAGGACTGGGATGAGGAAATGTCACAAGCTAAATTCGAAACTGTCGCCCACATTAGCACACAAGTTCAATGTGTCATAGTTTGTTTTTCTTACAGCTTTCATAGCTTGAGGTAAGGAATATAGTCTGCAATACTAACGGTATAGTCTCACTTACAGAGACTTTGATTAAACCAAAGTTTTATCATAAAAATAATATGTGTGTGCGTGTGTATTTATATATATATATATATATATATATATATATATATATATATACAAAGATTATATAATAAATATATATGATTAATAAAATGAATTAATAAAATAAATACATTGTATTGCAAAACACTATTGCTACTATTGAAGTGGGATACGGGTTAGGTTAGGGACAGGTTTGGTGGTATAGGTAGGTTTAAAGGTGGTTTAAGGTGTAAGGGATGGGTCAACAGTGTAATTATAAATGTAATTACAGAAATTAATTACAGATGTATTTACATATAGGTATTTTTAAAAATATAAGTACAATGTAAAAACATGTATGTACACAGTAAGTGCATTGTACCAAATGATTAATTGAAATGTAAGTACGTAGTAGTTAAGGCCACCTAATATAAAGCGGGACCTTTTACTGTATCAGTAACATGTATCAGACAGAATAAAAATATTATTGCGTCCCTAACCATCATAAATTCTGGTCCATTTTGTAGTTTCTTCTGCACACTTACACAGGAAGAGACCTTTCTTAACCCGCTAAGCTGTTTTAGTCCAGTTAGCATCAGGACGCCAGTCCCTGCTGTCCTATTAGCTTCTGCTGATCCTTCTTTTTTGTAATCAGTGGGTACTTCCAGACGCGGATCTGACAGTAAATATCGCTTGCTCCTCACCTCTTGGCTGATGGGAATACATTTTTGTATTCAATTACAGCAAATGACTTGAGCGGATCGATGCCTGCTCCCTGTTGAAAAGAGCATTCTTTACCGACTACATGTTCATACAACACACCAGGCATCTGAATGACTCCAGCCACAGCACACTGTTTGTGTGCTCTCCTCTCTCGGGGGGAAGATTACAGTTCGTATCATTTTGACGTGAAACAGTTTGATGAGGGGGCAATGGATCAATAGGCTTTGGGTGCCTAAACGGATCGAAATGGACTAAATGTTCCCATTTGTATCCTGCAGACAATGGCTCAGCATCCACCTTGGAAGAGCACAGCATTGATCCAATAAAGGAAAGCCAAAATGGACTCCCTAATTTTATTTCATTCACATGAGGGATCTGTAATTTCGGTTGTAGGTTCTGAAGGGGTTGAGCGAGATGGTGGAGGTCAACTTAAGTCATGCTGACAAATTGCGCTATTATGAGCAGGAGAGGACAGAGGTTGAGAATTCAATCAAGACCTTTTGAAAGTAATGGTGTCATTATAGTCAAAAATACTTGTTCCCTATAAGATCATAGTATGAATTAGAGCTGGCCGATATGATGTACAGTGTGCAATGGAAACGGTGGACATTTGCTATGCTGTTTATACAGTGATAGATATATTTGCACAGCTATCGGTGAGCTGCTTTACGTTTACACATGAGAGCGGTGAAGAAACACGGAGTAATATAAAAATATGAAGCGGGACGAAGAACTTATTAAAGTCAATGTGAATTGCTGTTTGCACTCCATATTACTTGTTTAATTTAATGTATTTCCGAGTGAAACAGGATGTAAAACGAGGGGGAAAAAACTGTAGAAAAGGACTTTTGTTTTTTGAAAATGTATTGGATCTTGAAAAATGGGTGTTGCCATAATGAAGTAAATACCTAAAACACTAGCTAAATAGTTATTAATTTTCTCATTTATTTTTATGTATTGCATTTATTAATTTGACTATTGGTTAACATTACATGTACGTTATCAGCAGAAAACAGAAAAAGTTGTTCAAATGTTGCTCAACGAATCAGAGTTTAGAGTTGGATCTGTTCTGTAATATTTATTTATATTTATTTATTAATTTGGCTATTTCTTAACATTATGCAAAGTGACATTTGTTTATTCATTTGTATGTTTTATTCATTTTAATTGTTAGTTTGGCCAATGGTTAGCATTGTGCTAAGTCACATCAACAGAAAAAGTCTTTCAAATGCGGCTAATCAATCAGAATTTATAGTTGGATTTGTTTTAGAATTTAATAGTTTTACTGGTTTGTGTGTTTGTTTGTTTGTTTGTTTTATTAATATTCATTTATTCATTTGGCTATTGGTTAGTATTGTGCTAAATAGCATGAAAAAGATGTTTGAATGTGGCTGATTAAATCATAATTTAGAGTTGGATCTGTTTCATAATATTAATAGTTTTACTGGTTTGTTTTATTTTTAATTTTTTTTACTCCGGCGCTACATAATGAAGTTTATTTATATATATATATATATATATATATATATATATATACACACACACACACACATACAGGTGCACCTCAAAAAATTTGACTATCATGAATCTCATTGAATATCATGAAAAAGTTCATATATTCTAGATTCATTACATGTAAAGTAAAACATTTCAAAAGTTATTTTTGTTTGTTTGTTTGTTTTAATTTTGATGAGTAGAAATTAAAGCTCATGAAAGTCAAAAATCCAGTGTCTCAATGCAGCCGTCTACCAGGAGATTTTGGAGCACTTTATGCTTACATCTGCCGACAAGCTTTATGGAGATGCTGATTTCCTTTTCCAGCAGGACTTTAGCACCTGTCCACAGTGCCAAAACCACTTCCAAATGGTTTGCTGACCATGATATTACTGTGCTTGATTGGGCCAGCCAACTCGCCTGACCTGATCCCCATTGAGAATCTATAGAGAAGAGGAAAATAATTAACGTCCTAATAAACAATAGAGACAAGCTGAAGGCCACTAACAAAGCAACCAGGGATTCAATAACGCCTCAGCAGTGCCACTGGCTCATCGCTTCCATGCCACACTCCATTGAAGCAGTAATTCGTGCAAAAGGAGCCCCAACCAAGTATTGAGTGCATAATTAAACCTACTTTGGAGATCTTGAACGTTTCTGTTTTGTAAATCTCTTTTTGATTGATCTTGAGTAAATATTCAAATTTTTTGAGATACTGAATTTTTAATTTTCCTAAGCTTCAAGTCATAACCATCAGAATTAAAACCAAAAAAAAATATTGAAATAATTCAAGGAATATAATAAAAGCCCTATTCGGACGGTAATTGTTTCCAGGGGGGACATAAGTGATTTTCACCATTTACAGGGGGCAGTTGGTGATTTTAATGCCGTCCGAATCCAGGATGTCTGTGTTTTTCTCTCACCACCCCCGTAAAAATCCCTGGCCGAATTACCTACTGTTTTTTTGACAAACACCAAGGTCGTGTGGTAATTTAATTGCTGTCCAAATCCACATCTCTGAGTTTACAAGAAGAAATCGATTCAAAATTCAGTGTTTAAACCCTTTTTGAGCACTCCCGAACACCGTTAGGTAGCTTCAGTGTAATTCGCATACACATATTTATTTCTGAAATGCTGGAAAGTTTTTAAAAGAACAATACTTCATAACTGCTCCACCACAGCGACTGGAAGCAGAAAGAGAAGAAAAGCACGTAAACATTCGAAATGGGTCTTTATTATGGCAGCAGCAGGTATGCAATGCAATTTCAAAATGTGTATTCTAAAGAAATATATACATAACTAGCTATATCGCGTATAATTATATACAACTATAGCGCGTCTATTTATATTTTTAAACAGGAGATTTAAATAATCAAATAATAAATAGGATTATATATTATAAAATATGCTTGGAATAATAAGAATAAATTTCCCATAATAATAAATCATTTTAAATACATTTTACACAATAATAAGAATAAATTTGTAAATAATTTTTTTTTTTAAAATTTTTATAGCAGACAATCATGTGACTGGCCACAGCGGGTTCCCGGGTTTGTAGGATCACAGAACTCGCTCCTCCACTGTGAAAAAATCGCCATCCGAATCCACGAGTTTTATCACTGAGGTGATATGTAAATTTATTTTTACAGATGTCCATATGAGAAACAATTACCGTCCGAATCAGGCTAAAGTTTGCTTTTTTGAATTAAATATATAAAGTTGTTGTGAAGTTGTTTTTGCACAGATGTCAGACTGTCATTAGGAATAATTTTGTATTTTGGTTTGCTTTCATAAAAAGTGTCAATAATTTACAAATGCAATTAATTCTATTATCCCAAACTGACACTAACATCTGGTTCCTTAAAGGTAAAATATTGCAAAAATACCAAAAAAAAAAAAGATTTGCAAAATTAATGATACTTTTTCTAACAGGTTTCCTGACATCTTCCATTGGTCAGACAAACACAAAATAACACAACTGGTTAACAAACAAAGCATGGGTTTTTAAAACAAAGAACAGTTATCACACTTTTAGGAGAAATCAACCTATGAATGACACCGACACTTATCATATAAACCATTTTTAATTCATTTTGGCAGATTATAATGTGCATGCAAGCTTTGTAAATTTCCATATTTGTTGAGTTTTAGTCTGTTTGTTTGCACTCTCTGTCTCTATGGCTTTGTGCAGTGGAGTGATTGAAACACTGCCCTATAGATTCTGCTGGTTTGTGAGGCCTGTCCGTGCTCTAAGCCATCTTGAAGTTGCAGACACCACAGGAATGTAAAACAGCTCCTCCTGTCAGTGAGGTGTGTGTGTGTTTGTAGGCAGGATGCGGTGGTGGCATTGATGGAGCGAGACGCGTGTGTGTGTGTGTGTGTGTGTGTGTGTGTGTGTTTGTGTGTTTCACAGCCGCCCTCACCGCACTGTCTTGCCGTGTAGAGAAAATGGCAATTCTTGCGCTCTCAGTGCACCACTTTTCTTCATTTGACTCTGATTAGCTTTGATAATGTATCTGTGCCATTACCCAGCTAATAAAAGGGAGAAGGGCGGCCGAGGGGACGGGGGTAATGGGGTCTGAGCTCCGTGACTTGAGAAAACACACTGACGAGCTCTCCCGAGGAGCGCTTGAATCACAAGTGACGCATGGGGCGCCTTGCCTCGGTTTGGCTAAATGTAACAATCCTTTAGTCACTGTTACCAACCTGGACAGCTCACAGCAGGTTGTAGAGAGCTGGACCATCTCAATGGGACTATATATCAAGGCTGATGGGGGACTGTGGTTTGAGCCTTGAATTTTCCCTTCAGGACAGAATGGAGTTCATAATGTCGAGCCTGAAAAGTCTTTAGCTTTTTCCTTTAACAAACGGAGTTGTCAAATATATAGTGTTACGCCTTCGCTCTGAAGTATTAATACAGTTTCAGTTCTGTTTCCACATACTGGCTTTTGGTGCACTTACAGCTGTAACTGTGTCGAGAATGTGATAAAAGTCATTTCCGACGTGAAGCCAATTTCCACTTCTTGGTTTGCTGTTGCTATAAAATGAGGTAAAAATGCAAAAGCCCCAAATAATAATAATGTAGAAATAGCTCCTGGGCTTGGAGTCATAGCTTCAGTTTTGAAACCTTTAAGCTATATTTTGTAGGTATGGTATTGCAACAGGAGCATTATATGAAGTATTATTTGTTATTATTATTAATTTGAGAAAAATATAAAATCTCATAATAATCCCCCCAAAAATAAACAATAAAATACAAAGCTGCTCTTTGAAAAAAAGAAAAAGAAAAAAAAAAGCTGCTGTCCAACAGTGATTACAACAGATGTGTTGAAACTTTGAGACTCTTGCAACATTTCTGATCCCTTCCCCTCAAACTTTGTGCTTTCTTGCCTTTTCTTACAAATAAAAGTGGCAAAAAGGCCCCAAAAAATTGCAGTTTGGCTTTGTAGCATCTTCAAAGATACCCCTGAATGAGCCATATTAGCTCTGAGGACAACGGCAGAAAAGTCCATTTGTTCCATGATATGGCCACAGGAAGTGATGCGAAGCACGTTACTACTTTTCTTCAATCCCCCACTCCTTCTCATTTCTTCTTTCTTTGTGTTAATCCCTGAGTGTGGCAGGCGAGCGAGCAGCAGGCTAAAACCACGACTCTAAATGAGGCTCAGAGAGAGTCAGAAGGGCCGCTGACAGCTTTATAAATGGCTTTCCCACTTGATATATGTTCACCCAACTCTGGTCCAATTTCGTTTAACTATTGTTTTCTTACTGTTGCTTCAGTCCATTTCAACAATTGTTGCTTTTTGTCTGAGCAAACATGTATTTTGCATAAAGCCACAGCCGGCTTTCAAAGATGAGAGAGCAGTGATGTTTATGGGCATTTTAATTCGTTCCGTGAAAGAAGTAGCAATTATTTCCACAACATTTGATGGAATGTACTACATAGAAAAAATAAATAAATAAATTAAAAAATATATATATATATATATAATGCGGTTCTGTGTCAGCCGCACCATGCAGATAAGTTGTTTTCGTTCAGATCAAAGCGTAAACAACGTATCCGCATGACGCAGCTAACACAGAACTGCATATGTTGTTAACGTTCAGTGGTACTCTCTAAAATGGCGCCAGGCTGACACGAAGGAGAAGAATTGTTGAATAAATTCATTATTTTAGTTTTCTTTGCACACAAAACGTATTCTCGTAGATTCGTAAAATTACTGTTGAACCACTGATGTCACATGGACTATTTTAACGTTGTCCTTGCTACGTTTCTGGACCTTGACCGTGGTCTTGTTGTCTATGGGAGGGTCAGAGATCTCTTGGAATTCATCAAAAATCTTACTTTGTGTTCTGAAGATGAACGAAGGTCTTACAGGTTTGGAACGACATGAGGGTGAGTAATTAATGAAAGAATTTTTGGGTGAACGATCCCTTTAAGTATACCAGTTAAGTATACTAAAAGTAGGCTACAATTGCAGGGTATTTTTATTAAGTACACAAATATGTAAACGTATTTGTAGTATACTTAGCATGAAATAAATGATTTTGAAATACATTTTAGTATATTTATTTTTCTTTGAGATTAGCGGCCGTTTTGGTTTTAAATGTTCTACCCCTTCTCACTTTCAGAATATCCCAGCATATTCATTTTATTAATTCCAGTCATTTTTGCTTAAAAAATCACCCTCCAAATGCTAAAAAGCTCCCTTTTCTTAGAACGACTCTGAAATGTTATGCTACAAACTACATAAAGAGACAAACCATTACTAAATGTCACCGAGCACCATGAGAAGAAACCCCAAAATGGAACATTTCAAGTGGAGGTCATTGTTTCCACCCAAGCAAGCTGTGGAACTCGAGCATGAAGCAGAAATGTGTGGAGTGTCTCCGTCCCACTAATTCTCTCTTTAATTAAAGCAGGCAAAGGCGAGGGCTCTCACAGCCGCCTGATCTCTGAAGTGTTTTTGTGTCGGCACCAATTACACCTTCCTTCTTAACGCCACATGAATGGCGGTTTGATTGGAGGGTAAAGCCCCAGTATTAACGCCAGTGTTTCATATGGCCCTTTTTAGAGGCCTTTGCCATTTGTGACGGCACAGTGCATTTCTTTTCCCCTTTCATTCCCATCAGAGAAAAGATGACGTTGAGTGACTGGCCCAATCTGTTCCCTCATGTGAAACATAGAGAGTGCCATGTCTTCTCTTTATTCCGCCTTTATTTTGAAGTCCGTTCTCATTTCAATTTTGTCCCCCCTCACCCACACTCGAAATCCACTGCAATGCGTTAGCCAATATGTGTTAGTTGTCTCAAGTTCTTGTGCCTCGGTGTGCCTTTGACAATTGCAAATGTAAAGTTCACAACTGACTGCCTTTGCATCTGCTCCTCGAAGGCCGTGCCTGCTTGACGCCAGGAAGGCCGTGAGAATTGAAATTCCTCCGACGTGCTTCAAGAACCTCGCTCTCAGACTCTTGTGGGAGTGGGGGAGGCAAGATCAATTGCAATAAAACCTCACCTCAAAAAGGTGCCGTCGAAGACCATCTCGGGAATCCCAAAGTGACGTGATGCCTCGACCAGAGGAAGGTGAGTGGGGCCGTCGTCTACGGGTTATAAATACTTTCACCTCAACAGTCAATAATGACATCTCGTAGGCCCCCAGAGCTGTCGCTGTACAATAACTCAACACGGTGCGCATGTCAGTCAGTAGGACAACCTGAGAAAACAATAAATCACTTTATGTGGCGTTATAGCACAACATGCCTTTTATTTATTTATTTATTTTAGCTTCAGAAAATGATTCACCTATTAGTTTATATTCCATTTTCTCATAAAATTCCAAAATATTGAATGAAATTATGTTCCATTGTCTTTCAGCATAAGTCGTTATTTGTTTGCTCAGAAAAACTAATAATAAAAATAATAAAATTAAACAGGAAACATTCTATATAAAAATATATATATATATATAAAAAGAGAGAGAGAGATTTTCATTGGTTCTTTATTATTTTATTTTTTAAAGATTTTTTGTTGTTGTTGAAATTTTGTATTATTTTTTGTATTATCCTTTTTGTGACCCATTTATAAATATAAAATTTGGTTAAAAGTTTTTTGGGGTTTTTTTTTTTTTTTACTTTTTTATGTCAGTTTTATAAATTATGGTACTTTATCAAATTGAACTTTTTCAGAATGCATTTTCCTGGCAACGTCCCCATTATTACATAAACACAATAAATGTCCATTTGAAGGGCCAATTAATAGACAAGCAAACATGAGTTTATGAAGGTGCAAAGAGGCTGACAGGCAGCACATTGTCCGATGACTTTGAGTACAGCCTGCACCATCATGTTGGCCAGATAAGGAGAGCTTATGGGCTCTAAAACAATGAGACATGAAGCCAGTCATCACTAATGGTTAGACAGCCAAATCAATGCGCAGAAGCTCTTATTGAATACAGTACAATACTGCGACGTTTGTTGCAGCAAAATTGTTTGGCTGCACACTATCTTTAGTTTAGCTGCAATGATGGAGCACCATTAATCTGTTTTTGTGCCTCTCCTCCTCTCTTCTTCACTCGCTCTCTCTCTCTCTCTCTCTCTCTCCATCTCCTCCTTATCCTCCTTATCTTGGTGACTGTGCAACAACTAATCCCGAGGGATTTGAACCTAATGAATCTCATTGATTTGTTCTAGAGGGATGAGGAACAAGACGGAATGGGGTGTTTTGACACAAAAAATTAGATTCACCCTCAAGTGTCTTTTGGGCTCGGTAAGCTTAAGAGGTGAGAGAGAAATTTGGACTTCAGGTTTATAATTAGATTTTCCTCTCATGAACTCTCGGCTAAGTCTTTTTGCTGCCATTCTGTAACCCCAACGTTCACCTTTTTCTTGCAAAACTGCAATATCCTTTTGGTTTCCTCTTGGTGGATGTGGGCGGAATAGGAATCCCTTTCAAGTAAATCAACGTGTTACTTAAAACCCCCGAGGCACAATTTTTTGCATTAAACCAGAGTCAGTGAATGAATTACTTAAGAGGTGTTTGTGGAATTTCATAGCGAAGAGTGTAAGTTCTATGTATCAGTTTTTTTATCTTTAATATATTAGGCTTGGGAAATTTGTGATTTGAGGAATCACAAGAAGAATTGTGTTCTATTGGTGAGCTAAAATAACAACTGTCCTCGGTGACCATCATAAAAGGCAAGTTAAGATATTTGCTGTTTTATACATTTTATAGTGTACTTTCATGTAACGGTTGTGAAACAATGTACAATACTTTGGTAAGATATCATATTTTTGACATATATATCATTTTGGCTCCCCCTTTGTTTCAAAACAACCTATAACAACCATCATGCACTCCAAAAAATATTTAGGCCCAATTCTTAAGATGTATGTATTTCAATTGCATATAAAATTGCCATCCATTTTGATTACATAGTTTTAACTTAAACAAACTAATAAACTTTATGTGATGCAAATGTGCCAACCTTATGTAAATGAAACAAGTAATAAGACTTATGTAATAGTACCAATAAATCCAATTTGTTTTAAATGCATAAAAAAAAACATGTATATGTATTATTAGGTAATAAACCCAGTGTACTTAAAATGCATCATATTTACATAATTTTTATCAATTAACCCAATGTATTTCATATATTTAATCCTACCCCACCCATTCACACTGTGTTACAACAAAATCTAACTACAACGCACAAAAAAAGAACAGCAAGACCACCCTGTTACATTATATCAATTTATTAATGCTTCAAAGCATCTGGCTATATATGAGGTAACAAGACATACTACACAATGTTCATACACTTGCGTGCAACAACAAGAAACAAAAACGCCTTCATATTTACATGCATATTAAAGTTAAACACTATTTTCAAACATTTTTGCCACAATCAACCATACTGCAGAAAAAAATGCAAAAAAAATAAAAATAAAAACAACAATTTTAACCATTTTTAACAGTGCAGAAATTATATGGGTTTCCTCAAGAACTGTGCAAATTTGAGGTAGACAGATACATGAGGTAAATCGATGATAACAGTACTGCTTACGTTGCACTAACATTAAAAAAAAAAAATCTGTGACATGCAATAATTTAGAACAATAAGATAATGGTCAGAATAAAATGCCATAAGGCTCTGGTGCAGAGCCACTCAACCCCTCCACACATTCCATGCATATTTAATTACATGTTAGAAGTACATGAGTACGAAAGGAACATTCTACATCTTCATTTTAAACTTTTAACACCTAAATGGACTCAAGTACAAAAAAAATTAAATAAAATTTGACGTCTCAAAAATGACATCTCAATTGTCATTGCTCAAGAGTTCTTTGGTGACAGCTTGGTTGTATCCAGGATTTTCTTCAAACGTGCACTTGAGCTCCGTTGCGTATAGCTTCAGTTAAGCACACAAATCAGTCCAAAAAGCATCAAACACCCAAGAGTGACACTGCAGAACTTCCACACCAACATCCGTAGGTTGGTCTCCAGGACCAACACCAGCACCCTCTGAAAGAAAGATGTAAATGCCCACTGTTGTCTGTGCAATTCCAGACTCAGCCTCTGCACTTTCACAGTCCTGGAGGATAAACAAAGAGAATGAGTTGTGTTCCAATGCCAGTCACAGTGTCATATTCAGACATTGTAAGGGCACATTGTTTACAAACTCTTGACATTTTGGATATGTAGACTCATTCAAATGTGCACTGCCTGGTCCTGTATGAATTGATCACCAGTCCTGAACTTAACTCTACTGAATGTTTTGAGGATGTGCTGGAGTCCACTTTACAGAGTGGCTAGACTCTCCCATTGTCAATACAAGGTCCAGGCCAAAAAAATAAATGCAACTCTTGATGGAAATAAATGTTGTGATAAAGCACAATGTTATGAAAGCTATAGGTGGTCCAATGAAATATTAGAGTGTGCAACTCCTGTTTGGACAGGCTATGTGAAGTCGACTCCAGCACATCCAAAAGACTTTCAATAGGGATTAGGTCAGGACTCTGTGGTGGACAATCTTTCACAGTTTGAGCCTGATGAATCTTGACATTGTTATCCTGGAATATAGACATGGGTACGACTTCGACCTGGTTGTTTGAGAAATAAAAGGCTACACGCTGCATCAATTAGGGCTAAAAGTATTGTTGCCAAAAACACAACATGCCAGAAACATCACTTCAAGTAATGAGTCAATCCTTAAATATCAAGTATTTACTCATTTAAATCCAGAGAGTGACCTTTTTTGGCCTGGCGGTATAAAATAAGAATTAAATGTATAGCCAGTTATTTTGAACTATACTATAGGAGAAGAGAATTCTTATGGAACTGGACACTGCCAAGCCATAAGCACCCATGTTGTTCCAGGACGGTCAAGTGGCTTGATATCACTTGCACTGCATTAAAAAAAAAAGGAGAAAAAAAAAAATATTAAACATTGAGTACATTTTACAATGAAACACCATTTCGGTATTTTACTTCAAAATGTCTTTTTTTATTGTTATTATTACTAATTGATCTTTCTTTGTAATTATTTCTACTTAAACTTTACTCTGCATTGCCATAATTTGTAAGAGCTGCAAATGTGCTATTATTTCTCAAAGGAACTGTAGAGAACAAGCTTGTTAAGAAAATTGTTTTGAATTCAATGTACTTAAATCTTTAAGTTGACTGAACTTGTAAAACAGTTACGAATACTCAAGTTTTCATACTAACCTCTAGTTACCTCTACTAAGAGATAGTGAGTTTTATCAAATCAAAAATGAGCTAATTTGCTGCATACTACAAAGCGAGACTGTGATGCCAATAAGAAAATTAACATAACCTTCAATGTAAATATATCAATAAGACATTTATAATGTAAAAAGAGCAGGTTGACATATACTTACCACATATTCTTTAATGAGTGTCTCCATGTCTTCATTGAAGTAGATACTTGGGCTCCTCGGGATGTAATTGCAGTTGATTTTAGTCTTCATTCTCAAACATGCAGAACAAGAAGATCCCAAAAACACAACAGTAGTCAATGATTTACTCAGACATAAAGCTAAAGCTGAGTTAAAAATCTCGCTCAACTAATGCTGTAACTATGCAATAAACCTTGTCAATTTGTACATTAGTATATTACAGTGATTTGTAAAGAAACATTTAAATTGCACGTAAGGCTGTTTTTATATTATTATTATTATTATTTAAATAATATTTCTAATGATATCATTTTTCTTCTCCAGTTTGCTGGAATACAAACATTTAAACAGTGTCATTACTTGATTTTTTTAAAAGACTAATTTGTTCAAAATTGCATTACATATTGAATGTCATCTAGTGCATATATTTAACAAAATTATACTTTTTATTTTTTATTCTAGTTAAGTAAGAAGTTTAGAGTTTATACTCACTCAATGGCTTTTCTGTTTACAAGCAGTTTCTTTGACGTCTTGAAACTCTGAGCGATTATATAAGATGTGATTCTGTTTCTTTCAACACCTTCTGATGATCGTTCATGTTTATTTGCTGTGGTAACTAGAAGTAAAGAGTAAGAGATGATCGGTTCATGCGAGTTCTGCACTGTTGCTTGTACTGATGCGCTAAAATGATCTTTCACGTTACATTTAACACCAAAACTGTATTTACTGTTGACAGAATCTGAAATCTGACACTTTGTTTCATATCACAAGTAACAAAACTTACTGTGATTTTATTGTTTCATTACGTTTTGTTCACGCATTAAGTGAAAACATCATCTATCGATTCTTAGGATTTACAATGAGATCACTGTCACGATGAGAAACGATAAAAATCGAAAAACATATTTCAACCCAGCCCTAATTAGAACCACTAGCTAGCTAGTGAAATAAATGATAGGCCATGCATTTGTATTAGTGTAATACGATATCAACCGCACTAATAATACATGTATATACAATGAAATCTGTCAAATAATATACAATGAGTACAGATAAGATATATCTTACCTTGCAAATAGATTATGATCCAGGCTGCTTCAATGCAAAATGGTGAGGAGATTTTGCAAGTAACATTTGAAAATTGAAAACATACTGTTACGGTACAGTGATAGTTGGATTTTAACAGTGAGTAAGAACAAGCAACCTGTTGCGAGGGATTGAGAGTATTAACAAGTTAAACATAAGACAAATAATCAACAAGATAAAATAAATGAAAAAAATTTAAAACAATAACAATAGGAAAGAATTTGAATTTTTTTGAATTTGCACGTGCATTACCAAAGCCACTTTAGACACTTCATTGTGCAGTACCGCCACCTATACCGACTGGAGGATGGTAAACGATTCCATTTGCATGTAAACCAATCTCATGCAGTTTAACTAACTGGACCTGACTTCTTTCAGAGCCAGCTGTATTTAAACCCTATTCATAAGTTGTAACTGATTAAATCTAATAGTTTTGACAGTTAACAGATTTATATTGATTCTAAGTAATCGGAGTACATACATTTTTAAAAAATGATTTTTAAATAAAATCAAATAGATGCAAATACTTAATAAGAAATTGTGCCAAGAATCTTTTTTTTTTTGTGTGTTACGTTCTCGCTGAGTAAATCCACCTTTGTGGCAAAGTTGTATATTTAATTAATTCTTCAATTCCCACTCCATTGGTAGCAGATTGTTTGGGGCTCCTCCTTTTAATTAGCTTCCCTCTAGCACCGGGGCACAATGTTTCAATTAGACACTTAATGAAATTCAATGATCATAAAATACAATTACCACCATGGTGCAGCTCTTCACTGAAACCAATTACGGTAGTGGTAACAAGCGAGAAGAAGTTCTTTCATCATGGACAAGAAGCAGACAGGAAGAAAGGAGTCTGGGGACGTGTGCTTCTCTTCTCCCGTTAGCAGTGTTGGCACTGGCGTAGGAAGAGTAAAATGCTGGGAGGCCTGGCGTGGTGCTTGACCCTCTTGAGATGAGCAATTATGGGTGATTTGCCAGTTGGTGAAGTGATAACTAGATGTGTGCACTTTCTGTGTTTTCCCCACAGAAACAACCACTCGTTTATCTTGAGAAGTTCACTCCACAATATGTCTTAAAATGGTGTTAGTGTAGTTTCTATGCCACTCCTGCCATTTTAACACTCCCGAGGCCATTGGTCAGGCTAAATGATTGGCCACGCCCTAAACTCACTCCATAGGTTGAGCAAATTTTGCTATGCTGAGCTGGTCGGATTGTTTAAACAAACAGTTTAATGTTTTGCCAGCACCACAGAGCCACAGTGTTTACACTTTTCTGGGAGGGAAATCAACCTACATAAAGTGTTGGCTTATTTATAACTGACTAAAGTTTAACTGGGAAAGGAGAAAGTATTTTAACATTTAAAATGTACACACTTCAGCTTTAAGTAGTCAAAAGCCTGACAGATGCCAAAGGGAACTGTTATCGAGTCAAATTATTGTTCTAGTTTATGACAGAGACAAATGGATGCTGTCAAAGGGAATTTTAAGGAACAGATGATGATTTTTATATATTACAAATTGCAAATGCACATTAGAGGAATTTGTAGTACCTGTAGAGTAGTGTAGCACTCTATCAATTCGACAGTAATATCAAATGTCAAATGCAAATGATGAAATGTTATTCACGCCTTGAAAAGTTTCAGGTGTGGGAGGTAAAAACTTCTGAGCGTCGATGCCTGCAGCCATTTAAGGGACGATCGAATCACTCACCAGCAACACTTGGCATGTGCAGGGATTTCAGCCCGACGCAGACCGACCGCTGCGGAAAATTGGCCAGTGACCCCCGAGATGGGTCAGTCCCAATTCACAGATGGCAAATTGCGTGGAAGGCATTGATTAATGGGAAAGACACAACTCGTTATAGTCGGCGGTGTCATCCTCGCTCTCTGAGTAGCCCGGTGCCCGCACCCTCTCGTTCCCCTCCCTCGCCTTTCATCAAGCTAGTGGATGAAATAACAATCTAACAATTGATCTCACCCCTTGCAATTAATGGCCTTCTCGTTGGCGTAATTTGCAGAAGAGAATAAACAGCAACGTAACTGAGACCCGGCAAATGGAAGTGGGAGATACTTGTGTTCATTCGCCATTTAGCATATGAGGTACTTTCAGTTGATTGTCACTCAAAGGTAATTGGGGTTCTACGTATATCAGCACAGTGAGATGACTCTAATAATAGAAGAATGCAGCTATGTTTGTAGAAATACAATGGCGGTAACACAGTCTAGAAATCTGTGGAACACCCAGTGATATATTTAAAATTGGATATATAGTACATCTAACAGCATATATACAGTATCCTCATGTAAGCGATACTGACTATAGCAGAGGCTTGATTGTTTATATTGTCATAAAATGGAATATTAAAATATTTAACTTTATCCATATACATACAGTACACTCACATAAAGTGATATATTGTATGCTATAGCAAATCTCAACTGGAAAAAAAAAACCTGCAAAAGGTAAACTTTATTATTGGCCAGCTCTAATCTGCTAAATGCAACTATAAAGCATGAAGATATTAAGATATTATAAACACTGACATGATGTTTTTTTGTAAAGCTGCTTTGAAACAATGTGTATTGTGAAAAGCACCAATAAAACTAACATGAATTGATTTACTAACTGTACTCTGAAATGAGCTACCTTTGGCAACAATTAGTCATGTAACTTATTGAAAAGGTCTATCACTATTTGTAGAGATCATTGACATGGAAGAGAAGAAATTGTTGAATAACAAAAAGTATTCTCGTAGATTCATAAAATTAAGGTTGAACCACTGATGTCACATGGACTATTATAATGAAGTCCTTACTACCTTTCTGGGCCTTAAACATGGCAGCAATCTTAATTTTCTATCTTAATTTGTGTTCTGAAGATGAACGAAGGTCTTGTTTGGAACGACATGAGGGTGAGTAATTAATGACAGAATTTTCATTTTTGGATGAACTATCCCTTTAAGTAGCATCAATATAGTTTCTGTTAGTAGCTTGTATTGTAACTTTTTTTTTTTTAATTATGAGTAACTTGGAAAGTTTGAAAGTAGCTTCCCCAAGACTACTAGAAATACAGAGACATTGACTGCGGTGACACGGGTAATAGAAGTACAGATGAAAAGAGATTCATTCTTATCCTCGGACCAAGCAAAAATATCTTTCAGTCTTCCGAAAGTCAGCCACACGCTTAGGGAATCGACTTATTCGATATTAATCATCATCCAAATCTCTTTCCAGTAACGTCTTGTCCAGTGTCCCCAGAAAGAGTAATTTTTCTACCTTTTAAAGTGCATGTTTTTTTGTTTTTTTTTTAAGACTGGCTGATGGCAAATTGTCCTGACTGACTCATAAAAGGAGCAGGGAGGTCAGCAGTATTGGAGAAATATCATGTTCGATCCAGAACTCTTTCTCGTATCTAGGCAGATGATGACATATGGTTCTGACTCACTCACCTGTAAGCCTCTTCCATAGCTGTCTAGCAAGAGTAGGACAACAGAGGACGTAATAACGGTGACTTATGAACAAACATGACAAACTACAGCTCTATTTTTGCACTTCTTTGGGAATCAGAAAGGCTCTTGAGCAGAAAAAATCTACTCAAAAATGTTGTCATTATTTACTCTCAATCATGCCATTCCAAAATCACAAATTACGTGTTCTCCTTTTGTGTTTCACAGACAAAATAGGCACATACAGGTTTGGAGTGTCATGAGGTTGATTAAATCATGATAGAAGTTTTATTTTTGGGCACTATTTCTTTAAAGACTCACCAAACAGTTGGAACAAATGATACATTGATACACTGTTTTTTCATTGCTGCAGATCTTCTTGAGCTGACAGCTTTGAATTTGCATATTTTGAGTGGGTATCTAATCTAGTGAAAGCAGGTGTAATGTAAAAAAGAGCTTGGCATGCTGTCACCCTCACCTCCATGTCGGGTTTTATCGAGGAGGGCGGAATTTGATTGACGCCGTACTGCACCTTCACACATTTGCTCTGACGAAGAATACTGCTGCTCTTCACTCATATCGCCTACACAGATAAAGAACAAAAAAATCCTGACTGAAACAAGGTGAATGACATCTCATCTCGGTGACAATTCAAAGACGGTGTGTACATCCTGTGTGGGCTTGCTGTAAGTATTTCCAAACAAATAATACACCGAATCATGCTATTAAAATAATACTAATCCAGTTGAAGCTGTTATTTATATTTGCTCATTTTCACAAAAACATTTTTCTAGACCACTTAAAGTTGTGATGTAATGGAAGTAGCAACAGATTATTTATTTTCTATTGTGACGTATATTAAGGTGACCAGTTGTGCCACTCCCCAGGGACACGTTCTGCCCAGGATTCCTAAATTGCCTAAAATAACCAGGTGTTGGTTGTTTGCACTGCACTGTTTGATCGTTATTTGACATCAAAGCACCGCGAGAGTGATTCAAAACCATAAGGAGCCGTCTGCTCTGTTCTGCTCTCTATCGCTCTCGCGGTACTTTGATGTTATACAACAATCGATCTGTGCAGCGCAAACAACCAATTCCTGGTTATTTTAGGCAATTTAGAAAACCTGGGCAGAACGTGTCCCAGGGAAGTGGCACATCTGGTCACTTTAACATATATTCAAGTGAAACTGATTATTCAAAAACAAACAAACAAAAAATAGTAAGGCGGGGACTTGGTTCAATCCATCGGACATTGATTGAATGCACTGTAAAACATATTTTCGAAGTTGTAAATAAAATAAAAACTATTGGAGTATGCTTTACAAGAAAATGTTATGCTAACTAAATGATTGGAGAAGAGAGAAGTTTGTTTCATCATAATACTTATAAAATTTCAAGAGCCATAAAAATGTTATAAAAAAAAAAATTTGGAAAAAAAAAAAACAATAAAAAAAATCATATGCATTGTTGAATTGTTTACAATAAGAAAAATAAGTTGCATTTATAAATTAGATGAGGTGGGGACACACCTTCTCTCACCTTCTGATTGCACTGTTAGACATTTCAAATGGTTTTTACAGTAACTTACAAGTTACTGTAATTAAGATTTACAGTAGCAAACTGTATTTGATTTACTGTTGCAAACTGTACTGTTTTACAGCAAATTACTGTAAAAAATAATCCAATTCATCAGTATACTACTGTAATTCATTCATTTTAATATAGATTTCATTAGATTGTATCATTTTTATATAGAATTCATTTTATTTTTACTCTACATAGGTACTACTGGCATTCAATTAAAACACAATAATTACCAAATATCAAATTCTTTATTTAAAACATTGTATGTATAACACTTAAAAATACAGTCTTCCAATGCTGGAACAGTGCATCTTCACCATTTCTCCTGTCTTAGGACGTTTTGCAGTGCATTATGTTGTATCCTCTGGATTTATGCTTAAACAAATACATAGCCATCTGCAAAACCCAGGTGCTGCTCCAAAACGTGGCCACCACCTTTGCTCACCACACACTTTGTTAGTGACAGAAAGGTCTTCTCTGAAAAACAAGAAGTAGAAATGACACACCTTTAAAAGGCAAACCCTATATAATTCACAAACCTCTCAAAATCATAGTTGTTCTCTTACCATGAATTATCAGTCTCAGGTTGACTGGCCTGCTCATGTCTTTCTTCATGCTTCATTGCAGTTGCCTTTAAAACACAAATACAAAAAAATGCAGTAAATCTTAAATTCTATTAAAAACTATAACAAATTAATTCTAAAACTAGAAAGGTAGCTAGCCATAAAACCTCTTTAACCTAGCTAACATACGATTTTATTTTCTCAATAGGCTACTGGCCAACATTAACTATAACACCTGAACAAAATTTCAAATTAGTTAACTTAATGTTAATATAAGATAAGCATTGCTCATTAAAAATAATTTTAATTCGGTAACTTAATTCAATAAGCTGACAAAAGTCGTTTGTAACGACAGTGCAGTTTACCATAGTAAAGTTTGTTACCGCTATGTTGACGGGTAAATGTTACTAGGTTAAACCGGGTGTGCTTCACATGTCCTGAAAAGTGAAGCTGCGGGCTCTCTGATCACCCCCCGGTGGCTGGCTGCAGTACAGGTCATAAACCCCGCCCTCTCCATGTAAACGAATGGGACTTGAGTCAAAATAAAAAAATTAATTACACTTTTCGATTTTCCGAAATATGGTTTTGGTCATTTAAGGTAGTTGTCAACACACTGATATATGTTCAATTGTTCATTTTTGTGATAAGTTTCATTTTAGCTAGTAATTTGATGCTATAAAAACAGGGTGTGTCGTTATGGTTGATTGGGTCTGCGGGAGTTTGATTCCGCGGCTCCACCTCACGACACTACGGCGCAGACTCGGGCTCCAAATGACGTCATTTTCTCAAGATGGCAACGGCCACATTGAGATCCTTTGGCTTCACTTTTCTATAGTGGAAGGAAGCGGAGACACGTCGTCCATCTTTTTTTACAGTCTATGGTTTAAACTGGTGTGCAAAAATATGACAAATACACAGACAAATGTACATATATGTTTACCTTGCTTGCTGGTCTTATTCTCTCGTAAGGAGCATCGACACACAGCGCAGATGTTCTCCGGAGCTCTTCCACTCTCGCAGGTTCATCCCCGGGCAAAACCCGCGGCGCACCGCCGCGCTGCCCCGCTGCTTCCGTGCGGCGCAGCACAGCACAACTCGAAAAGACAATATAGAACCTATTATACTATCTACAGTGGATGCGGACAGTAAAGTGATGTACAGTATCCTACAGATGTACTCCAAGTGCTCATGCTGTTTCTGACATGAAGGACAAACGGATTTTCCAATCATTACAAGCGATGTAACACGTCCAGTGTAGTCAGTCCCAAGCTGTTGCGGCGTTGTAGAAACAGTGTAGGGCAAATCGTGTCAATTCAAATGTATAAAATGAGGAAAATAAAACAACCTCAATAGAATGGCGCCAAAGAGGCTGTTACGGCAAATACAATAGTATACAGCAATTTAAAAAAAATACAGTAAGTCTCTGTATGTGGGGTTTGACGTCACAGAAAATTCCCATGATGCAAAGGGTATTACAGTTATTTACTGTAAAGGGAATTTGCAGTATTATGCTGGGTGATATACAGTAAATAACTGTAGAAATTACAGAAATGTCTAACAGTGTGGATATGAAAGGGTGGGTAATTTGGATAAAATATAAAGTAATTAAAGCTCTCTTGCCTCGTCATATTCCTTGTTACAGCCCTAATTTCCCCTCATTTAATTGCAGCATGAACACAAACCCTGAACCAGAACCACAGAAAAGCGTGCTCCACCATTGAACGGCCGTTTAAGCTGCGGTGAACTCTGCACCCAATGTGTTTAAAGCCTCATTATCATATTAGCAGAAAATGGCTAGCAATGACAAAACAGGGCCAGTGTTCTTGGATTAATCAGAGCTGGCGCATTATAGAACAAGCGAACAGCTAGGCTTCTCGAAGCTTGTAAAGCGGAGCTAGACGTCCTGCTGTGAAGGTGGAGTGCTAAGTCAACTGTAATCCACTTAAGATGGCTCAACATCATGAACTGCTCAACGCGTGCAGAGCCTGTTATTGCAGTTTCTCACGCTTAACTCCCAAAACCCTGCTCTTTTGTTTATGATTGTTTTCATTTACAATAATGACAATATTTTTTTAAATTATCTTTTGTCACTTAAATCCTTTTGGGTTGAGTTACATTTCAAATCCCTTATACAAGCTAAATACTCGTTGTCGTTGTTGTTTTTACTAATTTCATTATTGGTGCTTCCTAATGCAATCATCACTAAACATTATCCAATATAATTTTATGAATGTACACTACCATTCAAAAGTTTGGGGTCGGTGAAATTTTTTTATGTTTTTTAAATTCTCTTATGCTCTCCGAGGCTCTATTTATTTGATCAAAAATACAGTAAAAGTAGTAATATTGAGAAATATGATTGCAGATTAAAATAACCATTTTCTATTTGAATATAGTTTAAAATGTAATTTTGAATTTTTAGTTTTCATCAAGCTGAATTTTTTGTATTTATTATTCCAGTCTTCAAAGTTATGTGATCTTTCAGAAATCACTCTAATAGACTGATTTGCTGCTAAAGAAACATGTCTTAATATTATCAATGCTGAAAACAATACTGCTTAATAATTTAGCAGAAACTGTGATACTTTTCAGGATTCTTGGATTAATAGAAAGTTCAAAAGAACAGCATTTATATGAAATACAAATCTATTATGAATTTATTTACAAAATTTATAAAAGGTTTAATTTCTTTCTATAAATCACTGTTTGTACACAAACATAAATATTACTAAATATTGTGCAGCTTCAAATTACTTTTGAGTAGTCAGTTAGCAAAGCACTAACAACCAATTAGAACCCCCAGCAACCGCACAGCAACACTTTAACAGCCAATCAGAACACTTTAGCAGCTACATAGCAACCATTTGGAAACCACCCAGCACCAGCTTTGAAGTAGATGTCAGAAAACACTTTTTTTTTTACTTTTTTTTACCCTAATGTAAAATCTAGTTATTGATACGTTTTTTTTTAACCATCTCACTTAAGATTGTACTATTTATTAGTAATCTACTCTTCAGCATACTTATTTATGAACACATTAATGCATCGTGAGATATTTTAGCAGAGTGCTGAGTCATCTTCAATAAAACTTGGCTTAATGTGATGCTGGATGGTGGCCAGATCTCCTCCTCTGCTCAATATATCACACATGTATAACCACAACAAGACTATGCGCATTACACCATCCATCCATCAGCGTGGACGAGTGCTGCCGCCCCTCTGCTCCATCTCTGCCGGTGAGTGGAAGCACCTGTAAATAATTTCTTTTACTTTGCAGCAGATTTTTCATTTTGCTTGGCAATTGTGTTACTTGTCTGTAGAGGGGTCCTGAAATACAGGAACCTTGTCCTGGCATACCACTGATTTTTTTTAACAAGTTTATTCGCAGCAGGCATGGCGTTTCAGACTCTCCAAGCTGATTTCTGTATTTGATATGGAGGTAATGCATTAGCATGATGACAGTAGAAGAGTTCAGATTCTCACCTCACAGTTCAGGCCACTGAATATTTTAAAGGTGTGATGATATTTAGATATCTGCTCAGAAATGTGGTGTAAACCATCAAACAAACAAGTTCCCAAGGATAAGAATAGCTGTTTGTGATATGTGCTACCATGTATGAGGAAGAAATTTTTAGAGTAGGACAATGGTTAGCCAGTTTTGCGAGGAGGGTGTGTTGCTTTCATACCAATTGTGAACCGTACCAGAGTTGACATGATTTTACACCAAACAAACATACCATACTCTGACGTCAAACAGATGGCACTAAGTCATAAAAATTCTCAGTGAATATTTCATTTCAGAACCCATTTTTGCGTTATAAATCATATAGGAGTAAACACATGGGTAAACCCAAAATACCGCCTGAGGTGTCTGACCTTGGAGAGGGGTAAAAAAGAAAAAGAAAAAGCGGGGGGAAAATAGCTTGCAGGGAGGCTGTAAACTTCGCTCGTCTTCCAAGAGTGCCCCCAGTGTCAAGTCCATTTCATCACTATTTAAAAGTTGGGCAGGACTGCTCCGGATAGCCGGAGAATAAATTCTCCTCTCGGCTATATGGAGGGAAAAGCAGCTTATTTGTGATGCGGTCATGAGAATGAACCAAATACACTCTGGGGAAGAAAAGTGCCTTGGGATAGAGAAGTGTGTAAGATGCCACGGTAACTTGTGCAGGTTTATCTCCTTACGTTCTTTTGAGCGTTAAATCTTCCAACAACTTCTTAAGAATGCTTCCTCTAGGATATATATATATATATATATATACAGAGAGAGAGAGAGAGAGAGAGCATGTCACTTCCGGACATCAAACTTAAAAACAGAAATAAACTGTACATATGTTCATTGTACAGTAGCATTGTTGCATTTAATTTTCAATAACAATAAAAAAATAAGTTTTTTTTCTTGCAATGCACTTTTTAAAAATCTCACAGTGTGATAAAAGCTTATTTATATTTTATATTTTTATTCTAATCAATGTTTTAGAAAAAAAGTAATTTAAGTGTTTTTAAAGAAATATTTTCTTCTTTTTTTTTTTTTTTTTTTGGAGAAATGTTTGATTTGTTAACATTAAGCATTAGGTGTTATGAACTAACAATAAACAAAAAAGAATTTAGGATTTGTGATGTTCATTTGTAATACATAATCTAATGATTTTTATAATAAACTGTGACTAAATATGATTGAAATGGTGTACACTCACATGTCGGTCTTGTAGAAAACACTTTTCCCATTATTTTGAGATCACGTAACCAGCCGTGTCATACAGTTGACCCTTCGCAGGAAGCTTGATTGACAGGTGATCTGACCAATCATTTTGTACAACAAATCAGACAGGAGAGTAGATGAATGAATGAATGAATGAATGAGGCATTTATATAGCGCTTTTAATGTGTATTGCAATACACCCAAAGCGCTTTACAATCATGTGGGGATCTCTCCTCAACCACCACTAGTGTGCAGCATCCACTTGGATGATTAATTGATTAATTAATGATTAATGTGGGTGGACTTAAACTTGAAAAATGGTATGTATTGACGTCTTTCCGCAGTTTAAATAAATTACCTTCTGATGATCATTCATGTTTATTTTCGTGTAAATATGAAAAAAATGATCAACTCGTGTGCCGCTTGAACTGAGACGCTACAGTGATCTGTCATAACACTTTAAAGACGCACAGTATTTATTGTTTGAATTTCTTTTAAAAAATGACAAAATTTGAAAGCTGAGACTTTGTTTCAATAAGCTTGTTCAATATAAGCAATATGCTTTCCTGTAGCTCAAATAGTAGAGCATGGCGCTAGCAACGCCAAGATCATGGGTTCGATTCCCAGGGAAAGCAAGAGCTGATAAAATGTAAAAACTGTAACTTGAATGCAATGTAAGTCGCTTTGGATAAAAGTGTCTGCCAAATGCATAAATGTAAAATGTAATAACAGAAGTAACCTGCCCTGCCCTGTCTATCGGCACGTTGTCAGTTTTCTCTTTGCTCCGCGATGTGTTTTTCACTACGTGAGAACATAGTGTGGGGCGTGAAGTCTCAGTAAGCCTGAGATTTGTCTTTCGTACCTTCAGTGAAGTTGAATAACTTTACTCATATTCAAAGAAACTTTTTCACCAAGGCCATACTCTAAATAAAAGCCTTCGTGTTTATAGCCTCACTGTGGGATAAGAAATCTAGGCCATAATGCTAACCAATTACTCTCGCTCAATGCAATTATGAATATTCACCAAAACATTAAATATTGATTGACCCGTGTTAACTTTGAGTCACAGTGAAAATTAAAACAAATATTAATCACATGCCAGAATGTTGGCAATATTTATGAGGTCCAGTGGAGAGTCACGGAAGCAGCTGAAAATGTGCTGAGATAACGTCTCTGTTTGTGTTCTCCAATCTCCAATCCTAATAGAGAGGACCGTCTATGTCCAATTAATTGTTAAGCCCACTGGTGCACACGCACCTCTATTGTTATTAAGGACATCTATGCGTGCTAGCAGGATGACTAAATGTCAACCTCCCATGTTCACGTTCCCCTTGCGGGATGTGATAACGTTCCGTCTTATTGCATTTAGAGCTCATCAGGTTTGTCCTTTATCTGGAGTGTTAATGGACCACTTCACTAGCTATCTGTACGTTCAAATAACCCACAAAACTGAGGAAATGTCATTGGCGCTGACGTTGTGTAGAGCATTTATTGTGAGGGTGTGGCAAATGGTGTGGAGAGACGCCAGATGCTGTACAAAACTAGTTGGACTATCATAAAGCAATCTGCATTTGGTTATAGTGGTTATTTTTGATGTGTGTGTGCGCTCCTGGTATTTCCTATATCATGGGGACCAAATGTCCCCACAAGGATAGTAATATTAGTAATTTTTGACCTTGTACGGACATATTGTTTTGATCCCCATGCAGAAACAAGCCTATAAATCAAACAGAATGATCTTTCTTGAAAATCTAAAATAGCAGAATGTTTTGTGTGAGGGTAGGTTTAGGGGTAGGGTACAGAATAAAAACCATTATGTCTATGAAATGTCCCCATTAAACATGGAAACCTGTGTGTGTTTTTGACCTACTAAAACAAACAGATACAAAAAAAAGTCCCCAGAATTTAGTCATTCTGCTATATTAGAACAATTATTCATAGTAGTTTTATTCACTTATAAAAGTGCCAAAAGTAGTAATGTTTGGGTTAGTGTAGTCACAATACCAAAACTTAATTTCTTAATTAACGCAAGTGATGTTTAATGATTAATGACCTACTATGCTGTTGAACAGTTATTTAAAAGTGAAATATAAATATAAATATTAACTAATTAAATTAAAACCATGGCAAATAGCCTTCAAGTATTTCTGAAATAAGTAAATATTGCAGACAAACTGTTAACATTAGTGTTTTGACCAAGCAGAAGATTTAATGCTTCACATGTACAGCCAACATTATTTTTGTTCAAATTCTCATATTAATTTGGCACCAATGTACCATTACTGTAAACATTTCTAATTAGGGTTTGTTTCTAATTACGACTAGATTAATAAATAAAACCATCAAATCGAAAAAATGTGGTGGGTGCTTGACACATTATGCACTGGTGAATCTTAAATATGTTGTCTACAATTTATAAGTTTTAATTCTTTCCAAATCTGTTTACTTCCAGGTGGAGATGGAAAACAAATCACAGATTTGAGACATGGATCCTCATTTGTACGCCCTTCTGAAATGTGTGCATCTTGCACAGTTTGGTTGGTGAAGTTTATTCATATGCACATATTATAATCTCATCCCCCTGAAAACTTCATGTGGACATAAAGTGCCTTCACAATGGACACAACTGATGTCATTGCAACTGACCATTCTGGACCGATAACACTCTACCAACACATTAAGCATGAGAAAATACTTAGCATTTAAAACAACTTTGAAAAGGTTTCCACTCTTACCTGTGAACCGGTGCAGTCCTGAATCAGTCTAATTAGCAGCGATGTTCGCCTGGTCAGATTAAAGGTCATGCAGTTCTCTGAAGCATGTCTCCTGCAGTCCCAGCCACGCAGGTGTGAGCAGGTGTCAGACGCAGTCAGGCAGAAATCTATCTGTCTGTTCGCGCTCCTTAAGGCCCGGGGGAAAATGAGCAGCATCTGCTGAACAGGTTCATCTGTTGTAAAATTGGATGGCTGCGTCTACCCACAGTCCACCTCAACTTGATGAGAGAGGGATAAGAAAGAGGAAAAATAGAGACAGTGATTTGTTTGATGCTTCTTCAGTCAGTGTTTGGGATTGACGATCGTATTTGCTAACAGGTGTGACTCATGAATTGTCTTGTTTATATGGTTTGCAGGAGCGTGCTAGCGCTTCTTGAACAAATAACCAAAGTCAATCCACATTTCTGTTCTCCTAGTCATCAAGAATAATGCTCGTAACCATACTGTTAGTGACTAAAATGTAGAATATAATATATAATATCTCGTTCTAGCTAAACAAAGGTGCTTTTATTAAGCACTTAGTGCTAATCTAGTAAGCTGTTTGTGAAAACGCAAAGAAATATAAATGTTTAAATTGCCCATTTTTAGCTTTGGTAATATAATGTAATACGCCATTTAAAATATGTTTAATTAGCATATGTTGTATAATTAAGCATAAATGTTTCATAAATCTTTTTTTTTTTCTTATTTCTAATCAGGCACAGAATGGACTAACCATAAAAAGGCTTTAAAAAAAAAAAACTGGTGAAAGATAGTGACTACATCTGAAACCTTCAGATGACACAATTCATATCCTTCTCTGCATGTTGCCAAAACCACACATGAAAACATCTAGAACACACACAAGAGCAAGCAGTTACAAACAATTAGCTGTCCAGGCATTTATAATTAAACTGACCTTATTTAGCTCTCAAAACACAACTGACTACCGTATTCTGCTGCTGTGTGAACCTTTGATAAGGCAAAACAAGTTAGCAGAGAATGTTGTGTGCTAATTTCTACAGTCTCTTGATTAAATGTAGATTTTCTTTGTTGTTTTTTGAATAGCCACAAACAATTGAAGAAAGAAAGTTACGCAAGCTTATAATTTAAGCAGTGAAATGAGAAACAGATGGAACAAATAAAAGAATTACACAACAGAAACCGCTGCTAGGAAAACTCTGAAATGATGTTAATTTAGTTGTCTGTAAGAGGAACCAGGGGACTTCGTTTTTGAGCTTCCTTCCACTCCTAACTGTTTTGTATTGATCAACGGCGCATTTTTGAATAATCCTCAGCGATTTTTGGCGGAGTTCTCCCAAAGTCCCTGACAATCTGTTTCAGCTACGCTTCGCATCCCCTGGAAGTCCTACAGGACCGCCGGCTAACTTCCCCAGCTCAGCACAACCAAAGCAGATCAGAATCTCTGCGGTGGATTTATGTAGTCTTTGTTTTTGTTGTCATGTTGCACATTTTTGTCTCTCCCATGATGCAGATGCGCGTTTGGATGAGGAAGTGAAGGGATGGACCCTCTGACTCCTGAGGGATTTCTGCTGAGGTTTACTTTCATGGCACTGTCAATAGCAATTACCTTGCAAGGTTTCTCCCAAAGCAGGCCTGGGAAAGATGCCGGCAGCCTTGTGCTCCCTCATTAATAAGACTGAAGAAAGTTACCGCCGATATAAAACGCCTCTGACTTCGAGAATTGTGTCCGGTCAACACTCAGGAGGATAAAAGAGGACACTGATGGAGACTGAAATCTATGAAATGCAAAGCAATGGTTCTCAAACAAGGATGTCCAAAAGTCAGAATTGGCTCCTTGTCAGTTCTTGAGTTTAAATTTGAATTGAATTGGACACACCCCACAGGAAGATGAATTGGAATGACAAGAAGGGAAATTTTGAAAACTGTAATTCAAAGAAATTCAACACAGGTAATGCATTCTGGTTAATGAGTTGTCATTCTGTCTATCCGTCTGGAATCTTTCAAAAAAAGCTTTGTGAAGCCAACATTCAAAGTTTTGCTTACATGAATTTCTTTGAATTCAATTTTAATTCTACTTTCTTACATTCAAATTGCAGCTCTGTGGCAACTTAAATTCTAAATGGCACAACCCTCGACTGGTTTTACCAGTTGTTTCCATCAAGTGAACGGCATAAACCAAACAATATGCAAATGTACATTATGTACAGTAGGCTGAATAGGAAAAATGACCATTTTATAAATGCATAAACAACATCAGAAATATGATTTACCCATTTTTGGGTCATGACCCAACAGTTGAGAACCGTTGATGTGAAGTATAGCTGTCAGAACGCTGTGGGACGTTGGCTGACGTATGTATAATTACAAAAAACACTTTCCGGCACCAGCCATGGGACCCACATTTCACCCATTGTTCAATATCCACAGCTCTGTGAATGCAAAGCTCAGCAATCCATCCGTCAGCTTGGACCGTGACTTTCGGCATCAATAATTAACAAGTGCGCCCCAATAACAGAAGTGTTTAAAATGGTAATTCACAAACGGTTTGTCCAGAATTTGCCTAATTTTGGTGATTGACACTTCACGGAATGTGTCTGTAATTTGTTTCTCTTGCCCTCAGATTCAATGTTCCACCAATTTGATTCTTTGCACGATGCACAAAATGCCTATAGGGTTACAAATGAATCTCTTTTACAGGTTGTTGAGCTGTTCTCCCATTGTCAGACTGCACCATGTCCTCTCAAGCGACTATTGTGATCTGAATAAGCCAGTTAAGACGTTTGAGAAGCAACCCTGCTGGGACATTTAACTAGAGTCATTATCATTTGTCAAAGTCATCAATATATATCAAGCTGGCACATATTCGAAAAGACTCAAGAATCAGAGCCTGATTTTCATACTGTTCCCCATGGTGTCGCTTGACTCCCCAATAATAGATTGTCAACCTCTCATTTTGTCTTGTTTTATTAATGTTTACGTTGCCTTTTGTTGCTTGACTATTCTGTAGATATCTCTCCTTGTCCTTTTGTCCCTTATGGGACACTGAAGAACCGCAAGTCGTGCTGGTGTTAAGCGAACATGACCGAAGCGTGAAGTATAACTGTCCCATCCTGACTGCAGACCAACCTAATATCCTCCATCATATGAGCTGGCATTGTGAAACCAATGAACTATGACCAATCATTCACATGATTGGACTATGGGGGGCTAGGCTTGGGTGGCCCAATAAAAACAGTTGGTGCTGAGTCGCAGTATTTATATAAGGTTGGGACAGATGGCTGAAAACTCTCAAAGCCCCCACAGTTCATTACTTTAGAGGTCTCCTGTTCGCCTCCAACCGTGTTTGTTCAATCCACAGACAATAAACAACAGTCAGTGCGAGAGACTCAACCTCATGTTTGCCCTTTAAAGCAAAACGTGGCGTACAGATGTGGCGGGGCTCCCGATGCATGCAGATGATGCTACCGAGGTGATTTCAAACGGACATAGCTGCTTAACAGAAGGCCTCTTATGAGAGTGTGTGGTTTAGTGTTGTAAATTAATACTTTAGGGACGGATGTGTGTGCGTGGAAGGTGGAAGGAACGGGTCATGGCATAAAAGCAAAACATGACGACAGTAACTCATAATGCTAATAGCTGGATTAGCATGAACACAGTATAGATAAATCCAATTACCCTGTAATGCTCACCGACTTGCAGATTTATGTAGTTTAGTATGCACATTTTCTGCCTCAATGCTGCCGGTCACAGTTATTCATTGCCGTTTGCTTTGCAGGCACCAGAAGTCGCTTGCCAGATAATCTTGAAAAGACCTTCTTTTTCAAAAACAACGCAAAAAAAATGAGTTTGCAAGGTCAATGGTGCTTTAAATTTTAGGCTTGAGTGATTCTTTTTTGGCAATGATTTTGTGTCTTGTCTTTTCCATTGATTCTGTGTCATCTTTAATAGTTTTTAACGTAATTGCAGGCCCTTTGACTTGTTTGTCAGTAGCTACTAATGATCAGGATGATGTTTACAAACGTTAAATGGTCATATCATGGGTGTCTCCGAAAGGTTTGTGTTTATTGTGTCATTTCATATCGTTAATGATGTGTCTAAAAAAAGCAGTTCACCCAAAAATTTAAAGGTCTGCCATTATTTTTAGCTCTTTTTCATCTTTTTCCCTTCCACACTATCAAAGCTTTGACATCTCAATCATGAATGTGTTTAGTTTCAAAATTTACATCAGTGACACCAAAAGCTCTCTAATTCATGTGTTAAATGCGAACTTGACATGCAGCTGGAAAACGGGATGCAAAAATACAAACAGATTCCATGTGACCTTAAAAGATGTGGGCTACTTTTTTGGTGTTTGGTGTTTTTCAGACAGCTGTCATCACTAAAAACTACTGTAGATGAGGTTCCACAGAAAAAAATAATTGCATGCATTTGGAACAATATGAGGGTGAGTAAATAATAACAAAATGTTCATTTTTGGCTGAACTACTGTTTGTTGTCATTTTGTGGTCATTTTTTAGTCCTTTTTGGACAGCTCCCATCACTATGAACTGTTATGTTCCACAGAAAAAAAATGACTGCATATGCATTTGGGACAAGTAAATAATGACAAAATATTCATTTCAGGGTGAACTATCTCTTTAAGTTACAGTGAGTTTTATTATAGTGCTCATATGAATGAGTCATTTTCTGCAACATAATTACAATAGCATGGAAGGCAGTAATTAGCAAATGCATGCAGTTCCACTAAATTTCATTATAAGCATGTAGTTTGTTAATATCGCTTGGTAATTATTCACGTAATAAGTTTTAACATAAACACTGTAGTATAAAAGGCAACATTTGTTTGCATTCCGCTGGTTAAACTGACTGTGGATGATAATAGTTATTGTGCATACAGATGATTATGGACTATTCATAAGAGGTTTGTGGCCCATAATTTTCAGCTTGTTTTGTCACATAAATTGCAATTTAATGTGTTTTCCTTACATCAGCACTCAAACCAGCCGTTAAAACATACAAAGACTACACAAGGTCACAAACAGACGTGTCCTGGAATAGTCAACCGAACTCTCGTAATCAAGGTTAACACTGCGAATCTTGACAGATTCGGTGATGAAATTACACATCACCGACCCTCTGCTAAAAATACATCTGATTGAAATAGACATTCCCCATGATTCCGGCATGGCAAAAAGGCCCAGGGTGCTTTTTCTTCCTTTTCAGCTATTATGGGGTGCGATGAGGGCAAAGGCTGATCTGAGCGCAGTGAGTCAAGAGGAGACCTGTGGATCACATGGTGTTGTCTGATATTCTCCGGAAGCCTGAGGACAGTGTCAGAGAGTGATTCTGGCCCCCCCGGGAGAGAACCGGCCCGCCGCTGTGTCCCGCTGTCCTCTCAGACAATAGGAAGGGTAATGGCCTCCCTAAGGCCTTTCCTATTCAGTCTGATTAGACCACCTGCATCAGAGGAGCCCGCCACTACAACAATTAGCTCCATTTATCAACCTCACATCCTTGAGAGAGAGGCCATTGGAGAGAGAGAAAATAAAAGGAAAGTCTGAGTGGAATAGAATGAAGAGAAAGTCAGGAAGAAGACAGGAACAGAAACAATGGTGCAAAAACGAAGGGGAGAATGAAGGCTGACGGTAGAGTTGTTGCATAATTGTGCAAAATCCAGAACACTGTCTCATTTGTAAAATAAATATGTATTTGCACAAACTCAATGAATGTTAGCTAGTAAACAAAGACTTACATAAAAAAACATGATTTTTACATTTTTTTTTTTTAAATGAAAGATTAACTATTCTGAAGTTCTTTCCTCTTTCAGGAACATAAGTAATGCATCTGGACGCAGCTTTTCTGACTATATACTCTAATTTTAAAGTCAACCCAACATGCACAGCAGGTGAGTTGGATTAATGCATTTTTAATGCAGGTTCAAATAGACCTAAACTGAAAAACATAGTTTTGCAGTCCTACTCCCACTCTTCCCAGCATGCACTGGGGAATGAATAATTCATGTTTGCATCCTTTGATCATTTGGCATTTTCATTTGTACAGATGTTGTTGATTTTATGTCACATTTAGTAATTTAATGATGTTAATATTGAACCATTTAAAACCCTGCAAATCATAAGAAACAAATAAATTTGAAAGTCTGAATCTAAATAAGTAATTGTTGAACTGATGGCAGATTTTACAACAATGTAATGTTTAACATGTCAATAACATTTTAAGTTCAGTCTAGATGTACTTTATTCTAAATCAGCTCATTCGAAAATAAAGAAATCAATATAAAATGTAAGACCATCTTTTTATCGCAAAATAGTCTTCTGTTACATGTTTTCATTACTGACAATTTATTGCGTTGTCCATTTATTTATTCTTCATATTAATTTATTCCAAAACCATTTTTGTTTACATGCTAGAATTGATTGGTTTGATTAAATTAAAAATTATATAATTAGAGATACATAGATATTGTCGGTGGCTAATTTTTATGAGCTACATTTTCAAGCTATCTTACATTTACATTTACATTTAATCATTTAGCAGACGCTTTTATCCAAAGCGACGTACAAATGAGAACAATAGAAGCAATCAGACCATCGAGAGTGCAGCAGTATACAAGTGCCATGACAAGTCTCCGTTAGGCCAGCACAGTACACGTAGCTAGGTTTTTTTTTTTGGTTTTTTTTAAGAATAGGTAGGTGTTAGTATTAGTGGTTAGGTGCTGGCGGAAAAGATCTTCCATAGCATTAGCACAATATGTATTTAGCACATGCTCTGTGAATGTAGTTAGTAAACAAGAGCATGCTTGCTAATTAATGCTTGCTAACTTAATCTACAATCAATTGCTGAATTTCTTGGATCTTTACAGTTTTCAGTCCGTGTTTAATTTAGCACAAGTTCAGGGGAACAAAATCTGTGGCATATACAACTGTTCTGTTGATAGGAAATACAGATAGATGGGCTAAGCCAGCGAGCTAGGGTACTTCATCTTGGCAAAAATGAGTTCTGAGCAGTGCAAGTGCAGAGCACAAATGTGAGAAATGTGTGTAAAGATTTTGGAGTAACCGTTGTTTAAGGACTAACCTTGACACCGCTGTGCTATAAATGTGAGACTAAATAGCTCAGCGTAGATGTACGGCAGCGATGGGCAATTTCTCTCTACAGGTCTCCAGAGAGATCCGTAACTGAACTGAGAGTAGACGCAACGCAGAGACCTCGCTGTTTTGTCTTGGCTAAATATAATATGCTATATTTTTCATCGTGCTATAACGTGCTTTTAATTGAACAGGAGGTATTTTTCATGAAAAGAAACGGATATTGCAAACCGGGCTAAAAAACTACCAAATGGTGTCTTGCCACAAAAAAATGGATCACCCCCTCCAAGACTCCTTCAGAAACTCTTCCAACTACTTTCCTCTTGAGGTCAGAGCCAACTTGAGACTCTGCCGCATATGCTCCCATCTGCCAAGCAGGAAGAAATTATGGTGATCTTATTTCTCATTGCGAGTTCTAGTACCGCCATTTACCCAATTACGCCGTTATTGGTATTCCAGGCCGTATATGGCTGAGGTAAAGCACTTACAACGCGTCAACATGAGAGCTTTGCTAATTATCCAGCCTCCGAAGCCGTACTTCATAATGGAGGGTTTGCAGAGTGCAGGGGTCTCCAATTCCCTCTCGGTCATCGTGCCCCCATAATCCCCCGTCTCATCACTGTTGTCAGCAAGACAGTATATCCATCGCCTGGAACCGTGGCCTCCACAAAGTCCTTAATTAAGTCCTGATCACCCTGTCCTCTCTCTCTGGCATTAGTGTGTTTAATTTCCTGCCTTCATATCTCTAACCCTCGCCGATATTTTATTAATCAAGTTTCGACGCATGGCTGTGTTTGGAAGGGGCCGTGCTCTCTTCCTCACGCTTCTACCACCAAAAAAATGATGACAGTAAAGCTCTATCCATCGATTTACCATTAAGCAAGGCTTAGGCTGAATAATGCTGTTGAAACTTTGCTCAGGGCTTCGTTCTGGTAATATTTAGATAACATATATATGGATTAGACTTTGCAATCTACAGGTGCTGCTGATCGGGTGTAGTGGACTCTATGCTGTTTTTCCACAAATAAGGTTGGAAAATTGAAAGGTTGATCTCAAGACTGCTGGATTTCAGGAGGTTGTTTGCTCTCTGAATATTGAATGAAACAGATTTTGACTTAAGTTTAGTCATCAGTGTTTCAGGGAGATTGACAGCCCCTAAACCCACAACAAAACTATCGAGCGGAAAGTTGTTTTACTCCTGATGGAAAAATATTAAAATGATTTTGTTACAATGTTTTTGACTTGGTTGTTTAAATTAGAGTATATCGACTACTGCAAGAAATGATTCTTATGATTCTTACACATTTTGTTCATCATGATCATCTTTACAAATAAACACAATGTTTATGAAGTTTTAATACAGTCGCCCAGAAGTAAAAAACTAAAAAGCTACAAATGAATTAAACCACGGTCATATGAGTTCTACGGCACTGCCATTAATCTACTGACAACTCTTTCAGACATTATTTAAAAATGAAAGTTTGAAAGTAAGAATAGTTTGCAAGATTAAACACAATGAGGCTTTTAAACACGGACTAGTGAGTAGATGAGTTTACGTGTTTGATAAGATGATGTTTAATGTCTCCAACAACCTCTGTAGTCCCATTTAGCCACTTTTAGCAACTGCCTTTTTCAAGACAAGTAAAAAGTTTTAAAAAATCACAATGGGGTATTTCTGATGTAATTTGTCATAGAATAAAACATGAAAATATCTTGAGTTTGTGTTAACCGCAGACCTTACTTTAGGCATTTAACCTATAGTCCTTTCAAAAACCCATTTACTTCAAGACGATGGAACTGGAAGTCCAAAAATTCTAACTTGTTTTCTGGTTTTAGCGCTTTATATAAAATAAGTAAATTTAGATATTTCCCTTTTAAGTAGCTTTAGTGTTGTTACTGAGTGTGAACATATAAATTAACCTATTTTATAGGTTCTTTTCACAGGAAGACGAGGTGTAAGTCACATTGTCCTAGCTTGACAAAACTGCATGTGTCACCTTTGACCATTTAAACTTTTCAAATTCAAGAATTCTGAGAACACCATCCTCCCCTCGATTCATGTTCTGAGCTAGACAGCCAGTTGTACGATAAAACAATACACAATAAGTCCTATTTCTGCCACGTTCCACACGTGTGCTAAATATCAAATACGCTCTGATTAGCTTATAAATTTGAAGAATGTTGTAACAGTTTTTGCTTATCAATACAACACTAGACCACACTGACTTTTTTCAAAATAGTTATTTTGTGTTTCACAGTATAAAGAAAGTCATACAGGTTTGGAACAACATGAGGTTGAGTAAGTTATTGGTTGAGACAAGCATTCATTTCAGAGGTCCTTTCATCAAACCTTAAAACATGCTAACAAATCCGCTCTACTTCTGCCTACCCTGCGTATTTGTTTTCATACATCACGCACAACGAGTACCTCTCGCAGACTGAAAACAAACAAATGCGGTACAGTATTTGAGCAGACTATAAGACAGCTCTGAGTGTGTACAAGCACTCTATCAAATCTCAAAACCAACAGGGTGCAGAATTCACTTCCCCGTCATACCAGCCCGCCATGGAAGAAATAGAGATCTTGACATCTTTTGATACACAGCATCCACAGGTGGCCCCAGCGGTGCTCTTTCAATTCCGATTGCATGACTGACATCCCTCACCGTGTGAGAGAAGGACAGGACTGTGATTTTCAGGAAGGTCGACCAAAGAAAGATGGACGGTGTGCAGCACAGGAGTTTCTCGGGACAGTGTGGGCTCTAATTTCACAGCTGAGCTACGTTCGGCGGCGTATTGGACCGGGGTTCAGATAGACGTGCCTCGCTGACGGGCTCTGACCAGGGTCGAGATGGTGTCAGTAAGTATTTGTTTTATTTTTTTCTCTTTTTACACCTCTGCTGTCAGATTCATTACCTTGGAGACATCCATCTTTTCAATTTGACAGTGCATATAACAGATTGTCATGACAAGTGTGTTTTTAATTTTCTTCCAATGTCAAAGCAGACAGATCTGTAATGTGAGACGTATGTCATCTGAAAAGACAGTTATGATGCTATTATTCCAGTCACACATAGTTTTCTCAAAATAGATGGTAGTATAAGGGTAATACGTTGACAATTGGCATACCGATAACTGTAACCTTGTGAAGATGTGACTGCAATATCTACATCCTGTTAAATGTGTCTTCTACTGTTTTTTCTTTGCAGTGGAACAGAGCACTTCAGATATAAAGAGAGCACAAACGGGTCTTACAGTATATATGATGGTTTTCGATTATTCATTCAATCGAACCAGTGAGAGGAAATGTTCTCATAACGTAAATGCAACTTGAAGAAGAATCTTTGAACCTTTACACAGAAATCAATCGTTGGACTGGGTTCTTGAGAAGAGATGGTCTGAATCTTGGCTAAGGGATTTCTGTAATTCATTGGATGTGTTCAAATAGCTGAAAAACTCTAGCACACAGAGGTAGAAAGGTAACAAGGCATGGTTGAATCTTATGTTTCAATAACATCCCATGTATTATATTGGCTTCATTTGGTCTTCATATCCCAAAACATATCCTACTCTATTCTTTACAGCCTGTAATATCTTAAAAGTTCGGTTCAGAAATCGATGAAAAGAATACAAATTCCTACTGTAGGTGTAATTGTAAGGTATATATACAGTATATATATATATATATTTTTTAGTGCTGTCAATCGATTAAAAAATTTAATCGCGTTAATCACAGTCATGGGCTGCGATTAATCATGTAAATCGCAGCACATTTACCTGTAAATGTGTTGAAAAAGAAATGCATGAAACTAGTTTAAGGAAACATAACCTTTCACACTTCCGCCAGGTATGAGACATAATCCTTATTATTCTTTTATCATTATTCTTTTGTTTTTATTCAGCCATTATCAGCCTTTATACTGGCAATAAAACGTTTTTTACCAAGCCACATCGCTTCAATCCCAGGATACATTTACCCAACTATTATCAAAAGTATTTCTAAATAAATACAACAAAACATTTTCTTGCGACCTTATGAAGTATTATGACAAAATGCATTATGAAGAAGAATTGGACCTGTTCTGCAGCTGCATTAGAGCTAACATTAGCATCATGCTACATAAGACAATTTATGAGATTAATAGTACACTTTTCCTCAAAACTCACTTCAAACCACCATCGAGTGTTTGTAATAACTTCCTTTTGCGATCACATGTGGAATTTGGTCGTTTACTGTTGTTAAAATATGCTATTTATAGCCTTTTATGTTGCTGCACAAATTAGCATTTCAGATGTACACATTCAATCTCAAGAAAATCCCATACAGACCATATCTATCGTAATCGTGTGTTTATTATTTTATATAATCTATAGCGGCTGTTGTCATGTTTATTTCTGCTGTGTAAAAGCCTTAACATGTGCTCTGCTGAAACTCAAGTTGTTTGTGATGCTACAACCGCCTCTCCGTTCTTAAGTTGCCAGGTATAACGTTACATTTCAAGTATAATACACAGGGCCGTTTCTAGCCAATTTGACGCCCTAAGGCGAAATCCCTATTGGCACCCCAAATTATATATATATATATATATATATATATATATATATATATATATATATATATATATATATATATATATATATATATATATATATATTCTTTTCAGACACCAGTTTCTTGTTACATTCAAATTGGTTGTCATAGTAACGACACTGATTTGTGGAGATAGAGTTCCACAATTCTGAATGCATTATTTGTAAATTGACATAAGATTAACATTTTGCACAATTTATTATCTGTAATATCATTGTGTTGCCACTAGATGTCTATATAGCCCTATGTAACAATCCCTAGTAGCTAAGACATTGCACATAATTTACACATAAATCACACATAAATTAATTTTATTACATTTGGATTTGGATAGTGTAAAACCCTTTGTTGCCCCAAACTACATATAAAAGCCTGATCAGTGGCATAAAAGTAATCAATGCAGCTACTTAACCCTTTGCTACTCATTTACGCGTGAACTTCCCCTTTAAATAACGTGACGCTCTGCCCTCTATGTGTATGACGCATCTCCCATTAAGTGCTGTTAGAATTGAATGAATTGATCAGCATTTCAACACCTCCATAAGGATGTATTAAGCTCCACAAAGCGGTTTAATAAAGGATGTATTGATCTTGTGAATTGGTGAATTTTACTATCCCAATATTTTTTAATTGGCTGTTAAATATGGGAATATTACATGACACGCTGATCCTTGCGCATTGGCAAAATGCACACCTTTTGGACAAATCTCGCAACCCGATTCATCAACTGCCACAAATACTGCCTAAACAAAATACTAATTTTGTGCACTTTATTTACTGTACCAATATTTTCTAAATTGGCCTTTTAACTTAGCTTTATTGCATGGCGGAAAAAAAAGTGTTACCTTGCCAAAGCACTAACAGAGCCCATTGATCTAATGGCGTTGATGAGCGCTCCAAATACAAGCATGCAACAATCAGGCAACAACTGAGAGCGCTCTGATCCAATGGCATACAGGCATCGTCAGATTGACAGTACTCTAGCCCAGTGATGTTGGGGATCAAGTGGGGGCGGCAGTCATATTTCAGGATGACCGTGCCACTCTTTATCACAACCCTGCTAAAATGTAATGCCAGTACGTGCGCTCATTGGCGCCCCTTCAGCTGGCGGCGCCCTAGGCGACCGCCTAGCTCGCCTATGCCTAGAAACGGTACTGATAATACACATTAGTAAAAGGATCTATTTAAATTTTTATTTGTCTATATACACTTTTGGCGGCTGCGGTACATTAAAAAAGTAGCCCAAAAAACCTCAACCCATGGCTCTGTAATTTTTCCCGCGACTGTATTTTCAAAATAGCTCACTTGTGCCGCTGCCCTGGCAACACTGGTGCTGTACCCTCATCACACAATGATAGATGACCTTCCGCGCTGCGATGACGGGAAGAAGTTGGGGTCAAACCTTATCAAACTATTCATCTGCGTTAAAAAAATATTAACGCCTAAATTCTTTTTTGATTAATCGCATGCGTTAACGCGTTAACGTTGACACCCCTAATATATATATATACTATATGTGTACATATATATATTCAGGATTCTTTGGTAAATGTTTATTCAAAGTAGAAGTCTTTTGTAATAATATAAGTCTTTAGTATCACTTTTTATTAATTTAAATGTTCTTTTGAACTTTTTATTCATCAAAGAATCCTAAAAAGTTGTCACAGGTTCATATTTATATATATATATATATATATATATATATATATATATATACAGTATATTAAGCAGCACAACTGTTTCCAAAATTCATCATAAATCAGCATATTAGAATGATTTCTGAAGGATCATGTGACACTGAAGACTGTAGTAATGGCTGATGAAAATTCAGCTTTGCATCACAGGAATAAATTGCATTTGAAATTGTATTAAAAAAATTTTTTTTTAAAGTTTTTTTTTATTGTGATAATATTTTACAATATTACTGTTTTTACTGTATTTTTGCAGCCTTGATGAGCATAAGAGACTTATTTTAAAAAAGTATTTTTTTAAATTACTGATAGTATATATAAAGCAAGAACTTTGAACATGATTTTTTCAAGTAATATTTTAAACTATAATAAATAAAAATCTCAAGATTTCTGGGCAACTACTTCTTTCACCCTGTCTGTCATCTCGTTCCCTTTCAGGCTGATGTGTTGGCGGCACAAACCTGTCGACCTTCCAGACCAACAAGCTTCGGTAAGTCCAGGTGAGTCTAACCCATATGATGAGCCAAGATTGTGACATGCCAAAGGAAGGGGCCTTGGGGGGAATCACAGGACACTGACTTCCTTTGTCTTCGTATCTCTGTTTCCTCCGCCGCCATTATATGTGTCAAGCAGCGGGTCATTTTTCTAGCTTGGCCAGCTCACCCTTCTGTCCGGCCCAGGCAGGCACTCCCTGTGGTGGCAATCACCTTGCTGACGGAACCCTAGTCAGTACAGTGGGTATTTTTCGCCAGCCCTTCGGCTTCAACCCGACACGCTGCAATCTTTCATGTGGACGCCGTTGTGCCACATTCTTAAATAAAGGCAATGCATCAAAGAAAGGAAAGGTGTCAGTTAAAGAGAGGGAGAGAATGGGGCTAATGACTCAAAAAGAGCCGTGAAAAAAAAAATTGGCACATGAAATTCAGCTTCCAAGAAACTGGACAGTGCACTGTGGTGTAGAGGTGAATGCATAGATATTAAAATTATAGATGATGGCGATTAGCTAGTAATTATATTAATGTAATGTATTGTGAGTAAAATAAATAGTAAGTAAATAAGTAAATAAAATACTAATAACTGCAAATTAATTTAACTGTCAAAATATTATAATGTTCAGTATGAGAGTGGATATTTCTTTTCAGATATTCATTTTAAAAGAAGTAACAGATAAGAAGTACTTATTCCTGCACTTAAAAAAAAAAAAAAAAATGTAATCAGACATATAAAAACCTCATTTACAATTAAATTCCCCATTATACACTTAAAAATTTACCTAATATGCACGACATATCAGTACCATATATTATTTATATTATATATATTATATATTATTATTATTATTATTCTATTTTATTTACTGGTATTGATACTGGATGTGTGTGTGTGTGTGTGTGTGTGTGTGTGTGTGTGTATTCCAATATTAAAATCATTACACGTTACAGTATTATATTACCATATTGCAATATAAATATTTTATTTACTGGTATCTATCTATCTATCTATCTATCAAATTTAAGTGATATACAACTTGATATACAACAATTTAATAAGTAATATTATATACATGCACAAAATTATGGTGACTGCTAAATATTTATGTCATATATATTTATAGAAAATACTTGAACTGTATATTTGTATTTTCATATTATATTACATGTTTATACTACTTTAAAAACACAAATTATTTTAAAATACTGTTAAATGTAATCTTAATATAGAGATCTTTGGCTCCAGTGATTCTGCTTGATTTTGAATCTTAAGGATTTTAGAACTGAGTCATGAAACAGCAAAATATCTCCAGTTTCCATGACGTGGCGACTTAGAATAGATTCCTTCCAGCTGACTGAGGGTGTTTTTGTGGGGACGTCGCACCTGTACTAAAAGCTTATACTCTGACCATCCATGCCAAAGCAAAACCACAAAATGGACATAATATTCTGTCGCCAAACGTGGCAAACTTGGACACGCATGACAATGATGAAGCTCCGGCGAATGGGCTTACACGCCACATTTGGTAATTTGCACACCTACCTGCACTTCAGAGCAGCACAATTACTGAGTGTCTCCGGGGCGGCTGGCCTCTCCCATTCTCATTGGCAGGCTGAGGCGCACCTCTCTGGCCCTGTCCGGCCGCGGCTGCCACGCCGTGAAATGGACGTTAATTCTCTGCGCTATCGGTACCATGCAGAGACTGTTTTAAAACCTACATATGATTCCTGCTCGCTCTGCTGCTACAATCATCCAAACGTGGAGAGAGAAAAGGAAAGGGTAAAAATGAAAACATCAAACAAACCTGTGAAATGCAAAACAGCACAAGTTTAGCATGTGGTTGTTCCCATCAGTAGGGCTTAATGAGAATTTCACCTTCCAAGTTTTAAGGTAATGGAGGGGAAAAATAGCATTTATTTGTTAATAATAAGGAGTTGAGCTATATTATGCAGTTAGGTACCTCTTCACTAATGGAAGGTGTGGTCAGTTTTCAGTGGTGCTGTCCAGGGTCCTGAAATCAACCCACACTCACAAGGACAAGCTACTGTAGAGCAGAGGATTTCATTGGAGAGCACTAATAAGGTTATACAGGAGCATGTGTGTGTATATTAATTGTAAAATTTAAGCACAGCATATAATATCAAAACTATTTTAAGGCTTTCGATGTCTGTGTTTTATGTAAGTTCATGCTTAATGACTGTATAAAAGCTTGCAATTCATGTTCTTATGCAGGTTCTTATCTTATTCAGACTGAAGTTTCAAGTGTGGATGTGAGCATAAATCACCAAGGTATGTACCATATCATGAATTTTATACACATTTTATTATATACCGTATATATATATATATATATATATATATATATATATATATATATATATATATATATATTCACTTTTTGTTGTTGTTGTTGTTATTGTGAAACTTATTATGTGCTGCTGTGATATTTAATTTGTTTATTAAATAATATTCATAATAATAATCAATCAAAATTCATAATAAACTCATGAACTCTTAAATGTTTAGCTTGTTTTGAAACTTCTTACGTGATGCTGTGATAATTTCACATTTTCAAAAATGTAAATAATACAAATAATTACATTTACATTTAGTCATTTAGCAGATGCTTTTATCCAAAGCGACTTACAATTGAAATATAAAAATAATGATAATTAAAGTAACTTTGATAGTAGCTTAAAGTAGCTTATTAACGGATACATTTTTGTTTGTTTGTTAAACTTCGTATGAAAATTAGTATTTAAATGTTTAAATTTGTCATCATGTGTAAAACATTTGACTACTGGTTTCGATGGCTGCTAAAAGTTAATAGTTAGTAGTTTTCAGTACACTAGTTGTAGCTGAGATCAGAAGGCCTGCGATTTAAAACCTCTGCTGTAGAGAAACAGCACTGACCTTTCATTTCTGTAATTAGTAGCTCATTTAAGTTTTTGCTATTCACTGTTATGCCTCCTAATTAATTGCATTTGCTTTACATTTCAAATGTTAATTATTGAAAAATTAGTTGTTTTATAACTTCACAGCTATCATCTCAGTGAGATGAAAGCTCAACATCAAGCGCTTATCATTGCATTCATTAGTATGATCCACGGATCGAAAGGATATGAGCAATACGCAAGCTGCGTTCTCTTTTCCCTTTTACCCTGTCAATAGTAAACAGTCCATTAGCTCATTTTTTTGGCATTCCAGCAGTCAATGCAGAAGATGGAGAACCTGACCACACCACAATCGTGCATACATACACAATGATCTGATGAGCATTGGCACCTGTCGCAACAAGTTACTCGACTCTCAAAGTGACCACCCTCCTTCTGAACAAGGTCTTCATTTAAGTGTAAGTACCGTGACACCGCCTGGAAAGCGGAAAAAGAGCGCACACACAAATACACACCGACTCTGTTGCTAACAGATGGGACTCTGTCTGTTCTACGAGGGCCTGCCGGCATGTTATAGTAAGTGCTCCCTTGTTACAGAGAGCATCAGCGCATATGCAGGGCCTAAAAGGCCGTGTTAATATGTTAGAAGAGAGAAGCTTTGTCGCAAAGAGACGGTTGAGCCCAGCATTGGAGCTCTCGTGAGATTCCTCATATTGTCGTAATCAACTTCCGTAAAAATACAATAATACCCAGCTTTGAAGTATTAAACGGCTCTCCCTCCAAATTGTTCTCCCTACCATCTGATGTGCACACATGCTTATGTTTTTCGATCGCCTTAGACAAAACAAACAATAATAACGGAATAATCATAATTTCCCCCGTTGAGGATTGAAATGAGTTGGTGGCTGAACTAAGGCTCCACACAGTCACGCTTTGTTGATTTGGAACACTCTTTGTTATGTGTGTGGTGAGTCTGCATCAGGCTCTCTTCCCGCTGGCTTTGTCAAACAGAAGCGCTATATTTCCCTCTGCTGGACGGGTTGGGAACGGAGTCATCGGGATGAACCCGAAAGACATTCGTGTGGCTGAGCTAAAGAGGGACGCCCAAGAAAATAAATCACTCCTTTGTCAATACCCTCATCCATGCGTCTTGTTTGAGAAAAAATCTCGAGAACGTTGGCAAAATCCAATGCTGCAAAGTGATTCAAATGGATTGATTTTTACCTCACAAACACAAGCATGCGTATGCACCTCTAAGCAAAGACACAGCTAGTGTACCTTCCTGAGTATAAGTGCATTCTGAGGTTTATTTTATTGATAGGTCAGCTCAAGGCTAATATCCAAACATACCAGCCAGGTCAAAAAACTAAAAAACCAAAACATGTGCGGGATTTGTTTTGTTTTTTTACTCTGTTTAATTCATAAAATTCCCAATTGTGAACATTCAAACCTAGAAGATAAGTCCAATCACACTAGACTGTCTGTATTCATGATGTTATGAAATTCGCACTCTCCAATATTTTTCACATGTAGCCTCAAGTTCACTGTCAGATGGCAAAATTAATCAGAAAACCATTAATATTTGGACAGCTGAACATAATGTCTTTAATTCATAAAGTGACTTGACGTGGACATAGAAGGTAACCCATACATATCCATATTCATGATGTTATGAAATTCGGTTTCTCTAATGCAGCAATGCTCTTCAGCCTTCAGAAGAAATTCTCATCAGCTCTTGATAGATGACAGTTCACATGAAGCCTCAAAAATCAAGTTACCCCACAGTTGAGAAGTATGAATTAATCAGAAAACCAAAAAACTTCTATTAGAACATTTTCTGATGTGAACATAGTCAAGATTAAAACATAGAGGGCAAGGCCAACCAAACTAGAATGTCTGTTCCTCAACAAATGTTGAAAGATGACAGTTCGCATGGACCCTTCAAAATCAAATTCACCAGCAAAAGAGAAGCTGTTTTAATGTTCCATTTAAAATAGTGGTTTTCTGACTGTTTGTTTCATTCAATTTCCTAATGTGAACATGAACACAACACCAACCAAACTAAATTGTTTATATTCATGATGAAAATCGGTTTCCCTAAAGCAGCAATACTCTCTCAACCTTCAGAAAACCTCCAGAAGGGATTTTTCAGCAGCCTTCGAGAGATGACAATTTCCATGGAGCCTTTCAAGTTCACCAGCAGCTGAGAAATTGGAATTAATCAGACAAGCATTATTAATTAAATGACTAATGTTTTCAATTCATACAACACTCTTAACATGTTGGAGATCTGAACAAACCCTAGTAGCAAAACTGCTATACTCTTGATGTTCTCAAAGCCGTTCTTTCCCATTCGGCAACACTCCAACCTTATAAAAGCGTTCAGAAGAGATTTCCCAATGGCACACACCCCTTGAGAGATTACATTTCCCATGGAGCCTCCGGTGCTAAATCAAGTTCACCAGCAGCTGAGAAGTTGAAAGAACAATCGCTGTGAAGACAATCATTTTCATCTTTACACTTCTCAATGTGACCATTTTGCTGTAGGCCTTTCAAAAGCAAGATAATTTATAGAGCTCGATAGAGCCAGTTCAAGATTTTTAGTTTTATTTGATAGCACCTGATGGGTTGACGTAGACCAAACAAGTGCGTGAATGAACTTCAACCAGAACTCCATCAATCCTTGAGTCATCCAGTTCACTCCAGTGTGACTCAGAATCAATGGGAAAACTATTTTTATTGGGTTGCCTTGGCATTTATATCACCAATTCACGCTTTCCTGACATGGGTGCATGGACCGATTTTGACTTTGACAGAATGATAATTGCCCAAACTTCCTGAGGAAAATGTTTCAATGGTAAAACAAGTGTTTGCATTCCATGAGCTCTTTCTTTCTGACCAAGTCCACAGGAAGTCCTTGAGACCTTGTGATGGAGTTGGTTTGAGATGTGTTTATTTGTGAACTTCTTAACCTTTGCTCTTCTAAAACAACACTCTCACCACCACGGGTGGATCTCTCACTTTCCGGGCAAAGGGGGCGTCCTGCTGGGCCGGCGCTGACGCTGGAGTGCTTTCGTAAGGGTAAGGCAAGCTAGGTCATACCCTTGATCCTCGAAACTGTGGAGCCTGTGGGGAAGCTCTTGCTAATGGCTTCAACTCATGTGACAAAGGGGAAGATGACCCTTAACTCTTATCAAGGACCAAAAAGCTACTCTATAAGATGTGACAACTAAACTCTGAGCTGCAGAATAAAGGCCCGTTCACATCAAGGACAATAACTAAAGTTAACAATAAAGATACAGTTTTAAAAACCACTCTAAATGTATTCAAATGTATATAAAACTTGAATTTATCTATTACTCTAGAATATGTCACATTTTTTCTCATTTTTCGTGGTTGTTTTGAATTACTTTAAGTGCGTTTTTTTAAATGTTTATAAAAACTAGTGCATCCAATCAGAATTTGTCCTTGTCCTTGTAGCTGGTGTAGTGGATTTACTTATTGTAGAGTTAACAAAAGTTATTGTGAGCATTGTAGTGTTCGAAACGGATGTCATAACAACCCAGCAAACACGTTAATGTGGGGCCCACATGGGTTCAAAATGGGCATCTTATCTGGGACCCAGTTGGGTAGCCCAGATGGGCCCCAGATATCAGCCCAGTTGCAACCCCTATGGGCCCCACATGTGTGTGTTGGCTGGGAAATGTCAGTAGACAAGGAAGATTTTAAAACTAGCGGCTCATTCATAAATTCGTTCGACCTTCAAGCTGTAGAAACACAAATGGAAAACAGAAGACAACTAGTGCAGCATGGAAAAAGGGCAGAGCTACATAACGTCTGCCGTGTGCTTATGAACAGAACGTTATTGTGCATTGATGTGAACAATAATAGTTGTGGTTCTAGGTGTGAAGGGGCCTTTAAGTGTGGCGTTTCACAGTCCCATATAGTTCACTTGGAACCAAGGCACTGTCGACACGTGTGAAGAGCGCATTATAATTCATCAACATCAATAATTAAGACCATAACGAATATCAAGGAGAGAAAGATGGAGAGGTGGCGACCATAATGGCACGATGAATTGCATTCCGTTTGTGTGTACATGTGTGAAATATTAGACGGTAGGCTGTTAATCTCATGATTTTCTCACATCTTTTATGCGTGGTATGCTCCAGCAGTCTCTCACCTACCGTCAACAAATGAATTCTAATAATCCTTTGAAGGCTCGACGTCTCAGTGAGGGTTCTTGTTGGAACGGGGGAGAGGCATTAGTGTGAGATGAACAAGATAATAGGGGTGGAGGGAGGGAAGGGAACTGTGTGAAAGAGAGCGCCGGGCGCTAGCAGTTTCCCGTGTTATTTGCCCTCTGATAAGCCTTATGGTGTGCAGCAACCAGGACTTTTTTCCTCTCCTTTCTGGTCTCTATCGCCTTTCTTCTCCCATTCCCATCTCTTTCTATTACTCCCTTACTATCTCTATCTGCCTTTCAAGTAGTAAAGCAGCACTTTTCTGAGAATGTTCAATCAGAAAGAGGTGAGAAAGCAGGTGATGGTTTGGAAGACAAGGTTTTAGGTTTAGTACATGGAGTGAGTCTATTAAAGCGCGTGATTGCAATCATCTGTGAGAATATAGCCTTCTTGCATTTCAGACTGAAATATTTCCCTTTGTTCCCATGTCAAAAAATATCAATGTGTGTGCTGCTGAATGGGAGTATTTTCACAGATTTGTGTGGCCATTTGAGAACCCAACAGGCACACAACGTCATAAGACACTAATATTTGGTTAAATTTTGGTTGCAATGTTGGGTAACCAAAATTCAATGTTAATTCAATGTCTAATGTCAATGTTAATTTGATGTCCAATACTGATGTCAGCTGACATTGTTATTTGTTGTTTTAGGTTGTGTTACAAAATCCAACTTTAATTCAACATCAAATTGGCATCAAATACTGACGTCAACCCGATTTTCATTCTCAACCAAAATGCAACATCTGTCCAACATCAACCTGACATTATATTGACGTCCTGTGCCTGCTTGGAAGAAAGAGGCCCAGTGGCATTAGTATAGCCTATTAGCATTGCTAGTACAAGCTGTAACCAAAATGACAGTGCTAACTATAATGGCTTATTAAAATGTTATTATTATAGGCTATACTGCCGTTCAGAAGTTTGGGGCTGGTAAGTCAGAAGTCTCTTATGCTCACAATGGCTGCATTGATCAAAAATACAGTAAAACAGTAGTATTATGAAATATTATTACAATTTAAAATAACTGTTTTACTTGTATTTTGAAATGTAATTTATTCCTGTGATGGCAAAGCTGAATTTTCAGCAGCCATTATTCCAGTCTGTCACATCATCCTTCAGAAATCATTATAATATGCTGATGTGGCCCTCAAAAACATTTCTTATTCACTGTAAAAAAAAAAAAAATAATAATAATAATAATAAAATAAAATAAAAAATTACATTTTGAAAAATTGTGAAAACTGACAAATAAAAATTGACTCAACAAATTGCTTCCCAAAAATTACCCCCCTACAAAAAAAATACATTGTATTAATTTTAGCTGAAGGTTAAAATTAAAAATATATATTCAACGAGCATATTAAATTGTGCTCAGCCAATCTATCAAGCAGAAGTGAAAAATCTGTGTTGGCCCAACAAGCCTTGCACCAAAAAAACGCGTGTACGCATGCGCCTGAGAGAAACCGTTGGCGGATTCAAACGTCTGTGCGCGAGAGAGGAGCCGACGCTGAGGAACGACAAACATCATTTCCAGACGGATTTTCCATCATTAAAGTTATGGTGAGTACTGAACTTTGTCTTTATTAAGACATGTTTAAGTTAAACGGAGTGCAGGTCTTAGTAATTTCGACATAAAAACGTGGGTATGATATTAACGTTACCTTACATTACATTACCGCCACTGATAAGTTAACGTAAGTATTCGCTAAACGAATTAAACCGAGTTTCCGAATGTTTTACTTTAGGTTATGTTGTATTTTGCAGAATAACGGTGAATTCACGCCTGTACTCAAGTCATGTTGGCGTTATAATAATCTAGTTTAGCTCATACTGATCTCTAGGTAGAGGTGTGCGATAGTTTCGTAATTGCTGTTTTAACGATGTATGGTTTGACATTATGATTAACGTTATATAGCAAAAACCAAACAAAACACATCTACAGAGTGCACGCATGTAATTAGTGATGAAGGTTAGACTAGTGCGCTCTTTCACTGCATGATTCAATCTATTATTAAACTGCATTTAGAATGATCACAAAATTCAAGATATGGGGGCAGAAAATGTATATATTTACATAATTTCAAATGGTTAATCAATATCACACGAAGAGTGACGTTTTTTCTACCACAAAGCAACATGATTACAGATGTGATATTGATTTTATACAATAGTTCAATAAACAAGATGGTAATATTAAGGGACTTACGTGTTAGACATAATATTGCCTGTTTTTGCTCTATTTCGCCAACAAAAATAATTACAATTTGCGTCTCTTGTTTGAGCAACATGTGCTGTGTCCAAATGTGTGTTATACTACGCCCTTGAAGTATGTACTCTTTTGGTGAAGAAAAAGATCACACTTTTGAGTGTGTAGTAGAAGAGTAGGCAAGCTTTGGGACATACTATCACGTAACACAACTGCGTCTTTAAAGGACCGCTCTGTCGCATCTGTTACACGCACCCTGTCACTATAAACTGGCCTGTCAATCATCTTGTCACAGTTAACATCCTCCACATTTAATTTAATTTACCTTCCTACCAGATTGGAGCGAAAATAAGTAGTTTGTTGATCTGCCAGTCGCGGGTCTTTCATGTGTATAGAGAATGAGAATGTGACGTAACGCCGCGTTGAGTTCTGGGAAACTGCTTTGTTTATCCGCCATATTTGCAGGATAGCGCTGCCTTTCCGCTATTGAGTTTAGGGCAGTATTTGGTTTTTTTTGTCGTGATTGTGAAAAATGTCACAATTGTATGTCATTCATGCTGCTTCGAGAATTGCAATAGTAACCCAGATCATCGTTCTGAGAGAAAACTGAATAATGCAGTATGTTTTTTCGCCTTTTTTCTGTGTGTAAAACACCAAAGGAAGCAGGTCGCGGAGAAGACCCGAATAGTAAATCTGTTAATGTCACTGATTAAACCCACTGCCTCTCACTCAATAAAAGAATCACATTTCTGTGCGTTTTTGAAAGGTTTGATTTTGTTGGTTTAATAATTAACGTTACCTTCTTTGCAAGTATGACTCTCACTTAGGCTTGTTAATTAGCAGAACTTGAACAGGGGACTTTCTAAAATGCTTAAAGTGGCTTAATGTACCAAGACAGTGATAAAGACAAAATTGTAAAGCATACACTATGTGCAGATACGCATATAAGCTCAAAATGTGAAAGCAATGCGTTTATTTATGTTAAAGGGTTAGTTTGCCCATTTAAGACATGAAGTTGTATGCAATCCTTACCAGCACTATAGTGCATACACACTGACCCACCCTTTAGTCACCTCCCTGGTCAGAGTTCTGGCCGCTGGAAGTTTTTCAAGACAGTACTCCCGGTTAGTTTCCGGGGCCTCAAAACTGTGCGTTTTTACGTGAAAAAATTTGCGTTTCAAAGCTTGAATAATTCACATCACAAAAAACACGCCTGACAAAATTCATACCTCAGTTTTAATCGGCACTATTTTCTTTCCATTTCTATCAATCCGCGCTGCTGTCAACGTCAACAGTGCACACGTTCAGATCAGCTGTTCCATAGTGTTTACACAATCAAATGACAACGACATAAAAAGTAGAAAATGAACAATGGTGTGTAAATTCCCAGGCTGTGACCACAAGAATGTGCCGGGATCACCGTTCAGATTCCATCGTTTTCCAGTTTCGGATATAGCTACGAGACAGCTTTGGCTGGTTGCCATCGGCTACTCTGCGGGAGCTAAAATATCGAGAATCAAGGATTTCCGTGTGTGCACTGCTCACTTCAGTGAAGACGATTACATCCCCAACCAAGGAGGAAAAAGAAAAAAAAATGATTTTAAAAAGTTTTGCTGTACCAGTACCACGGGTAAGCTCTATTTACTAACTTTATGATCCAATGTCTAAACTGTACGGTAAACAAGCTGATGTTTAGACTCCAGTGGAAAAGTCGCGCTATCAACAGCTGATCTGAACGTGCGCACTGTTGACGTTGACAGCAGCGCGGATTGATAGAAATGGAAAGAAAATAGTGCCAATTAAAACTGAGGTATGAATTTTGTCAGGCGTGTTTTTTGTGATGTGAATTATTCAAGCTTTGAAACGCAAATACTTTTTTCACGTAAAAACGCACAGTTTTGAGGCCCCGGAAACTAACCGGGAGTACTATCTTGAAAAACTTCCAGCGGCCAGAACTTTGACCAGGGAGGTGACTAAAGGGTGGGTCAGTGTGTATGCACTATAGTGCTGGTAAGGATTGCATACAACTTCATGTCTTAAATGGGCGAACTAACCCTTTAAGCATTTTCCTCTCATAAGAACACGCTTAATGCCCCGAGACAGTGATAATAAAAGACCACATTCCGTACACACCTTACTAATAAATCATAATATGTGCAGAAAAACAGATGAGCCTAAAATATGAACAGTAAATATCACTGTCTAAATCCATAAGCGCTTTCTACATTACAGTTTTCTAAAGGGAGGAATAGGGCTGTCGCGGTTAAGGAATTTCCCTTGCGGTAATTTTGAGTGGCTCAATAGCGCGGTTTGCGGTATTACCGCATATATATATAATCTGTGTATGTGTTACGATGTAAGGAGGTCATATTCAGAAACTAATGAAACCGAAACTAAATCGCGTTGAAACAGGAAGTGAAGTAAACAGAAGAGAATGACACGTCCACATAACAAAACATAAACCTGACAATAAGATCATTAGTATATTGTTATCCTATATATATATATATATAACAGTTAGTTCTGTTCCTCGAATCTGACTGACAAGATACTTTTTCTGTTGATATTTCACCTGCGTGTTCTAGACGGCTGTCAGTCAGTGCAGTTTCATTGTTACGCCACAAGGTAGCGTCAAGGAACTGTCGTTGAGTGAGTCTTCATTCAACTACACGTTCAAAAGCGCTGATTCATTCAGAGATTTGTAATGAAACACGCTGTTTAAATCATTTTAACTTTAAACGCCACTTTTAAAGGCTCAGCTGACCAGCAGAGCATCGTTGCTAAGACAGATTTCGCTTTCCTTGGACATGACAACCTGTATTCACAAATATACATGACTCGGCCTGAAGGACAGACGCAGGTAATCGCACGCGATCAGTCGATCTCTCTCTCATTCGCTGTCTGTTTAGGCTTGTTAAGTGCAAATTTACTGAGCCTCTGTGCAAATCAGCATGGTACATATTGTTATCATTATTAATATTCAGTACACATGCACGAAGTGTAAAACAAGAAGGGCGTAACCTTACGAAAAAGAAAACACTGAAATATCGCAGTTGCTGCAGTTGTTGCATTCCTCTGCGGTTATACTCGTCAATGGCGCGGTATTGCGATATTGCGGTTATCGCGACAGCCCTAGGGAGGAAAACGCTTAACGTTTAAACATGTCGCGTTCTTATTCTGGCTCACCTGCATGTCTTTTAGCATCACTGTCTTAGTACATTAAACCAGCATTTTAAAATGCTACAAAGCTGTTCACAAGCTCCTAGGGATTTGATTTTGCTTGTCATTTGTTGAAATAAATATAAAAAGTACAGTGAGTTCGTGACTGTTCGCTGAATGTGACCCACAATCTCTGATTCTCCTCCGTGGCCATGGAAAAAATTTATAATGACAATAATTATACTTTGTCATTTAAAAGTTTCCAACAAAGAAATGGATCGACTTCTGTCAGCTTGTTGAACAAACTTTTATTTGGATAATTTAATATGACTGCTGAAGCAGCAGCGAGCGTCCAGCGGGTGGCACTGTTTTCACGGTAATCAGATCAACATTTTAAATGAAATTTTACAAAACCTAAGATAAAAAAAATCTTAATTGTCATGCAATGCAATAAATTAGCTTCTCTTCCCTGCAAACGATACAATGAAGAATGAATGATTGTTTAACTTAAAGGCAAAAACAAAACAAAAGATAAGCAGTTATCCGTATAGAGAATGAGAAGTAACCATGGGAACGGATAGCGTATCCTGCTAATATGGTGGCGCCTTCCCAAAATGCAACGCAGAGTGAAAAGATTGTGGCGTAACTCCTCATTCTCTATAACTCTGCTCATATTTTCTGCGTAATGATGAATTTAAAAGTTAACGACCAAATGGATGTTTATAGAAGTTCACATTGCTGTTGCAGATAACGGATAACAATAAATAAATATTTTTTTCCCAGGTTAATTGTTGATTATTAGTAACTCAAACCCCTTTTTGTAAACCTCTCTACCTAACGGTCGATCGCGCGCATCCGCCACGTTTGTAGTTTTTTAACGCATTTTATTCGTGTTTGTAGTTCTGGACCGAATCCTTCGCCAAAGCGCAATGGATTGTGGGCAATTTGGATCCACACTGCAAAAATCGACCTGAAATAGTTGACCATCCGGGGACTTTTAGCATACTCTTTTCAACATACTATGCTTTGGGACACACTTATTGTAATCTCACATACTATTTAGGATGGATAGTATGAACATTGGGACACAGAGATGGTGTTTCCTTCCTGAATGAATCAACCGTTTAAATGATTCTGTTCAATCGCAATGACTCGCTTATTAACAGTGACTTGCTGCCTCCTACTGGCGGCTTTAATTTCACATTTAAAGTATCTTCATTTTTAAATAATTCAAAATATCAGTATTCATGTTTAAAATATCAGAACATTATTTATGCAGTTGTAACTGTAGCTTAAATGGTTGATGTCCTGCATTAAACAGTTTGTAAATGCCACTTCAGATGCAGTATATGTATTTCCACTGCATTGCAAAGATGAATTTTGTTGATACTGATTTCATTTGCTTGGTAACAGTCCAAATGTCTTATTCTAATTGACTACTAAAATGTAAGAATTTGACTCAAAAGATGATGCACATTTTCAGAAAAAATGGCTTTATGAAGGTAAAAATGCCCATAAAAGGTAAAACTCAATTTAAACGTATTGGAAAAGATTAATTTCTATGACTGCTGTGAACTGACCATGACATAGAATATGCATAATATCAAAACTTTAGAAGTCCACGGTAAAATATCGTCCGTCTAATTGTTGTTATCGATAAAATCCCAGAAAATATTGAGATATCATATTTGTCAATATTGCACACCCCTATCTCTTGGTTACCTAAAGTTACTATTTATTGAACTAAATTATTTTTATTTCACTTAATGATCATTATATTAAATGTATGAGACACAAGGAAAACGTTTCTGCTGTAATACATTTTTTTTGTTCCCCTCAGTGTAACCCACCATTGGCTAGGTCTGAGCTTACGATGCACCATTTATTCATAAATCAGAAGTGTAAATTTCACATTGAATATTTAAGTTTTTATTGAATAAGTTAATTCCATATTAGTGTCAAATACTATGAGCTCTTAGATGTAATTTGTGTGACGTGGCTCTGTGTAATGCAGGCTGCATAAGTTATTGAAGTTATATGTAGACTTATATTGACATTGCTATTTTATATTTTTTTACAGAGCCATTGGAGAACCACACAACTGCAGTGAAAACTGTAATAGTAAGCAGTAGCAGTTGCACTTCAAGAGCTCTGTCAATTGTGCTAAATGTCTCCATTGTCCTGGAAGAGGAGGTGATGCTTCACAACTTTGTAAATGTATTTATTGTACTCTTTGGATTATCGTATGCACTCAACATGGAGTACAACAAGGATTTACGGTAAAAGGTTAGTTCACCCAAAAATGGAAATTGTCATTATTACTCACCCTCATGTTGTACCCAAACCAGTAAACCTTCAGTCATCTTCAGAACACATATTAAGATTTTTTTGATAAATCCGAGAGCTCTCTGACCCTCCATAGGAAGCTATGCAACTTACACATTCAAGATCCAGAACTGTAGGAAAGACATCATTAAAACTATTCAGTGTGAGTCCAGTGGTTTAACCTACATTTTATGAAGCAACGCAATAGTTTTGTTTGCTGACAAAAAAAAAAAAAAAATTACTACTTTATTTACAAAATAATATCCAAAGTGTGGTGGTGCTTCCCCTATTGGGTTGCAGATCAATGTTTTAGTAAATAAGGTGGTTATATATTTATTTATTTATTTTTGCGCAAACAAAGCACTCGCGTTGCTTCCTAAAACAGGTTTAAACCACTGGAGTCACATTGATTACTCTAATGATGTCTTTCCTACTGTTCTGGACCTTGAATGTGTAAGCTGCATAGCTTTCTATGGAGGGACGGAAAGCTCTCAGATCTCATCAAAAATAACTTAATTTGTGTTTTGAAGATGAACAAAGGTCTTACTATGGAAGCCCGTTTCCGCCACCTTGAGAAAAAATATAATTCTGTAAGTCATAATAATGAGATACTTTCTCATAATTATGACTTAGTTTCTCATTATATTGAGAAAATTTCTCGTAATAAGGAGAAACTTTCTCATAATAATGACTTAGTTTCTCGTAAAAATGACTTATTTTCTCGTAATAATGAGAAACTACGGAGCCCCTAAAGGGACATTGGCAAAAAAAAAAAAAAGACTATCGCGTGCGCACGAGAAACGGTAAAATATGTTATATTAGGAACTGTATTTAACGAAAATAAAGGCATTTATTTATCAAGAAAGAAAGAAAAATGTCAAAGTAATAAAAAACGAAAATGAAACGAAACTAACAGCAGTTATTGAAAACCAAACTGAAGTAAAGTAATAATTATCAAAAATAAATAATCGCTTTCGATTATATACATATTTGACTGGCTTTTAGAGTTGTATGTGGGACAATAGGCTATTGCCATATCGAAATCTAAAATTTGAGCTTTTATACTGTAGCTACCAATCCTTCTAGACCTCAAAATGCGTTTTAAATGTCAGAATCAGAAAGAGCTTTATTGTCAAGTGTGTTTACACGCACAAAAACACAAGAAATTCGTCTTGGTGACAGGAGCATCCAGTGGAGAAAGTACAGATGGACAGTCCTGAGATGTAAGCCTATGTATTGCTCAGGTGGAATATAGCCTGAGAGAAAAAGCCGTTCTTATGCTGTTCAGTGATGATTTATCTGTGTCCGAATGCAAGAACAGACACAATGTTTTAGTATTGAAGGCCAAAATAGATCTCAATTAGGCTAATTCATGCACATGCATGCTCTTGTTTTCTTCTGTGTAAGATGGCAGAAGTGATGCAACAGGAAACTGTAACTATAGTATCTCGTGCGCACGCGATAGTTTCTTGTGCGCACGCGATAGTCTTTTTTTTTTTTTTGCCAATGTCCCTTTAGGGGCTCCGTAAGAAACATTCTCGTAATAATGACTTATTTTCTCGTAATAATGAGAAACTTTCTCGAAATAATGACTTAATCCACACATGCGCAATGCATGAGTGACGGCACGCTAGCGACATCTGTTGGCCAAAGCCATGCAGGAACACCGCAAACATTGCTTTGTTCTGTAATCTAAAGTGTATAATCTGTCATTAAATAACGATTTCAGATAGATTATCTGCATGTCTTTTGTTAATTTGTAGAATTTACCCTACCAACAAGTCACTCTGCCAGACAATAGTTCATGGCTTCAAACAGATATAGAGGAATATTCCAACAAAAATCACACACATTTTATGAATAAATGAAAGCCATAGCCATTACACATATACACTTAATGAATAGATGTTCATTTCAATGATTTGATCGTTTTTTTTAGCTGTCACTTCCATGCATCACATGCATAGGCCCACAAAGCATAGTTGTTCGTTACTACGGCAACCGCTTGGTCTTCAGCTTCCCACACCGCTTCTTGCAGATGTGAACGTGAAAAATGCTTAATGTGGCTTAAAGTACAATGACTAATTCAGGATACAATTTTATTGATCATGCATACAGGCAAGCATAAGAGCCCAGAATTTGAACACAACTTCCAAAGTTGCACGTTAGCGTTTTCCTATAGAAAATGCATAAGCGTTGCTGTTTTGAGTTGCATTCATATTTTGGGTCCACCTGAATGCCTGTATATACAGTATTCATGATCATTAAGTTATGTACTTCAAGCCACGTTAAGCATTTTTCACATTAAGCGTTTGTCCTGCAAGAAGCGGGACGCTGAAGATCAAGCGGTTGCCGTGGTAACGACAACGATGCTTTAGTGATTTTGAAATGAGATGGCTTACTGTATGAAGCATGTGATGCATGAAAGGGACAGTTAAAAAAACTAATAAATCATTGAAATAAATATCTATAAATTAAGTTTATATGTGTAATGACTTTCATTTCTTCATAAAATGCCTGAATTTCTTAACTGAAATATTAGTCTGGAATGTTTGAAGCCATAACTATCTGGCATAGTAACTTGGTAAGTGCTACAAATTAACAAGACTACATGCAGATAATGTATCTGAAATCGTTATTTAATGACAGATTATACACTTTAGATTACAGAACAAAGCAATGTTTGCAGTGTTCATGCATGGCTTGAAATTGTAACTCTCCTTTCAAGCAAGGGTGACCCCAAAACAAAAATTTAGTAATCATACACTTATATCATAAAAATAAATGTATTAATACAAATCAACCAATATAACAAAATAAATAAGCGTAATACATTTTATAACAGAAATTAATTTCCCCAAAAAAAGATTAATAGCCAGCTAACCCATAAACCCCAATACAATCCAAGCTTCTCCGCACAAAGTAATCAAAAAAAAAAAGAAATTACATAAACACACTCCAAGCCTTACTACATGTAAGAGACACCTCACTCAAAAAAAAATCAACAGTTAATTTCACTGTAAACATAACCCTCATGCAAATAAATACTTCCTGTGTTTTAAGCATCCACATGTAGACAGGGTACAAAGGTTGGCTGGCAACATGAGGCTGGGAAGTGATATACAAACAAAAAACAATCAAAAAGACAAAATTTGAGATTTATATATCATCTGAAATCTGAATAAATAAGCTTTTCATTGGAATATGGTTTGTTAGGATCAGACCATATTTGGCTGAGATACAACTATTTGAAAATCTGGAATCTGAGGGTGCAAAAAAATCAAAATATTGAGAAAATTGCCTTTAAAGTTGTCCAAATGAAGTTCTTAGTAATGCACATCACTAATCATAAATTAAGTTTTGATATATTTATGCTAGGAAATTCACAAAATATCTCCATGGGACATGATCTTTACTTCAACAATTTTGACCTGTACAATGTATTGTTGGCTATTGCTACAAATATACCCGACTGGTTTTGTGGACCAGGGTCACAAATATTACTGACCCAAAACCCCTTTAAATGGTATTTTTTAATACCATGGTACAAGCATGTTCCTGCTTCAATTTTGTATCAGTGCATGTTATTTTGACGGAAAAACTCTTTATATTCTTAAAGTAATATTTTTTCCACAATATTTTACCAAAATGTAGTCATTTGCACTTGTCCTAAAACCAATCTTCTCTTTTTAGAACACTTTTATGTTTTTACTGCTAATGGGCAGAGCCTTACATTTTCACAGTAGTTTTAGCTGCTTATATGAGTGCCATTTTCTGTAGTAAGTAACAGCAGTAAGGTCATTATAGTACTGGTTGTCATGGTAAATCACAAGCTGTAATTGTTGTTTGACTGAATTTTACATCCATTAGTGGCAGGTCAAGGGCCATTTGTCCTCCAGCCCCTGAAGACTTCATCAGTGAGGCTTTGATGATGCTGATGATGCATTAGCCAAATTTCATACGAGGATTTCATCCCCTCCAGGAAGCTCCAGCTAATCCATATGAATTTCCATCTGTTCATATTTTAGATCGACCCGATTTGGTGTTTTTCTGCAGGTGAGAGAGGCAAACGAAAACGGAGAAAATAGCCTGGATTAAGTTGAGGTAATGGCACTCGTGCAGTGCCTTTTGTGTGCGTAGCATCTGCAATTTTTCCGGGACGCCATACAGGGCAAGTTAATTTTTCATTGCACTAGAAATGGGAATAAGATAGAGTGGAATAAAAGAGAGAGAAGAGACAGAAATGCTTTTTTTTCCCCCTTCAGATACTCATTTCACCATCTGATTGGTTTCGGCCAATCAGCTCGAGTCGATGTGGCCCGGTAATGAGGTGTGCTGAGCGAATGAGCTGTGGTGGCGTGAGATGCTTATGCCGGTGCTGAACGAGAACTGATAGCCCACCCACCCCCCTCGCTTTCCTCCTCCCCGCAACCCATTCTGCACGTGTGTACGTATGGCCTATTTTTATGTGTTCAGCTGCTCAATATTCTTTTCTCATAAAGAGCTGAATGGATAGCAGAAGACTATTAGATTAGGACTCAGCACTATGGATGAATATTGTATGATGCAGTAACAACAATGCAAGGATCGCAGCAGGGATACTTAACATTGGAACGGTCAGGGGGCGCCAATCGGGATGTTTTTAGGAGTATAGTTATTTTTTACAATATTTTTGTATTACCAAAATCTTATGAGTATGTTTATATTGCAGTATATATTATTTGTGAACTTGAAAATTAAACATTTTTTTTAGACAATACTTTACAAATATAAGGTACTTTAATTACATTATTTTTATTTTTATTTCATTTTTTTTTTTTTTTGGAACTTAAAGCTGCAGTCCATAACTTTTGGTGCTCTAGCGGTTAATAAACAGAACTGTGTGCGTGTTGCGGAAGAACATTGTAGCCGGAGCTACTTATCTCTGTTTCTGTCCAAAAACACGGTTTGGAAAATGGATTCATGGTGTACTCACTTATTATATAAATTTTGTACATTTTGAACACAAAAAAAGTTATGGACTGCTGCTTTAATGAAGATTATTTATTACTAATCATTCTGATATCAATTAAAAAGCTTTAATTCATCAAATTCTATATTGACATGTTATATTAATATTAATAAAATGTCCATTTAATATAAAATCAATGCACATTACTGTGCAGTTATTATTTAATGTTCATGAATAATGTGCATTAATGTCCAGTAACATAGATTTATTCTGAACCCTATAATTATATACATTAATGTGCATAAATATAGAATTCAAAGTGCATAATTTAATGTGCATTCAATTCTATATTAATTCACATAACATTTTATATTAATTCAGCAAGTTTTGATGTCCATCGGCAACTGGCAACTAACAAAGTAAAGTCTGATAAACACATAAACTCTGAAGTGTATGCTATCGTTTACTTCTTAGTGTCTTATTTTTTTAAATCATAATGGTACAGCGAAGTCTCTACCAGTCGACACATTTCTGCTGTTATTTGGTATATGTGGTCATACTGTACCTTTCAGTCTTGGTTCTTATTAACTCAAGATGACATGTTTGTTACCATTACATTTGCACTTGTCACAAAACAGTGTTGAGTAGTGCTGGATTAGAGCCTTCTTTACAGACCTGTCTGTTTTTGTATGTACCCCAAGTGAGGAATTATTGATTATGCAGGTCACCGGTAATTGATTGATCAGACAGGAAATCAATCATGTGCGGTCCAAACGAGCTGCTGAAATGCATTGTTGGGGTTTAAAGGATTGACGCCGGTCTTGACCAGGGCATGGGAGTCCGTCTATAGCATGATCTCTGGATTTCAAAGGTGACATGTTGAATTTTTTCAAACAGCACACAGCCCTGAAACTACATCTCGAAATCTGCAGCAAGACAAATCCCAGTCAAGTGGAAGAGACTGGATGGGCGCTTTGATGTGGCGGATAACTAGTCAAGAGTCTGCCAGCCCTTCTGCCTCAGTGAGCCATCAAGCTATTTTCTTTTAACTGAGAAACTAGTTCCAAAAGCTCTCCAAGAAACCAGAGATCTGCAGGCAGGGAGGTTGTTCGCTCCTCAAAATGTGTGTGTTGGTCTGGAGGAAGTTGCCGTGGGACTCCACACAGATGGCATTGACCACAGGGACCGGATAAAAGAGCCAGATTAGGAATGGCTGCAGAGACCCTGCTGGGTTGTTGGTTGAGCTTTCCATCTTTCTCTCTCTCTCACTGTCTGTTTTTCTGTCTTGTTTGTAGGTTGGTGCGTGTAGAGAGGCTCCAGTTTCTCTCAAGCCCATTTACTGCCATTTTACAGCTCATTTGGGTCCAAGTGAGCAGCATGCCAGCACCTTCTCCCAGCTCTCTGTGACCCACTTTCAGCTTAGGCGGACCAATGGAATCAGACCCTCAAAAGAAGGCCAGATGCATCTGACCACGTCTGTTTTTTAAGGTTACATACTTGCGCCAAATTACATCAAGATGTGTGGGCTATCTCTAGTTCACATACATAATCTCATTGGTCCAGAGAAAGGTATTGGTCACAGTCTGATGTGACTAAACAACAGAAAAGTATTAAATATTCACCATTTTTCGCACTGAAACACAACAAATTCACACCCAATCTGATGCCAGGTTGCCTGGAAAAAGTTCAGATCCCTGAAAGAATTGTTCAGTATCCAGACAATTAAAAATCAGTGTCTGAATGAAATGTCATGTTATTACAATATAACACTGTGGATTGCAATATCGCAATATTTTAGCATTGGCCTGAAAAACATTTGTAAAACAAAAATTCAGATTCTTGCATTTAGAGGGACTTTGCTGCAGGAAAACTATATAGTCCATCAGGTTAAAAATGCAAGTTTGTTTCTCTTGGGTGTTTCTAAAAAATTGGACCTCTTTTGTATCTCAGGAGTTGATTTTTATTAAAGCTAGCAGATTTAACCTTTTTGTCTTTTATTAATACTTTATTGGAATCTTTCATTCCTTCATCATTTATAGTGCTATTTTTTAAAATGATGTTTGTGTTATTTTATGTATTGTATCATCCAAGACTTTCAATCTTAAATATGAAAATGAAATATAATTACAATTAATTATAATTATTTTTAAAAGTATGATAAAACCGAGTGAAAACCATTTTAATATATATTGTTTGTTTTTTTGTTTTTTTATTACAGCTGTCAAGTTGTGAAGACAACAACAAAAAATCAAGGTAAATACCACTGAACAGAACATTTTTATTTCCAATCGTGCTGTAATTGTCAAATTATGCAAAACGTATGAAAATATGTTGTGCATACAAGACATAACAAGGCAAAGCAGTCGACCATTTCATTCCCGAAACGTTTAAAATGTCATCTCCACCAAAGAATGTTATCAAACACAATTACTTAATTTGAGATCCTATGACAAATTGCTTGTAATGTCTCTCATTTGTAATCGCCTGGATAAAAACATCTGTTTAATGAATAAATGTAAATGAGATGTGGTGGAAATGGTGGGGAAAAAATGCGACCGACAAAATGTCCCATTCTTAATCTCTTCAAGCTTTTTTCCCATACATTTCCCTCTATTTCCATCATCCACTTGTTTATAGATCTGTTTCTGTGTGTCCACTGCCTGAGATCTTTCATCAAAGCAGGCCCGATATTACCGTTGTCTTTCTTTCCAGCTTTTCTTGCCTTCCTCCCGTTCCCCGAGCCTTGGCACACACTCCTCACAGGCTGATTTAAGGGGGAGCATTACGGTGCAGGAGATGAAATTATTTCATTCCTCTCCTCTACTGCTCTCTTCCCGCTCTTGATGGGGTCCCCTGCTGCTTCAGAAGCACGTGGGGAGAGACGTGTCCTGCGTAAGAAGCAGCTCGCATCTAACATGCGTTTGACCCTTCGTTCCTGCGGCAGAGGGAGCGGCTGCTTTCAGCATCAAATGATTAGTGATCTGGGGCCCTAGAGGCGTGGAACTGAGCTCGGTATACGCTCAATTTTCTGCCATCAGTGAACAGTTAATGTTAGCCTGAGTAACAACACACACAATGGGACAAGGCAACCTCATATTCTCAGGGCGGGCATTTTTAACAGGCGACTTTGTTGCAAGTACTGAAATACGTTATCAAAACTGGCCCCAAGAGTTTGTCAGAACTGATAATAAACTGTTTTGTTTTCCTTATTGGTTAAACAAAATGGCATTGGCAACATTATATTCCTTAATTGAATGAAAAAGACAGAGCGTGCTATTCACAAACAATGTGGGAACATTTTTACAGAGGAAGCATGTTTGTGTTTAAATATATTCTTAATTTAGGACCAGCTCAAACTACACATTTAAATAACACAATTTTAAGATATTGTTTCCAAGGCCACTAAGAGTATTTTAACTCAAAAAGTCTACTTGCACTAGGAAGTGCATAAAATTATTGTAATCTAAATATTTAAAACAAGAAATTACAATAACCAAACTAAAATTCAACATTAGCAGCTTACTTTTAACGCCATTGTTTAGATCATCCGCACATTTTGCTTTAGTGTTTAATGAGTTGTTAACTGGAGAGTTGTCAGGGAATTGTTGATTATAGAGCCGCTGCAGTTGGATCAGACCAACTGAATCGAATGAGTCGTTCAGTCCAATTTTTGAACTTATTTAACAAGTTCATTGAAAGGAATTAACTCAAGGAATGATTCGTTCATAAATCTGACATCACGCTACGGAGTCTCAAATTTACGGAGCCCTGCACATGACATGCAAGAAAAAATAAATAACTCATGGGCACATTTTATTAATTTGTTCACTCGATTTACTAGGCTGTGCGCACGATTTACTAATTCGTTCCCTCATTTTAATAAATTGTGCGCTCGATTTATTAATTCGTTCACTCGATTTACTTGATCGTGCATGCTTTAATAAGTCGTTGCCTCGTTTTAAATAAATGGTGCGCTTGATATAATAATTTGTGCCCTCGTTCTAGGTAAATTGTGCGCACAAAATAATAATTAATTGTAGCCTACTTCCTGTCCGTGTACACATTTTCATAAACATGTTGCTGCTATGTTATGTCATGTTACAATGGTTTTATTTTGAGTTGGGAATGAGTTATAGAGACATTCTCAAAAGCCTTGCAGCATTGCATGGAATCATTTTTCACAAAGAAGGCGGATACGACAGCCTACTTAAGATGAATAAAGCACCAGCACCTGTTAGGAGGTATTGATTAAAACGTGTGCACGATTTACCTAGAATGAGGGCATGGATTATTATATCGAGGCACGATTTACTTAAAACGAGGGAACGACTTATTAAAGCGTGCACACGATCTAGTAAATTGAGGGAACGAATTAATAAATCGTGCTCACAATTTATTATTTTTTTTCTTGCATGTCACGTGCAGGGCTCCATACAAATTGGGTTTCTTTTTTAAGTTTTTAATGAAGATCAAAACAAATTTGTGTTTATTCCTGTTGAGAATCGACAGGAGATTTTGTGTGAGAATGTTTTCTAAGTACTTACTAACATTTAGCTACTTCTAGGACATTTTAAGTTGTCTGATGTAAAAACGCTTAAAGTTGTTTAAAGTACCAAAATAACAAACCAATTTCTACACATATTTTTCTTGTCATTAACGCTATCTACTGCTAAAGGCATAATGGTCCAAGTGGAAAGACAATATTCTTACATTTGCGCATTTTTCAATTAGCTTTTAGAATGTCTCTTACAGTATTGAATATCAAAATGAGTGAGATTTGATAACGTTGACGTAGAAACTTTTCCCACAACTGTTTTTTACAGAAAATATCATATAGCTTTGAATAAAGCATACAAGTCTTTATGGAGCTTTTTTACAGCTCAAGAGCCCTTGGTTCCCATAATATAAAATAGCATGGTAGACCTTTTGTAATATTTCTTCATTTGTGTTCCACAGAAAGAAAGTAACAGGTTTGGATGGGCATGAGGTGAGTAGGCTAAATGATGACAGAATTGTATTTTTGGTTGAACTATCGCTCAATTCTTGGGTTCAACATTCATTTTCGAAATCTAGAGAATAATAGAGTTGTCCCATTACATAATATATGAAGAGTATGAGCAGTGGGACATTGAAATTTCTTTCTGAAAGCAATGTCTTGTACCACAGTTCCATGTCTTTCAATCCATCAACCCCTCATTCCTCATTAAATCCTACTTGTAAATGTTTGAGTAGTGTGAAGGGGCTCTCCTCTGGGTGATAGAGCTTGTTCTCTCATAGATTCTGGTCTGCTCAGATCACAAAAGTCTCCCAGTGAAACTCCCATCAGCGTTTGTGTCTCCCTTTCTCAGTATCTCTCTCTCTATCTCTCTCTTACACAAACAAATGCATGTTCCTCATGGCTGACTCCATCATTATTCTGTGGAAGGGCCATATTAAAGATGCATCTCCACGCTCGAGACTCAAAGGGAGCGATCTGACCCTGGCAATAGCTGCTGAATTATGGAGACCACCAATGAAGGTGTTTGCCTTTGATCTGATTCAGACTGTCTCATGCACGTTTTCTCTGTGCTTTTCTCTCAGGTAGGACTGACAGACGTATGCAAGTCACTCTTCAAAGTACAGTGATAAAACAACGACATAATTGTATGATATTATGATAATTTTATCATGTCACTGCACTATCCACACTACTTTGTAGTGATTTAAAGTGATTGCCATGATCATCACACTTCACCTCCTCATTTTACACCATTTTGAGTGACAGAGGTTCAGATGGGTCGTATCTGTATATTTAATGGTCTCAGAAGGGAAAGCGAGTTTCAAAATGGGTGTCATTTGTCACATATTAATAATATAGTGAGGTTGTGTGATAGGCTGGCTAGAGTAACCTCTCTTTCTTTCCTTATAATCTTTCCACCCGATTTCCGCTCTTTTTCTCTGACGATCTTACAGCCCAGTCTAAAATGACACATCATGCTAAGCAATAATGACCCGTATTTTGGCTTTTTGGCCATTTAGGGAAATTGCTCCTATCCTGTTTGATTCCCAGCTGCGTCATTGTCGCAGGGTCAGATGCAGTGTGTGTGTGTGTGTATGTGTGTGAATTTCGAGAAGAAAATGAGATATTCTTAACGGTAATCAGTTTAAATAGAGAAAAACAGTGTAATTTTACAGGTCTCACACTGTGCTCAGATTTGCAAAATGTGAAAGATTTTAATATGAACATTTGTTCTGACAACAGCTTTTTAAAAAAAGGGTGAAAAATAATGTTTTTTGTTCCTATGTTATTTACATACAGCAATCATAAATGGCTATGAATAACCTAAATATGATTTTCATTTACAGTAAACAGTTTACAGTAGGCTAACTTGTTTTAAAGGGGTCATGAACTGCCTTTGCTTTTTATTTTGTACTGTTCTCTGAGGTCCACTTATAATGTAATCAAGATTTTTACATCAAAAAACATAATTTAGAAGTAATAAGCTATTTTCTGTCCCATTTTAACCCTCCCTCATCAGAACGCTCTGTTTGAATATGCAGGGCAGATTGTAGACTCAGAAGTAAACACCCACTACTATGATTAGCTAATAGTTGTGTATGTTTGACAGCATACAATCCTCATAGATGGACGCTGGTGTGATTAAGGTCAAAAATGCATAAATAACTCAATACATATCAAACGATCTGTAAGAGGAGACAAAGCAATGGTGACCACGTAATGAAAATAGTTACTCACACTTGTGTGTTGTGACATTACTGTCAGATCCAATATATTCAGCACAGCATCGTCTTTTAGTTTCAATCTTTTTAAAAATCCCACATTGAATTTTGCCTTGTTTGCAAACAAATCTGCGGTAAAATGAGGTGAAAAAATGACCAATGTCTGGATCTTCATTAAAAATAAAGTTCATCCACTCTTTCCTAATGTTGGGATCAGAAGGAAGGCTACGCAAACATTGTTTTTCCACAACTTGGCACTGCACAGCATCTTCTTGTCTTCAGAGCGATCTTTATCATTTGGTTTCTATATAGACCTGCGTTCGCCTCTCTTGTAAACACTACATGCGTGAAATGGTGGGTGGGGCTAAACAAGCAGTGATGTAGAAGCAGGCATTGATCATTTTCTGCGGAGGTGGTGCTTAGACGAAAGACGTAGTATTAAATGTATTAAAAATATACTCAAAATTCAAGTAGTATGTTTATAATACATTTGTATTCCCACCATGCTTATTTTAAGTGCATTAAAAATATATTGAATTGCATTTTAATGTATTTATAAAAAAGTATACTAGAAATACTTTGGTAATAAATATATGCTTAGTTACATTTTAAAGTAATATGCTAAACACAAGCACACTATTAGTATATGCCTAAAAAGTATAGTAGAAATACTGTTGATAAATATATTTTTAGTTATACTTTTAAGGAATATACTAAACTTAAGCATACTTTTAGTGACGTTTTAGTGTATTTACAGAAAACATACTTATGTTACCCTTACTTAAAGTATATTTTATGTGTAATTTGTGTAAGAACATACTATGAAATTAATTAGAAAATATAGCGGTAAGTTCTTATTTTTACCAGCTTCTCCAACCGTGTATGGCGTCTGGCTTTGGAACCTCACTGTGACTTCAGGTAAGATTTGTATTTAATTAACGTTATTTGTCTGTGCCAGTCGTGTTTTTGACACATGCATTGGCAGAAAAAAAAAAAGTCATTATAACATGTACAACATTATTGTCATGGTGCACACATAGCGGGGAGGAACAAGGAGCACGGAGACATAGAATAAACTTCAAATAAACAGGCTTTAATCCGAACTCAAACAGGGCAAGACAAGGCAGGGCTGAGACACACAGGAACACAAGGAACGTAATGGGTAGACCAGACGAAAACCGACTAAACAGGCAGGAACTAAATACACAGGATAATTAACTATAAACAGCTGGAACATAATCTAAACAATCAAACTAAATTAAGACAGGAACAGGATGGACCAAATATGGGCATAGAGGAGAAAACACACAAGACAGGACCGACCTGCGCCATAACGGTACCACTGGGGGGTGGGCACTGTCCAGGACAAAACAGACAGTTTGGGGTGCCATGGCGGAGCTGGGAGCACTGGAAACCATGGCAGTGCAGGGAGCACAGGAGGCCATTTACATTTATTCAGGGAGCTCTGGAGGCCATGGCAGGTGATCTTCGTGGCCTCGGCCCAGCCACTACAGCCGGAACCCTACTGCCCCCAATTCAAAATTCCTTGGGGGAACTTACGGGCTCCAGGGCCCTCCGTCGGCTAGACTCAGGAACAGAAGCCCTCTTGGGCTTAACTCAGTAACAGGAACCCTCCGTGGGCTAAAATCAGGAACAGGGCTATCCACAGGAGCCCACTCTGGGCTAGGCTCGGAATATGAGGCCTCTCTAGGCAGGACATGAGACCAACAGCCCTCCTTGGGCTGGAGGTGGAGTCAGGGGCCCTCTCAGGGTTTACTCAGGAACCGCTTCCATTTCTGCAACAGGAGAGGCATGGCCTCCGCGGTCATAACTAGAGGAGCCGCCTGCCCCAGACGAGTCTCCATGGACAAGACAAGGTTGAATAAAACTGTTCCTGTGAACACAAGACTTTAAAATGACTTGACTCTGGTCAGGGGCTGGAGCCTGCACTGGACTCTTGGTCATATATGGGCATAGAGGGGAAAACACACTAGAGAGGACTGACAATTACAGCATTATTTTATTTGCAAAATGAAGTTGTGTATTTATTTCTGATTTTCTGAACAATTTGGCTTCATTGTAATGAGGTTAATGATCTTTGAAAAACCATGATTATGAACATAGTTACTTTGTCTTGAGCTGATTAGCCAACTGTGGTAGTGGTCGTTGATAGGTGTTTATATTTATTCAAGCTTGACAACCATGTCACCTTTATTTTCTTATATATATTTCTCATTACAGATAAGAATAAAGATTAAATTGTAAGAAGGGTTGCTTATAAAAGAGCATACAGTACATCTGAAAGTGCTGAGGCTGGGAAGGTTTTTGACTATATTACCAACCAGGTACATTGTAGTCAGCGTACTCATTCTTAAAAAGAAAACAAATCATCAATCATCATTTGCCTTTGTGTGTGTGAAGTATTAGCATTTGTTGTTTTTCAGATCAGCTGCTACAGAAGACAAACTGAAATCTGAATGCAGAGACGAGCAAAGGAATAGTAAGTATATTTTAATATTGTATCACCTCTGTTATAGAGATTTTGACTCGGACCTAATGGAGGGTGATTCGGTCAATCTTGGAAGAAAACGGCTAATTTGTGCTTCCTTTCAGTCATTCATGTAAAAATTTGTTTAATTTTAATTTTTGGTAAAGCTGCAAGGCAACTGTGCAAAATATATTATGCCAGGACGACTAGGACAACATGTTTTTTTTTTAATCGTTGCAACAGAGGTGAAGAGCATGCACTCTTAGCATTACCACAACAGACACATTCATGCAAGATACCCTAGGTTTGTCATGCTTCACGGGGAGTCCAGGAAGCACGGAAACGAGGAATTTCACAAAACGAGTCTTTAATAATTAAATGGGTTACACAGAGCACAAGGAAGACATTCAAGGACCAACAAACATGAACTGAATGGACTGGGGCTTTTAAACTAAGGATAACGAGGAAACTAAGGAGACACACCTGGGATCAAATCAACGATCGAGAACAGGAAAATAACCATATAAGGAAACTCAGGAAGGACAGGAGAAAAACAGAATACGGAGTCCAGAACCCTGACAAGGTTACAATAAACCACAATTATCAACATACCCTGTAATACTCACAGGTTGCTTTATTGAAATAATTTATCAAATAATATCAGTGAGTTTGTACGTGAACTCTGCTCACTGTAAGTGCTGTTGGGCTTCTTCTAATCATATGTTCAATGTAACTCATAGAGTGCTGTACAGTGAAGACAAACAAGAATATAAGAATGGACACTCATATGTCAAGCTTGAGGATATTGTCAAAAAGGTAAACTGAGATGTCAACAAAATTCTAATATCAATGCAAATTATAATATATATATTCAATCATGGATGCAAAACTGTAATTGGCTAATTTTATATCGATTCCTTTTCCTTTCACAGATCCTGTGATAAAGCCGTCTTCAAATACTACAGTGTCTGAATTGCAAGCCCTTAGTTGCAGAAAATGCAAGTCGTACCTCGTCCCACCGGCTCCCCCTTGGTCAGTCGTCACTCTACTTCTGCCACAGACTTGCAAACTGTCATTTATTATAATGTTTTTTGTATAATGTATTAAAATGTACCTGACTATGTTGTTGTAATACAAATATACTATAAACATAGCTGTATTTCAAGTACATTTTTAATACATTTAATAGTATGTTTTGTATTGATTTTCAGCAAGGTATATATGCTGCTGTACTTTTTTAAATGTACTTTATGAATATTTGTAATGTAAACAACAATATATAATACAATAAAGTTTTCTAGATATCAAAGTGTCTACGTGTGTATTTACTGAATATACTAGTAGTGTAATGCTAATGCATTTCTAATGAGCTGAAATACAATTGAAATGTACTTGAAGCACATTAAAACAATGCTTCAAATATACTCTAACTGAAGTTCATGAAGTACATTTTAAATGTATAAGAAATATGCTTAAATTGCACTAAATATACTTAAAATGGTTCCAATTTAACACAATTTCAATATATTAAATATATTGCAAATAGATTGAAATTGAAATACACTTAATATACTTAAAGTTGTTTCAAAATAATAAACTTAATATGCATTTAGTATAGTATAATTTAAATATATTAAGTGTGTCTGAAAAAGCACAATTTAAATATATTTCTTATTCACCTGGGTAGAACATTCCAAAAGCTGTCGTTTTTGCCGGCAGACTGCCTTTAAAGGCCCCATGGCATGAAAATTTCACTTTATGAGGTTTTTTAACATTAATATGAGTTCCCCTAGCCTGCCTATGGTCCCCCAGTGGCTAGAAATGGCGATAGGTGTAAACCGAGCCCTGTGTATCCTGCTCCGCCTTTGAGAAAATGAAAGCTCATTTGACCCAATCTGGAATCTTCCCTGTATGTCGTCATACGGGGAAAGGTTACCTCCCCTTTCTCTGCTTTGCCCGCCCATGAGAAAATGAGCCACTACCGTGCGAGGCGAGCGCAATATTTTTTTTTCCTTGAGAGACATCATGGCTTGCAAACGAGCGAAGCATGGCAGTTGCTCAGTGTTTGGATGTACAAATAAACACCGAAGTATTTTTTTAGTTCATTCATCCAAGCCTATGGCTAGCATTAGCTACATGATAATAACTGAAACAGCATACATAAACAAACCAACTAAAGTTCCGTATCCAGACACAATATTTTAAACTAACCATTCGGAGACTGACATCCTGCTGTAGCCGCTGAGTTGCAACTTCTTCATCCAGTGCTTCTCCATCCGGATCAGATTCTGGGTCAAACTGAAAAGCTCGAATGACTGTGTGTCTATGAGCCATTGCGATACATCCACTGTCAACATTAGCGCATGGTAGCGCAAGCTGGTTAAGGCCACACACCCACCCTCCATCTTGCCCCGCCTCTCTCCTCCTCATTAGCATTTAAAGCTACAGAGACAGAAATGGCACGTCCTAAGTAAAGCTCATTGTGGGACTGGCTCGTGGTGGCTGAAATTCTGCACCAAGGCTGAATTTTGGGAAACAGACTCCAGATACAGTATTAGGGACCACTTAGGCCTATATAAAAGCATCCAAAAAGCAGCATGTCATGGGACCTTTAATATAACCTGTTTTTAGACTAACGACAAGGTTTTGAGTTTTGAAACATACAGGATGTGTTTTTATAGTACAATGATATGTCAAAAGATTAAAGGAATTTGGGTTTCTCAATTCATGACCCCTTTAATACGCACTCGCGAGTTTACTTTCGCTCGTTCAGACATGAACAATTCAGTGATTCATTTCGGTTCAGCTGGAGACTCACTCCGAACAGATAAATGAATTTTCGAGTTGTTGACTCGAGAACATCTGCGAGTCAATTTGTGAAGTGTTTCAACATATTCAAAAGATTCCATTTGAAAAGAATAATTTACGAATCTGCGGCTTTAAACCCGTCCTTTCAAAATAATTATGAACAACGCTCTTATTTTAATTAAATTTTTTATATTGCCATTTTTATATTTTATCTTGTTTCTAGTGCAAATATCTAAACTAAAGATCATTTTTATAATGTTTATAACTTGTTTTCAGAGATTATATTTTGTATTTTGTTCAACATTTTCAGTATATTCATATTTTTCTAAGCTCATTTATAATTTTTTAAGGATAATTGATCATTTTTTATCATTCATTTTTATCTTTATATTGATTTTTCATTTGTTTTGACTATCTAAACTAATTGAACTTTTTGCTTAAAAATTGTTTAATATAATCTTAATGCAAAGTATATTAATTATGTTTTAATTTAACATTATTTTGGTGTTTTCCAAGCGTATTGTCAATTTTTCTTGTTTTAAAGCATGATATAGTATTTTTTAGAATTTCTTTTTATCTTGTTTATAGTGACAATATCTACATTTTTTGCTTAATATAATAGTAATATAATGTTTATGACTTGTTTTCGAGGAATGGTTTTCTCATAATTTTTTCTAGTTTTAAGAATAAATCTCGTTGACATATATTAGATTTATGCTTATATTTTTGTAAAACTATGCACCAATGAATCACTGGTAATTGGGTAATCGGGGTCAGTTTACTTTGAATTAATATTGACTCTAATGCACCGAAGTGGTTGATAGCAGAGGGGCAGAGATGACGACAGACAGGTGACAGACAGTTTGAGCCACTTCTGTCTGTGTCTTCTAATAGGTTGTCGTGGGACTACTTGATGACAGTTGCGAGCTGAAGGTGACCACAGCAGCAGAAGCGAACAGTCACTGCCACCGCGGACCTAATTAGAACCTTCCACTGACCCCCAGTGAGAGCGGACAGGAGACGCCGCACTCCTCCACCAACTAGACAGGCCCGTCCTGAGACGCTTCCCCATGTCCGCTCTCTCAGATATAAATGAAGTCACCTTCTTGTTATGGTGAGTATATGTGTACATGATTGTGTATGTGTTGTCTCCAAGGTACTGAGATCAAATGGCCTTTTCTTACTTCTGTCAGTGACTCGGTCTGTGCTGTGAGTTTTCTTTAAATAACAAGAGGAAGTAACCACTTGGGGATATACTGTCAACCACAGGGGAGGCTCTGGGTGAGAGGTGAATGTGTTTTTTACTGAAGTAAACAACACACTGGAAGGGTTCTCCGAAGGACAGGGACTTCAAATTAGAATTGCTTTGTTCATTAAATAATACACCATCAAAAATCAAATTGCACAATCCAAAATGCAGTAAAAAGAGTAATATTGTGAAATATTATTACAATTTAAAATAACTGTTTTCTATTTGAATTTTAAAACATAATTTATTCTTATGATGCAAAACTGAATTTTCAGCATCATTACTCCAGTCTTCAGTGTCACGTGATCCTTCATTCATTTTAATATGCTGATTTGCTGCTGCTCATGAAATATTTATTATTATTATCAATGTTAAAAACATTCAAAGTGCTGCTTAATATTTTTGTGGAAATCGTATTTTTTTCAGAATTTTTTGATGAATAGAAAGTAAAAAAATTAATTTAGATAGATAGATGAATAGAAAATATATTGTAAAATGTAAAACTAAAATGTATTTAGTCACTTTTGATCAGTTTTATGCTTTGTTGTTGAATAAAGAACAAAAGTTGAAAAAAATCTTATTGACCCCAAACTTTTGAACTTTAATGTGTAATATCCATGAATTATTACGGTTCATTTTGATTAATTTCAAAATTCACAGTTGTTGAGGGAACTAACTGAAATAAGAAATATGTTATTTTGCATCTTGCATCTACTTTGCAGCTATTTTAGCTTATTTTATAGTGTGTTTCTTCTTATTTTAACTATTTTTGTAATAAGTTTGTTTTAAACCACTGGTCTAAAGTATTTTTGAGAGGTCTATATACAAGAACAGTTTCCAGACAAAAGTTGCTCTTACTTTTCTTCTCTCCTTAAAATGTTTGTTTGAAGATGGATGCCATTGTCTTTGAAGAAGTTTCCAGAGCTTCGCCTCAACCCCAAAAACTGTGGCGTCAGTGAAAATCTCTGAATGTCATCTATAGAGCAGTTACTATATTTAGTAACATGGTTTAAAATAATTTATATACAGTTAAACAAAACCGTACCATCATGCGATCACATCTTACACTCATGTGAATCTATAAGTGGCCAAAACAGTCACTGACAGCCACTTAAAGATAATGGTTGTTTTGTGCTTGTTTTTCCTGCCAGAAATACAAATGCGGTACAAATAGGCACTATTTGATTAATGGATGTTACACAGTAATGTCAATAAGTCCCAGTAGAGTTTAACAAAGCAAGAATAGATACAGGAAGATAAAACACACGCTGACATAATACCAAACATGCCCTGATTCCTAATTACAGACTCTCTTATATTAGATACATAACACCCAGCCGGCATCAATCATAATGTTTACAGTCACACTCATCTTTTTGTGCTCGTACAATGATCATTTATTTAGCCGTCCATCTGTGTTTGTTATAGGGGTGATAAGGAAGTGGGGGTGTGTTTTAAATGAAAGCCGAGCAGCTAATGTAATTGAAATGAATCTGAAGTGCAGGTATATAGCGGAGCTCCACGCTTTACGCTCATCATGACCATAACTAGGCTTGCTTTATAATAAAGGCAGCATAGATGGGCGCAGATTTACAGTGCCGTGCACGAGGAATGCAGTCAGACGAGGCCTGCAATGTCATTTTGAAGGTCGTAAACAATGTTGCAGCCCTCCGTGCTAATTTTATTGATGGCTTGCTTGTGCAGGAGTCTGCTAGAGAAAGAGAGAGTTTGTGTGTTTGCAGTTGCGTTCAGGCTGTATGCTGAGATTCCAGTTCGGCTGTAATTGAATGATGTGCGTGTGTGTGTGTGTGTGTGTGTGTGTGTGTGTGTGTGTGTGTGTGTGGTTATGAGATTGCAGAGTTGGATACAATAAGTGTCTATTTATGAGTTTGAGGTCCTAAAGTCTGAGTCTACTTTGTTCTAATTTAATTAAAAAAAGAACATAATTACAAATTATGGAAGAAAGCCTGACTGTTGTAGCATAATTTAAGGTCATAGCATCAATAAAATGAGCTCATTTCAAAGTTGTTTTTGTTACACTAATTTCTAATGTTAGATACTGACTATCAGAAATCACCTCATAAAAGAAACTAGCATGCTTCTATCCAGTTGTGCAGGTTGGGAAGGTTACTTTGGAATGTAAAATAATTAATAAAGAAAAAAATCCAGTAGTTTACATATGGCATAAATTTGATGATATGATAACATTCATAGTCAATAATGTCAATAATGAGTAATTGCATAATAAAATAATAAAAAATAATCAATTTGATTTAATTTAATTCTTGTTGACAAAATTCAAATTTTTGTTGACTAAAATTACAATAGATGCAGTTTTAGTCAGAGTAAAGTGCCTAAAACAATATGGCATGATGAAGTATTGACTTAATTTAAAGGGTATTTTGTCAGAAGAAAGATTATATAATTTTAATAACATTATGCCTAAGTACTGCAACTTTGAAAAGGCACTATATAAATAAAACATTATTTGTTTGTTTGTTTGATTAGTGACCTAAATATTCTTTGTTTTAAAATGTTCCAAATCCTAAAACTTTGAACTTTTGAATTCTAGATTTTCGACGTGGACTCCAACTTTTTGATGCCACTGTACATGTTTACTCATGTGTTTACATAAATGTGCATCTCCTTGTACCTCTTCGAGTGTTTATACCTGATCAGAGGCTTCGTAATCTATACTCTATCCCCCCAGCTCTCTCTCCATCCTCCTCTAAAACTCTTCTTTCATTTAAAGCTTAATCTCACAAAGCTCCACCGAGCACATATTTTTCATTTGATTACCAGGGGCCACCGAGAGAGATGGGCGCTGCAGATAGCACCATTGCCACGGTGATAACATCATCTCTAGGATGATAGAACCATCTCCACGGCAACCCGATCAAGTATCGGGGCGGATGGTAGGTGTCGGTAAAAAAAGGCTGTATGGGAACCATTAAGTCATCTGTGGAAGCATAACACTAAAACATGTCATCAAACGCTGAATTCTGGCTCAGTGTGTGCTGTAAGATTACACAGCTGATATCAGAGCTGTTTGCATATGCAAATTCTTTCCGCCACAGAGAGACGGGGGGAAAAGGAGGCTTTTATTCCCATCATGATCCTGGGTCAATTTGCAGGAACATTAGGACATCTACTATTGCTCGTTTTTTTATATAACATGAAATGACTCAGTTCATAGCAAGTTTATATTTAAATGATTTCTCTTTTTTGTTTGTTTGTTTGTTTAATTAATTAAATAAATTGTTTTACTGTTTACACTACCATTTAAAAGTTTGAGTTCTGTAAGATACTATTTTTAAAACAAATGAATGCGATTAATCGCATCCAAAATAAACGTTTTTGTTTACATAATGTATGTGTATACTGTGTACATTTATTATGTATATATATATATATATATATATACACACACACATACAGCATATATTTTGAAAATATTACCATGCATTTCCATGTATATATTTATATTCATAAAATTGATATTATGTATATAAATATGTTAAATATATAAACATAACATATATTTCTTAAATATATACATGCATGTGTGTGTGTATTTAGATATACATAATAAATATACACAGTATACACACATATATTATGTAAACAAAAACTTTTATTTTGGATGTGATTAATTGCGATTAATCGTTTGACAGTGCTCATTTTTATCAAATAAATGTAACCTTGGTGAGCATAAGAGACTTTCAAAAACATTAAAACATTGTACTGACCCCAAACTTTATTAGTTCAATAGACATCCAATAGCTTTCATGTCGACTTTAATGAATATATCTACACAGTAATGTTTAAAACCAAACATATCTTGAAAAATATTTATAAATAAGTAAATAGTGTGACAACTTCCCCCGGTCTTCCCTACTGCTGGAGCAACTGTTGTAGCATAATTTAAGGTCATACATAGCATCAATAAAATGAGCTCATTTCAAAGTTGTTTTTGTTACACTAATTTCTAATGTTAGATACTAACTATCAGAAATCACCTCAAAAAAGAAACTAGCATGCTTCTATCCAGTTGTGCAGGTTGGGAAGGTTACTTTGGAATGTAATAGATTACAGATTACAAGTTATCCTATTTAAAATTTAATAAGTAGTGTAACTATTTTAATTAGTTTTCTTAAGTAATATAACTGATTACATTGGATTACTTTTTGATTACTTTTCTCAATTTCTAACGAATATTTTCTACTGTTAATCATTTCAAGCATTTAAAGCAGGCGGTTAAACTTACAGTAGTTCTCAACACTGATTACTGTCAAAATCCTCAAAAATCCACTTGAATTAAGATTATAAAAATTTAATAAAAAAAAAAAAAAACAGGCACCACAAAATTAGACTTTAGCACCTCTTTTTACTTTGAGATCATTCTGAGGTTAAACAGTGATTTAAATCATAACAAGCAATAGTAATACAAGTATTCAGATGTAACTTACGTAACGCCATTAGACATAACTAGTTACTCCCCAACACTGCAGTTGTTACGCTAACCAGATGCGCTTGCTAAACACAGAGCCATGTATACGATTCTGGAACATTCTGGTCATCTGAACCCTATAAAAGTCATAAGGTACTTTCTATTGGCCCCAAAGGGACTGTGCTATGCCCTTTAGTGGCTGGCTTTTTGCGTTAATAACACAGCTTTCCAGAATTAAATTTCTCTCTGTCTCTCTAACGAGGTAACCTTTCCAGATGCCCACTAATAATATTACATTTCCTGCTTTTGGGCCTAGTGAGAGGCCACAGGGAGAGCCGGAGCTCCAGGACTCTGTTATATGAGCTAGCTGGAAGAACAAGAGTGTGAGAAATGCTTCTGTGTCAGACAGATGAACATACATACAAATACAGGGCTGACCTGTCCTATATAGCCCTTTTAAACCAGCCTAAATTGGTTTTAGTCTTAGGTGGTCTGTTGGATGTTTTAGCGGAGTAGTTTTTAGCTGGTCAGGCTGGGAAAACCAGCTGGCCACCCAAGCTACAGCAGCTAAACACCAGTTTGGCCAGGCTGTGAGGCCATCTTAGACCAGCTTAGGCTGGTTTTAGCTTTTTTCAGCAGGGGGTCTCTCTTTTATGAGTTAGTTTGAAGACAGAGAGTGTGAGAAATGTTTCTGCTCAAGACAGATGCACGTAAATACAAGCCTGGTCTGTCCTATATACAGTAGTTCTGTAGTTGGACCATTGCTAGTCAGTCTAGAAAACCAGCTGGCCACCCAAACTAATTCCACTAAACATAGGTTTAGCCAGGCTGAGAGAACAGTAAACCAGCTTAGGTTGGTTTTCTAGTCCTATGTGGTCCATTGGCTGGTTTTAGAGGGGTTTAGAGCACATTTCAGCTGGTCAGGCTGGAAAACCAGCTGGACGCCCAAACTAAACCAGTCAAACACCACTTTAGTTAATCTGGGAGACCATTGTAGACCAACAAACCAGCTCAGGCTGGTTTTTATGAATTGGGTGGTCTATTGGCTGGTTTTAGAAAGGTTTAGGACACTTTTCAACTGGACAGGCTGGGAAACCAGTTGGACTCCCAAACTAAATCAGCTAAACACTAGATTGGCCAGGCTGGGAGAACAGTAAACCAGTTTAGGTTGGTTTTCTAGCCTTAGGTGGTCAGTTGGCTGGCTGTACTGGGGTTTAACCAGTTTAGTCAGGCTGGGAGACTGACCATTTTAGACAAGCAAACCAGCCTAGACTGGTTTTCTAGTATTCAGTGGTCCATTGGCTGGATTTAAAGGGATTTGGAACACTTTTCAGCTGGTCAGGCTGAAAACCCAACTGGACACCCAAGCTAAACCAGCCAAACAACACTTTAGTCATTCTGGGAGACCATTGTAGTATAGCAAACCAGCTAAGGCTAGTTTTCTGATATTAGGTGCTTCATTGGCTGGTTTTAGAGGGGTTTGGGGCACTTTTCAGCTGGTCAGTCTGGGAAACCTGCTTGACACCCAAGCTAAACCAGCTAAACACTAGATTGGCCAGGCTCGGAGAACAGTAAACCAGTTTAGGTTGGTTTTCTAGCCTTAGGTGGTCACTAGACTGGCCAGGCTAGGAGACAATCTTAGACCTGAAAACCAGCTTAGACTGGTTTAGACAGTGTTTTGGACCAGGAAAGACAATAAACTGCTAAATGTGCTGACATAATCAGCAACAACTAGGCAAAAAAGAAACATTGAATCCATATGAATAGTTAATGTTCTAGTATATGTTGGGAGGAGGGCAAATGTGACTGAACCCCCAAAATCTTCTTATTTTTACAGCACTATTTAGTTGCACTAAGATTAATTTTAAGAAGTGCATTAATGGAAAGACTCCGGCGCACCACGTCACGTCTGTTTTCATTTGCGCTGTTCTGCACTCACAATTGTGTCGTGACAGAATGAAATGGCTGGTGAGACGTTTTTTAAGGGGCTTTCATTTTTAACACTGAGCTTTATTTTCCCGCCCTGCATTGGAGATGATGGTGGGAGAGATGAGATGTGAATGAACACATTGAACGGCACCTAAATAATCTACGGCTTAAGTGTAAGAACCCAGGAACGAAGGCTATAGCCACAGAGGAGGCTGATAGCGCGTCAGCTCAGTCTCCACGTTATCATGCTACACAAAAGCACGGCTTTTATCCGTGGTGCTGAATAGGCTCGTATCTGCCTTTCTAGGAAAAAGATTAGCAAGCGAGCATGAGGCTGAGAAAATGCACCGCTTGTACATTAGTATTTGTTTGCGTACTTGTGTGTGGTGACACTTCAGAAAACAAAAATAAACATCAATATGTGACGAGCTCTGAATCTTCTCCTTATGAGATGTGGCAAGATTACACATCTCGTTTCAGGTATTTCTTGAATTACCTTCAGGTTTTAATGAATTACAAGTTTCTCCAAGGGTCATAATTATGCCATGATCCCAGCCCTGTCTCCCACAAAGAGTAATTTCCTCCCATGAAAGGATCTAGTTCAGAAAGCGTCTTCAAAAGTCATCATTCAATGTTCTTTGTCTGGAAATCTGTGCAGGATACAGAGTGTACAAACAGCCCCGGTGATGTGCAGTCGTGTGGGTTCGGAGACAAAGACATAGTGCCGTTCCTTTCTGCCTTCCGCTCCGGTTTTCCCCACAGCACGAGGACATTAATCACAGGGAGGATGTGGCATTGACAGACAGCTGGATATCCCAGCATGCACGCTGGGAGAAAACTTCATTTTTCTCAGCTTCCTTCCAACTAATTCCAGCCGATAGGCTATACAGCTTGTACCCTAATTCAGAAACACTTTTCAGGGCTTGTTCTGTATTCCATATAGCTTATAATAATGGATTTTAATGAGTATGATTTGTTTGATATTGCATAAACATAGGTATATTTTTGTAATTACTGTATATGACATTTTTCTTTGAAATGGAGACGTCTATGAAACCTTATATCTGAAAAAACTTATCTGTGTACAATATTTGCAGGTTGTATATTGTAAAGATGACACAATATTTGCACACATTTTATATATATATATATATATGTATATATGTGTATATACATGTATGTGTGTGTGTGTGATAGATAGATAGATAGATTAAATTTTTTTAATTTTTTGAAATTGAGATTTATATTGATGTATGGTTTGTTAGGATTGGACAATATTTGGCCGAGATACAACTATTTGAAAATCTGGAATCTGAGGGTGCAAAAAAATCAAAATATTGAGAATTTTCAAAATATCTTAATGGAACATGATCTTTACTTCATATCCTAATGATTTTTGGCATAAAAGAAAAATCGATCATTTTGACCCATACAATGTATTGTTGGCTAATGCTACAAATATACCCCAGCGACTTAAGACTGGTTTTGTGGTCCAGGGTTACATTTAACCAGTTGCAGTCCTGGCTTATTTTAACAGTTTAGTATAATATATAACTGCTAGGTCACCGCTTAATTCATTAATTTATTTGGGTGTTGTATTTAAATCCACATGGGTTAAACATCTGAGGTTTGAGCATATATGACGCTTCCAAATACTGGTCCATGGAAACATCATTCTGATATGCTGAAATGTAACATCAAACAGGGAATGCTCTGGCAACGTATCACAAACGAGCAAATGCTTTGAAGCTGACTTGCATATAAAACAAACAGATACCTTATTGTATGTGTGCTGTCAGGGATTGCAACTGACAGTAGATTGTACAGGTACAGTATGTTTGTTAAATGATTGGTTTGTTTTATGAATTCAACCGAGATACTGTATGTGTGCCATGCAGTGTAAGCAGTAGGATCTGCATTTGTTCCACAGGTGTACAACATCTCACAGTTGGTTTCCCACTGATTTGAAGACTCATTATTTCAGGTAAACAGGTGGGGAAGTGCTACGGTGAAATCCCTGGAGAACTGGAGCATTAACACGGTCCAATCAGACGCCACTTGTTGTTTAGGGTGATTTTAAGTGCTGTAGTTGTGATGATGACTTCCAGCACTGATTGATTGAGATTTTTTTCCTTGCTGTCTCCTGTCTCCCTCTCCATATCTCTCCAGTTTATCACCTCCTTTTTCATTTTCTCCCAAAGGATTTGCTGCCTTTCCTTGGATTTTCCAGGAATCAAGCCTAAGAGCTTCTTCCAGCAGAAATGAGCACAAGATCTGATTTGCAGGTGAGCTCTATAAATGTGCTTATATGCATATAAAAAAGTAGTTTTAATGCATAAGAGCATGCACATGCTTGAAGCGATAGCTCAAGCATGTGCATAAAAATGAATAAATTAAATTTGTTATTCACTGAAAATCTGTCTCTTCTTGACATGTTTATAAGAGAAAGCATTATTATGGATTATGGACTTAAAGCACCTTCATGGTTAATTTGTTTCTTACAAACAAGCAGCTTTTCGCTTTACATAAAAGTAATTGATGACTGGAGTGGTGTGGATTACTTGTGATGTTTTTATCAGCTGCTTGGACTCTTATTCTGACGGCACCCATTCACTGCAGAGGATCCATTGTTGAGCAAGTGATATAATGCTAAATTGTGTATGCAATTCAAATACATATAGTAAATCGTACATTTACTGTAGGCCTAAATACTTTTTAAGCGCATCAGATGATCATTTTGGAATACCAAAATCCATTTAAATCCACATTTAACCTGCCTTAAAGTATTTTCATGCAGAGATCACACTGTCAGTCATCCTCCATTACAACTTTATTGCGACATCACGACTCAGGAGGGGCCGATCTCTGCTGGTTGGTCCTCTGCAGGCATGTTGTATATTTATGGGGGAGAGAGGCTGACGTTAATGAAGCTGCGCAGACCAGACCCGACAGGCAGCACTTTCCACCGCAGGCTCGCTCTAATCTCCGTTAAAATAAAAGATAATGAAGCATTTAAACCATCTGAACCTCTTTCAGCCTGTGGCCACACGGAGAGATTTGATATGGAGAGACAAGGCGAGAAGCGATCTGGTGAAAGAGGGAGGGAGGAGGCTGTCATTGTTGGGTCAGAACAGTTGATCAGCCTCAAGGCCTGCAGCTGCAAGCTGTGAAGGAGGTGGTAATGCTTGTGTGCCGCGGTATGTGTGTGAGCAAGTTTGTGAATTTTTAAAAATGTCCTTACAAATATATTAAAACATGTCAAAAATGCATTTTTAAGAGGTGTTCACCATTTGAACACCTCTTAAATCATGTTTTGCTCCAAATGTTATTTTTCTATGAGGGCATGGTTTAGGACTAAGGCTAATTAATGTTAAAATATATGACAGAGAAATATTTAACTAAATATAATATATATTTAAAAATACAAAAAGTATAAAATATTGCAGATTATTCAGTAATATATATATATTTATCTTTATATTTCAGTTGCAAGAAAAGGTAAGTGAACTATTTTCAATTTCCTGGTTTTCTGCTTAAATTGGTCATGAAATGAAAGTCACAAATATCAACAAACAATATTTCTGAGCTGATAAAACCCAAACAGTCATGATCTTAAATGTATTTATTGAACACACCCATTAGTGCTTTAATAACTGGTTGAACCACTTTGGCAACAGTAACCTCAAGCAAGTGCTTCCCGTAGCTGTGTATGAGACCTGCACAACGTCCAGGAGTAATTCTGGACCATTGTTCCTCACAGAACTGCTTCAGATCACCCATATTCTTAGGACATCTGGTGCGAATGGCTCTCTTGAGGTCATTCCACAGTATCTATATTGGGTTGAGGTCTGGGCTTGACTGGGCCACTCCAAAAGATGGATTTTATGTCTCCGAAGCAATTCTGTAGTAGATTTACTTCAGTGTTTTAGGGTTATTATCCTGCTGCATCACTCAGCTTCTTTTGAGCTTCAGCTTTTGGACAGCCACCTTGAGATTATCCTGTAGGATATCCTGAATAAACTTTGGAATTCATTTTCCCCTCCACAATGGCAAGCGGTCCAGAGGCAACAAAGCAGTCCCAAATCATGATGCTCCCTCCACCATTCTTCACTATTTTCATGTGGGTAGGCTGTTTTCTTTTTATGCCATAAATAGCACTGCATGTTCTTCCCAAACAGGTCTACTTGTCCACAAGACATTTTCCCATTAGTGTTGTGGAGTGTCAAGGTGGTCTTTGGCAAACTTTAGGTATGCTGCAATGATTTGTTTGGAGAGCAGTGGATTCCCTTATGGTGTCCTTCCATGGATACCATACCTGTTCAATGTTTTACGTATGATTGACTCATGGACGGAGCTGTTACTCTATAGAGTTCTTTTTCACCTCACTGAGCATTCTGCGTTGTGCCTTTGGAGAGATCTTGGCTGGGCACCCACTTCTATGGAAAGTAGCCACATTACCATATCGTCTCCATAGTTAGACAGTTTGTCTAACTGTGGACTGATGAATATTTAAAGTCTTAAAGTAAAGAGATTACTTTGTGACCCTTTCCAGCAACATGCATATCAACAACTCTTGATCATAAGTCTTCTGAGATCTCTTTTTTTTGCAAGGCACATCAGCTAATGCCGCTTGTGAATAGCACACTGACACTGTTTGGGTGTTTATATAAGTCAATTTAGCTCTTATTTCATTGATTGGACTCCAGGTTTGCTAACATCTGACTCCAGTTGGCATTTGACACCAGAAGCCTAGTGTGGTCCCATTAGTACACTGTAAAAAAAATTCCATAAAATTTACGGTAAAAAAACAGCAGCTGTGGTTGCAGGAATTACATTTGAGGTTTTACTGTTTTAACTTAAATTTACAGTTTCATTAACTGATATAATGTTAATATACCAAGCTATCCAGTACTGAAATCTGTTTTGTACCTTTGAAATACACTGATAACCACCAAATGCAGGTGGTGATGAGAAAGTCACGATGAACCAAAGCCCATCACAAGCATCTTTTAAATAATAACATATATAGAAGGTGCACAGTATCATTCAGTCAAACAATAAACACCATCATGGTGAGACTCATTAAACTGAAATATGCAATAAACATTCATTTAACAACATTAGATGTAACATACAACCCTAATAAACATAACTGATAAGAAAAATATGGAAGAAACATAGTTATTTCAAAGAAAAAATATCAAATTCAAACAAAATTTGAAATGCAACGTAGGAAATTCTGGGAACGTCAATTTACGTTTTTTCCCTGTAAATTCTACATTCTTTTTCACTTCCAAAAAGAAAGTGAACTTTTCATTACAGTTTTTCACCGTATATATTAGGGGAACTTACCGTTAACCATTTAACAGGTTTTTACTGTAGCATTTTCACAGTTTTTTACCATTAAAATCACAGTCGTTTTTTACAGTGTAAGCATTAGTTAATGCATTAACTAATATTAAATAACAAAAAGCAATATATTTGTTACAGTATTTATTAATATTTGTTAAAATTAGTTTAAAAAAATACAACTTCATTTATAGTTCATGTTAAATAATTAAATAATATTAACAGATACAACTTTTAATTTTAATAATGATTTAATAAAGTCAATTTTAAAAATAACATTAAAGAAGTAAAGAAGAAATGCTTTAAGAAGTAATTTTCATTATTAGTTCATTTTAAATAATGTAGTTAGGTAAAGTTAACAAATGGAACCAAAAACGGTAACACTTTATTTTAAGGTCTCTTAACTAGTTGCTAATTAGCATGCATATTAACAGAATATTAGCCATTTATTAGTAGTAATTAAGCACATATTAATGCCTTATTCTACATGACCTTATTCTACATCCCTAATCCTACCCAATACCTAAAGTTAACAACTATCTTACTAACTATAAATAAGCAGCAAATTAGGAATTTATTGAGGGAAAAGTCATAGTTAATAGTTAATAAGTGTTCCCTATTCTAAAACTATAGAATGTTCTTGGAACCTGGGGTATAGTAAGGTAAATATTGTTATTTTAGCTTGAAAATAAACATAGCTTCAAAAAATTCTAATTTTATCTTGATAATATGTCCACGTCTCTCTGTTTCTTACTTTCAAAGTTATCACATCATTATCTAATGTTTTGCTGTGCCAATCTGTTTTCTTAGTTGCATCATAGGAATTGCTGCCAGGGCAAAGAGGCGTGAGAGAAAAAGGATGAGAGTAAAGCAGCAGTGAATGTATGATGGATAGAGATGGCGAAAGAGTGGGAAGAAAGAAAGAATAACACACAACACTGGTAAGAAACAGGGTAGAAACGTGTTTGCAGCACCACATGGCTCACCTCTGTACTGAAATTACCTTTTCTCTTCCACTCAGATCCACAAAACCCCCACAGCCAGCAGAACCCAGACAATTAATGTTTTTCTGTTATCCGGTCAGTCCAGCTCCGTGTCTTTTCTCCTTTAGCCCCATGGAGCAGATACATCTCTGTGGGATCTGCCCTCACCAGCACAATCAACCCAAACAAAGCCGCGTGATCAAAGTATACTGCAGCATAAACAAAGCTCGAGAGCCCTGTTCGCCTCGCTCAAGCTCTGAGTTTTTGATGATGAAAAGCCACTCAGTGTTCTTACATCTGAAAATGAACTATTTGAAAACATCATGGTAATTTATTTGGTACGTTTGAAAGAAAAGATGTGTTTTGAGTTTATTTGGAACTTTGCGGCACTCACAAAAACTTTTCCAGACATAAAAATTGAAGGTTCCTAAAAGAGTTTTTTTAGCTTCATGCTGCAGAGGAATCTCCAAAAAGTGCCGTAGAACTTCCTAGAACACTAAATTACTTTTAAAGATTCTATAGCTTCATTGGTCCTTTAGAACATTTATGCGTTCCAATGAAGCCATATAAGAACCTTAAGTTCCTGTGGTGGGACCATGATGCCCTAGAAGAATCGTTACATTACATGTTTTGAAATTTATGAACGTTTTATGGCCCATTTTTACGACAAGAAAAAGTTGGATAGGAACTTATAAAACGGTTAGTTCCATTCCTTGATTCTGATTGGTCAGCAGCTGTGTTTTATTCATGATACAGCACGGCTATGACCGCTTCCCCCCAACGGTTCTGTGTATCACTGAGCAACACCCTTAGCATCAAAACTGTTTCATGTATTATGTATTTCGGCAGAATTAACTGTTTGTTATCTATTTAATGAAGTATGAGTGACCCCTGCTGACATTATGTTGCATCTGTTGTAAATGCGGTTGTACATTATGACGCTTCGCGTCATGCCTAACAACGCCCTTCAGCCGTGATTTATTCACCATACAGCACGGCCTCTCGTACCTTATTGCTTACATATAATGTTATATAGTACCATGTGAACTTAAAAAGTTTCCTCCGTGGCTTCACTGGAACTTAAAATGGTTCTTCTTTGGCATTATGGGAATATGTAATGGTTATATGGCACCACAAGAACCTAAAAAGTTTCTTTCATGGGTTTAATATAACTTATAAAGGTTCTAAAATCCAATGAAGCCATAGAAGCTTCATAAGCTCTAATGCAGTCATAGAATGTTTGTAAGTCAGTATGATGCCATGTAATGATTCTTCTATGGCATCTGGGAATTTATAATTTAACAACATTAGATGTAACATACAACCCTAATAAACATAACTGATAAGAAAAAACTAAGAAGAAATATTGTTATTTCAAATAAAAAACATCCCATTTGAAATGCAACACAATGGGAATTCTGGGAATGTCAATTTACGTTTTTTCCCTGTAAATTTTACATTCTTTTTCACTTCCAAAAACAGTATTTCACCATAAAATTGTCTGAAATGTCTATTATAGTTTTTCACCGTATATATTAAGGGAACTTACCGTTAACCATTTAACAGGTTTTTACCGTAGCATTTTCACTGTCATTTTTTAGAGTGTAACCTTCATAAGTTTCCATGATGCCTTAGAAGAACCTTTATATTACTTCATTAGAACTTATAAATGTTCTACACTCCTGTGACAACGTACAAAAAACTTTTGAAGTTCATACGATGCTATAGAACCTTTTATAACCTTAAGAAGTTCTGAAGAAAACTGAATACGTACAGGAGGGCTTTACTTTTCGTCTGTTAACAGACTGATACCTAGTCAATATGCCGATCTGAAGAACCTATACTCTAACACCAAGAACTTTTAGAGCGAAATATACAGTGGTTCTCGATGTGAAGAGGTTTCTCTCAGCGTAAGTGTGTACACAAGCACACACTTTATTGCCAATTTCCATCATATTCTGTCCGAGCGTGAGAGCGAGAAGGAGAGGTGGGCTTCACTCATAACATGACTAGTGCTTCTTCTGCTTGGTGATGTGGAGTGAATGTAAAACAGCCCTGTGGAGTGAGTGAGAGGGGAGTGCTGGGAAACCAGTGGTGGTAATATCTGCTGTCTCACCTCAGCGCCTCTCCTCATCTCTCCTTGATTAGCTGCAGAAACGCAGTTTACTCTTCACCCCAAATGAAGAGAAAAATAGATATGTGTTTGGAGTGGGGGCTCAGAGGAAGAGAGGAGAAAAGAGACACAGCAGCTTGTTTTGGTGAGTCGTCGTTCCCTTCCCTTCCCTTCAGGCAATTTGTTAAAGGAATCGTGGTCCCACTTTATATTAGGTGGCCTTATGTACTTACATTTAAAGTAATAATTTGGTACAATGCACTTATTGTGTACATACATGTTTCTACATTGTACTTATATTTTAAAAAATACCTATATGTAATTACATTTGTAATTAATTTCTGTAATTACATTTAGAATTACACTGTTGACCCATCCCTTACCTTAACCCACCCTTAAACCTACCCATACCACCAAACCTGTCCCTAACCTATATCCCACTTCAATAGCAGCAAAAGTGTTTTGCAATACAATGACCACAATAAGTACATTGTACTTATTTTTTGAAGTAAGTATATACAGTAGTAGTTAAGGCCACCTAATATAAAGTGGGACCGGAAGCGCTGACCACCAGCTGGGAGAAACACACTCGCGTTCAAGTGCACTCTGGTCTGCCACAACCTTTTTGAGTCCTAATTGAGCATGACAAGGCAAAGTGTTTTTTTGACACTTCCTTAAGGCATGAAAAAACCCCATAAGCACTTCCTGGAACAGACACAACACTCATTAAAAGGGTTCAACCTAATGTCCGTGTGCCACAATAGTGTGATAGTTGCATATTTAATAGCTTTATTGCCCCGGCTTGCCTGCTTGGCTCACATTGCAAGTGGATTGCTGTAAATACACCACTTGTTCCTTTTTACAATCTGAGGGACGAGTCTAAACTAGATTTGTATTTCCTGAAGGAAATACCAGTGCTTGCATAATAGTGTTTTAGGTAAGCTAAGGTTTGAGGCTCTGTGTAAATTAAATGCTACATCTAGCTGTACTTAACAATGAGTATAGGAGCTGTTGGTCTAAGGCCACGTTCACACAGCAGAACAATACGGTTGTTAATCCTGTATTTAAGTCCTTAATACGGTTACGTTCACACACAGTTCGGTATTTACCGCATTCTGTAACTGAACTCACACCCGTAAATTTTCAGGACTCACAACCGCATTCTCGGAACACAGGCGCTGTGAACGGAACAGGGCTGGACAACTAGTTGTCTGTCACATCATACAGCGCGAGAGAGAGCCACTCTGCCGCACAACGCGCGTCTACCGTGTGTTGCGTGTTTTCATGTGTGTTTTCGGTAACTTACAGTGACGAAGAAATGAGCTGCGTGTCATCTGAAAGGTTTAGGTCCAGTCAGTTTTCCATCGGAGCCACTCCCCTCAGTTTTGTGTTCTGCGCGCGACTGAAATACTCCGCTCTCCACCCAAATTTAAAAGCTGCTGTCGGTAAATGAAGATTTGACAAAAGAACTAACGGCTCGATTGGACTCTTGTCGTGTCAAAAAGTGATAAGACTTTCAGTTTTATGGACATCGCCATCTTTGATTTTACTTTGGTCACTGTCGCTATGGTTACTGGTAAGGAATACAGGCTTGACTCCCGTTGCACGTTCATACAGACAGTATTCCAAACACAATTGTAAACTGCTATGTGAACGGGACATTTCGAGACTCACACCTGCAAAGTAAATGCGGTTGTCAATCCCAAAAACTGACAGTGTGAACGTAGAAATATCAGCATGTCTGTGTTTTGGCTAATATTCATATAAACATATTTGCAAGTTTGATATTGATTAATTGTTCTACAGTAGTTCAGTATTCATCTTACATTTCAAACACAATATTAGTCTATTTTTGCAATATTATTTTTTTATTAAATATCATCTATTTTTGCTCTGCCAACTAAAATAGTTACAAACGAGCCCAAAACAGCCATGGTTTTGTTACAGTAAAAGTGTAGTAGGCCTAGCCATGGTTTTTTGATGGATAGATCACCATTTATAACCACAGTTTTACTACAAATACCATTGTTAAACTATGGTTAGTGTAGCTGTCACGGTGCACGCAGCAGGGAGGAACGAGGAACACGCAGACAAGGATAAACTCAAATTAATAGTCTTTAATGTTGACATCAGGGCAGGGCAAGACCAGGCAAGGCTGACACACAGACAGAAACACCGGGAATAACGAGTAGACCAGACCAAAACTAACTGAACAGGCAGGAACTAAATAAATACACATGACAATTACTGATAAATAGACACACCCGAACTGAATAAACTAATAAATCACACTTGACAAGGACAGGAACATGACCAAATATGGAAACAAGAGGCGGGAACACATGACACACACGACAGAGGACTGACAGTAGCAAAACCATGGTTCATTTTCATAAGGGCATTCCTAAATAAATAATTTTGAACTAATTATCTGAATGAATTTGGAACAACATTCCATCATATAATAACTTGTTGTAAAACTTTATTTATTTATTCATTTATTTCTTCGACATTTACTTTCGAGGCATTTTCTGAATGAATCAGTGTTTTTAAATGAATCGCTTAATAGAACGATTCTCTGAATTTGGAGTAGAATACTACCATTTTCCATTTATTATTTCTTTCATAACTCTACATGGCAGATACAGTAAGAATACTATGCTAGTTTGCTATTCCGAAGTCAGTCAGTTACTTTTCCGTTTGTAAATGAATCTGTGTTTTTGAATGAATCATTTGGATGAACGATGCAAATGAATAACTTATAAAAATAGGTTCTTGTCACCATCTTCTTGTGTAATTATGTATGCCCATATGAGCTGCTTATTGCATTCCTTGAATTAATTATTTTTGAATGAATCAATTGATAGAATGATTCATGACTGGCACTTGTTTCTTGTTTGTTTGTTTTCCTGAATAAATCAGTTTTTTTTTTTTTTTATGAAACTGATTAAGATAATGACTCTCTAAACACAGTGGCTGAATTTGGAGTGGAATACTACCAAATAATTTTTATTTCCTAAAAGAATCTGTCTTTTTGAACGAATCAGTTTCGTGTCGCCACCTACTGGCGTTACTATGTAACCTGCTTGTTGCATTGCTTGAATTAGTTCTTTAATTAAACAATTGATAGAATGATTCACTGACTCACTAAAGACAGACACTTGTTTTTGTTTTTTCCTGAATAAATGTTTTTGAATAAATCATTTATTGATTTCAAATGAATTGTTCCTCAGTGAATCTGTTTTTGAACAAATCAGTTGAATGAACGAGTCAAATGAATCACTCGTGAAGACAGTTTCAGTTAGAGTAACAGAAAAATCCCAACCATTATTGCAAATGTTGTGATGACTTTAAAGTTGGTTACATTTTACAAGTCAAAAGGAAATTTTCACATTTTAATCTTAAATTTCTTTAAAAAGTGTAACAAAAAAATAGGGGAATATTTGACAATACTTTGTATATTATTGCTTGGTAGAGGTGCAAAAATTCTGCATTTCACATTTAAGTTGTGGTACATTGATGGTGTCCTCTTGTCATAAGTGTTTTTTTCATGGTAAAACCTGAGAAGCTTTTTTGTGGTAACATCTCTCTTTTCTACACTTCTCAGAGCTCCAAGTCTGGCTTCTCCTGTGTTCCTGAACCTGACAGAGAAGTGGCAAACTGTGAGTGCCCTTGTCAAAAAGTGCATCACCCCATAACTGCTAAAGAATCCTCCTGCTGCTGCAAGGAATTCTGGGTAGGAGTGTGTGGGGATGCTGTTAGGGTTCATAAAAGTCGATCCATGGGGGATTTACATGTATGAACTGAAGCTAAACCTAATCAACATACCGCTGAGATCAATAAATCAGACTTTAAGCCCTGTAACTGCAGGCTTTAAAGAAAAAAACAACAGCAAACAAAATGCCCTGATTGCAGTATAATTTTTATTTAGACAACCACCATTCGTGCCAATTTTGATCATGATCGTTATCGCGATCGACATTATCATCATCGCAGTGCTGACAGCATCATTATTCCATAGGAATAGCCTACAGATGCAGATCATCTACAAGGACACATGATGGGACACGTTCATGGAAAGCCATTGGTGCTCTCATTGTGTGTCGTGATGATCTAGATCGTTTTCTGCGTTTGCGACCCTTTAGATTTATGAATGCATAAATATGGACCATCTCGCTTGAAAATATACAATGACTCTCAGAGGGCAAAATCAAACTCTAGTGGCTTCAATTATACGCCATATAAAAGCCAATGGGGAGAATCTATTGTTTGTGTCCAACAGCAGGCTGCAAATCCATTGTGTGGCGAGTATATGTGCGTGGAAAAAACAAATGTGTCTGAAAAGCTTGACTTTTAACTACCAAAATAAAATAAAAACACCCACTGATTATTATTGTTTCCATTTTGACAGTTCTGAATGGACTATTCAGACTGAAATGAGCTCTTTTCCAAAGTCTAGTGTGCTGCAGACTTAGGCACAGTATTTGTTTAGTATAATTGAGAAACTATTACGAATATTTTGAAAAGGTGTTGATTTTTATTTTATGGATTGTGTTTGTCATTTTATTAGATTTTATTTTTTTTTTTTTTTATATATATTTATATATTGTTTTCATTCATTTTTATTATCTTACTACAAGTTAAACTTAAAGAAAAAGAGAAATGGCAAACTTTTATTTTAGTTATAGATTTAATACTTTTATAGTGTCATGTTTTATTTATTTTTATGCATCTATTGTATATCTTTTTTACTTCAGTGTTAGTTTTAGTTATATTAATACATCAAATTCAACTAAATGAACATTAGAAATGAAGCCATGGCGAAATAGTTTAAATATTTGTTGATGTTTTCTTATTATTATTATTTTAATTAAAGTTTTTTTTAGTAGTTTTGTTCTGTGTTTTTGTCATTTTTATTAGTTGTTTTTTAATATGTACATATATATTTTAAATTAATTTCTATTTAGGTTTTATCTTTAGTTATTTTAATAATTTAATTATAGTTGAGAAATAATTTACATTTTTTTTATATTTTATTGTTCATTTGTAATTAAATATAACAATACTAATTAGTAGCATGTCTATTCCCTAAAAAATAGGCTCCTAAAACAGTAGGCAACATGATAATTTTGCTTTTTCAAATTTAAAATTTTGGCAAAACTGTAAGGCTACATTGGCAAAAAAGACAAAAAAAATTTAAAGTATTAATAGAAAATTAATGGTCAATAGAGTTAATTAATTCAGTGTATTACTTGCCATTTCTTCTTAATTATTTGTGCAATTTCTAAGTGAAAATTGTTTCAACAAATCCTACAGAACTTTTTTTTCAAAGTAGGCCAGAAATACCAAAAATGTTCCCGTCATTGCATCTCTCTTTTGAAGCGTGTGACTGCTTTCCTACTTTATTAAATGTGCTCTCATCTGAAAAATATTTAATATTTAATAGCACAGCATTTAATCTGGCAAGTGAAAACATGTAAACCCTTGGTAGTTATTAGCGTTTGTTTTGTATTGCATGTCAGTGCAGTGTTTACAGATGAATGCAGTGTAATGCAGTAGTCCATGATCACATGCACACCCCTGCTAGCTGCTGGTCATCAGCGGAGTCTCTTTCCTTCTGCTTGTAGAAAAGGAGTGTGACATGTTCATTAAACAGCAGGAATCCCATTAATAACCCCAGCAGCCACATGTCACATCACTCACACATAATTAGTCAAACAAACGGCCACAGGAATGATAATTGTCCCCTGATCTCTCTCCTTCTCTCTCTGTCATTGTCACTTCATCCCTATTTTCTGTCCTCTGTGCTCTATCCTTTCTTCCCTGTTTAGTGACGTCCGCAAACCTCAAACATTTTTATGCTATTTTTATTTTTGTATTTATTGTACTTTAATAATTTCATTTTTTATTTTATTTGATATGGGTAGGGGCAGTCGTGGCCTAATGGTTAGAGAGTCAGACTTGTAACTGAAAGGTCGCAGGTTTGAGTCTTGGTGCCGGCAGGAATTGTCGGTGGGGGGAGTGAATGTACAGCACTCTCTTTCAACCTCAATACCATGACTGAGGTGAGACCCTTCACTGCAAAAAAAAAAAAAAAAGTTGAGCAAACTTAAAATTTTAAGGCAACCAGCTTCAGCAGATTTTTGAGTTTTCTCAACTTGTCGTTTTAAGTTCATTCAACAAAAATTGGAGAAAATAAGTTGTGCAGACTCAAAAATCTGCTGAAGCTGGTTGCCTTAAAATTTTAAGTTGGCTCAACCTTTTTTTTTTTCACAGTGTTGAGCAAGGCTCCGAAACCCAACTGCTCCCTGGGCGCCGCAGCAATATGGCTGCCCACTGCTCCGGGTGTGTGTTCACTTGGATGGGTTAAATCCAGAGCACAAATTCCAAGTATGGGTCACATGGGTCACTTATATGTTGGTTATTCTTTTTTTTATTATTCTTTTTATTATATATTATTCTTGTTTTGTTTTTTTATATATCATTCTATTAATGTTATACCCTCCATCCATTGTATTTATATATACATATATATACTGTATACAGTCAGGTCCATAAATATTGGGACATCGACACAATTCTAACATTTTTGGCTCTATACACCACCACAATGGATTTCAAATGAAACGAACAAGATGTGCTTTAACTGCAGACTGTCAGCTTTAATTTGAGGGTATTTACATCCAAATCAGGTGAACGGTGTAGGAATTACAACAGTTTGCATATGTGCCTCCCACTTGTTAAGGGACCAAAAGTAATGGGACAGAATAATAAATCATAAATCAAACTTTCACTTTTTAATACTTGGTTGCAAATCCTTTGCAGTCAATTGCAGCCTGAAGTCTGGAACGCATAGACATCACCAGACGCTGGGTTTCATCCCTGGTGATGCACTGCCAGGCCTCTACTGCAACCGTCTTCAGTTCCTGCTTGTTCTTGGGGCATTTTCCCTTCAGTTTTGTCTTCAGCAAGTGAAATGCATGCTCAATCGGATTCAGGTCAGGTGATTGACTTGGCCATTGCATAACAGTCCACTTCTTTCCCTTCAAAAACTCTTTGGTTGCTTTTGCAGTATGCTTTGGGTCATTGTCCATCTGCACTGTGAAGCGCCGTCCAATGAGTTCTGAAGCATTTGGCTGAATATGAGCAGATAATATTGCCCGAAACACTTCAGAATTCATCCTGCTGCTTTTGTCAGCAGTCACATCATCAATAAATACAAGAGAACCAGTTCCACTGGCAGCCATACATGCCCACGCCATGACACTACCACCACCACGCTTCACTGATGCTTAGGATCATGAGCAGTTCCTTTCCTTCTCCATACTCTTCTCTTCCCATCACTCTGGTACAAGTTGATCTTGGTCTCATCTGTCCATAGGATGTTGTTCCAGAACTGTGAAGGCTTTTTTTTAAACTCTAATCTGGCCTTCCTGTTTTTGAGGCTCACCAATGGTTTACATCTTGTGGTGAACCCTCTGTATTCACTCTGGTGAAGTCTTCTCTTGATTGTTGACTTTGACACACATACACCTACCTCCTGGAGAGTGTTCTTGATCTGGCCAACTGTTGTGAAAGGTGTTTTCTTCACCAGGGAAGGAATTCTTCGGTCATCCACCACAGTTGTTTTCCGTGGTCTTCCGGGTCTTTTGGTGTTACTCAGCTCACTGGTGCGTTCCTTCTTTTTAAGAATGTTCCAAACAGTTGTTTTGGCCACGCCTAATGTTTTTGCTATCTCTCTGATGGGTTTGTTTTGTTTTTTCAGCCCAATGATGGCTTGTTTCACTGATAGTGACAGCTCTTTGGCTCTCATCTTGACAGTTGACAGCAACAGATTCCAAATGCAAATAGCACACTTGAAATGAACTCTGGACCTTTTATCTGCTCATTGTAATTGGGATAATGAGGGAATAACACACACCTGGCCATGGAACAGCTGAGAAGCCAATTGTCCCATTACTTTTGGTCCCTTAACAAGTGGGAGGCACATATGCAAACTGTTGTAATTCCTACACCGTTCACCTGATTTGGATGTAAATACCCTCAAATTAAAGCTGACAGTCTGCAGTTAAAGCACATCTTGTTCGTTTCATTTGAAATCCATTGTGGTGGTGTATAGAGCCAAAAATGTTAGAATTGTGTCGATGTCCCAATATTTATGGACCTGACTATATATTTTTTTATTCTGTATGTTTTTATTCTTTTTTATTTTATATTATTCTTGTTTTTTTTTTCATTCTATTTGTGTTATACCCTCCATCCTACATGCACTAACCTTGAAAATCGCACTGTGATGTCTAATATAAAAAGTGATTTTATATTAGGATTTTTATTTTTATTATTTAAATTATGATTTAAAAAAATGTTTGTCATTGTTTTTTATTAATTTTATATATGCTATACTATTTTTTGCTTATTTTTGTTATTTTTACCATTTTTAATTTTACTTTTTATTTAATTTGATATATTTTAATTATTTTGTTTAATGTTTTATTTTGTTTTAATTTTATTCTCTTTATTTGATATGTTATTCTTTTTATTATTTATTTATTTTATTCTATATGTTATTTTGTTATTTTTATTTATGCTATTCTTTTTATTTTTATTAACTTTTATTTATTTTTATGTATTTTAATTATTTTGTTTAATGTATTTTATTTATTTTTGTTATTTTATTACAATCTATTCATGTAATGTTATTCTTTATATAATTTTTATTCATTTTTACTTTATTTAATTAGATTCGAATTTTTTAAGCTATACAGTAGTTTTATGTAAGGAACAAACTGGAGTTTAAGTTATTATTCACCATAATAACAAATTTTACAGTATTTATTTTTTCTTTATTGGCACTTGACAGCCTCTAGTCACTGTGTTCTTTCACACTGTAAAAGAACAGTGGGAACATTCTCCAAAATATCTACTTTTGTGTTTCCGAGAAGAAAGAAAATCATATGATTTTGCGTAAACACTGCCTACAAATGTTTGTGTGAACTATTCCTTTAACCTCAGGTTGCTCCAGGGTGCTTGTCACAATAATTGTTGTGAATCTCTTCAGATAAAAGCATCAGCCTAAATGATTACTCATCAAAGACCATAAACACAGGCACACTCATGTGAGAACGCATAAGAACGTAGGTACTGCTTGAGCACCCAACAAGATCTCTCGTGTTAAGATTAGAATTGAAGGATGTTAATAGACCTCAAATCAGATCTACTACAAAGGACATGGAGAGGGTTGCATCTGCTCCCACACCTGCCGCTTAAAATAAACTTACTGCTCAATTTAACCATGTCACCTCAAAGCAATGAGTCACCGGTGCTGTATACTAATGCTAAAATAGCAAAGCGCCGAAATTAAAGGCAGATCGTGACCCTGGCAGTGACTAAACCTTATTTTGAGAAAATAGGAGGAGGAACCTGAGAGAATGCGTTTCAGTGAATCATAATCCCCATCGTGTTCGGCGAGAGAGATGTGCTCGACCTAAAAGTGCGCTTTGTTGGTGTAATCGCACGATTTGGCTTGTTTGTTTGCGCATTCACGTTTTTTTTTTATCATTATTCCCACGGTTTGCCAGAGGATGTCTGCGCCAACAGCTCACTTCCCCTCCGCTGAGCTCCGGAGCGGCGTTCTGTTCTGTCTGAATGAATCTTTCAGAATTAATTTGTTTCCCAAAACCCCTTCGCAGACACAAAAGAGCGCTATAATTGTTGCAAAATCCTGTCGACGTTCTTCTGTAAGAACTCATGGCATTCCGTACGGAATGTGGGCAGCGCACCAAAATGATTGGAAATGTTGAGTGTGTGTGTGTGTGTGTGTGTGATTTACCCATCTGTGACTCGGTCTGTGTATTTACAACCTTAGCACACCCTGTGGCTTTCAGAGCGACTATCATTCCAGAAGAGCTCCGGCCTCTGTTGTCCAATTTAAGCCTCTCGACCGATGTCCAGCCAATCAGAAGCGAGCTTTCCCCGAGCCCTTCTGCCCAAGCAGAGACAGAGAAATCCGTGGCGGTTGTGATTTTAGAGGGCAGCGCTGGCCGGCAGACGTCGGTCACTGGAGGTTTGCTTGGGCCGTAGCCTGCAGGCTGCCAGGCATGTAACAGATAACAGGAGCTTATGGTTCTATAGAGAGCATTGCTAATTTAACAACACAGACTTGCAGGTGGGCTGCGAAGAAGGCCATTCATACAGAACACAGATCATGGGGTACTAAAACTGAAGCTTTTCTTTAATTAGCGCTCATACTTTTGTGATCTGAGAACTTTAAACTTATGTATTAAAATTGAATGCATAACTATGCAACAAACCTTAAATTGTACAGATTGTTGAGATGTGTGCTGTTTCTTCAGGATCAGACTTCAGATCTTTACCTATAAATTTAAATTTAAATTATTAAATGGGCAAAGAAATTTAGGGGATGCACCACATGGTGTGGATGATATTAAAAGTCTTCTGATTCCTGTAAGGCAATAATTATTTTTATGTTGTTTAAAAAAAAGTTCTATACTATTGTGAAAACAGTAGTGATTATTTAAGAATTAATAACAACTATAATAATTATATTATTATAAAATGTTATTATTATTTATGTATTTTATTTGCATGTATTTTTAGTTTATTTATTTGTACATTTATAATTTATAGCCTGTTTGTGTATATAAATTAATTTAATATTTATCTATATTACATATAAATAAATGTATATAATTTTGTACTATTTACACAATTTTAAATTTATTAGTTTTATTTTATATGTATAAGCTATATTTTTATATTAATAATTTATATTTATGTTTTATATAATATGACAATTATTTGTTTTTGTTTTTTTAATAATTTAGTACTATTTACTATTTTTAAAAAGTTTTTATTTACTATTTTGGTTTCATCTGACCATATGACATTCTCCCAATCTTCTTCTGGATCATCCAAATGCTCTCTAGCAAACTTCAGACGGGCCGGACATGTACTGGCTTAAGCAGGGGGACACGTCTGGCACTGCAGGATTTGAGTCCCTGGCGGCGCAGTGTGTTACTGATGGTAGCCTTTGTTACTTTGGTCCCAGCTCTCTGCAGGTCATTCACTAGGTCCCCCCGTGTGGTTCTGGGATTTTTGCTCACAGTTCTTGTGATCATTTTGACCCCACGGGGTGAGATCTTGCGTGGAGCCCCAGATCGAGGGAGATTATCAGTGGTCTTGTATGTCTTCCATTTTCTAATAATTGCTCCCACAGTTGATTTCTTCACACCAAGCTGCTTACCTATTGCAGATTCAGTCTTCCCAGCCTGGTGCAGGTCTACAATTTTGTTTCTGGTGTCCTTTGACAGCTCTTTGGTCTTGGCCATGGTGGAGTTTGGAGTTGGACTGTTTGAGGTTGTGGACAGGTGTCTTTTATACTGATAACGAGTTCAAACAGATGCCATTAATACAGGTAACGAGTGGAGGACAGAGGAGCCTCTTAAAGAAGAAGTTACAGGTCTGTGAGAGACAGAAATCTTGCTTGTTTGTAGGTGACCAAATACTTATTTTACTGAGGAATTTACCAATTAATTCTTTAAAAATCCTACAATGTGATTTTCTGGATTTTTTCTCATTTTGTCTCTCATAGTTGAGGTATACCTATGATGAAAATTACAGGCCTCTCTCATCTTTTTAAGTGGGAGAACTTGCACAATTGGTGGCTGACTAAATACTTTTTTGCCCCACTGTATATGGCACCAATATATCATGCATCCCTAAAAAAAGAAAAAAGAAAATCCCATAAATTTACATATTCATATCTAGGGAACAGAATAGTATAGAAACTTGACATTGTGCTTTCGTGATTTGGGCCCAAAAACACCCTAGCAACCACACAGCAATCCTGTGGCAGCCACCCACATCACTGAAGTATTGTGGTTGTTAAGCACATAAACGAACTCTTTCTGCCTTTTTCTCAAAATAAGCGCAGTCGCACTTACCCGAGAAAGTCCTTTTCTACCATTTCTCACTCTCACGGGTCACTTCACACAATGTTAAGTCTTTGTAGCCTACTTGTAAAACTTGCAAAGCAAAAACAAGTGAAATTAAAAATATATATCTCGAATGAAAAACTACATGCCAAGTAGTGGTTTACATGACAGCTTTCATATTTTAAACAAGTGCTTGTGCTGCTGTTCCAGCCATGCGGCGTGACTTTAGTGAGCTCACAGTGCCATCAAGTGGCCTTCAGGCACATTGACCCGCTTCCTCCCAGAATGCAGCTGTGCAGGAAGAGAAGGGAAGTCAGACACATACGGTCATAACACACCGCAACATAGGACTCTTCAGTTCAACTGCTGTAATTAGACATTAGGTGTAATTACTCACGTGTGATGTTCAACAAATACAGAAGTGTGTAACACACACACACACACACATGCAAGAAACTCCTCATTCGGCACAAATCATTCGACTGATGCGCTGCTCATTACTCTAATTACATAGTCATTGTTCTCTCACAAAAAGGACGTAAAATTGCAATTTAGCCCGAGAAATTGTCATTTGTAGCTGTAATTGACCCTAATAAAATCATCCACTCTCTTTCTTTTCTCTGTCTCTTTCTCCACCTCGTGTGAAATATTAAAGATGACAGCTTTGAACGTGCTGATGAGAGCCTAATGAAGGGATCGGGTGAAATGAAGGGAGGGAAGGAAAGAAGGATTTCTGGTCTGTAATGAGCGCCTTTCTCGCAGACTGAGTGAGTTTTCTGGCAGCCGTTCCTCATGACTCAGCCTAAACACTGGTCTTAAATCTAAGCCTGGCTAGATTAGATCTTAATTTAATCTTGACAGTGTTTGAAAGGGTACAATGAAATAAAACGAAAACAATTCACTGCCTTTGAGGGGACTTTCAGCTCAGAGTCTTTCAAATTTACATGAGGTGTAATGTAGACAAGACAATAAATCAAAATGAGCCTTCTTGCAACAGTTGAAGCTATAAAGATGAAAGAACATATTCACAGCGTCAGATGGGACGTCACGCGTATGAAAATTACATTCATATTTTAGTTCTATAAATGAACTGTTTACGTTTTTAAAATTTCATGTCTAGGTTTCATGTGTGCCAGTGAATTGGGTTGTTTTTTATTTATTTACTGTTTTGATATTAATTTTCATTTTTGTTTTACTTAATTTTATTTAGGTCTTACAGAAATAAAATACAATAAAATTTCATATTTAATTCATAAAATTGTAATTACACGCCGCCCCCCCCCCCCAACCAAAAAAAGTCAATTTTATATAAAGTGCTGTTATCGTCGTCTTTTATTTAAGTAAAGTTGAAATATAATTAAATAGAAATATTAGATGAAAAACTTAAATACAAAGCGTAAATGAAAATAAGAAATGTTGACTTGACAACTGAAATAAATTGTTTGTTTAAAATGTATAAAATTAAAATAAAAATTGTGAAAACTAAAATATTAAAATAAAAGCTCATTCAAAATATTCATGAAGACTATAATTATATATAGATAATGCTAAAATAACACTGTTCATATCATTAAATTCATAGTTTTTCAGTTCACAAAAACATCTCAACACACTCAACACAATTATGCAAACTCTGTTTCTTTTTAACTAATGTCTTGAAAATATTATTAAAGACTATAATATAAATAGCAATAAAATAACACTGTTCCTATCATATTAAATTCATATTCATTTTATTTTATTCAAAGCTTTTCAGTTCACAAAAACAACACAATGCAAACTCTGTTTCTTCTTAACTAATGTCTTTTAAAAAATTACTAAAGTCTATAATAATAAATGTGACCCTGGACCACAAAACTTAAGTCGCTGGGGTATATTTGTAGCAATAGCCAAAAATACATTGTATGGGTCAAAATTATCCATTTTTCTTTTATGCCAAAAATCATTAGGATATTAAGTAAAGATCATATTCCATGAAGATATTTTGTACCGTAAATATATCAAAACTTAATTTTTGATTAGTAATATGCATTGCTAAGAACTTCATTTGGACAACTTTAAAGGCGATTTTCTCAATATTTACATTTTTTTGCTCCCTCAGATTCCAGATTCAAATAGTTTTATCTCAGCCAAATATTGTCCGATCCTAACAAACCAAACATTAATGGAAAGCTTATTTATTCAGCTTTCAGATGATGTATAAATCTCAATTTAGAAAAATTGACAGTTAAGACTGGTTTTGTGGTCCAGGGTCACAAATAATAATAAAATAACACTGTTAATGTCATATTAAATTCATATTTATTTCATTTTATTCAAAGTTTTTTTTTAGTTTGCAAAAACATCTCAACATACTCCACAAAATTCAAACTCTTTTGCTTATTAACTAACATCTCAAATCGTGACAGCAGATCTTTTCGTGCTTTTGCTTTGGCAGAGCTGCTGTGCAGATGTTGCATTGGCCGAAGTGTGTGAGGCCACAGATGTAGATAATATCCAGCACATATGTTGAGTCAGAATGAAGCAGAGTTTCTCTGTGATTTACCCATCATGTGTCTTAGAGCTTCAGAGCCTCTTTAATCAACTGCGTAAAGCCTCCCACTAACCTGAGCGCTCGCGGCCTGCTGTTTCTGTGTATGTCAGGGAACATCAGACCTCTGATCACGGAAGCACCACGTTCGTCTGAGAGCGAGAGACATGCAGCTTATGTTTTGATCATGTTTTGTTAGACAATGGAGTTTGCCGATTTATCTTATACTAACAAGTTGTCTGGGTGTAAGCATTTAACAATGGGTCGTATTATAGAGGATTCTCAATTATTTGGTTTGTTTTGAATTTCTCTTTTTTTACTACTTTGTGATTAACTATTACTGCGTTGCTGTTGTCATTCGTTTCACGTTTTAATGTATGTGCCTTTAACTAAATAGTTGCTTTAAGTTTTTTAATGACCTTTAAAAATGAAAGTAACAGAAAATATAAAATGAACAACATATTTTATAATGTAATTTTATATTTATTATATATATATACACAGTAAGTATATATATATATATGATTTTGTTGTCGTTTGTTTTGTTTTGTTTTAAAAAAGGAAATTAAACGTATTAAACCACTGATATTATTCAATAGAAATAAAACTAATAAAAATGACAAAAGCATATTACAAAATTAACTCAACTGAAATACTAAAAATACTATAACTAAAAATATTAAAATAACAGCTTGAAAAATAAAATGTATATTATATAAGTTACTATATCTATAGACTATTAAAAGCCTAAAATAGTATTTAAATAATGCAAAAAACTGTGATCATAATAAATTCATACTTCTTTTTTCAACGCTTTGAAAGTAATATTAAAATGAACTACTAACTAATAAATAATTATTATAATCATTAAGTTTTTGAACAGAAAGATTTTTAATGTTTTTTAAATAATTCTCTTCTGCTCACCAAGCCTGTATTTATTTGATTCAAAATACAGCAAAATAATTAATATTGTGAAATATCTTTTACTATTTGAAATAACTGATTTCTGTTTGAATATATTTTAAAATGTAATTTATTTCTGTGATCAAAGCTTAATTTTTAGCATAATTACTCCAGTCTTCAGTGTCACATGATTCTTCAGAGATCATTATAATATGCTGATTTATTGTTCAAGAAACATTTTTTTTTTAATTATTATTATTATTAGCAATATTTAAAACAGCTGAGTACTTTTTTTTTCAGGATTCTTTGATGAATAGAAAGAGCCAAAGATCAGCAGCTTTTGTAACATTATACACTGTGCCATTCAAAATCTTGGAGTCAGTTTGTTTTTGTTGTTATTTATATTGCATATTGTAATACTTTTATTTAGCAAGGATGCTTTAAATTGATGAAAGGTGATGATGAAGACATTTATAATGTTACCAAAGATTTCTATTTCAGATAAATGCTGTTCTTCTAAACGTTCTATTCATCAAAGAAACCTGAAAAAAAATTCTACTCAGCTGTTTTGAACATAATAATAATAATAAATGTTTTTGAGCAGCAAATCAGAATTTTAGAATGATTTCTGGAGGGTCGTGTGACTGGAGTAATGATACTAAAAATTCCGCTTTAAAATCACAGGAATAAATTACATTTCATAATATATTCAAATAGAAAACAGTTATTTTAAATAGTAAAAATATTTCAAAATTTTACCGTTTTTGCTGTACTTTGGATCAAATAAATGCAGGCTTGGTGATCAGAAGAGACCTCTTAAAAAAAAAAAAAAAAAACCTTACAAACTTTTGAGTTTGATAGCGTGTATATAAAAGAGTGGCTGACTATATCTAGATATTTCACTAAAAATAAAATTAAAAGTTTTTTGCACAAATTTTAAAGAAAAAGTTTTCACAGCATAATGTGCTTAATCTTCATTCAAAAATATGTTTTTTTTTTTTGGTCTTTTATGACCCAGAAACTATTATTAATAAATAATATAACTAATAATATCACCCTGAGAGTCAAAACGGGAAAATAATATAAAAACAAAAAGAGCAACTGGATGGTTGAGTTCTCGTTAAACATCAATAGATTAATCACCGGCAGGATTGCTTAAGCATGTGGGTGAGTGTGTGGGCGAGCGAGAGAGAGACTGCTAGTGTGTTCATAGTGAAAGTGACTTGCTACAACACTACCTTTTTTTTACCATATGCAAATTCCCAGTAACCCACCTGGCGTGAAAATAAGCCAATCAAAGCAGCAGGAAGCAGACAGAATAAAAATCCTGATTGGTGAACGAGGTTGCACTCTGTCACAGGAGTTTGGCAGGCCTAAGCAGTGTCACAGGTACACAACGCAACCTCTCCATTAAACTCTAATCTTCTCTCCCATACAGACGCTGACAACTTTAGAAAGAGAAGAAAGAGACATTTAACTCTGAACCAGAAGCAGTCTGCCAGGATCACATTCAACATCTCTGGTGAGACACTTTAATTCTCTTTGACTCTCATTCACTCATGCACTTCGGTGACGATGCAAAACTATTTTAATCATACAATAGTTGTAATATATCTGAAAATCCCAAAATAATTCAAATGTTGTGCCATTTGTTTCCCTTACTTTTACTTTAGGCAACTTTTTTTTTTTTTTCAGCATTTGCTTAAGCATGTTATACTTTAACTTGCATACATGTAGTATTCTTAAAAATCAAGCAGGCTGTTTATTTATGTGTTATTTTAAATAAATGCACATTAAACCAGTTCTAAAAATCAAGAACTATTTGGTGTCACATTGAAAATGTTAAACTCAAAAAAACGATTTTAAAAAATGCAATAAGAAGTGCACGTTTTTTAGGTTTAAAATATAAAACAATATATAGATATACTGTTTAAAATGAATATAAAGCACTTTGTGGTCATCATAAAGTAGTGGACTTGACTTGAACGTCGTCTAAGTTGGGACTAGTTAATAAACAGTTGCTAGAATTGCTTAAAAAAGATGGCGAAGTTACTTTTATGAAAAGCATCATTTGTTTGCAGATGCCACTTGGTTTGATTGTTTGATGCAATGACATTCATACATTTGTAAATGTCCAAATACTCTTTGGGGCCGCTGAAACTTGGAAACACTTTGCATACTGTGTACAACACATACAAATTGAGTGTAAATGGCCCGTATTTCTCCGTAACTGATAGGTAAAGGAAGTTGATGGCCTGTAGCCCAAAATGTTTGGTCAGTTACTTTAAGGAATGTGATAAACACCAAAATATGTGTTTATTGTTTTCTTTCCTCATACATTACACCATCACCATAGTAACACACCAGTCTGGGATGAAATGCATCAGATGGGTTTCATAATGCTGGAAAGAATCTGGCAACCTGCTTTTCCAGTTAAAAGAAACAAAGAGTGATTCATTAGTCATCATTTGATTTTTGAATAATCTTTCCATTGAAATAAAAAGTAGATTCATATCATTATTCTAGATAAATGACGACCATGATTACGCAGAATGTCCATTCATATTCGGAAATCTGTTTAAATTAATTCATTTTAGTAATTGCTTTTTAAATTAAAGTTTAAATGTTATTTTAAGCAACTTAGAGTTTTTATTATTATTATTATTATTTATATATTCATAAAATATTTATGAATAAAAAATCAAGAACTATCTGATAGGAATATTTGGATTAGAGCAAACTGAAAATGTTAAACTCAAGAAATTAATTCCTACGTTTTAGTAATTACTTTTTTAATTGAAGTTTAAAGGTTATTATAAGCAACTTAGTGTTTTTTATTATTAATATTATTGTTGTTTATATATTCATACAATATTCTTATAATTATTAATGGATAAAAATACGTATTCAAGAACTATTTGATAGGAATATTTGGATTAGAGCAAACTGAAAATGTTAAACTCAAGAAATTAAAAGAAAAAAAAAGTGCGCTAATCCAAATCATTTTAATGTGGGAGGAAGGCTACTAAGTTTTGGTTGAACGCTGAATGCTAAGTTTTTAATTTCCTTTGTTTGCTCTTGGTGTGAACATTAGTCTATTGTTAGCATAGCTCCCCCCAGTTTTACACACTTTCCATAAAATGTTCTGCTAGGTCATCTTCGGATCAATAAAAAGACAAATATAGGTCAGATTTCAAGTAGGAAGTTTGCTAGTGGAACAGATAACACAGATACGTTGTTCCCATACAGCTTCATACACTAACGTATAAGAGAATTTTCCAGAGTTGACACCAAACTAAACAGGTTAACAACCGTTCCAAGGAATGTTGATAAACTCAGTTCTTGTAAATAATGTCTACTACTGCTACTATCACTTGACTGAATCACATTTTTATCATGTGTTTTTTTTTTTTACGTTCATATCCTGTTGTTTCTTTGCATAATATGACTGTTATCTGATTTTTTTATATCTATTCCAAAACCTAGCGAAGTCTTCACCTCGTTCACACTAACAGCAACTTGAAGTGTCAAAACAACCATAGGTACGACCTTAGCAAAAGTTGACATTGATGATATGATTTGTGAAAGTCCAGTTATGCAACAAAATTGAGAAAAATCTAGCTTTATGCAAATGAGCAGCATCCTGATGGGACAACCAATAGGAATACACTGGAGATCACGTGGCCCATGTCATGTGAGATACTGTAGTTGAGTATAGGCTTTTATGTTAACATTAAATGTTACTTTTTGCAGATAGAATAAAATATTGTCTTATTTGTAACCAGCCGTACGTCTCATTTGAGCACACAAATAACATTAGAAAATCCAATGCGACATAAAGCAACATCTCAAACCTCATGGAACCTCATAAATGACAATTTTGTAACAGTCAACATAAGCAGCAACCACAAATTTTTTTTTGCATTTTTAGCATGTCACCACTCAAGCATACAAATTCATAGCACAAACTAATGTTGCATTACATATTTTTGAATTTTAAAAGCGTGTTTACAATAAACATTTTTTCTTGTGCTGAAAAATTCCACCATCTTGGATTTTTCATTGAAGTTATGAGTTATCATAGGAGGCTGTAAAATGAAGTTGCATACCTTTTGGAACAAGGTCTATAATGCCCTGAAACTAGGTTTTTAAATGATCATGGAACAGCATTATTTTATAAAGTTCAACAGACAAACGTTTCAGGATACTTGATTGGGATTCGATCTCGCTGATGTTTTTCATTGAGCTCCTCTGTACTAAAACTGTACGAAAAGTTACTTATGCAGTATAGCTTTCAGCAAACCTGTAACTCACAACACAGATGCATTCACAGCGTTAGATGATTTTAAAAAGTGCTTTGTATAACGCCGATCACATGATCATATAAAACAAGGTATGACTGCACCATTGATCCAACTGTTAAACTGAAGGACAGGTGGACCTTTTGTGTATGCAAAGCAGTTAGATACACTAACACATTCCTGTGCAAATGTGTCTGCATGTGTGGTTGAGTGCGGCACGAAAGACACCTACGCAAAATTCACCCCCTCCCTTTACCCCTTCGAACATACAAGACCTTTGTTTTCACTCGCTGATCATAACTGTAAACTGGTATAACGTCTACACTTAATTACATGTCCATTTTTGGCACAGTGTGTATGTTTACTATTACAAAAATGTCGTCAAGTGTGCTCTTACTCTCCCATGCAATAATTTTTATAAACATTGTGATAGTAGGAAGGGAGTTTGATGGTGCATTGTAAGGCTTTGGGCTATGGGTTGTTGGGTCAAATCCCACAAGGAACAAGCTATAAGGCATCAACTTTGTGCCTGAGGCTAAGTTGGACTTTTCTAGAGCATTGAATGAAAGTTTCAGAACTGTCTCTGGTTATGTGGCAAGAAATAAACTTTCCTTTCCATTCCTTTCAGTAGCACTGGATCATGGTCCTTCAGGCCAGCGGTGTCATGAGTATCCCAGCTACTGTGAGTGTTGATAACCAGCTACCTGCTTCCTGGACAACCCACTACAACTGCACTGATGGTAAAGTTTTTTTCTTGTCTGGAACAGCAGAGTCTAAGAAGGTGCACTTGTGATTATTCCACCATCCAGTACAGATTTTAGGTTGTAGGTTTTGTTTCTAATCTAATCAGCCGAGACTTTTCTGGCAAGTTAATAATTTACTCTAGTCACTGCTGGAGTTACTAGGTTATCAGTTGCATGCACTGGGGACCATGTACAGATAGTGAAAGTGATTCACACTTATCTATAAACCATGTGCAGTACTTTTATTTACACTTTTTTACAGTGTGTAACTGAATGATAAGACTAGTTTAGCTGTTCGGCAGCATATATTGTGTTTTGGATGTTGGTCCCCACATGTGATGCTAGTGTGCTAGAGTGCTCTAGACTAGAGGTCTTCAACCCTGCTTGGAGACCAAGTATCCTGCAGAGTTTAGTTCCAAGCTTGAACCAGTTAATCGAGGTCTTCAAGACTGCTTGAAAATCATGGGAAGGTTTGTTGAAGCAGGTTGTAAATAAACTTTGCAGGATGAGGGGTCTCCAAAAGCAGGGTTGAAGACTTTTGCTCTAGCGATACAAGCAAGACTTCCTTAAACAACCTGCTTCAACAATGACCTTTCTAGTCAACCAACTTCACCGGAAAACTTTGCTAGGAACACTATGATTATGCTGGTCCGCAAGCTTGAATAGCTCCCAGTCAGGTGTGCGTTTCCCAAAAGCAACTGTGGTTGCAAGTTCCGTTGTTAACAGTAGAGTTCAATAGAACTTGTGAGCAGTGTTGGGCAAAGATACATCAAAATGTATTTTAAAATAAAATGCCAAATACCTTCATTTTAAGGGCAGCCACACCATGTATCAAAATAAACTACTGTATTGTTATATTTTTAAAAATACTAAAATATACTTTTACAAGGGAGCATAACATTTCTTTGCAAACCTTCCATCAATTGCCTGTTTGATCTGTCTGACAAGTAAACAATGTTTGATAGCAACCGCTTTTCTCTGCCCGAGCCATGCCATAAATCTGGCATATACAACCAGTTAACAGATCAAATATTCACATATCCCTTTAATCTCCCAGATGAAGGTTAATTTTAAAGTAACCAACAGTTTAATTTTAACAGTTTGCGAATGACTCATAATTGTATCCTAATTTAGTTACTTGGTGTTTGGTAACAAAGGGCCTGCTTTGCATCAGCAACACTGACTCAGTGACAAACAAGTCATTCATAAGAAGACAATGATGGCACCTGTATTCAAAGCAACTAGTTTCTAACTTAATCATTTGATTGTTAATCACAACTAATAAACAGCTACTTCAATTAGGGTACAATATTCAGCAATCAAATATTTATCATTTATCATATCAATCATTGGACAGTGCACCCCAGCTTGTAACAGTTTTACTTCACTCTGGTCCAGTTAGTATTTTTATCTGGGGCCCTCTAGATAGACCAACAAGTCTTTCTCGTGGTCAACCAACTTCACTAAAAAAGCCAAACTTGACTTGCACCAACCAGCATAAATCAGGTTTCAGTAGGGACATTTACTAAACCCTTTTTGAAAACTGATCCACAGTGACTTCCAGTTACATGAGCCGGCTCTGGTCTCAGGATCTTCACCCACAAAACTGGACCAAGTACCAGGTGTGGGAATGGCTCCAACAGACGCTGGACATGCACCAAATCGATGCCACCAGCATTCCCTTCCAGAACTTTGACCTTGACGGGAGGCAACTGTGCAACATGAGCTTCCAAGACTTCACCCGAGCGGCCGGATCCGTAGGTTCCATTCTTTTCCAGAGCCTGACTGACCTCAAGTGGAATGGTAAGATCCAGAAGTAGTAGAGGTTGCATTTTACCTCTGTCTACCCTTCCAACCCTGAACAAGATGGTTAATGTGATTTTGCCATGTTCCTGGATCAACAATCTTGTTGGTCCTGGATCAACATTGCTGTCAACCAGTTATCAGATTTTAAAGGGTTTAAGAGTTGACATTGAGTTAGCACTTCTCGTCGATCTTCAGCTTCCTTCTGACGGTGTATGTTATGATTTGGCTTTGTGTAGGGATAGGGTTTGGCTTTCAGTTGTTTGCTATAGGAATGTCGTTTCATACAGGATGATAATCAAGGTTGGAGCCATAGCCTATAGCATGGTCAAAGCCTTTGGATAACCAAGCTTGTGGTCTTTTCCCAGTTCCATTCTGCTCTTTCCATTCCAGTCGTTTCCTGTCTCTCTTCGACTGTCCTATTAAGCCAGAAAGGCCAAAAATATTATTTTTTTAGGATTGTAATCCTAGAACCTGTACTAGTTGGTAAAATCACATTGGCTGATCTACAGATTCTTTGTCCATCTTGCCTTTAAGATAGTATTGTTGTTGAGCTAAATACTTGCAATCAAACAGTTAAACATTTTATCGAATACAGCGTGGTTCATACTTTTCACACCCAGTAGAAGCATTATTTTGTGGCAAAAAAATATTGTTGGTTATAAGGGATTCTCATAAGCATGAGCTTGGAAAGTCCAGTCATTAAGCATGTGTCCCTCTTGTATGGTATAGTACGTAGGAATTGAGCAGTCCATTTCTTTCTAAATAAGTAGTTGTCATGAAAAATTTCCCCCTTAGATATTCCCATGAAAATGTTTTTAGAGAAATAAATTATGCAATGTATTACACATTTTCATGTACTATGCTATAATAAATCCAGGAGGGTGTTGCTAACAAGTCAGTGCTATAAGTTTGATACACTTTCCATTACAGTGCATTACTTAACCTAATAAAATCCAGAAAAACCTATACAGGTGACATATGAGAACTGTACCAACAAGTTAAGCTGGTTTAAGACAACATGATGCGGGAGTGACTTGGAAATTTGATGGTAGTCGTGGCAAAACGTACTCTGTTATTGAGACATAATTTCTCTTTTTTGTCTTTTCTTATTTAATGTCTCACAGGTCAGTATGGTCAAACGGATATGTTTACACCAGGGGACATTAAAACAGAAATAGAGAGTAAGTAACCACACACAAAGTAAAACGAAAGGATCTTTTGGTTTCATTTCAATCCTTTTAGCATAAAGTTCACATAAAGTCAATGACTTAACATCGACCCACATCTACTGCTGAAAACAGAAGTTTACAGATTCTCTTGAAATAACTGTAGACTTTTCATATCACGATTTTGTAACCAAGTACTTCAATTTTCTCAGCAGATTTCCCTTGTTCAATCCTCCCCTTTAAGGAAGAAACCAACTTTTACAACACTTCAGGTACCTGTGAAATTACTCAATGATTTTAATTCATTTTTTATTATTTGTTTATGTATTTCCTGTTAAAACAAGGTGATTATTTATTTAACCTGTTGGTTTGACAATATTGTGTCATATGTTCTCTTTCCTAAGAACTGTTTGACATCAAAAGCTCATTCCAGCCCAACACCATATTATCCTCACCAGCTCCGTCAAGCCCAGGTAAATGATCTTAATTTGAATTGTCCTAAATCTAATCCTAAAAGCAGCATTCTCTTTGCTTCCTTCCATATAGAAAAGTACTATGCCAGTACCATGGCATGGGGATTGTGTTTGAAGGTAATACCATGGTAAATGTCCAGAAACATTGGTACACTCTCAGAAATAAAGGTACAAAAGCTGTCACTGGGGCGGTACCTTTTCAAAAGGTACATGTTTGTAACTAAAGGGTCCATTTTGGTACCTTAAAGGTACATATTAGTACTTAAAGTGTACATATTTGAACCTAATAGGTACAAAAGTGTACCTTTTGAAAAGGTACCGCCCCAGTGACAGCTTTTGTACCTTTATTTCTGAGAGTGTAATGTTTAAGGTTATCGCATTTTACATTGCAAGGACATTGGTTCAATTCCCAAGGAATGCATTAAATGATAAAAAAAAAACATGAATGAATGCAGTGGAAGTTGCTTTGAATAAAAGCATTTGCAAATGCATAAATATATCTGTTTTAACACACTTGCAAATAAATTTTTTTATAGACAAAGGTTTATAGTTATAAAACAATGCCACTTGCCCGGGTCTCTTTGCTGAGTTCTTCCCAAATCCAAAAAGGTTCGCTGCAGGCAAATAGGACTGAGATCAGGCCAATTAGATAGTCACGCAGTGCTGTTGCAAAGCTACTGATACGAATGAAAATCTTTACAGCCCACCTACAGACATTTAAACAACACAGTTAAACATAGGAACTAAAAATACATATGCATTAACTAGTGCACTTCCTGAATAGGTTTTCCTCCATTCCCATGAATGGATTGATTTTGAAACTGATTTTTCTTTTGTTCCATGGAACATGAAAAGTCCAATACATGAATACTGACTACAAAAGTACCCTTGAAATAGTCTAAATCTTCAAAAGCCAAAGTTGAAGTTATTATTCACACATTTTCCATGAAAAGATACATGAGCTGTCCCTTTAACAGCAGTGGTTTCATTTTAATTTTCTCATTTCAGATCCCAAGCGGTCACAAGTCAAAAGACACAGTGAGTTGAAATTTTCACATATTACTTCCCTAAAGGTTTTTTTTTTTTCTGTTAATGTGTCCTGAACTTCACCCGGCGGTTGTCTTTAGAGAACCTGACAGCAGCGCATACCGAAACCTCTGGCACGTGGATGTCTTGAAGCTGCTTTAGATTCCATCTGTTTCTCATCTAACAACGTTCACACAGTCTCATATTTCCACAGACCCTCGTGGGACGCACCTGTGGGAGTTCATCCGAGACATTCTCCTGAACCCCGAGCGCAACCCCGGCCTGATCAAGTGGGAGGATCGCTCCGAGGGAGTTTTCCGCTTCCTTAAATCGGAAGCTGTGGCTCAGCTTTGGGGCAAGAAGAAGAATAACAGCAGTATGACCTACGAGAAACTCAGTCGAGCGATGAGGTAACATCTTCCCTGGAGTTTTGCTTTTAAACTTTTTAAAGGACTCAAATCAGTATTCTGAGCTTCTCACATGTTTCTTTCTCTCCAAAGGTATTATTATAAACGAGAGATCCTGGAACGGGTGGATGGACGTAGACTTGTCTATAAGTTCGGCCGAAACGCTCGAGGCTGGAGAGAGTCTGAGAAGTGAAGGACTTTGTCTTCACGTGTAGCTTCCAAGTGAAACCTGTATTTATAACATTATAGCCATTTGAGTTGTTTTTTGAAGTACTTGTCTGTCAACTTGTTATTATTTGATTATATTTTTAGATGCTCTTTACATTGTTTACATTACAAATGTACCATTATTTTATATGCGTTTGACTCTGAAGGCATAACTGTTTTTGTATCAACTGTGCGAAGCTGGTTAACTGGCTTTTGGAAATGAGAAACCAACTCCAGCTTTGCTTTTAAATAGCTTCATTTGTCTTGAATGCAGGGACCTGTTCATAAAGTAGAATGAACTCAGTTTAGAGTAGACACCCTGGTAAAACAGCAAAGGAGTTGGAACGAAGGACTAAGATGTATAAAAACAAAAAGCACTAGCTTGTGGTCTTTATTGATGTGGCTGTCAATGTACATCATGAACCACAATGTAAAGTTTTTATCAATGCTTGTTTATAGGTTGTGTATTTTATAATTAAAGTTATTTAAAAACAAATAAAAGAGGTTTTAAACACTAAATTAAGGTTTTGTTTTGTATTTATTTTCTTTTCTATTAATCGAATTGAAATCGTGCCAGATTTAGACAAGATGGCAACTAAAAAATTAGCCCACAGATGTAATTTTATGCTTTTCTATGAATCTAATAATTATATGATTCTTAAACATGTAGTATATTTATATATGTCAAATATATAATTAAATATATTAAATCTATAATTATACAACCATATATATATAGTTTAGAATTTATAGTTATATAAATATAAGTATTTAATATATTCATATTTTATTATGTTTATATATCAATATTATATAAAAATATGAAATATAATAATATAAAACATTACATTTATTTATTTCTTTATGCAAATGTGAACATTTCTTATATTTGATTTTAAGATTTGAGTGGCTGATTTCATGTCGTTTTGAAATTTCAGTCGGAGGACACCTGAGAATCCTAGAAAGAATATAATTACATGCAAAAGTTATATTCACTTCAACATTTGTGAGACCGAGCTGAGTAAAGGGCACTTTCTAAAATGACTCGTCACAGAAAAGATGAATTTCAACCTGATTGAACCAGTGACCAATAATGTCCCTGAGTGTTCGGGAACGCCTCATCCCTTCACACACAGGAACAATGCTGGACGTCAAGCTAGTCTTTTATTTTCCTTTTTGTTGCTCGGATGGCAATGATAGCTAATGATTTGCAGCAGCTGTGGCCAAAGATGTTGTCAGTGCTGAGTTATGTTAGATAAGACGAAATGCCAGCGAGTTAATTGTTCCACCGTGCGTGTCACGGCCACAGTGCTGCCACCTCCGGACAATAGATAAACGGCTCCCTGCTGCTCCGTGAGATAAGAGCCGCTGACACTCTCTGGCCTCTCTCTTTGTTTTCCTGTCTGATTTTTTCATAGGCAAATCCCTCTCTCAGCTTCCAACTCTTTGCCATCACTTTCTGGAGTATTATGCTTCTTTTCACAAACGCGATTTCACAGGGATTTATTTAGATTTTTTCTTAATCCTTATCTTTATCCGCACCCACAAAATTTGCCACTGCATGGTTGTGCTATCTCTCCATTCCCTATCTGAGACTATGAAAACGGGCTCCTATCACGGAAGGGGACCTGTAAAACAAAACACAGCAGCTGCAAATATGGGAATAACTGAAGCGTTGCTGCTGGAGTGAGCAGTGCTTGTCAACAAGTTTATTATGTGTAGATAATCCACTTAAAACAATATAGTTCCTGTAACTGTAACTAAATCCCAAACCTTCAGCTAAGGCATTTTGTCACTAATGCTAGTCTAGTACCAGTGTTTTCAATCCAGAGACACCTGGGGGACTGAGAAGGAACGGCAGGGCCTCAGTGGAAAAGACATACTGTAATAAGAATTGTCTTTAAATATTTTCTTTTAAATCAGCATTATTTTTGTATTACTGAAATGCTAATATAGTTGCATTTGTTTAATATTTAAATATTTAACGTTTTCGTTTTTGTTAAAGTTTTAGTAATCTTTATTTGGTAACACTTTATTTTACGGTGTCCTTGTTACACATGTTACATGTACTTACTATTATAATAACAAAAAAAAAAAAAATTATGCATAATTACATGCAAGTAACCCTAAACCCAACCCTAATCCTAACCTTAACCATATAGAAAGTACATAGAGTTAATTAATATTACTCAGTACTTAAATATATAATTACAAGTACACTTTAAAATAAAGAGTAATCCTTTATTCATTTATTTTACATATAGCTTTAATAAATGTTTTATTTTTAGTTTAAGTTATTAACTATATATATATATCTTATTTCAGTTACCATTTATTTTAATTGAAGTACCAAAAAATGTTTTTTTATGTTTAAGTTTTAAGTTTTCGTCAACTGTAATATTTCTGATATGAAAAACTAATCATGTCACAATATTTTTCATTATGGTTCATTCTGTTAATTGTTAACTGATGTTTGTTGTTGTTCGTTAACTGCTTATTAATATTCTATTGTTCATTTATGTTCATTCATAATGCTATATTATCATCCCCAAATGCATTTTTTAAAATATTAATTTATAAAAATGTATTTTGATACATGTATAAATGTATCAAATATTAATCATTACAATTAAGTATTAATGCATAGCAATTATGGCCAACAGACTAATAAATGCTATAAAAATACTGTTCGGTAACATCTATAACCTTATTAGAAAGTTCTGTTATTAAAAAATGTGTCTATGCGAGTGAGTTTGTAAAGATTTAAAAATCAATTGGTGTTGGTGAATAATTTGGGGCTATGAAAGGAGCCTTTGGTTCAAAAAATGATTGAGAACCCCTGATCTAATACACATACTGCGCATAAAATGTAACGTTTCTGCATGAAATCCATGGATAGCGCACTCAAAGGCCGTGGCATGGAGAGAAAAGAGGCTGAGGTAGAGCAAATGAGTATGTCTGACAGTGTCTCATCTTTCACACTGTCTGCTGTTAGACTGAGCAGGAAAAATGTAAAAATGAAAGACAGCCAGCTGTTCGGTGCATGTCACAACACACTGTTTGGCCAAATCACGGGAACGACATGCTAATATATTCATAGCTAGGCCAAGGGTTGCACCACATACCTGACAGATTCATATTTTTGGCCCAAAAGAAAGTTGCATACATGGTCTAATCTAATTTAATGCATAAATAGACCTACTTTTCTTATAGCCTATACTTAACAAATTTTTTTCTCTTGCTTTAAAGATGTTTTTAAGGATATTTTTAAAGGAAAGCGAGACACAGCTCATCAATTTCACCCTAAATAAGGTCTTTATACGTCGAATGAGATAGCATTAGCATTCTGTTTTACATGCTTAAAGGACCCAATATCTCAAAACACTACACTGATTATGAACCTATTTGAATGTGCCATGTGTGTTGTACTCAGACGTTTCATTATTTAAAGCACCTTGATCATCAGATGCAGCATCCAGAACAGGGAAGTGATGGCAGATAACCATAGGTAGCCAATAAAGACAGCGGCAACAGACGGGTGTCTATCAGCTGATCTTGGATCAGACGAGGCTTTGTGCTTGTTCTATGTAGTCTGGATCCATCTTATCGTTTTGCTTCGCATTCAAAAACTCCTTTGAGGTTTCAAATGAGGTGCATTAGTTTGGCTGATGGCAGAACCCAATCGCTAGGTCTACATATTTTGTGTGTCAGTCATGATGTAGCCTACAAAGTAAAAATGTTTTACGTTTTGCCTGTTTAGTTTATATCAATGGCCTTCCTCTTAACATACAATTAGAATGATTATTAAAACTTATTTGATGTGAACAGCCCTTAAAGGGTTACTCCAAACCAAAATGAAAATTTTGTCATTAATCACTTACCCCCATGTCGTTCCAAACCCGGAAAAGCTTCGTTCGTCTTCAGAACACAGTTTAAGATATTTTGGATGAAAACTGGGAGGCTTGTGACTGTCCCAAGTTAATAACACTGTCAATGCCCAGAAAAGTATGAAAAACATCGCCAAAATAGTCCATCTGCCATCAATGGTTCAATCTGACTGTTATGAAGCGACGAGAATACTTTTTGTACACAAAGAAAATAAAAATAACAACTTTATTCAACAATTCGTCTCATCTGCATCAGCATAGAGCCATTTTGGAGAATATCCGCTGGACGCGAACTGCGTACGCTGTTCTGTGTCAGCCGCACCACACGGATACACTGTTTTCGTTCCAATCATAGAACAGCGTGCGCTATTTGTGTCCATGCACCCAAAATGGCACTCTACGAATAGTCGTTATTTTTATTTTCTTTGTGTACAAAAAGTATTCTCGTCGCTTCATAACAGTCAGATTGAACCACTGATGGCAGATGGACTATTTTGGCAATGTTTTTCATACTTTTCTGGGCCTTGACAGTGTTATTTACTTGGCAGTCAATGGAACAGTCATCCAAAATATCAAATTATGTTCCGAAGACGAACTAAGCTTTTACGGGTTTGGAACAACATGGGGGTAAGTGATTAATGACAAAATTTTCATTTTGGGGTGGAGTAACCCTTTAACCCTACTAAAAAAAAACAAAAAACAATAGAAGCCCAATAGAAACCATAGAAACCACAGAAATTCTAATGGTTTCCATTAAAATACCACTATAAATCCATTAGCTTTTTCCAGTAAAACCATTACAAAATTCCTTTTTTGTAGTGTGTTTTGGGCATTTTTCCAATAGGATTTAACATCCCACCAATAGAATCCATCACATACCAGTAGACACCATTATAGTTTCCATTAAAACCAATACAATTCCCATTATAACCATTAAAACCATTACATTTTCTATTGTGTTTTGGGTCAAAATAAATGAAGTCAAAATATTATTCACTGGGACTGAATCAACCCCGAATTAGGTTATATCAAACATCTGTATTTATTTACTCACCCTTATGTCCATGAAATATAAAATGAGATTTATTTAAATTGAAAATGTTGTCATTCGTCCAAACTCTGCGCGTGATGATAAGACGTAGTGATGGTGGACTCACGATCGACTCGTTCTTTTGAGTCGGATCTTTTGAGTGAAAAGTTCGATTCGCCAAACTGCTCTGATTCATTGATGTTTCGGACTGATCCGATTCTAGAGTTCAACTCACGATAAAACTATCGTGTCAGATGAGATTATGACTTTATACATTATCTTGAATATAGCGCGTGCGTACAAGCTACCAGCACAGAGGCCAATTTTCTTCATAAAGTCATTTATAACATGCTAGTGAGTAGATGACGAAAGAATTTGCATTGTGAGGGAACGACAACTACACCTTTTCACTTTTTTAAGTGAGCCTACAGAAAAGTGGTAAGCATCTGTATTTGTTCAGTAAATTCATTCATGTTATAGGCCTATTTACTTAATGTGTCAATATGCTTTTCACCTACTTAGTGTATACAGTGAAACTTTATAGGCATACTTCCTGCTCAGGTATCACACTTGTTTAATTAATCTATTTTTATTGTATTTTTGTTAAAGCTTTTTTAAATAAATTATCAAACAACACAAAACACCATGTAGTTTATGGGCTACATTTGTTCTTGACTTGTACAACACATTTTATTCATGTAGAATCTCATCACATTTTTTGTAATTGAAGTACTCATGACAAATGATTGCACACTAAACAGGTGAAACCTGTGCAAAGAAACTTCAGTTTCCTTTAAAAGTCTCATACCACTAAGAGGGGTTTCCCCTGCATGCTAGACTCAATGGCACTAACCCACCATGCAAATATTAACAGCAGCACCAGCCCTACTTATTTCCTGGTCCAGAATCTTTGGGAAAATCAACTAAATGTTTGTTATACAGAACCGAAAATAAAAGTGACACTACTAAATCGACTAGAGGTATGTCCCCCCATAATATTCAAGGTTTAAAGGCTGATAAAAGTATAAAAGAAATGTTTAACAAACAGTATTGTTACTGAAACTACGTCTTGGATTGGTTGACTAAATGTATTGTATTGTTATTCTTGAGCTAGTCACCCAAAGAGTGTTTGACGGTAACCATAATACACTTTAAAAACCTTTATTAAGTGAGTCACAAATGTTTGAGGCAATCACACAAAGGTTGAAATTCACACATTGCTGACTTGATACAATAGAACAGACAAACTCAGTCAGTGAGTCATCAGTAAATGGTGTGAATTTGCACCCATTTGGAGATTGTATGCTGTTTAAAAAGAAACAAGTGAATAAGATACTGTAGACATTGGCAGTGAAGAGATAAAGATGAAGTGTGAAAGTTTTTTTCTCTGTTTCTGTCCTAGAAAACAACAAATTTGAGAGGACAAGGGGTGTTATTTAATTTTATGTAACAATTTATTCATATAACTATTAAAGGACACTTTATTCAAGATGATTCAAATATGTTCACAGAAACACTAACAAATGTGAAAAACTGCAGTCCCATGGTGTCTTTTTTTTTTTTTTTTTTTGTATATGAAAAGTTGTCTTTCTTCTCTTCGTTATATAAAATATCCAAAATGCAGCTGTTTCACCACTATCAATTTATAAATAAAGGCAAGTGAAAGCATCATGCTCTTGTAAGATAAAGTTATGTTAAATTTGCATTTTTGTACCACTTTTGCTGAAATCACTCAAGCATTTACATACAAACCTTTACAAAGAAAAAAAACTATTCAAATAGCAAGGTTTTCGTTGCCTCTTTAAATTACATTCTGACAGACATTTCAAAGTACAGTTAATGCTGTTGATGTTACATCACAGACCATGTAAAGTCATACACAAATAAAAACCCTTTGATAATTAAAGGCGACAAAATATGAATGAATCAGTTAATCACTCTGAGATGTTGAGCTGTCTTGGTGTAAACAACACTTTAATGTGGAATGAGGAAGTGGTTTGTTATGGATAAATCTGATTAATTGGGGTATGTCGATTCCCTTCAATTAGTTTCATTAACTTACTGGCAATGTTACATAAAAATCAGATGTAGTGCCACGAACTATTTCAGAAATATTAACAGTGACATTTAGGTCAACAGAGCTGCACTGATGCTCCGTTTGCAACCACTAGAGGTCAGTGTAGAAACACACTGTCATCAATAAGAAAAGCGTACAAGAATACGGATAAAATCTTTGGGATTGTGGAATCTCCCCTTTTTTTTTTTTTTTTTTTTTTGTTCATGTAAATTTAAAATCCAAAACGAACTTGAAGCCATGTTTCTTTGTGATCGAAAGGTACATGTTGTTTCCATTTATTTGCATAAGTACCTGCATCCACAGGGTATACATTTTCAATGTATTGCAATTCTAACACTGTTCCACAATTCCATGTATTGTGTGTGTGTGTGTGTGTGTGTGTGTGTGTGTGTGTGTGTGTGTGTGTGTGTGTGTAGAATATGTTAATTACGTCCCAGCAGGCTTTGCAGGTTAAGGTGCTTTTTAATGTCTAAATTTATTCTCAGAACTGTCCATAGATCATCTATTAAATCTATTCATGTCTCAAAGAACAAAGACAGATGAGTTGTCGTGATTTATTTGCCATTGTTGCAACAAAATACTTCTTATAATACAAAGAGTTTTATGTAATGCCTTAAATATAAATGGAAACATGCCGCTGGTATTCAAATGAAACAGGGAACTGTTTGTAATAGCTTATATTTTGGTTTAGCAAATGCAGTGTATTGTGTGGTTGTTGGGTTTATTTGTGTTTTGTTTTGTTTTTATTGTCATGTTCCACATGAAGTGTATTTTTCAGGTTACACTTTTTATAGTGTATTTAATGTAACCCAAATTTAGCAGCTGTTGTCTTTAAGTCTCATTAAAAATCTATTAAATCCTGTTTTATTACCATTTACCATTAGGTGGCAGAAAAAAGTTATACATTTCAGTTCTTTTAAAACATCTTCAGTACTTTGTGTGTGTGTGTGTGTGTACCTGGTATTCATCACGTTATGGGGACCAAATGTCCCCACAAGTATAGTAATACCAGTAAATTTTGACCTTGTGGGGACATTTTTTAGGTCCCCATGAGGAAACAAGCTTATAAATCACACAGAATGGAGTGTTTTGAAAATCTGAAATAGCAGAAAGGTTTCTGTTAGGTGTAGGGCGATAGAAAATACGGTTTGTACAATATAAAAACTATTACGCCCATGGAGAGTCCCCACAAAAAAATGGAAACCTGTGTGTGTGTGTGTGTGTGTGTGTGTACTTGTTTATGCTACATTGTGGGGACCAAATGTCCCCACAAGGATAGTAAAACCTGAAATTTTTGACATTGTGGGGACCGGCCTGCAGCTACATCAAATACACAAATTTCTATCATACACCCCATTTTTAATTTTTTTTTTTATTAGGTTTTTAAGCTCTTCCAAAAAATGTTTATAATACAGTGTAAATACAGTGATAAAACAAATACAAAAGTTTATTTTTCCTGTCCACAAAATTCACGTTATTTAATCTATACTTCACACATAACTCACACTTATTTAATTTATTTAATTGTGTAATCGATACAGAACTTATTTTGCATTTTCACTGCTTTGTCCCAATAGTTTTTACCAAATAAAGGAGACCAAAAAAAAAATGCTGCAGGAAAATAGACAGAACAAAGAACATTTCTTATAATCTCATTGCTACACTGAGGTTTTAAAACATCAACATTATCAAGAGTTAATCGAAGTAAATTCTCTTTCTGGACTACACATTTATCATCCTCCGCAGCACGTGCCGATTCAAGTCCCGCCTTCTGCAACATGATTGGCTGGTGACAATCACACGCGCAGTCTGTGATTGGACCGTTAAGACGTCGTTCACACAGTCGCGCCAATCACAACAAACAAAGCGCAGGCCTGAGACGTGACTTTATGGTAGTCTTCACTACAAATCCCATGATTCCAATCCTCCTTTAATCGCATCATCCAGGAGCTTCTGGATCGCTCGGGTAAAGCTGGGGGATTGAAGCTGATTTTGTTTACATGATTTTTGGCTCTTCCTGAAAGCAGAAGGGCGGAACAGCGATGAAAATGGACCTAAATGCCATTATAGAGAAGATGGAAACGGGCGATCAGGACGCCGCACTGACAGCTTTACAGACCTTTAATAAAGAGGTATATATAAGATGCATATAAATCAGGACTGTTACAATGTGATGCATGTGAATATGTGCCTGTTTTATGCATATGAAAAGTGTTTTTTGTTTAATACAATAACAGATATATATTTTTGTAAATATTGCATATTTTAGAGTTCACTGCATTGTGACATTTGGTTGTTACAAATAGTCCTCTGTTTTGTAAATATTGCATGGGGGAAAAAGATATCAGTGAGCTTCCTTGATCAGAATAATACATTATGTTTCAAATTATGCAAATACATACTAATTTCACTAGTAAAGGATATAAAATGAACGTCATTTACCTATATAGCTGTAGATATTTATCAAGAACGTTATGTTTTTGCGTAATATTACACAAACAGGAATAGAGAGAAATATCATATTCAAATAAAGAATAGAATAAGTACCAGTGGGTTTGTTCATATTGTCAATTATCATATTGTTATCCTGAGAGGCATTCAGAAATCCATAGCTTGAATAAAGTTGCTCTGTCAACAGTAAGGCAGACCTTTACTCAACTCCTCTTAAAAACTTTCATTTTTATCAATATATTGTCATACTACTTAATGCACTGATGTTTGGCACTTCATGCACTGCTATGGGGGCTTTCCTCTTTATACCTAAAATCCGATCAAAAGGTTTAAAAAAACAAAACCAGACAGGCCTTTGAATTCTTGACAAATGATCCACATGGGAAATAGGTTAGTGGGTAAATTGAAATCCGAAACGATCTTATCCAAAAAGAAAGTAATATGAGTTAAAGAACTTTGTGTGACGTTGGTTGGCTTAGGACTCAAGCAACATAAATAGATTTCTTAGGCTGATCCTGATGATTCGTGAGCCGGTATCACAGAGGTTCATGCGGTTAAGCGCTCTAATCATGCTTTAGGACAGAACTGATTTGTCACTGATACATACCAAGAGATTATAAATTAATATTATAATTTGATTTAATTAGCATTATATCACTTGCTCTCCAATGGATCCTCTGCAGTGGATGGGTGCCGTCAGAATGAGAGTCCAAACAGCTGATAAAGCATCACAATAATCCACATGACTTCAGTCCATCACTTAACATCTTGTGAAGCGTAAAGCTGTGTGTTTGTAATAAACAAATCAGGCATTATGACGTTTTTAACTTCAAACCCTTGTTTCCAGGTAAAATACTAGTTTTCTGTCCATAATATTGCTTTCAATCACCGTTTACATGCAAAAAGAGTCCAAATAAACAGTTTTTAACAAATATATTGGTGGATTTTTGACAAAAGGTGATGGATTTATTCACTGGAGCAAGCATTAGACTTGTATTTTGACCAGAAGTAGCTAATGGTTTAAAGGCATAGTTCACCCAAAAATGAAAATTCTGTCATTAATTACTCACCCTCACGTCGTTCCAAACCCATAAGACCTTTGTTCATCTTCGGAAAATACAAAGTAAGATATTTACTTGAACCCCTGATGTCACATGGACTATTTTAAGGATGCCCTTGCTGTGTTTCTGTGCCTTGATCGTGGTAATATCCTTTGCTGTCTTTGATTCCATCAAAAATATCTTAATTTGTGTTCCGAAGATGAACAAAGGTCTTACGGGTTTGGAACGACATGAGGGTGAGTAATTAATGACAGAATTTTCAATTTTGGGTGAACTAACGCTTTAAATTTCCTTAATGATGATTTTCTTCATTACAAACATGCAGCTTTTTGCTTCACAAGATGTTAATTGATGGACTGGAGTCGTGTGAATTATTTGTGATGTTTTTATCAGCTGTTTGGACTCTGATTCTGACTGCACCCATTCACTGCAGAGGATCCATTGGTGAGCAAGTGATTTAATGCTAAATTTCTCCAAATCTGCTCCGATTTAGAAACATCTTGGATGACCTGAGGGTGCATACATTTTCAACAAATTTCAATTTTTGGGGTGAACTATTCCTTTGCAGTATCTTTTGTATTTGCGCATAAATGTTTGTGTTTGGATTTCACATTATGTTGTTTTTTCTCTTTTAGAAATCACAGTGTTTTTCATTTACCCCTGGGGAGGAGGAAGACAGAGAGGTAAGCCTTACTCGACATCATAATGCAAGCAGTCAGCAATTCAACCCTGAACAATGAGCTTTTTAATGCTTTGTCTAGCCGTGTTAGATACATTACTTTCAGTATTCATGAATATTCATTAATATTTCAATGCCAAAATCTTCAATTGATTTCCAATAAATATAAGAAGCTAGTGGAATCATATTTCATAGCACTGCTATTGTAATTTGTTCTTTCTTTGACTTTATATGCTTTTTTTGCTTGCATTTTTGGTAGGATGGACATTTGCAAGAGGTATATGGGTAGCTCGGTGTTTTAGATGTAGCATAGCATTAGCATAGAACCCAAAGCCTATTTCTCATTCCTGATTGGCTAATGCTAGATGAATCTGGTGTTTTGACTACGCTGTAAAACAAAGAAGGTTTTATGGTATCACATGACAGGATCATTCCAAAAATATAAAGAAATACACTTTGGGGTTTTCTAAGATGGCACTGTGTTGAGATGGATGGAGTATGTTTCATGGGAATCAATGTGGTTCAGAAACAAGCCAAACATGATATCTTTTATCTGTATGCTGTCTCATTTGAATTGCAATATTTTCCCATTTGAGCACATTGGTGAAGTTGAAATTAGTCGATCAATATGAGTTTTTAAATGGCCAATGCTAATATCTAGACCAGCGGTTCTCAACTGATGGGTCACGACCCAAAAATGGCTCACAGGTCTATACTGGTGGGTTGAGGAAAGCAGAGAAAAATCAATGCTTAATGCAATCTATAAAACATTAGTCATAAATTCATGCAAAAAATAGAATAGCTTTTAAAAAGGAGCAGAGAAAGCAAGATTTTTATTGCAGATTTGGCTATTACCATATTTCATATTTTTTAGTGTTGAGTTCTACGGTCATTCTGGTCATTCTGTTCCTAAACCGCACTTTTGCTGACCACATTTTTGCTTTTGTCTCTAATATGAACTGACATGCAGTTTTCTTCATTGCTGTTTTTGACTCTAGTCTCTTATATAAAGGCTGACCTCTGTCATTTTAATATTGTTTTAAAACATCCACTTTACAAAAATTACAGTAAATCATTTTTGCACTGAGATGTATAGACCAGTGATTTTGAAACCTTTTGATGCCAAGGACCCCCAAACATGATGACTGCATTGCAAGGGACCCTCTTTCTCTTTATACTGTGTGAGGGAAAATAGTGGGAGTGATAATATTTGTGATAATATTTTTGTTGCAATTTAATTTAATTAATTTGTACTAAAGCCAAAATATATCATTATATTTTTATCTGGAAAATATTTGTTTGAATTCAAAACTATCATTCATAAATATTTATTTATAAAATGTATTTCTATAGCACTTTTACCATAAATTGGTTAAAAAAAATTATATATATATATATATATATATATATATATATATATAATATTATTTATTTATAATTTTTGGTAAAAGTGCTATAGAAATGTTTTTTTTTAATTTCTCCTAAATTTTCTGACGCCAGTTAGTTATAAGTTATAAAGACAAGTTTTGTTGCTGTTTTAATTTAATGATAATCATTTAATTTATATGAAAACCAAAAGAAATTATTAAAATATTATTTGAAAAATATTTGTATAAATTCTAAGTAATTATTAGTACATAATTATTTCTAAAGTGTATTTTTAGATCATTTTACAATAAAACGGCAGACCCCACTTTGAAAACCCCTGGAAAAGACTGTAACTCTGTAATACTGTTATATTTGGTTATCACTGTGTGATGCCACAGATGCGTTTCAAACAGATCTAATTTTGTTCATTGCTTGACTGGGTTATGTAAGGACGTGTCACAGTTGGACTCCAATTTGGTAACTGTAAATTCTACAGTGAGACAGTTGGAGGTCTTGGCAGTGAAACACAGTCAGGGAGAATTTGAGGAGTTGTCAGTCATCCACCCATGTGTATATATAGCAAGCTGTCTTCTCTAACAATAATGAATGATCCCTCTCAGGAACTCCAGGTGTCTATTTCTACAACACACAATGTGATTCATTAAATTACCTTGGGAAGAGCGGAGAAAAAAATGGATGTAATGTTGTTATGCTGCATAAACAGGTCTCAAGTATGTTTCAAAACACAAATTCAAAGCTGATTGTTTTTAACCACATTGAATCACATGAAAATAACAGCCATGAGATTTTCTCATGAAGCCTGTAACAGTGTTTCTCAAATGGTGGGTTTCATAATAGGTCTGTTTTGATAGCGTCCCAGGCATGTAATTTTCATGCATTTTTGTAATTTATGTATTTATATGTAGTGTATTTTGAAATATAGGTTATATATTTGTATTTTTTATTTACTTGTATATCTCTTTATGAATTTATATTTAAAATCTAAAATATATGAACTACCCTTCAAATGGTTGTCAGTCAAGATTAGTTTTTTTTTTTTTTGAAAGAAAGAAATTAATACTTTTATTCAGCGAGGATGCATTGAATTGACCAAATGTCACTGTAAATAAATTTGTTACAAAATATTTCTATTTTAAATAAATGCTGCTCTTTTGAACTTTCTATTCATCAAAGAATCCTGAAAAAAAAAAAAGAATGTTTGCACAAAAATATTAAGCAGCACAACTGTCTTCAACATTAATAATAGTAAGATATGTTTCTTGAGCATTAAATCAGGATATTAGTGATTTCCAAAGGTCTGAATGATTTTAGCTTTGCCATCACAGAAATAAATGACATTTAAAATATATTAAAATAGACAACATTTACTTTAAATTGTTATAACATTTCACCATTTTGCAGTTTTTACTGTATTTTTAATCACATAAATGCAGCCTTGGTGAGCATAAGAGACTTCTTTCAAAATCATTAAAAAATTTACTAATGTAACATTATTTTATGTATTTATATTATCATTTTTACATTTTTATTTCCTTTTTTTATTTTACATTTTAAAAAGTCTTTTTAAGTAGTACAAATTTAAAGTAAATCTGGATTTTGAAGCAAAACCAGTTGAGAACCGCTGGCCCATAAGGTGATGGTGGAGAGATGGTTGCTGCTGTTCACTGTATCTCTCTCTCACCTCTCAGCATCTGGGCGAGTTAGTGCTGGGCTTCCTGGAGAGAGACCTCCAGCCGTCCTGTCAGCTGGCCTGCCTGGAAACCATCCGCATCCTGTCCCGTGACAAGAAGAGCCTGCTTCCCTTTGCCACCCGCCACGCCATGCAGATCCTGATCCGACATGCCGGCCTCGGTCAGGGTGAGGGCTTCACGCCCGAGATCCCGGACCTGGAGGTGATCGTGGAGGCCCTGAAGTGCTTGTGCAACATCGTGTTCAACAGCGAGGCGGCTCAGGAGGCGGGGGCGGAGCTCCAGCTGATCGTGGGATTGGCCGAGAGGCTGAAACAGTGCCGCGAGCCGCAGTGGAACCACGACGTGCGATTCTTCGACCTGCGCCTCACTTTCCTGATCACCGCCCTGCGCGTGGACGTAAGAGCCCAGCTGGCCCGCGAGCTGCGGGGGGTTAGTCTGCTGTCCGAGGCTCTGGATGCACGCTTGGCCTCTGCTGGCCCGACACGTACGAGGTGGCGCGTGCAGGCTTCGACGGCTGCTCAGAGCTGCCCCCGCTGGGGAGACAGGAGACGGAGCGAGCCATGGAGATCCTGAAGATCCTCTTTAACGTCACCTTTGATTCCAGCCGCCGCAAGGTGGATGAGGTGAGACTGTGCCACCACATTTAATTGTGTAAAGCAATGGTTTGCAGTCAAACAGTGACAGTGCTGCTGTTTCCTGAATTTTAGTGCCCTGATTATATGCAGGAATATAATTTTTGTAAAATAAAGTTCAATTGGTGAATCTCACGAAACCTGTAAAGAATATGTGTGTATATATAATTATATTTATTTTGCATTAAGGCCACAATTCCTACTTTTATTTAGGAATTTTTGTAGTTTGAGACAATACAATAAAAAATAATATAGAATTTAAAAATATATATAAAAAGGGGAAGATGTTCTTAATTTTCATGAAAATAATGCAACAGTGCAAAATTTTATTTCAATTATTTTATTTTGAACAATATATATATATATATATATACACACACAATGCTGCTTGAAAGTTTGTGAACCCTTTAGAATTTTCTATATTTCTGTATAAATATGACCCAAAACATCATCAGATTTCCTGAAAGTAGACAAAGACAACTGAATCAAACAAGTGAGAGAAAAATATTTTCTTTGTCATTTATCTATTGAGAAAAATTATCCAGTATTAAATATCACGATCAAAGGAGATCATCAGGCTAAAAAAGGTTACAAAACCATCTCTAAAGAGTTTGGACTCCACAAATCCACAGTCAGACAGATTGTGTACAAATGGAGGAAATTCAAGACCACTGTTACATTCCTGAGAAGTGGTCGACCAACAAAGATCACTCCAAAGCAGAACGTGTAATAGTCTGCGAGGTTGCAAAAGTTCCCAGGGTAACTTCTAAGCAACTAAAGGCCTTTCTCACATTGGCTAATGTTAATGTTCATGAGCCCACCATCAGCAGAACACTGAACATCTATGGTGTGCATGACAGAGTTACAAGAGGAAAGCCACTGTTCTCCAAAAAGAAGATTGCTTGCTAAAGATCATGTGGACAAGCCAGAGGACTGTTGGAGAAAGGTTTAATGGATGGATGAAACCAAAATAGAACTTAAGAATCTTATCCCATCTGTGAAACATGGTGGTAGTATCATGGCTTGGCCCTGTTTTGCTGTTTTTGCAACGCACAGATATGTAACACTGGATCATTTTTCTCAATAAATAAATGACAAAGAAAATATTTTTCTCTCACTTGTTTGATTCGGTTCTCTTTGTCTACTTTCAGGACTTGTGTGAAAATCTGATGATGTTTTGCGTTATATTTATGCAGAAATATAGAAAATTCTAAAGGGTTCACAAACTTTCAAGCAGCACTGTGTATATATAAACAAAACATACAAACACAGTAAATGTGTTGCAACATAGCAAAGGAAAAGCCACATTTACAAAGATACAAATGCTGCAAACAATAATTACAACAAGTCCGAAGTCTGATTATAGTATAATTGAATATACTATAAAATATATGTATTAAAAAATCTAAATACATGTACATTATAATTAATTTATTACCATTTAAATTTTAATATTTTAAAATATATGGTTATTATTATATTATATTTATTATAAAAGATATAATAGAATGGCAAAACTGAATTTTACTGTCAGTATATTAGAATTAAACATTCATATTTTTCAAGTCTGTTATAAAAAGTTAATATTGTTTAAGCCTGAAAAAATAAGATTATACCATTATCTGCCTGTTCTGATCTGATGTGGTAATATTTTATTTTTATTTTTTTACAATTTATAAGCCAGTGTGTTAAAGGTGTGTCAATTTAATTTTCACATCTTGCTGAATAAGCATTACTCACCCGCAGCAATTAGATCTGTTCTCACAGTGTAAATAACAGTGTTTAATTAGTGATGCAGATCTAATGTGGTTTCATGGGACTTGCGTTATGCTGGTGTGTGTGTGTGTGTGTGTGTGTGTGTGTGTGTGTGTGTGTTGCAGGAGGAAGCAGCCACTTACAGACACCTGGGTGCCATACTGAGACACTGCATCATGAGCACCTCCGAGGGAGAGGAGCGCACAGAGGAGATGCACAGGTACACACACACACACAGCAGGGCAGAAGATTTAGATACACAGAGGTTTATTAAGGCAAGGATACCGTTTCTCAATAATGCATAAAATAGCACAACTGAATCATGTAAATTTGTTTGACACAGTGACACACTGGCACAGATTCTCACCATGTGTCTTGATCTGATTTGTAGAGTTTGGTAACAAATTAGAGCAGACCCACAGGGATCTCAATCTCAATTAGTTTGTAAAAGGAAACCAAATTTGATGTGAATTTGTGGTAACACTTTATTTTAGGGTCTCTTAACTAGTTACTTATTAGCGTGCATATTACTAGAATATTAGCCATTTATTAGTACTAATTAAGCACATATTAATGCCTTATTCTACATGACCTTATTCTACATCCCTAATCCTACCCAATACCTAAACTTAACAACTACCTTACTAACTATTAGTAAGCAGCAAATTAGGAGTTTATTGAGGGAAAAGTGGTAGTTAATAGTGAATTCGTGTTCCCTATTCTAAAGTGTTACCGTATTTGTTTTACAGCCACACGGTGAACCTTCTGGGGAACCTGCCGCTTCCATGTCTTGATGTCTTGCTGATGCCTAAAGTCCAGCAGGGCTCTATCGAGTACATGGGCGTCAACATGGACGCCGTCAAGGTGCTGCTGGAGTTTATGGAGAAAAGACTCGACCGGGTGAGCAATCGAATGCTGCTTTTGTGCAAAAGTATGTTCCTCATACGTCAATATTGTGATAAATCACATTTCTTCAAGTGTTTGTTAAAAATGGCAACACTGTCACACATAAAGACACATTTTTTTAGTCACTTGGTTGGTAGCTCCGCCCACAGTGAAATGTCATTGGTCCAAAATCACACTTATTTATATACTAAATGTAATTTTAGTATAAATCATTTTAATGAATAAACAAATTGATCATTATTTTTTTACTCTGCTTTTTCCATATTCTCCAACAAAAAATTTTCAACAGTTAAAATGAAAATTACATTCATTTATTATTAATGTACAGACTCCTATAAGTATATCCAACCTTACCCAGATTCATACAGCTATACAAATAAATTGGGCTTGAATTTTGCTGCGTAGTTATGTTTAGGTGAAACACCTGCGACAAAGTTATTTTTGTTCTTTCTTTTCTGGGAGCTGCCCTCCACCTGTTTGTGCTGGTTGGTTTGTTATTGTTTTTGTGCTGTGTGTGATGGGAATGCTTTGAGGGATTTCTACACCAGGACACAGCTGGAGCTCCAACGTACAACAATTTAACTGCTCACGTCTCCACCTGCTGATGTTGTATTTCCAGGGAAACAAGCTGAAGGAAACCCTGCTGCCCTCGTTAAATCTACTAACGGAGAGCGCTCGCATCCACAGAGAGACCAGGAAGTTTTTACGAATGAAGGTGAGATTGGATGAAAACTCGACTGTGAACTTGATGGACGTTTTATTTTTAGTCATGAAAGTGTATGGTGTCTGTGCAGGTGCTTCCACCATTACGAGATGTCAAAAACAGACCTGAGGTCGGGAACGCTCTACGGAACAAGCTAGTGCGTCTGATGACACACATAGACACGGATGTGAAGCACTGTGCGGCTGAGTTCCTGTTTGTGCTGTGCAAGGAGAGTGGTATGTTACACTATTATTAAAAATACACAAGATCACTGGAATGTTTTTTTTTTTTAACACTGGAGTGTATTTTTATTTTTTTTAGAGCAAACAAACAAGAGTTTTTTTTTTAGGAACACCAGTACATTTCTTTGATAGATTTCTTGATTAAAGTCTGACAAATACAATTTTAAGCGAATTTAATACAATTTTAATTAAGAATAAATGATGACTTCTAGTAGTGACTGCATAAATAATCCCCCTCACATATTAACATCTTTTGGAGTGATTCGATTTTTTTAATTCTTCAAAAAAATAAGTCTCTTATGCTCACCAAAGCTGTATTTATTTGATAAAAACAAATGCAGTAATATTGTGAAATATTCTTACAATTTAAAAACTCTCTTCTATTTTAATATATTTTCAAATGTAATTTATTCCTGTGATGCAAAGCTGAATTTTCAGGAGCCTTTACTCCAGTTTTCAGTGTCACATGATCCTTAAAAAATCACTTTAATATGTTGATTTGGTCATCAAGAAGCATTTCTTATTTATTGATGTTGAAAACAGTTGTGCTATATTTTTGTGGAAACTGTGATAAATTTTGTTTCAGGATTATTTGGTGAATTGAAAGTATAAAAGAACAGCATTTATTTGAAACCATTTTATTTTCTTCTGTTTTTTGTAACATTGTCTTGTTGTCATTTTTGGTTAATTTAATGCATCCTCCCCTGAATAAAATTATTAATTTCTTAAAAATCTCACTTTTAAACATTAGTGTGTGTATATATGTGTGTGTGTGTGTGTGTGTGTGCATATATATATATATATATATATATATACATACAGTGGGTACGGAAAGTATTCAGACCCCCTTAAATTTTTCACTCTGTTATATTGCAGCCATTTGCTAAAATCATTTAAGTTCCTTTTTTTTTTTTTTTTTTTCTCATTAATGTACACATAGCACCCCATATTGACAGAAAAACACAGAATTGTTGACATTTTTGCAGATTTATTAAAAAAGAAAAACTGAAATATCACATGGTCCTAAGTAGAAGGAATTTAGTAGAAGCACCCTTTTGATCTAATACAGCCATGAGTCTTTTTGGGAAACCTGGATTTGGGGATCCTCTGCCATTCCTCCTTGCAGATCCTCTCCAGTTCTGTCAGGTTGGATGGTAAACGTTGGTGGACAGCCATTTTTAGGTCTCTCCAGAGATGCTCAATTGGGTTTAAGTCAGGGCTCTGGCTGGGCCATTCAAGAACAGTCACGGAGTTGTTGTGAAGCCACTCCTTCGTTATTTTAGCTGTGTGCTTAGGGTCATTGTCTTGTTGGAAGGTAAACCTTCGGCCCAGTCTGAGGTCCTGAGCACTCTGGAGAAGGTTTTCGTCCAGGATATCCCTGTACTTGGCCGTGTTCATCTTTCCCTCGATTGCAACCAGTCGTCCTGTCTCTGCAGCTGAAAAACACCCCCACAGCATGATGCTGCCACCACCATGCTTCACTGTTGGGACTGTATTGGACAGGTGATGAGCAGTGCCTGGTTTTCTCCACACATGCCGCTTAGAATTAAGGCCAAAAAGTTCTATCTTGGTCTCATCAGACCACAGAATCTTATTTCTCACCATCTTGGAGTCCTCCATGCGGGCTTTCATGTGTCTTGCACTGAGGAGAGGCTTCTGTCGGGCCACTCTGTCAAAAAGCCCCGACTGGTGGAGGACTGCAGTGATGGTTGACCTTCTACAACTTTCTCCCATCTCCCGACTGCATCTCTGGAGCTTAGCCACAGTGATCTTTGGGTTCTTCTTTACCTCTCTCACCAAGGCTCTTCTCCCCCGATAGCTCAGTTTGGCCGGACTGCCAGCTCTAGGAAGGGTTCTGGTCGTCCCAAACGTCTTCCATTTAAGGATTATGGAGGCCACTGTGCTCTTAGGAACCTTAAGTGCAGCAGAAATTTTTTTGTAACCTTGGCCAGATCTGTGCCTTGCCACAATTCTGTCTCTGAGCTCTTCAGGCAGTTCCTTTGACCTCATGATTCTCATTTGCTCTGACATGCACTGTGAGCTGTAAGGTCTTATATAGACAGGTGTGTGGCTTTCCTAATCAAGTCCAATCAGTATAATCAAACACAGCTGGACTCAAATGAAGGTGTAGAACCATCTCAAGGATGATCAGAAGAAATGGACAGCACCTGAGTTAAATATATGAGTGTCACAGCAAAGGGTCTGAATACTTAGGACCATGTGATATTTCAGTTTTTCCTTTTTAATAAATCTGCAAAAATGTCAACAATTCTGTGTTTTTCTGTCAATATGGGGTGCTGTGTGTACATTGAGGAAAAAAATTAACTTAAATGATTTTAGCAAATGGCTGCAATATAACAAAGAGTGAAAAATTTAAGGGGGTCTGAATACTTTCCGTACCCACTGTGTGTATATATATATATATATATATATATATATATATATATATATATATATATATATATATATATACACACACACACACACGTGGTCAGAATTGTTTGTACCCTTGGTAAATACGATCAAAGAAGGCTGTGAAAATAAATGTGCATTGTTAATTCTTTTATTTTTATTTTAAAAATAAAATCTAAGCTTTCATTGGAGAATAAGAATTTAAATGGGGGGGAAATATCATTATGAAATAAATGTTTTTTTCTCAAATACATGTTGGACACAATTACTGGTACCCCTAGAAATTCTTATGAGTAAAATATATCTGAAATATATTCCCATTCATATTCACAATTTTGAGCACTCCAGGGTGATTATGAACATGAAATTATCCAGCCATGGCTTCCTGTTTCACAGAAATATAAATAGGAGGGAAAACAAAACAAAGGCTAAATTCCAAATTAATCATCCATCACAATGAGAAAAACCAAAGAATATATTTCTGATGTGCAGCTAAAGATAATTGAGCTTCACAAATTAAAAAGTGGCTTTTTAGAAAAGAAAATTCCCATTTCCACCATCAGGGCAATAATTAAGAATTTCCAATCAACATAAAATGTTAGGAAACTGTCTGGAAGAGGACGTGTGTCTATATCGTCCTAATGCACGGTGAGAAGGAGAGTTTGAGTGGCTAAAGACTCTTCAAGGACCACAGCTGGAGAATTGCTGAAAATAGTTGAGTCTCGGGGTCAGAAAACCTTTAAAAAAAATATTGTCAAACACCACCTACATCAACACATGTTGTTTGGGAGGGTTTCAAGAAAACTTCTCCTCGCTCATCCAAAAACAAACTCCAGCATATTCAGTTATCAGACACGACTGGAAATTCAAATGGGCTTCTATGGTCAGATGAAACTAAAAATGAGCTTTTTAGCAGCAAACACTCAAGATGGGTTTGGTAAACACAGGGATAAAAAGTACCCCATGTGTACAATGAAATATACTGCTGTATTTGTGGGCCTATATTTCTGCTGGAGGTCCTGGACGTCTTGTTTAGACGCATGGCATCATGGATTCTATCAAATACCAACAGATAAAAAATCAATAAGTGACTGACTCTGTTAGAAATCTTATAATGGGCCATGTTTGGATCTTCCAACCGCTTCCAAACAAGCCTTAAAAACAACACAAAAATGGGTCACTGAGCACGAAACCAAGCTTCTGCTGGCCATTCCAGTCCTCTGACCTGAACCCTGTAGAAAATGAGTGGTGAACTGAAGAGAAGAAGCACCGTCATTGAGCTGTGAATCTAAAGGGTCTGGAGTGATTCTGGATGAAGGAATGTCTCTGATCTCTTGTCAGGTGTTCTCTAACCTCATCAGGCATCATAGGAGAAAATATAGTGCTGTTAAACTGGCAAATGGAGGTTTCAAAAGTATTGAATAAAAGGGTGCCGTTAATTGCGTCCAATGTGTATTAGAGAAAAATATTTATTTCATAATGATATTTCCCCCATTTCAAATTCTTGTTCTCCAATGAAAGGTTAGATTTTTGTGAATTTTTTAAATAATAGATCAAAAGGATTAACAATGCAGATTAATTTTCACAGCCTTCTTTGATCATATTTACCAAGGGTGCCAACAATTCTGACTACGTGTGGACCACAAAACCAGTCATAAGGTTCGATTTTTCGAAATTGAGATTTATACAGCTGAACAAACAAGCTTTCCATTGATGTATGGTTTGTTAGGATCGGACAATATTTGTCTGAGATACAACTATTTGAAAATCTGGAATCTGAGGGTGCAAAAAAATCTAAATACTGAGAAAATTGCCTTTAAAGTTGTCCAAATGAAATCATTAGCAATGTACAAAATATCTTCATGGAACATGATCTTTACTTAATGTCCTAATGATTTTTGGCATAAAAGAAAAAGCAATAATTTTGACCTGTACAAGTTTTGTGGTCCAGGGTCACACACACAAAAAATATATATATATATAATTTTTTTTTTTTTTTGACAAAAGTTGAAGAGAATTAATCTTTTATAATAAATAATCTATTATTTTCTGTCTATCAGTTTCCAGGTTTATCAAGTACACAGGTTACGGTAACGCGGCGGGGCTGCTGGCTGCTCGGGGACTGATGAGAGGCGGCCGAGACCCTGGACATTACTCAGAAGATGAGGACAGCGATACAGAGGAGTACAGAGAGGCAAAGCCTCAGTACGTCATTATTAGAAACCATAAAAGCCATCACTAAATTAGAAATAAATCTGAAACATTTGTCTTTTGTGTTGAACAGCATCAATCCAGTGACCGGCCGTGTGGAGGAGGAGCAGCCCAACCCTATGGAGGGAATGACTGAAGAACAGAAAGAAAACGAAGCCATGAAACTGGTCAACATGTTCGACAAACTCTCCAGGTAATAAATAGACTACAGGAAACAGCGATGCTGTCATCATGCTTTCAAAATAGGATATTGTCAACTGTAAGTAACAACAAACATGCTTTTCTTTCAGGGAGCAGGTGATCCAGCCAATGAAAATCGGAGCTGATGGTAAAATGACTTCATTGGAGCCACAAGAGCTTCATTATTTAGCCAGCCAACAGTTCGGAGAGTCCAATAATTCTGACAGCGACAGTGACGCAAACTAACTCTCCTGAAATGAGTCTTGAGTCTTTTCCCAGGACGGATAGGATTGCTCATTTAATTCTAATCAAAATCAAAAGCTTATTGTGAATCATGTAAAAGAACTCAATCATTTGACACATTAAGATTTAAATGCTTTGGTTTTACTCCAAAGGAAAACACCTGGTGATTGTTATTTCGTCTCATTTGAGGTTTATTGTGTTGGCCTGTCTTTAGGTAATATTTTCTGTACAATGGCAATGAAAATATGGTTTGGTGGCACAGTGCTAGTTTATTAATGTAACAGGATTCATTTAATGGAACTCTAAGTTATTATACTTCACGGATTTTATTTTTCATTTAGAATGTGTTCTGAGAAGAAAACAAATGTGACACTGGGTGAAGACCGTATCAGAGCCCTGATATTTATTTATTTACTTATTTATTCATTCATTTGGTTTTAGGATGAGCTGAGTGGGGATTTTTTTTTTAAGTTAAAAATATATATATATATATATATATATATAGTTTATGATATTTTATGAGGAAGGACAGTTCATCATTTTTTGGTTTTACTCAGGAGCATGTAAAGCCTCCTGTGATCAGCTTTTCTTTTGTTCTGTGGTAAAAGGATGAATTGCTGTATATTGTTATTGGTGGCCCGTGTAGTTACATGTGAAAGACTGAAGGAAATGTTGTATAATTTGTATCACATTGTGTTTAAAAAAAAAAAAAAAAAAATATTGTGAGATTATAATAAAAGAGATGAATTTTTTTCATTGTCTCTTATTTGAGATGTTTTATACACCTACCTTTTGGTAATACAATGTTGATATTTTTATATCTTTATAATTTTGTAGTTATTAACGTAATCCATTACATTATGCATTTTAGGTAATGTAATCAGAATACTTTTTGATTATTTTTGACCTAACTTGTTTATCACATTGATTTAAATCGGGATCTTGTACCATACTGATATTAAAATACAAAGAGTAAGAAAATATGTTCCATTTGTTGTAATTAATGACATTACGTCAAGGTTTCCCAAACTGGGATTCGTAAAGGAACTGCAGGGGGTTTGTGAGTTTAATGAAAATCTAATAATCACTTACTTGAAAAAGAGGAATTAGGGAGAATCAATAAATTAGGAAAAATGTATTGCTATTGTGTGAATCATATGTTATCATGTAATCAGCAAAAAAGTAACTGTATTACGAATATTTTAAAAGTAATTTTTGGATTCTGATTATGTAATCCAGATTGCATGTAATCACTACCCAGCTCTGTATGTGTGTGTGTGTGTGTGTGTGTGTGTTCCTCGGGAGACATCGCGTTAAGGGCCCCCCTGTATAGGCCTATATATATCGGGCTTTTCTGTACTTCAGGAAATGCTGTTCTGCTGGGATTTTCACACACAACCATCTCTAGGGTTTACAGAGAATGATTTGAAAAAGAGAAAATATTCAGTGAGCGGCAGTTCTGTGGGCGAAAATGCCTTGTTGAAGCCAAAGGTCAGAGGACAATGGCCAGACTGATTAGATGAAAAGGCAACAGTAACTCAATAACCACTCATAACAACCAAGATATGCAGTAGAGCGTCTCTGAATGCACAACATAGAACCTTGAAGCGAATGGGCTTCAGCAGCAGAAGACGACACTGGGTGCAACTCCTGTCAGCTGAGAACAAGAAACTGAGGTTACCATTCACACAGGCTCACTAAAATTGGACAATAAAAAGTTGCCCGGTCTGAAGAATTCGGTTTTCTGCAGTCATTCAGATGGTATAGGGTCAGAATTTATACCACTGCCGACCAAAAGAAAGAAAAATGTATACACTTACTAATGTGCATTGTTCCTTGGAATAGGCCCACTAAGGACCGCTGAATGTCACATTACAAACTAACTAGATTATGTGAGTTTTGCCTACTACATCAACATTTTAAATTACTTACGTTACTTACTTAAATTACTCGATTCTGCTTGTGTGTTGACAAAACGAGGTCATGTGAAGAGAGGAAAAGTTAACGTGTGTGTGGAGGGAAGGTGGGCTTAATAATGGTCTTGACTGAGATCAGAAAATATCAGAGAGGTTATGTTCCTTTTGCGCGGGTTTCGAGTCCGCTTTGGGCTGGTGTGTGTTTTTCTGGGACTTGGCAACCCTGCCTCCGCTCCGCTATGTGGCGGTAGCGCGCTGCTCTGCTCAGCGTCCGTTTAGTTTATTGATGTAGATTGATTCGTGACAGCAGCAAGAGCTTCATTCTTCTCCTCAAACAGTCAAACATCTACATTCAAGATGAAAGATGTCATCGGATACCTCAAACAACAGCAGAGCAAGAGTCCGACGCCTGAGATGGCCTCGGAGTGGCACTCACTGGAGGATCTGCACAACAGAAAGTATGAATGTTGTGTGTTCAGTGTGAGAGTGTGGGCTAGCTGAGTCATTTAGCTTGCTAAGCTAAAGGCTACTTGTATTAATTATACCATCGAATATAAGATACTTTATCTACATGGAAAGGGTTTAAAGACAACGTTGGCCCTTTATTTGCGTATTGGTTTTATGTTTGTTGCTGCAGTTATTATAAAATGAGCACTAGCGCGTTTATGAGGATAGCAAGTCATTGCTGAAGTGAGGTAACGTTATCTAGTATGTGCTGTTTTTGAAATAAGACAGGTTTGAACGTTAAGTTAACAGTTTCCTAATGTAACGTAATACACTGCTTTGAATCATGCTTTATATACTTGAAAATGAAAAGTAAACCTATCAAATCAGTGCCTGAATTGCTTGACTCTCTTAAAACATCAGTGCATAGATAGATAGGAAAGAAGGTAAACAAATTGGTGGGTAGGTAGTTATAGCTGAGTAGATGGTAAGATGGGAGCAAAACAGATCAATTTACTTTATTGTATTCATTAAATTTCTCTCTTTTGACAGATTGTGGCATCAGTTGACTCTGAAGTTGACTGTCTTTGTGCAGGACCCTTATTTCTCCAAAGGGGACGGTCTCATTCAGGTATGGTATCAGATCAGAATTGCATCTTACACTTCAGAAATGTAATGTGAAACATTTTAAAAGTCTTTATTTGCTTTCCACAGCTCTATGAAAACTTCCTCTGTGACTTTGAACATAGGTAAGAGGCAATTCTGATGAGATTTACTCATGCATCTGATAACTGGTAATTATAAATGAGTTGATCATTTTAGCACCTCCATTCATTGGCCATGTACACACTGTAAAATTTCAGGGGTGACAACCGCATTTAATTACGTGAGTGATTCCTCTAACAAAATCAATTTGGGGTGTACGGAACAGAACTCGCTCTCAAAATTGCTATAATTGACACCATGGTAACCATAGCAACGTTCTGGCATCTGGCATATTTGGTATCTGCTATTTTTGACCAAAGTAATACTTTGACCAGTTTGGAAGAAGTGCACTTTTGAAGTGTTGCCATGTCCACGTAATATAAGCGATGCTTATAGAGCATCTTTGATCTTATTTCATAAAGCAATCTAGTTTATGGCGTTATTAAAGTTGGTTCAGGTTGTGATATTTTGTTTGTCTGGCTTATTTCCAAAATACAGTATTTGAATTAAAGTGGGCTTGTTCTTATTTACAAGATCTGGCAACACTGAGTTGAAACGTATTTTGCTCCCTGTACTTTCTTACACTGTACATACAGAAAAGAGACAACTCTGATGTGCGTTTAAATGCGTCATTAACAACTAGTTAGCTACAGTGTGTATGTGGCCATTGTGATGCTCTTGTGCTTCTGGAAAACTTGTAGTTTAATGGAGACAAATTCTTTTTTTTTTTCTGGACAGAATCAATCCATTGTCCTTAGTAGAAATCATCCTTCATGTTGCAAAGCAAATGCCAGGTTTGTGTATCCTATTAGTGTTCAATGATTCCCATCGCAAAGCCTGTAGAGTGAACAAAAAATACTACTATGTTGTAATATTAATAGCATCTTTTGTTCTCTAACAGAGCCAAAAACAGCCATCACCTTTCTTGAGAAAACAAAGGAGAAGGTAGCAAGTTGTTCTCTTGTGTTTGAATTCACAATATGAGTAACTGTGTTGAAATCATTGTTTGTCGTTTTATTCAATCAGGTCAAAGCCAGCGACGAGGCCGTCATCCTCTGCAAAACCTCCATTGGCAGCCTCAAGCTCGACATCAATGACCTCCCTGCGACGAAGGTCATTTGTTTGCATATTTTTCTGTTCTTATGTTGTGCTCACATTTACCATCGCATAGCGTATTTTTATGAATCAAATCCAGTCATTTCAATAGGATTCCACTAGGGCTGGACGATATATCACATGCGATTGTCATGCGCATCTCGTCAGTAAAGCGGTAAATCTCCATCACCTGCTTTCAAATGCTACACAATATCGCATTCATTATCAAAGGCGATTCATCTGCGATAATGAACATGATGTTGCGTAGCTTGTCAGTGATCTACGGCTCTGTGTATTAAATGTCACTCCATTTGAAAGCAGGTGATGGAGGTTTACCGCTAATCACGAAACCGGCTTTACTGGCGAGATGCGCATGATCATCGCGTTCGATATATCGCCCAGCCCTAGCATGATCTTGAATTTGTCAAAATACGAAATGTTGCCGAAATTTGTGATCGCACCACTTTTATTTGAGACCATTATTCATGTGGTCTTATGTATAATACATTTGCAGAAATTAATAGAGGAAGTGGATGAGATGCTGAACAATCTCCCTGGTGTGACGTCAGTGCACGGGCGATTTTACGATCTGTCGAGCAAATATTACCGCATCATTGGCAACCACGCTATGTACTACAAGGATGCCCTGCGGTACTTGGGATGTGTGGAAGCAAAAGACTTGCCAGGTAAATATTCTGACTGCTGGATGTTTACATTTGACAAAATACTTGGGGAAACAGCGCCCTCTGGTGGTTGCCCTACAGAAATCAGTTTGAAAAATCGAGGTGAAAATATGACAAGATGCTGATGTTAATGCTCATTTTATCTCATAACAGAAGCAGAGCAACAAGAAAGAGCTTTCACATTAGGCCTGGCCGGCCTGCTCGGAGAGGGAGTGTACAACTTCGGAGAACTGGCAAGTGCCTGTCGTACCTGTTAATTTATTTACTGTAATAGTATATACTTTTGAATGTGCTTTTATTTCTATATATTTCTAGTTAATTTCTCTGCTATGTGTCTCCATCATTGGCAACTGCTTGTTCTGATGGATTTATGTGCACTAATAGCTGATGCACCCGGTCCTGGAGTCGCTGAGGAACACAGATAAACAGTGGCTGATAGACACACTCTATGCATTTAATGCAGGCAATGTGGAGAAATTCCAAGCCCTGAAGACCGCATGGGGTCAACAGGTTAGTTATTAAATATACAAAAAAAAAAAAAAAAACCTATCAAGTGTTTTTCAAATTTGTCAGTATTGTTACTATGTGAACCTGCATGAATTTCTGTTTTTCTCTCCTCAAAGCCTGATCTCGCAGCTCAAGAGCCCAAACTCATGCAAAAGATCCAGTTACTCTGTGTTATGGAGGTATTAATGCTATTGATTTAAGAATGTAATAAGCTGTTAATTTACTCCAAATCTATATATTGGCATTTTGTTAAATGTATCATTATTTGCTAATTAAGTTGCACAGGAAGAGTCATTATTGAGTTACAAAGCTAAAACAGTTAATGATTGATTGTCTTCATAGATGACTTTCACACGGCCAGCCAATCACAGGCAGCTGACGTTCCAGGAAATTGCACAGAGTGCAAAAATCCAAGTGAACGAGGTTTGTTTCTTATCTTTTGAATCAGAAAAAAATAGTATAATATAAAATACATTTATTATCAATTTATTAATATAAGCATAGGCAGCATTAAATAGCTTACTAATAAATTATATTTATATTGTAGTTTTAAAAAATATTTTTTGTTTATTAATATATGAATAGACATTATGTTTTGCCTTTTTTTTTTTTGGTTTTCTTTTTTACGGTTTTCTTAAATTTAGTTTTCTCATGTTTACTCTTACTGGCTAAGATGTTCACTCTTCAAGTAGACACAGGTTAAAGCTAGTAATAATGAAGTGTTTTTTTTAGTCAGCATAGAAGTGTATTTAATCCAGGACCTGACTTTATCTGTGTCTGGGAGATGGTCTTATCCTCATCCTTTCCCTCAGGTGGAGCTGTTGGTGATGAAGGCTCTGTCTGTCGGTCTGATCAAGGGAAGCATCGACGAGGTGGAAAAGAAAGTTCACATGACCTGGGTTCAGCCCAGAGTACTGGATGTGCAGCAGGTACGTCCAAACCAATGAAGAAGACATATATGTATACATATACAAAAACTTTTTTTTACGGCCAACACAAAGTTGTTGTTTTTTTTTTCATCTCTACAGATTAAGGGCATGAAGGATCGTCTGGACTTGTGGTGTGGGGATGTTAAGAACATGGCCATGTTGGTGGAACACCAGGCTCAAGACATCCTCACTTAGAAATGTCCTTCATGCTATCGGTCCCATTCAAATGTTCCTTTGCATTGCATTCTCTCAGTTCTTTGTGATACATGTCAGTATCTTCATTCTGTCATTAAAGCAGCTTGTTTTCACAATCATTCGTTTGGTTTTTATATGCAGTACAAAATGTACAGGGATGGTTCAACCAAAAATAAAACTTCTACACCTTGGGCTAAAAATGTTCCTTAAAATATATTTTGTGTTCTGCAGAAGAAAATCACACAGGTTTGGAACAACATGAGGGTGAGTAAATGATGACAGATCTTACTTTTTGGATGAACTATCCCTTTGACATTTTGAGTTGGGTCATTGAAAGGTTTTTTTTTTTTTTTTTCAACTCATCTGAACCAAAATCACACATATTTGTCATCAATTGGTCTGTTCATTCTAGATCTGCATTGACTATTGAGAACAGCACTGTTAAAGTGAAACCCTGAAAATACAGTAGTTTGCTTCATAACATTTGGGAACATGTGACCTCACTGAACTCCAGCATCTAATTTGAGATACAGTTACTCCCATTCCTACACTGCCCACATCCTGCACTGAAACAATGGAGCAGTGCGGTAAAAAAAAACGGTGCAGAAATCATCATACACTACTGAGAATAGACAAGATGTTTTACCTTCTGCCAAATGGAGGATTCCATAACATTTAGTATGCATGTAACTGGTTAACTGGACTTTAAATGGTTAATCTCACTACGAAAAATAGATTTCTTGCTTATAGGAAAATGGACACTATAAGAAGTGCATGTGAATTAGTGTCCTTATTGCAATAGTTTGGCTGCTTAGTTGTGAAAAAAACAAGTGAAATTTACAATGTCAACTATACTTTGAAATGGTCATTCATGATGCAACCTAATTGAAAAAGCTTTATCTTTTTAGTTTCAGTTATGTTGACTTTTGGTCATGTACCAGCAACTGTAAAGCACATGTTGTGTATAGAATGCAACTTAGAATAGAAAGTATTTTATTTGATACAGACCAGTGCCACCAGTTGAGGCGTTTAAGTACATTCATTTATTAAAACATTCTTAATGAGGTTAAATAGTCTTCGTCAGGAGGAATGCTCAAAGACAGGCGGGTTCTTATTCAGCTCCACCAGGACGTTTCTTGTAGTCCTCCAAATGTGTCAGGACCCATCCAGAGGGGCCCAGGATGGTCACGAACATGGTCACCATTACAAAGACTTGCTCCTGCATTGAGAACGCAGAGACGGTCAGATGCTCATCTTTATTAGTCTAGACCCTTGTTTTAAGTAATAAGGCTAGCCAAGCTATTTTCCCATGCATCACCCTCAAGCTGGCTGTATTTTTGGTGCCTTTTCCCTTGGAGACTATTATGCGATTTTTATTTGGACAAAATGTAGTTGTGCACAACTTGAGGTATTTGTGTTTTGGGACATAGTATCTGGTTCATAGCTGTTTTTTTTATGGAACAGAAAACACTATCTGAGGTATTTGTGTTTTGGCACACAGTAAGTTGGCTGGTTTATAGCTTAGGATATCACAGACCAGCAATAAACAAGCAGCGCAAACAGGACGACTTTATTTATTCGAGAAGGTCATACAATTGGCTGTTTTCCAGAAACTTATAAGGGCACGAAGCATTTTAAACACATTATTTAAAGACTGTAATATTAATTTCTTAGTTTTATGGCTACGAAAATGTTGATATGACAGAAAACAGACTCGCGCGCCATTTCCACACTCTACGTGAGCGCACAAATACTATCAATGGCGTTAATGGAAATCGTGCAGTCTCACTTTTAATTATACTGGGTCAGATATTATTTATATAAAGGTATTCATGTCATACTTAAAATGTTTTATAGCGTCGCCTATTCAGGCATTAAATGTAAAAGCGTTTTAAAAGTATTTCGCAGGCCGTCACACTCTCGCGCGCACCGTGAGTCTGATCAAAGTGCGCAGCAAGTGAAATCAACTCATACTCACCCCGACGGACAACACATGTTTGGCTGGTTTGCTTGAAATATTAGCTTTAGGGATGATTTGAGGTCTCATCACACCCCTCAGCAGATTGAACGAGCGATTCAAGCCTGACATCGTCCTCTTGTTGGATAAGTTATATCCAAACGCTGAAGTAAATGCTCCTGTCGCGCGCGGCTCGAGTGGTCTGGAAATGCGCCGTACAGGGAAAGTCAGAGCTGCAATTTCTTGTACACCTGCCAAGTCCTTTTTAAGGTCAGGGTGAGGAAAAAACAAAAAGAAATGTGTGTGTTTGCCAATCCGCTGCGCGTGTGATAAGCTCGCTCTGTTTAATTGGCTGTCCGATTGTGTTTGCGTGCAGACGCACCAAGAAGGAGAGCGTTTTTTTTTTTTTTGTGCCAAGACGTCTTAAAATTTATAGGCTTCTGTACAAGGCTTTAAAACTGAAGGACTGAACCACAAAAATCAGAAGGCACGAAATGCAGTTTATAGGGTTTTTTTGTTGTTGTTGTTGTTTTTCGTTTCAACGAAATTTAATTTCAACGTTTTTTAAATTTATTTGGTTCACTTTATTTTGTGCCCTTGTTACAGTGTAATTACACATTTAAGTACTGAGTAGTATTAATTACTTAGCCTACTATATGGTTAGGGTTAGAATTAGGGATGTAATTATGCATAATTTGTTGTTATTATAATAGTAAGTAGGCTACTACATGTAACGTGTAACAAGGATACCTTAAAATAAAGTGTTACCATTTATTTTTTATTCCCATTTTGTTTAGGCTACGTTATTTTGTTGCATTTCAGTGTTTATTTGTATTGTATATGTATACTAAACCTTATTTAGTGGGTGAACGTACAATCGATTTTCTTGTTCTCATTAAATGGCTGCATTTCAGACCTGCATTTCAAAATATAGCCTATTCAGACTTAAAACATTGGTTAACCATTTAGAGTTCCTTCTGCCTCACCACCAGTAATGTACCAGAAGATGGAGCTATTGATATATAACAAGCAATGTCCCATCATATACATTACCGGTGTTGTACCAAATTCTGACCCCCGCCAGATTACTAGTATTGGTAGGTTTAGGGTTAGGTGTGGGGGAGGGGTTAGGATTAGCGAATCAGGTAGCGATTTCAACGAGAGGGGGTAATAATTTGGCAGGGGTCGAAAATGGGCACAATTCCGCTGCACTATCAATGCCTGTGGTGATATCCCAGTCCGTACAGAGAAAGCAGCCTTTCAGCTCTTCTGTTTCTTCCCCCTCGGCCTTGTCCAGACCTTCACAGTTTGCATTTCGGGTTTACAGGTCTTAAAAACTGACCGGTAAATTGGCAGCAGGAGGATAACATTGTGATCGGATTGGAGGGGTTTTAAAGAAATAAATAGCTTCATTGAGCAAGGTGACAAAAAAAAATAATAATTTGGAACTCTATCCAAATTTGGAACACCCCGCCATAAAAAAAAGTACTGTTTTCAACATCGATAAACCTATGTTTTGTTTTTTTAGCATCAAGTTAGAATGATTTCTGAAGGATCGTGGATCGGGAATAAATTATATTAAATTGCAATATTTCACAGCGTGACTATTTTTACTGTATCAATTAAATGTAGCCTAGCTTGGTGAGCATAAGATACTTAAAAATATATATACAGTAGTGTTTTAACATATTGGATAAATATTAGCCTATAGCCTACTCACTTTTAAAGATGATAAACATAGTTTTTAATCAAACTATAGTGCAGGTGTGAATTTTGATTGACTGAAAAAATGTCAATCTTTTATCATCTAGGAATTGACATCATATTTAGTGGGAAAACAGTACAAACATGAGCAAATATTAGTGATGGATTACTGAATTTTGTGATGTTTTGATGCACTCGTTTGTAATCATAACCATTTATTTGAATCCCTTAAGTTAATTTTCCTGGCACCGTGTAAACAATCAAGCAATGATGTTAAAGTGCCTGAGCTTTACCAGAGCATCTGAAAGTCCATTCATACAAATACTTAAATTACAACACAAACATATTCAAAATGGCTTGCTGCAAAGTTTGTGAACCTGAGAAAGTGAAACTGGCTAAAGGCATGATGCCAGAGACAGTGTAGATTAAGTTATAAGCTCTGCAAAGCAAGTAAGTTCATATTTCTCTGTTAACCAGAACTCATATTGAGAGAGAATATCTCCCATAGTGTTTTCAGTGAATACAATGAAGGGCATTTGAGGACAGTGAAAGAAGCCATTGCTCTGGGAGCAGGAGACACGTCTGGCTCACATGATCTGATTTCTCCTTTTGCAGCTGTTGGACTTTGGCTGCGAATCAAAGGTATATTTAAGGTCATCTAAAGTACCTCAGCTGGGTTGGATGGATTTATGTCTGTATCTATATACAATGACTTCACTTTATTAAGAAAAGTGCAACTAAAAGTGAAAAGCCACTGAAACAAATGTGGATGCACACAACTAGGCATGTGAGTCAGCTTCAGTGTGAAGGTTATCTTAACACATCAACCACAGTTCGATTTATAAAAACATGACTAACACCACTGTCAGAACATATACCATCAATCCTAAAAGATATAAAGCCCTATCTAAACAGTAAAATAAATGAAAATTCTCCCACGTATTTGACATAAATAGATTTATTTTGAATCTTAAACATTACAAAATATGGCACACTGTACAGACCCAGCAAACAAAAAGTTAACGGATAACAAAGTTGTGCATTGTGAACAATCCTGATTGTTTTCTTGCATTCAGCGACTTCAGTTTCTGAAACCCTTCAAGAAAACACAACAGTCAAGATTACTTCATTTATCTATAGCATCTGCACCCATTTCACATATTAAGAAATTATTGATCCACACCTTTGAGAACTGCGTACCAGCTTTTCAACCCTGAACTTGAAATAATATCATCAATGTCAGGAACAAACCGTCTTCCATCTGGGGGGAGAAAGGGATATTCAATACAAATACGGCAAGCAATCAAAATCATATCACAGTTTCAAATGGAAGAGTATCAGCTAAAACAAACACTCAGGATCAGCATTAACAGGCAATCGATTTGATTACTTCAAGAGTATTAGGGAGGCCAGGCAACACTCACGTTTTCCCTTTAGGTAAAGCATTGACTGTGGTCCCCAGTTCTTAGATGAAGTGGTCTATTAAAAGACATAAACAGTCAATAAGTAAAAGAAACAGCATACGTAATCATAATAAAAAAGTATTTAACACTCAAAAAAACCTTACCTTTTGAATGCAATGACACTCTCTGACCAGTAAAAATATCACTGCGCACGTCCATAAAATCCACATTCTTGATATCTATTAAAAGAAAATAGATGAAAAATTACGTGTTATTCTATGCTAATGCATGCACATAAAAACAGGTATATGCATATTTACCATTTTTGTCGGATCAAGAACGGTTTTTGATCAGAAGATCTTAACAAATCTGAACGGTCCAGTTCTCTACTCCTCTATTTATGTCCTTCTTTAACAACAGGACCCAAGGTTCGATATAACCCCCTGCGAGAGACATCACTTGCTTGCACCTTGTCCTATCATGGGAACGCTCTCTACATTAACCTGCACAAAAGCCTGACGTCAAGAGCATCTGCCATAATGAAAATCAATACGGTGAGGTCTACCCTACAGCTGTGTCTCTAAAATCTCTAAAAACACACGTTTTTCCTAAGAGTGTCTCAACCTTGAATCCAGAATGGCTTGAACTGAGTTGCCTGCATAAATAGAGGTCACATTTGAACTAAAGTGGGATTTGAGCAGGATGTCAATCAATTTATATATATATATATCTCACTGGAACAGAAAAAAAAGTCACTGATGCATGAACGCAGTGACATCTCCATTACAGAAAAAACATACACAAATGGCAAAATGAAAATGCCACACTAAATTTCTAATGTATGGAAATGACTGCACTGAGAACCTGACCGAAATTCCCTGACACAAGAACCGAGATCAAGTTTTCGAACAGTAAAAATGTTTTCAGGATAAGCAGCAGGTTATGTGGTCATATAAATTAGATAATATAAATGATATTAATATTTATATTAAAATATGAATAAAATCTTCAGTTCAAATAATTTAGATGTGATGTGGTGGGAATGAATGGAAATCAAAAATGAAATTATAAATAATAATAAATATTTTAATAATTTTTAAGTAACATACCATTTATATTTAAATAAATAAATACTGACACAGAAAAAAAAGTCACTGATGCATAAACACAGTGACAGCTCTATTACAGATAAACAACTGCAAATGGCAAAATGATAATGCCACGCTAAATTTGTAATGCAAGAACCGAGATCAAGTTTCCAAACAGGATAAAATATTCCAGAACAAGCAACAGGTAATGTAGAAAAAAACAATGTAAACATTGCTCCTGTTCAAATTGTTTAAAAGCAAGGTTTTGTCAAAGATTTAGCTTTCTTTGGCTATAAATACAATATAATATACAATAATATCAACATACTGCCAATAAAAACGTGGTTGGAATCATTTAAATAACAAAAATAAATAAATAATTTTTCGATAATATATTTAAATAAAAATAAAACGTTCAATTAAAATCTTGCAGATGTGAACTGGTGGGAATGAAAATAAATTAAAGGATAAATAAATAAATAAAATGTGCTATTTAAGTCGTGAGGATATGAACTTTTATAGCATCTCTTAATGTTGAGGTAAATGAAAACAAACACTTGTTGGGAACCAAAGCACATCTGGATCAATCGTAACACTGAGCATTTGTTCCCCAGCTACTCATTGAATTGCACGCTGGTGGATTTGAATATTGATCGGACAATCTGCGTCAGGCACTGGCCGAACTCCTCCAAAATCATTCTCTCAGCGTGAGCCGAAGTGTTCCCTTCCTTCTCTGCCTCTTCAGCCTGGGCGAGGAGACAGCCGCATGTGGCTTCCACTACATCGGGCGTGATGCACACCAGAGGACTCCTATCAACAGAGACACCCTCAGTGACCAAAGGAATAACAAAACCCTACTGCTCTCATTTACTACCATTTGAAAAACAACCAACAAAGCACGACACAAACAGTAGCCTGTAACCTCAATCTCATTGGGCTAGTTCACAGTGTTGCCATAAATGTGGGCTGACAGTTTATAGAAATCCATGTCCAATCAGTCTTCAAGTGACACTGAAGGCCTCTTGATTCACATTATCTACAACCTTGAAAGTCTTGGGCCCTTATTTTTACTCTTAAAATATAATCGATATGACATAGCCGACAGTTCCACTTATTGCTGTGAGTGACTCTAATTGCATATGTGCTCGTGGTGTCACACGGAGGAAGTGGAGGTGGGAGGGAAACTCCTACTAAAAGACCACATTGTTACACAATATAGCGGAAGTGAGGTGTATATATAATACTGTATTTTTGATATACAGTGTTGGCCAAAATGATTAGAACAGAGTATTTTCACAAGCTAAAAAACGGTTTTAAGTCAGTTATGTCTATCTTTTGCTGTAGTGTGTCAGTAGCAAAAATATCAGTTTCCATTTCCAAACATTCATTTTTCATTAATTGTAATAATCCAGTGAGATTTTTGTTTGCACAAGGAGTCTGACATCAACCAGTGCTCCACACAAAGATCTGATCTGATCATCATCGTCTGTCTGGAATGACATGAAGAAACTGAACAAACTGAGACCGACTAAATCCAGAAGAACTGGCAACGTCTCCAAGATGCTTCAAGAAACCTCCCTGCAAAGCTTTCTGAAAAACTATGCGCAAGTGCACCTAGGGCAAACGCTGCTTTAAACACAAAGGATGCTCAAACCAAATGTTGATTTAATTTAGTTAACAGAAGTTAATTGATAAAGAAAATCTATTTATGACATTATTTTTGACAGCATCCTCATTTTACAGCATTTTTACACAAGTGCTTAAAACTTTTAACAGTACTGTAGCTTTGAAGGTAGGTTTCTTGAAACATCTTGGAGACACTCCCATTCAAAAGTCTGGGGTGAATATGATTTGAAAGAAAGAAAGAAAGAAAATCTTTTTTTCAACAAGGACACATTAAACTATACATCAATAAATCATAAAAAAAGCCAACAGTTCCTAGTGTTTTGATTTACATTTTTAAGAAAAAAAAACCACTGCAAACATTATTTTATTTTATTTTTACATTTTTATTAGTATTACAATGGTATTACATGTACCTGGTCGGGTAGTAGATGCTGAAGTCAGGCCTGTCCCGCTCAGAGCTCTTCTTCGAAGGACTTTCCTCATAGTTTCGGCAGCCCACACACTTACAGGTGGATGTGCACATGATTTTGGCCTGTGTGGAATTGCAGTGTAGAGTGGCTCCAAATAAATACACTATTGAAAATATACTACTGATCAGGTCAGTTTACCTCATAACACTCGCAGTAGTTCTTCAGGCAGCCTGAACGCTTGCAGTTGCAGCCTTTTGTGTGACATCCCTTCACATTCCCCTGTTTCCTACTGCCAATCTTAGGCCGAAAAGCCCCTGGATTCCTGTCCAGACAGGCCTAAAGAAAGTGTAGAATATAAGAAGTTTTTCAGTGGCATCTAGTCAAAGAGACCATTTAAGTTGGTTTATTTTAAGAGGTTTCTGTCATGTGGTTGACCTTTATAGCCTGGGATCTCTCCAAGTTATGTTCAGTATTATTGTAGCAGTTTAAGCATTTGCAGTTGTTGCAGACATCTCCGTTCGCAAAACATTCACAATAACTGCCAAAGAAATTATTTGGTAAGAACTGATTTTTCATGGTCGGGACATAGCAGTTATTTTTGTACGGAAGCATCAGTCATCATTACCAAAGCAAATAAATTTGTTGGGCTCAGTAGAGGTTACATCTGAACAAATGAAAGGCAAAAAAAAAAACATGAAAATACCTACAGTTTCAGACACTGAGATTTTGTGCAGTTGCAGGGTCGCTTTGATTTTTCCCACTTCACACTAATAAACAAAGAATAGTTATACCATAATTTAAACTTTTTTACAAAAATTACAGGTCAGTCGTCAAGAATGAATGTGAGAGCCATGAGGATTTATAGTAATGACATTCATACCGTCTACGTCCTTTGGTCTGTCCTTCCTCTTCCAGTTCTACAATCTGAGTAGGGCAAAGTGCCTGATGAAGCTAAAAAAAAAAAAAAAAAAGGAAAAAATAGTATTTATTAATTTAAAATTAATTTTAACTTCAGGTCCTTCCACAACATTTCAACAGGATTGAGGTGGTTGAATGAATTGTGTGACCCACTTTCTCTCTATTGTTCAATAAATGATGGCAAGCCATCCTGGTCCAGAAGCAGTAAAACAGGCCCAAACCATGATACCACCATTACCATGTTTCACAGATGGGATAAGGTTCTTATGCTGGAATGCGGTGTTTTTCTTTCTCATTTAAAACAAAAAGTTCTATTTTGGTCTCATCTGTCCACAAAACATTTCTCCAATAGCCCTCTGGCTTGTCCACATGATCTTTAGCAAACTGCAGAAAGGCAGCAATGTTCTTTTTGGAGAACATTTGTTTTTTTTTCTCCTTGCAGCTCTGCCATGCACACCATAGATGTTCAGTGTTCTGCTGATGGTGGACTCATTAACATTAACATTAGTCAATGTGAGAGAGGCCTTTAGTTGCTTAGAAGTTACTCTGGGTTCCTTTGTAACCTCGTGGAGTATTACAATGATCTTGAATTACTATACAAACTTGTTGTATTATACATTGAATTATTCAAACATGTGTGGTGAAGATCATATTGATAGATCCCTGTTCTTTAAATAAAACAGGAGACTCACTGACACCTGACTGCCATCCCATCTCATTGATTGAAAACACCTCTGAATAGATAGACTCTAATTTTGCCTACAAATTAACTGCTAATCCACTCATAAATATGTAATGCCTTTTCTTTTTTTTTATAATTTTGCATAATGAAAGTAATGTCACAATTGAAAAATCTTAATTGTGTTAATTGTGTGGGGGCAATGTATGGCAAACATTTCCTCATGAGATTTACTGATTATGTAAGTATAGGCCTATATATATATATATATATTTATCTGCACTATGATACATGCTAACCATTTACTCCATGTTTCAAACTGACTGATGAAGTTTCACAGCAAAACTACCTGTGAAGCATAAGGTCCTGGTGCGAGGTTGAATGTGACACCTGCAGATGTCTTGTGGGTCTGAAGCAGTCCGGTGGATGCAAACTTCTCCGAATGTCCGGCATCTGATGCTGGACAGGACATTCAAATACTTCAACAGTACATTCAACTACTAACCTCATAGTAGATATCATAACGTATCTATATATAATTTCCATTAGCTTTCAAAATGCTTGCGTTTATTTTTAACAACAGTAAATGCATTTAATTTTACATGCAAAAAGGATTATTTATATAGAAGACTGAAAGGCACAGCAACAAAATAAGGCCTGTTCAACTCTAAGGAGCATGGGAAGCATGGAAAATGGCCACGAAACACTAAAATTATCATGGTTTTGGCACCAAAAAAACCTTAATATGCATTACACATAGACCTCAGGGGAAAAAAATAAATGATAAAATATGCATTAAATTAATTAAAAGGTCTACATTTTGTAATCGTTCAAGTATAATCGTTTCACCTTTTCCAGTGGGTGAGTGGTCCTCAGTAGGGCAGCTCTGCTCAGATGGGTTTGGCAGAGACACTGTGTTGAGATCCGTCATCAGAGAGTGAGGAATCTGATCAGGACCGCAATGGTTCAGCATGACGACCTGCCCTCCACCGGTCACATCACACACAACCTGCACTGGCTGTAACATCTTAGAGAAGATGGCCTATTTCATCAATTTTGAAATGGCTTCATTTTTATTTATCACATATAAATGACAAATATTTTATTATACTACTAGATGTTTGAACCGTGACTGATTTTTAGTTTTCTTTTTGAGAGAATAATGAGAATTATGACGTGTGTTTGTTTGTGGCAATAATAATATATATATATATATATATATATATATATATATATATATATATATATATATACATATATGTGACCCTGGACGACAAAACCAGTCTTAAGTGTAAATTTTTCGAAATTGAGATTTATACATCATCTGAAAGCTGAATAAATAAGCTTTCCGTTGATGTATGGTTTGTTAGGATCTGACAATATTTGGCTGAGATACAACTATTTGAAAATCTGGAATCTGAGGGTGCAAAAAAATCAAAATATTGAGAAAAACATCTTTAAAGTTGTCCAAATGAAGTTCTTAGCAATGCATATTACTAATCAAAAATGAAGTTTTGATACATTTACGGTAAGAAATTTACAAAATATCTTCATGGAACATGATCTTTACTTAATATCCTAATGATTTTTGGCATAAAAGAAAAATCTATAATTTTGTCCCATACAATATATTTTTGGCTATTGCTACAAATATACCCCAGCGACTTAAGACTGGTTTTGTGGTCCAGGGTCACATATATATATATATATATATATATACAGTGAGGAAAATAAGTATTTGAACACCCTGCTATTTTGCAAGTTCTCCCACTTAGAAATCATGGAGGGTCTGAAATTGTCATCGTAGGTGCATGTCCACTGTGAGAAACATAATCTAAAAAAAATCCAGAAATCACAATGTATGATTTTTAACTATTTATTTGTATGATACAGCTGCAAATAAGTATTTGAACACCTGTCTATCAGCTAGAATTCTGACTCTCAAAGACCTGATAGTCTGCCTTTAAAATGTCCACCTCCACTCCATTTATTATCCTAAATTAGATGCACCTGTTTGAGGTCGTTAGCTGCATAAAGACACCTGTCCACCCCATACAATCAGTAAGAATCCAACTACTAACATGGCCAAGACCAAAGAGCTGTCCAAAGACACTAGAGACAAAATTGTACACCTCCACAAGGCTGGAAAGGGCTACGGGGAAATTGCCAAGCAGCTTGGTGAAAAAAGGTCCACTGTTGGAGCAATCATTAGAAAATGGAAGAAGCTAAACATGACTGTCAATCTCCCTCGGACTGGGGCTCCATGCAAGATCTCACCTCGTGGGGTCTCAATGATCCTAAGAAAGGTGAGAAATCAGCCCAGAACTACACGGGAGGAGCTGGTCAATGACCTGAAAAGAGCTGGGACCACCGCTTCCAAGGTGGTCCGCTTCCAACTTTTTGGTCATAATTCCACTAAACGTGTTTGGAGGAAGAAGAATGATGAGTACCATCCCAAGAACACCATCCCTACTGTGAAGCATGGGGTGGTAGCATCATCTTTGGGGTGTTTTTCTGCACATGGGACAGGCGACTGCACTGTATTAAGGAGAGGATGACCGGGGCCATGTATTGCGAGATTTTGGGGAACAACCTCCTTCCCTCAGTTAGAGCATTGAAGATGGGTCGAGGCTGGGTCTTCCAACATGACAATGACCCGAAGCACACAGCCAGGATAACCAAGGAGTGGCTCTGTAAGAAGCATATCAAGGTTCTGGCGTGGCCTAGCCAGTCTCAGACCTAAACCCAATAGAGAATCTTTGGAGGAGCTCAAACTCCGTGTTTCTCAGCGACAGGCCAGAAACCTGACTGATCTAGAGAAGATCTGTGTGGAGGTGGGCCAAAATCCCTCCTGCAGTGTGTGCAAACCTGGTGAAAAACTACAGGAAACGTTTGACCTCTGTAATTGCAAACAAAGGCTACTGTACCAAATATTAACATTGATTTTCTCAGGTGTTCAAATACTTATTTGCAGCTGTATCATACAAATTAATAGTTAAAAAATCATACATTTGTGATTTCTGGATTTTTTTATTTAGATTGTCTCTCACAGTGGACATGCACCTACGATGACAATTTCAGACCCCTCCATGATTTCTAAGTGGGAGAACTTGCAAAATAGCAGGGTGTTCAAATACTTATTTTCCTCACTGTATATATAGATGTATAGGGCATTTGAGAGAGATAATACCTGACAAATATTGGACGTGTCATCTGGAAGCTTCTGGTCATGAGGCGACACAAGAAGAGCATGAGGCTGATTTCTCTGAAAAATTATATATGAAGAATCCATCAAGTCCCTTTGAACCAAGCTTCACATACACGACACAATCATCTTCAGGCTGCACATTACATCGTGATGTCTGAATCCCTGATGTGTAGAATAACCCTCCAGACTGTAAACATCTGCACCATCAGAGCTGATACTTGTGACAGCTCGACAGATCTCTCCCTATGAGACAAAGAATTCAGCAAAGTTTTACTTATTTAATGAGTTAAAGACATAACATGTTTGCTTTATGTGTTCGGTTCTGACTCGTAATTTCAGATTTCACATAGAAAATACTTTCAATTTCTGCACACTCACTGACGACATGCCATAATGAAAAGCCTCCTGGGATGGCCAGGAGCTGTACGGTTGGCCTAGCACATGCTGATAATGGCTAGACTGAGCCAGTAAGTATTCAGGATAGGACGCTGAACTGAAGTGGGCTACTGGAGGCAAAGGATCACATGTTAGCTGTGGAAGAATCCTGTAAGTGGTGTAGTCGTCCTCCCGCAGGGACTCTTCCATCCTGGAGTATCCCGGTACTGAATGCATCCCATGACTGATGAGATTTGCCATTCTAGGACTTTCATGGGTGTGGTGTAAAGGAACTAGAGACCCTTCAGATATGTCTCTTTTGTAGCTGTACTCTTGGTCCTCCAACTCATTCATTCTCCTACTCTAGATGGCGCTGGAATCACACAGGCAAATAAGAAAACTGAATGTTAACCTTCAGATGCTGTATAAAAATGTTATAAAACAGTTTTCACTTTAATTTTAAGATTTCTATTTGATTTCAATTACAATTATATTATTATTATTATTATTATTAAAAACAACACTGGTCCCGACTACGTAATGTAAAGTTGTATAGTGAATATACATTTTTCTAACGTTATACTCTTCAGTAAACTATTCCATTCTTAATATATTTATTTTGTGTTGAGTTAAAAAGCTATCAAAAAATGTATCTAATATAAACAGATAACCAACTATTTAAATAAGATGTTTAGTTTATTTACTTTGAGGTGAACTGGTTTTGCTAGCGATTTCGCTAATCATTCGTCCACCTCAAGATATTAGTAAACTAAGTTATCAGATCTGTTGACATTATGATATACTTACCAGATAACTAAGAGCGTAATGGGTATTTTGACCGCTTAAATAAACAAAATTAACTTGTTTTTCGACGTTTCAGATAACCTACTATAAGAAAGCGCGAATTTAACGGGATTATTTGAGCTCACGCGCATAAACACCGCGAGAGGGCGCGCGCATCTGTATTTCACGTAATTGTGTTTTATTTAGTAAATCCGCTTTGTAAACAATATATTAAAATGATTTAACGACGCATTTTCACACAACATTACAAAACTAAGAAAATTTAGCAACGTCACCTTCCCTTCTCGTTTTTAATGCATTAGCTAATGTTTGGAGGTTGGACGCTTATGAAACTAACCCCGCCTCCAGCCGGATTTAAATTGTGAAATACTTTAAAAGAGCGCGCTTGGAGTGCTCCCCACGTCTTGAAGATGAAGATCAACTTCTCAAAGTGTCACTCGGTGCTCATCACGGGGGCAAACAGAGGTCTCGGACTGCAAATGGTCCGACAGCTGCTCGATACGCCGAACAGACCCCAAAAGATCATAGCAACCGCGCGGAATCCAGCCGCTGCAAAGGTAGGCCATCACAGTGCACCATAACATCTGTGCACAATAAACATATCTGGACAAGTGGCTTAACTAGTGATTATGGTTTGCTGTCATTGTCAGGAACTGCAAGAACTCGCCAAATCGCATCCAAACGTTCATGTTTTGCCTCTAGGTGAGTTACATTGTCACGTGACTAACACGGAGGTGCTTAACAAAATATGTGAATTATTAAATTAAATTAAATATTCCACTTCTGCATCATCATCATCATCATCAAGACGATATGTGTATAGAATTCTGTTTGTGTTTAGTTCACTGACTATTTTCTTTATCTGTTTGAATTTTTCAATACTTATATATATATATATATATATATATATATATATATATATACATTCATAAAAAAATCATTATTGTTTAATAATTAAAACAATAAATACCACCTAACCTCCACTATAATGCATAAATCACATTGAAATAATATACTAGTGGAGAGCAATTCTTATATATGTCCAGTAGGTGGAGACAAAAGACAAAGAAAGGTGATTCTTATTGACATCGACACATATACTGTTTTATTTCCACAAAAACTCTAAATATTCCATGATAAACTAAATATAAAAAGTCCAAATTATATTTATGTATTTGTTATTTATAGGATTTAAACGTTTCTGGAAATCATGGGAATATCAGGGGGGTTTTAAATGGTGTTTTTCAAATAGTGAACAGTGTTATTTTTGTATCATTTATATACTATTATAGTATATATTCATATTTTATACATTTTCATTTTTATATGTTCAGTTTTAGTAATTCTGTTATGTGCATTTTAGTTTTTTGTCATTTAAGTTCAAGTTTAAATCTGAACGTATGTCATTTTCCATATAGTTGGTTAATTCCAAGCATTACTTAAATGGCTTAAAACTATTTTTAATAGTTTTAGTTAACAATCATAACACTGGTCCTGCATAAGTAACAGAAAGTTGTGTAGTGAATAAGTTTTCTAGTTATGCTCTTCCGTATAATATTTCAATAGTTATCTCTTTTGTGTATACAAATAAGCCATTGAGATGTTTGATTTGAAAACAAATTGGTCTTTTGAGTCACTTCTTTTTAATGAACCGGATCAAATGGATTCACAAATCAGTCTATCTTTATTATTTCAGATGTGACCAGTGACAGCAGTGTGAATGCAGCAGCGCAGTCAGTGGAATCCTTCGTGGGCGCGGATGGTTTGAACTGCTTAATTAATAACGCGGCGATTAATATACCATCTGAACTGGACACGGTCACTCGAGATGCCATGATGAAAACCTATGAGAGTAACACAGTGGCTCCTCTTTTTGTGACCAAGGTAATATGACTGGATTAATTAGCATCCAAAGGCGACTGTAATCTTTATTAACGGTATTTTATTTTCAGTGTTTGTTCATTTGAATACCCCATGATCTTTTTCAGGCTTTTCTGCCGTTGTTGAGAAGGGCGGCAGCTGAAGGCGGTGACATGGGGTTCCAGAGAGCCGCGGTGATCAATGTGTCGTCCGTCCTGGGATCTGTGCAGCTCAACTGGGGCGAGGGTGCGAGCTTCAAGAGTTATGCATACAGGGCATCTAAGGTAAAACACCTGTTTAGTTGCTTTGTGGGAAAAATGATGAATTCTATATACTCAACTTTGATTTTTGACACATTCTAGAGCGCCTTGAATATGGTTACAAAGTGTTTGGCTGTCGATCTGGAAGCTGAGAAGATCTTATGCGTCGCCCTTCACCCTGGTTGGGTGCGCACTGATATGGGCGGACCAATGGTGAGTCTGAATGTGGTTATTTTTTTTATTTTTTTCTTCTTTTTTTAGTTGTCTTGATAAAAATGGCTTTGTTTTAACCCATTTTCTTTCATTTGAAGGCACCTTTGAGTCCAGAGGAGAGCATATCATCAGTGTTGTCTGTCATTTCTGGATTAACGGAGAAGCATCATGGTGGATATGTGGACTACACTGGGCAAAGCTTACCCTGGTGATCTCCATACTGTGTCACACTGTCTGAGTGCCAGATGACCGCTGAGAAGCTAAGACCAGAGAAACAGCCTGCTGTATTAATTATTCATGTTTCCACCTGTATCTACTGACCAAGAAGTAAAATAGTGAAGTAACCTTAGGTCTTTGGAGAATTGAATTGTAATGAAAGGTTACAGGGGTGTGTTTATACTTTGTCGTGGATATTGCCTTTTCTATGAATATAAAATAAAAGATAAGACAGACAGTAAGGTGAGTCGAATGCCATTTATGAGTTTTATTTTTGAATCCATCTCCACATCAGCTGTCAAGTGATTGTGACAGATTAAAGTTGCGTGGTAATATTGAGAGTTTAGCGTGTGGAGAAGACGTTGAACGTTAATACAGCCTCTGAGAGCGAGTTCAGCCGGGTGCAGTGGAGGTCATGGTGTGTCGGTGCTGGATTCGGTTGAAATTAGGGTTGACTTATTTCCTCTGACGTGAGAGAGGAAGGCAGACTGTCGAGAGCTCCGATTTCTGCAGTACAAATGTGAGAATTAGAACAATTCACTTTCTTGCAGTCAAATTAAGCTCTTATTTGCCTCAAACCTACAGAGATGGTTATTCAGAATGCACGGTGTATATACATTACTTTTCTTTTATGTGTCTGTTTATTAATATTTTGATGGTTCCAGTTACTAGTATAAGTCAGAGGTGAATTCTTTTAATTTATTAATTGAACTTTGCTTTGGAATTTGAAATGAATTGGTCAACACTTACAGGACACATTTGAATTTAAGCTGGAATGACTGGATTGAATGGTTAACAGTAACACCGCAATTGAATTTTAATAGGCCAACGCAACAAAAAAATGGCCGAAAACTGAAAACATCTATATTGAATTTTTTTTTTTTTTTTGTTTCTGGAAAAAAAAAAAAATACAGGGTAAAAAAAAACCTGTAGTATTGCCAAATATCATTACAATTAAAAAAAATACAAGTAAAAATAAAATAATTTTATCTAATATTTCAGTATAACATGATCCTACAAAAATTAATTTTAAATTTAATTAAATGAATCAAAGGCTTATATATATATATATATATATATATATAAAATATATTTTTAAATGTATATACTTTATTTATTTATATTTATATACTATATAACTATACTCCCAGCAATTTGAAGTTGATATGTCTTGATTGTAGTTTCATAAATCTGATAAAAAAATTTAAAAAAAATCTCAAAATAAATAACAACTACACTTACCTTTTAATTTGAGATAAGAAAGAAAGTCTATAATAGTGTGGACAATATCCTCATCTGCTATCCTCAGAGCTGCTAAAAAGCAAAAACAAGATTTTATAAGGTCATTCTCAGTTATTATTTTACTTCCAAAGCCTTACCACAACATCTGTGAAAGTACATTAACGATAAATGAATTGTGTAATTAACCTCCCAGCCTTTAGAGAGTCTAATAAACCATATAGAACAATGATCTTAATTAACACAAATCCGTTTTGGGAGTCCCTACAGGCGGTGCATGTTTCTTACCTGTCTTGAAATCTTCCTCTATGGGCATTTCTCTCTTGCCTGCCAGTCCGTGCTTGTCGCTAAGGGTCCTGTGGCTGTCTATGGCATCTGATCACAAAGCAAAACCACACATAATCACATTGATCGTTTGAACAGCCCACTGAGCACCACGCCGTCAGACCCTGACGCCCCGGCTGATATTCATAGACCTGCCTGTGGCACACATATGTTCCTAATGCGACAAGTCATTACCCGAGGAATATCTTTTTGGTTGGGTTTCTGTTTTTGGGACAGATTGAGTAGAGCAACCTGCAGGAATTGAGTCATGGAATTGCTTTTTTGTTGCAAGGCAAAGCACACGCTCACATCCTTGTGAAAAAGAAGTGTACTTTTGGTGTACTTTAAATCTTAGAAGTGTATTTTTAAAATCTGCATTTGCAGATGATATTACATAAATTAAAGAAAGTCCTCTTTCATGACTATGTTTATTAACACATGGAAATAATATACTTAAGTGCAAGTTTTTGGACACTTAATTGCGTAAGTAATCTTTTAAAAGTATTCTAAAGTGTACTCCTTTTTCACAAGGGCACCCAACGCAAAAAAGGGCAGTTTGACAGCAAAAAAAACAAAACAAAAACAGCAAAAGCTCATAGCAAGTGGACCAGCAGAGACAGAGGGTAAAACGAAAGATAGAGGATGTAAAAAGAGTGAAAGCACCTATAATAGACTATTTAGCGGCTATATATTCAGAAAGAAACCTGCTGCTAAAGGGGTTAGTACTAATAATTGAATTTAAGACTATGGCAGTATTTAGAAAGTTCATGAAGAATATTTCATGCATTCGCACACAGAATATGTAGCTAAACGATGCCCTCAAACAGCAATGATTGATCTTTCCAGTTTAGGTGAAAAGATCTTTCTTTGATTGTGCCGAATGGAAACTTCACCAGCAATGCAAAACAGCACAAAGAGCAAAACGCCACAGAGCAATTCCTCCTCTGACTTCAATAACCTGCAGGTGCTATCTTACATTGACCAAGCAGATCTTCTCTCCCCCTTGCACTGGGAGTATCCTTAATCTGTATAAGGTGATCAATACGACCTGAAACACAGGGAGCTTATGTAACTGACCTACACAGGTGAGCTCAACATCAGTGCACCCCAACACATTTCATCAAAGAGAGCGAACAGGCCTGCACAGATAAGGACAAACTAAAGAGTCCAAGGTTTAAAAAGCAGACCTGTGAGCTCAAAGCAAAGCAGAAAAAATTTAGGCCTATACGTCAAATCATACGCAACTGTTTTTTAATAAACAGATATGGGGAAAGATAGAGAGTGGTATTATTGGAGAAGACAAAAAAAAGTCTACAAAAGATGTAATGGGGAACTCACGAGGACCGAGGAGATACCCAGCGCTGTTGAGGGTCCATCCTCTCTTCTCCTTTGCCTGTTTTATAGAATATTTAGTATATAGGAAGTACAAGTTAATAAATATATACTGTAAAAACTGTTAGCTGTGGTTGCCAGAAATTCACTGTAAAAATTGTTTCAGATATTACAGAATGACATACATGCCCATTTTACAACTAAGGAATGCATATTTACATTTAGTCATTTAGCAGACGCTTTTATCCAAAGCGACTTACATATTTTATTAAGTGATATAATGTTAATATACCAATCTACTTGAACTAACGAAAAAACTAATGTTTTTCGCCATAATTTATAAATTCAGAGTTTTTACTTGCAAAAAAAATTGTAATAAAATTTCACAGTATTTTACTGTAAAACTACATAAAATGCAATGTTTAACTATTTATAGTTTTAACACAGTTTTATTGTAGGCTATAGCATTTTTATGCAAAAATTACAAACATTTTACAGTGTAGTTGAGACTGGGGCTAAGCCTCATATCTCAGTAACAGAAGGTTTTGAGTCAAAATTGAAATGATACGAATAATTGTTTTCTTTTGCAACAGTTTTGTATAATGGTTCAAAATCCTAATTAATATGTCATTTAAATAAAATAAAAAAATCATTTAAAAACCATATTTTAGTCATATATGCTGATTTTTACCTACATGGTTAAAGGCTATTTTAACTGTTTAGTCGGGGCAAGTTGTTACGTGGTTTATATGTTATAAATGTAAGCTACGTGTTTCAATATTTGTTTTTCCATAGCAGTTATTGTTATTGACCTTATACGCTACCTTTTACATTCATGCTATTAAATAATTTTGCCAAAAACCCTATAATATTCTATTTAATGCCGTATCCCGTTGTGACAACTTACTCCATACAGCGCGACAACATGTCCAGGTACTGGGGCATGTTGTCACAAAAGTAAAAGAGCGTTCTTTTTCTTCTAACAGTGCAAATGTTAAATATTTACAGCGAAGATTTAAGTTACGTGTTTAAACAAAAATTTGAAATTGTGAGAACAATTTACTAAAAAAAACGAATTGTAAAAATTGTGACAACTAGCCCCGGTCTCCCCTATAAAGATGTTTCAAGGGAGTGTTGTTACACAGAACAGTTCCTATATCTTCAAAACAAAATCACTGTTTCCGTAATTTAACATGCATTAAAACATACAGGATTAAATATTAATTATTTTGAATCAAAGTAACTCTTACCGCAATCACCATTCCGAGTGTTTCCGTAAGAAACGCGCACACAATAAGAGACACGCAAACTCCACCGACACACCTGTGCATCTGAAAAAGCAGCATCAGTGAAGTATTATGCAACATACAGAACATGCACAATCAGAAGAAAACAGAAAGGAGAAGTCTGAGAACTTACCCTGAGTATCAGTCGGGTCTTTGGAGAGTAAAAACACTGGTAGGCTAATATTCCTGCTGCTTCTTGCTCCTGGTCCTCTGATGCTCCTGGGATCCGGCGCCTTTTATTGAAAGGGAATGTCTCACCTCTGACGTACTTACCTCAAAAGGTGACACTGGCAGGCTCTTCATCAATGACTCCAGAGCAAATTACCAAAGATTGAGTCTGTTTGTGTCTATGGATCAGTTAATTAGCGTCTTATTGATTATTGTATTGTCATAGAAAAGACCCATAGTTCACCTTCAAGAACCACCTATCAGATCTATTTAAGGAAATTATATTGTGGCTTTTACATTTTCCAGTTTGGCATTCCATGCTCAGCATAAGCTCACACATTTTACAATAACAGAAACATTATTTTGCTTCAGATACTCTTAAAATGTACCACATGAATGCTTCTAAAGGATTAAAGAAATAATGTCCTTGTTGACCAATAAATTAATAAATGTTAGAGTTATGTCAGGTTATTTTGCAATTAAATTGAAATTAAGTTATTTTCTTTCGATGTGAGAGAAATAAAAAGAAGAAATCTTTTTAAAATCTATACTCTGAAAAAGTTTTACAAATGCAGTCTTTGTATTCATTCATTCATTTTTTTAAAGCACATAACACTTTATAGCGCTTAATCCTTATTTTAAAAAACCGAAGGTAAAAAATATTTGTATTTTAGGCTATATTTATTATCATGTTTACAAATACACATCTTTGTGACAGGTTACACATGAACAAACCATACCTTTTTTCTTTTTTTTTCAGAAATTATGCTCTCATTTAGTAGAGGTCCAGAGGTTAATATGTATTGGTACAAGGACCTTTGCACCTGCTCAAGTCACCCTTTTGTTATTGATCTGTGTTTACTGACATGTTAATAAAGAGATACAGAGAAACAAACACTATTCATACCACACAAGGACATTCTTTTAAATGCTTTATTGAGTGCTGAAGGCAATATGGGTTCATATGTTCATATGGGTGGATTGTACAATCCAACAAAGCGCAGTTTTACAAAGCCATTCATGCATTTGTTAAGACTCAGCGACCTTAAAATTCTGTCCCACTCCAGGTAAACATACTGGCTGGCAATCATGAAAATAACAATTATTCCCAAAATAATGAACAACATGAAAAGAATTCTGATGGATTTCCTCAAAAGGCTTTGTTCCTTCTTATGTAAAGGACTCTCAGCTTCCTCATTCTGCTTCTCAGTTTCTTGAGAGCTGCGATCTTGATTGTCTGCACCACATTTCTTCTGATGATGTCCCTCAACAACTGGATGGATGACGGAGGCTGTTGGCGACGAAGCCCTTGATGAAAATGGAACAGAGTGCATACAATTCATCATCTTTCTTTTTAAGGAAATCAGTTAATACAGCTGTGTATGGTGTCTTATTTAATCTAGTAAAACACTTTTGCAGGAATTTTAGATGAATACAAAATGAGATTCCACATAACGAAATTATATGATATATTCTGTATTCGATCAGTACATTAATCTGCACAAGAAAAAGAAGCCTACCTGTAGTCATTTGCAAGATGCTCCTGGTTTAAATCCGTTTTTTGCGTTCCATGAACATTAATGAGTAATCTGAAAACGGCTCGAGAACGGCAGTGTCCAGGACAGCAGGATTTCTCTAATTTTACTATATTTACTGTGTTCATGGCAGTAGATGTCTTATCGACCTATGAGACAAACATTTCAATGTCATTCAGTATATAGTTTCAGTCATGGTGTGAATTATAAAGTGACTTTAAAGGAGTTCCACGAGGTTAACCGTTATAAATAATGCTTAATCTGAAGGTAAAGATCATCTCTCGAAATGTATAGTCACTTTGGGCCAATTAGAGCTAGCTAAATGTCAACAGATAGCCCTGCTGAAAAAACAAAATCAACATCAACCATAGAATCCATCACAGATATTCGAATGGTTTGCACTACAAATACCATTACAAATGATCAACTTTTCACCTTTAAAACCATTTTAAAAAATGGTTTTCTGTAGTGTGTTTTGGGACATATTCCATTAGGATTTAGTGGTTTTAACAAGCCACCAATTACCAGTAGAAACCAACAGGCAACATTTCAGTTACCATTAAAACAATACAATTCCCATTATAACCAGTAAAACCATTACAAATTCTGTGATGGTTTCTATCGTTTGTTTGTTTGTTTGTTTCCAGCAGGGAGCAAAAAGTATTTGTTATATTTGAGGTATGTTAATACATTAAGCTGGTGCATAATTACAGTAACGTTAGCCTACTTCTCATGATTAATCGACGTACAGAATGAAATAAAAGCGCTGGAACGGGGTAATGTTTGCTATGGTTAGCCTAGGCTATTTGATGCGGGAAAACAGATCGAAGAAAATGCGCAAACTTTTGGAAAACTTCGTCGTTACTGAACCTTTTGAACGCTGTTGAACCAATACTTCGCACCCTGATTTCAGCTACTTCTGATGTTCCACTCAAAATCAAAGAAAGACAGCCAAAAAGAGAAATAAAAATAATAATAATTAGACTTAGTTATAATTAATCTAGTAACTACCTCAACTCCTTTCAAGCCCGTCTTCTGTTTCATTTCTGTGTTCTGTGTAACTGTAAGGGGACAAAAACAATTCACCAATTTAACAAACGATCCCGGAACATGTAAACTTGAAATCAGCGGCCTGGTGTTGCTATGGTTACCACCTCACGAGAACAGAGCTTCTCACTTAAGCGTCTACTTAGCGTCAACTGAACTCATCCACGCGGAGAAGTAATAAACCGTTTTCCGTGAATGTGCGAGAGTTCCTGTTCATTAGCCGCGGTAGGGAAATAACGAGAAGAATAACTAGGTGCAGTAAACGGTAAAACTTTTTTTTCACTACAAACCAATGTGTTCATAATTACATTAAAATAATATGGTAAGACACACCAGTTTGCAATATCAAGCAGAAAAACCAGCTGTTTTGTCAAATGGCTGAAAGCGAATAACACCGGAAGCCAGTCCCATAAAATTTTCAAATGTTCGCGCGGAAAAAATAAGGTGGATAAACTTAAATTTGTAATCCATTTTTGAGGGGTTATTAAAAGATAACAATGACCTTGCCTGAACTAAAATGTAAAGGCATTTTTAAACAATAGCCTATTGTAATTTATTATAAGGTTCTATAGAAAAATAGTTTCATTCAATCATTCAAATCCATAGAACTAAACTTGTTTTCATCAGATAAACCTGTTTCTTCCAACTGAACATGCCTGAGTGGTTAGTTCAGGCCTCTATGTGAGCACCATATCAATGTCAGACAATGTTTCCCATTTATTCACTAAGAATTGAGAGTGTTTAGTTTTTATGTCCTAAATAAGCGTCTTAATTATCAAACAGGTGTGCACATCCCAAACACCCAGATCGGGATCAGGTGCAGAACAACTAAGTAATTTAAACGGAAAAAAAAAAGGATTGAAGTTCGCACACTGAAAAGTAGCTGTTCAGGATTAATTTATTATTAGCAATGTTTCGACCCACATAAGCGTCTTAGCATCTTATAGCCATTAATTACAATCATGTGTCTCTTTGTCCTTAGGGTCCATTATGAGATCACATCAAAGAAAGCCCTGATTTGACTCATTATGACGCATGATGTCCTGAAGACCACAACTGACTCACACTTTTGTATCTTTTGGTCTGCAGTGGGCTTTCTTTTCTTTTCTGAAGAAGACTCCCTGTACAGTGATTCACATCCAGCATCCTTTCAGATTACAATGAACATCAGTCTTTTATTCACGGTTAGCCGTTTCAAACGAGCGAAAACAAACAAATTCACTGTTCTTGCCGCATATTTGTTCCTTTTATGTGTGTTTAGATGTGTCTCTAGGGAGACCAACCTGGCGGGTACCATAAACCTTTTTATTTTAGTAAAATAAGTTTATTTTAGAGTCCATTAACTGGCATTTCCTCCTTTTGCGTCATTTAACATTATTGTCACTTTTGATGGATATCACCGTTCCACACAGCTGTCCGTTTCTCACCTCTGCTGAGCATATATGCTTGCTGCATTTCCGATGGATCTCAAGACACGCTCTGCCTGCGTGTTACTGTCATTGTGTTTAGCTAGAGGGACTGGATGAAATTACAAGCATAAGACAACACTCTTAAAAATAAAGTTTCTTTATTGGCATTTGTGGCTCCATGAAGAGCTTTTAACATCCATGGAACCTCTCAATTCTACAAAAGGTTTTTTATAGTGGAAAAAATGTTTTTTTTAGATTATTTAAATGTCCTTCACACAAAAAAAAATGGTTCTTTTAGGAAGTGTTCAATGAAAGGTTCTTTGAGGAACCAGAAATTGTTCTTCTGTGGCATTCACTATGAAAACTCCCTTTTGGAACAGTCAGCTAGAAATAGTTTACCAAAAAATGGAAATTTGGAGATGTATTTTCCCTCCAAGATGTAGATGAACAGATTTGGAGAAATGGTGAATGGGTGCCGTCAGAATGAGAGTCCAAACAGCTGATAAAAACATCACAATAATCCACACCACTCCAGTCCATCAATTAATGTCTTGTGAAGCCATCATTAAGGTGTTTTAACTTTAAACTGTCCCTTCTGGCCAAAATATGAGTCCTCTTTATCCATAATAACACCTACTCTAGTACTTAATGAGAACATTGCCATGTGCTATCCCTCTCAGCAGAATATTTTATGGAAAATTGCAATTAATTGCATTAATAATAACTGTTATTTAGACAAAATGCATTTTCATATGGTTATGCTGCTTTTAGCCTTTAGCATACAGGCAAATAATTTAGACATTCATTTGTACCAAATTGGTCTGACTCCAATTTGATTAGGTTGGCATAATTAGGTTATACTGTACACAGGGTCAAGAGAAGACTCTTGTATGAAACAACATAATCAGCTGTATAATTTTGTTAGCGGTGAGAAATGGCAATTTAAGTAAAGAATCTTAGTCTCTCCAGATTGTCTGTTTTTTGAGACAGGGATCAGGTGCACTCGTGCACGAGAACTGCAGCATGAATACTAATTTTTATGCTATATGGGATAAATAACAAGCAATATAGACAGTTTAGACTTTTTTGCTCTCAGATCATCTAGTCTTCATGTTGACTGTTTAAAAGTATAGTTGGTTTCCCTGAAAATTATGCAAAACCCTGTGACTCTGTGTAGCAATAAAAACTGAAAATCTTATTTTTTGGCACAGAAATTCATAATTTACAAATATCTCTATGTATTGAAATATTTCATTTGCATGCTGCTTATATGGTATATTAAGACCTTTAATAGTGTTTTATGATATTAATTTTAGAAAATTGGTAAACAAATATCAAAATATACAATTTACATTACAAATGTTTTTATCCCAAAACGTTTTTTAATATATTGTTATTGTTGATTTCATTTTAATGTCACCAAAATGGTATTATTATTAAGTAACATGAGATGGTTTTTAATGAACATTTAAAAAATATTTTACATTTAAATATATTTTATAAATTTTGTTGTTAAAAGATATTTCTTGTTTTTTATTTAATATTTTTAAAATAAAGTTTTAGTTTTTAAACATTTAAATATTTTTATATTTTATAAATATTTAATTTTATTTTAAATATTTGTTGTTAATTTTATTATTTTTATTAAAAATTAATTTCGTTTATTTTTAATGTCAGAAAATTGGTAAATGATGTATTTTTCCCATATGCTCTCAGCAGAGAAAAAACATCATGTTTAAAGAATTAGGAGATTTTTTTTTTCATCCAAAAATCAATAATCACCAATAAAGCCCTTAAAAACAACAGTATTGTATTTAACATTTGTTCTATTGACATGTCAGGCATTATATCTTGTCGGCTTGATGACAGTTTTTGATGCCGATAATGAGGGAGATTTTTCGAACATACATGGCCGTACACTTTCTTCTGTTAGGTGCACGATGAGGAGCAGAAAATCTCCAGCATGTCAGGTCACACTAGCACAGAGTCAGAGCTCCTCTCACACACTCCAGCAATAACAAGCTAAAGCCTGCTGACTTTTAGTGCTTTTAGAGCAATCTCCACCGACACTGCCATCAAAGGAAATGGGACACATCACAAAATATAAATGATTAGGTCTGTTATAAGGCAGGATGAGGCTTAAGATCAGGAGGGCTGGGTGAATGTACCATCCCATTGTCAGAGGAGAAAAACAGCGCAGGAACACAGGTGACGTCTGTAAGAACACGGTGGGAGACATTACCTCAAAGCTCCATTTCACACTGCTGTGCATCTTTTCAGAAGCTACATAGTATTAGCATTTCAATGGTAGATTGATGACGATCCTTGTGTGGAAGCTATTTGAATAATGGAGTGGGATTAGGGATTTGAAATATGTATTGAAAACTGGATTTGTCCTCATGATTTCTGGTGTGATTCAAGATACAGGCAGATGTGACTTCAAGGACAGCTGAGGAGACAATATTTCATGCACACTGCAAATTTCCTTCAGATTTAGCACAAAGAGATTGTTCAGAATGACTAAAAAAGAGTCAAAGTGTTGAAGTTTCACATGGCAAACTGAATACCGATTTATATACCTTCAATAAATCGATTCAAATGAAAAGGCACAGGAAAGATTAGGGTGTCGATTTCTCTTCATTCAGATTATTTGCAATTACAGTTTCAATTCCAGGCATAATATTAAAAGCATTCGGACAAATCTGAGCCAATAGGTCAGTGGGTCACAGAAACAGATTATATTTAATAAGAAAATAAATAATTTCTGTAAAATCTGTGAAATCACACACACACACACACACATATATATATATATATATATATATTAAATTACCATTTTATATTTTTATAATATATATTTACAATTTTATTATATTTTTTATAATAAATATTTATTATAGCTTATATATTTTCAAAATACATTGATATATTTTGTGAATTATAAAATGTTATATATATTAATGTTACATATATTTTCAAAACACACACACACATATATATATATATATATATATATATATATTTTTTTTTTTTTAAATACAAATGTTTTATGAGTGATATACCAATGATAAGTTTCAAATCACTGAGATTTTAAATGTATTTGTAAAAGTTTCTTTTGCATTTATTGTGTCCTTGCTAAATAAAAGTATTAATTTCTTCGAAATCCTAAACGTTGGTTTTCCGTGACGTGCATCACGTGTTGTGTAATGAACTGCATTGACACATTTCACAACGCAAGGATGCGTGAAATCAGACTTGATGCTTATCTTGCAATTTAACAGTTTACAATACTGCAGTAGTATGATAGGTAAATCATGATGAGTTTATTTTGTACGTTATGAACTGTAATGCTTTCTATAAAAATACTAAATTCAGAAACATACAAAATGTATAACATAAAATAAACACACTTAATAAAATAATGAAAGTACAAATAAATGCTTAGGATCAGGTAGAAGATAATTTGGTTTTATGGCCGAGGGAAGTAGCCTGTATGAACTTTCAAACATTGTCATTGAATCAGGACAATGTACTTGCATGACAAACAGCCTGTGTCTTAAAGCTCTTGTTCTGGACTTTAATGAAAGCTTTATTGTGTTTTGTCAGACAGTAATTCTGAGCGAATACTCAAAGTGTGTCTGCCTCCTGTCAGCATCGACATAACAGTCTTTACCAATGTATTCTGTGCTGTTTTAAATTAGCTTTCAAAAGGTAAAGGTCAAAGTTGCATTTCTAAAGGACAAGAATGAGCTCAGTGAGACAGTAAAAAAAAAAAAAAAACAGTATATATATATATATACACACAGGTGCATCTCAATAAATTAGAATGTCGTGGAAAAGTACATTTATTTCAGTAAATCAACTCAAATTGTGAAACTCGTGTATTAAATAAATTCAGTGCACACAGACTGAAGTAGTTTAAGTCTTTGGTTCTTTTAATTGTGATGATTTTGGCTCACATTTAACAAAAACCCACCAATTCACTCTCAACAAATTAGAATACTTCATAAGACCAATAAAAAAAACATTTTTAGTGAATTGTCGACCTTCTGGAAAGTATGTTCATTTACTGTATATGTACTCAATACTTGGTAGGGGCTCCTTTTGCTTTAATTACTGCTTCAATTCTGCGTGGCATGGAGGTGATCAGTTTGTGGCACTGCTGAGGTGGTATGGAAGCCCAGGTTTCTTGCAGTGGCCTTCAGCTCATCTGCATTTTTTGGTCTCTTGTTTCTCATTTTCCTCTTGACAATACCCCATAGATTCTCTATGGGGTTCAGGTCTGGTGAGTTTGCTGGCCAGTCAATCACACCAACACCATGGTCATTTAACCAACTTTTGGTGCTTTTGGCAGTGTGGGCAGGTGCCAAATCCTGCTGGAAAATGAAATCAGCATCTTTAAAAAGCTGGTCAGCAGAACGAAGGATGAAGTGCTCCAAAATTTCTTGGTAAACGGGTGCAGTGACTTTGGTTTTCAAAAAACACAATGGACCAACACCAGCAGATAACATTGCACCCCAAATCATCTCAGACTGTGGAAACTTAACACTGGACTTCAAGCAACTTGGGCTATGAGCTTCTCCACCCTTCCTCCAGACTCTAGGATCTTGGTTTCCAAATGAAATACAAAACTTGCTCTCATCTGAAAAGAGGACTTTGGATCACTGGGCAACAGTCCAGTTCTTCTCCTCAGCCCAGGTAAGACGCCTCTGATGTTGTCTGTGGTTCAGGAGTGGCTTAACAAGAGGAATACGACAACTGTAGCCAAATTCCTTGACACGTCTGTGTGTGGTGGCTCTTGATGCCTTGACCCCAGCCTCAGTCCATTCCTTGTGAAGTTCACCCAAATTCTTGAATCGATTTTGCTTGGCAATCCTCATAAGGCTGCGGTTCTCTCGGTTGGTTGTGCATCTTTTTCTTCCACACTTTTTCCTTCCACTCAACTTTCTGTTAACATGCTTGGATACAGCACTCTATGAGCAGCCAGCTTCTTTGGCAATTAATGTTTGTAGCTTACCCTCCTTGTGAAGGGTGTCAAAGATTGTCTTCTGGACAACTGTCAGATCAGCAGTCTTCCCCATGATTGTGTAGCCTAGCGAACCAAACTGAGAGACCATTTTGAAGGCTCAGGAAACCTTTGCAGCTGTTTTGAGTTGATTAGCTGATTGGCATGTAACCATATTCTAATTTGGTGGTGGGTTTTTGTTAAATGTGAGCCAAAATCATCACAATTAAAAGAACCAAAGACTTAAACTACTTCAGTCTGTGTGCACTGAATTTATTTAATACACGAGTTTCACAATTTGAGTTGAATTACTGAAATAAATTAACTTTTCCACGACATTCTAATTTATTGAGATGCACCATACAGTTGTGCTCAAAATTATTCATACCCTTGGTATGATCAAAGAAGACTGTGAAAATAACTCCGCATTGTTTATCCATTTGATCTTTCATTCAAAAATTTAAAAAAATCTAACCTTTAATTTAAGTCAAAAAGAAAAAAAAGTAAAAGTGGGGGAAAATCACATTATGAAATGAATATTTTTTTCTAGTATACACAATGGCCACAATTATTGGTACCCCTAAAAAATTCTTATGACTGAAATATCTCTGAAGTATATTACCATTCATATTTGCATTTTTTATCACACCAAGGTGACTAGGAACATGAAATTATCCAGCCATGGCTTCCTGTTTCAGGAATATAAATAGGGAAAACAAAGCCCAAATTCCCTTAATCCAGTGGTTCCCAAACTGGGGGGCGCGGAGTTATGATAAGGGGGGCGCGGCGAGGCTAGTGTACATACAGTCAGCCGATATTTATAGGGACGCACCGAAATTTCAAAAGAGAAAAACGGTCCAATGAGCCGAAAATATCTGCCGAGCCGCCCGGCAGTATTCAGCGCGCAGGCTCTCGCTCTCTCTCTCTCTCTCTCTCTAATCACTGCCGTCGTGACACTCCGCTGAATATTCCGCTCTATGAATGTGCGCAAAGCAAAGTCCTCTCAAATAACGCGCCAACAGAAAATTTCAATGTATACTTGTTCCTTTTTGCAATAGCGCTATTGTGATGTAACGTAGTACAGCTGTACTGCACAACGGTGGTAAAATGACGCCACCCTCTCGTGACGCGATGCTCTGCTCACGTGCTCTGATAATAATAGATTTGTAGGACTATAAAAAAAGTTATATCCGATTCGGTTTCATAGAACTGAATAAAAATAATATATTGATTGATATTTAATATTAATAGGCTATATTTTCTGTCCAATTTTGTGTTACTTTCAATAAACGTGGTTATTTTATTGGCTTGTGATTTTTAAATTCAGTATCATTAAAATTGAGTTAAATTAAAAAGTCTTACAAAAATGACTTAATATTATTTAATAAAATAATAAATAATTATTACAAAGCAGTTTTGGTTTCGGCCATTGATGTCACCTCTGATTCAACAACAAGGCTTCAGTTTAAGTCCAAGGCATTGGCTGCATTTTGGATTGGAGTGGAAAAGGACTACCCATTGCTGGGCAGGAGAGCCCTGGCAATACTCCTTCCTTTTGCCACATCCTACCTATGTGAGATAGGGTTTTCTGCGGTTGCCTCAATCAAGACAAAATACAGATCAAAGCTGGACATTGAAAATGAGCTAAGAGTGGCAGTCTCACAGCTGCATCCCGATTTGAGAGGATCTGCAGCACAAGCAAGCCCACCCAGTCACTGAAAAGACTGTGGGACTAGTAAGAATAAGTCTAAATCCTGCAGTTCAAAAATGTTCATTTTTGACAACAAAGAGAAAATCTGTTGAAAACAATGAATACTGTTACATAGTTAAAAATAATAATGATAATAATAATAAATAAATAAATGTTGAAGCTGCATGCTTTACTTGTAATGCTTCTACTATTGACTAGTTCCTTATTTATTTATTTATTTATTTCAGTAAGTTGTCACACACTGAATTTGTGTTAATTACCATTAATGAATTACAATGTTTCAAACAAATCCTCCTGGAGGTGTGTTTATGTGTATGTGTGGGGGTGGGGGGGGCCTTCATTTTTTTTATTCTGCAAAAGGGGGGCCCGGCAGAAAAAGTTTGGGAACCACTGCCTTAATCATTGATCACAAGGAGTAAAATCAAAGAATGTATTTCTGTTGCGCAGCAAAATATTGTTAAGTTTCATAAATTAGAAAGTGGCTTTAAGAAAAGAGCTAAAGAATTAAAAATTCCCATTTCCACCATCAGGGCAATAATTAAAAATTTCCAATCAACAGAAAATGTTACAAATCTGCCTGGAAGAGGACGTGTGTCTATATCGTCCTAATGCTCGGTGAGAAGGAGAGTTTGAGTGGCTAATGACTCGCCAAGGACCACAGCTGGAGAACTGCAGAAAATAGTTGAGTCTCAGGGTCAGAAAACCTTAAAAAAAAAAAAAATTATCTAACAGCACCTACATCACCACATGTTGTTCAGGAGGGTTTCAAGAAAATTCTAGAAAAGAAAACACTTTCATCCAAAAACAAACTCCAGCATATTCAGTTATCAGACACGACTGGGACTTCAAATGGGACTGGCTTCTATGGTCAGATGAAACTAAAAAATGAGCTTTTTAGCAGCAAACACTCAAGATGGGTTTGGTGAACACAGGGATAAAAACGTACCCCATGTGTACAATGAAATATACCGCTGTATTTTTTATGCTGTGGGCCTATTTTTCTGCCAGAGATCCTGGATATCTTGTTGGCATCATGGCATCAAGGATTCTATCAAATACCAACAGATAAAAAATAAAAAACTGACTGTCCATGCTAGAAATCTTATAATGGGCCGTGGTTGGATCCTCCAACAGGACAATGATCCACAAACAAATCTCAAAAACAACACACAAATGACTCACTGAGCACAAAACCAAGCTTCTGCTGGCCATTCCAGTCCTCTGACCTGAACCCTGTAGAAAATGAGTGGTGAACTGAAGAGAAGAAGCACCAACATGAAGCTGGGAATCTAAAGGGTCTGGAGTGATTCTGGATGAAGGAATGGTCTCTGATCTCTTGTCAGGTGTTCTCTAACCTCATCAGGCATTAGAGGAGAAAATATAGAGCTGTTAAAAAATGGAGGTTTCAAAAAGTATTGAATAAAAGGGTGCCGTTAATTGTGGCCAATGTGTATTAGAGAAAAACATTTATTTCATACTGAGATTTTTCTCCCATTTTAAACTCTTATTCTCCAATGAAAGGCTACATTTTTAAAATAAAAGATCAAAAGGATTAATAATGAAGATTTATTTTCACAGCATTCTTTGATCATATTTACCAAGGGTATGAATAATTTTGAGCACAACTGTATATATATACACTGTGTATGAATATTATATATTAAAATATATTTTATGAAACTACCTCAAGCATCTACTGTACACACTCTTTTTTCTTCATACAAAATAATAAGTGAGCCTACTACTTTGTCTAAAGACCTGAGTTTAAATGTAGTCTCAAGGGTAATTATCTCCACTCCACACATTGAACCCTGATAGAAGGCATGAAGTATATTAGCAAAAACCATTGACGGGTAAATTACACCTGATTCATCGGTTATTTACTACCTTAGTAATAAAAGAGCATAACATTAGCAATTTCAAAACATTATAGTGTCACGCTGCAATTATGGGTTATTTGGAAAGATAGGGCATAATAGCTGACACACTCTCTAACACGTTTATCTTAGCCTGTGATGTGCTAGTTCAACATACGCTGGGAAAACGCTGCGAACCTCATAAACTTCTGTGTGGCTGCAATGCCATGGTGATTTATGTCGTACTATTGTTCCTACGATGCTTTTAAGATGTCCCAATTTTTTACGGCTTTGTTTTTTTAATGTCACTCATGGATAAAATCGTGATTTTTCCTTTCACAGACAGTAAGTGGCTGTTTCTTTTGGCTCTGTGGACTTTGAGAAACTAAACTACCTTAAAACACACTCTCGCTAGTTTATTTAATTTGTCTGCTGACAATGTCCAACACACACATGCTTACCCACAATAAATACTGAAATTAAATAGCCTATGGTTTATTTAGATGATCAAAGTTGCAAAAATGTAATAATTAAAATGTTATTAATATCAAATATTAATGTGATTCATATTTTTAATTGCAGCATTTCATAATAGTATAGTGACACTTTTTTTTATAGTTTAGGATTGAAAACCTTTACAGACAGACAGACAGATGGAAATGTAAAATTAATAATAATAATTAATTAATTAATTTAAAAAATAAATAGTTGCAATGTTCTCAAAATCAACCCCATAAAAGTTGTGAAGAAACATCAAATACTAATTGAGCCATTTTGTCAATTCAGATCTTTAGTTTTATCCATGTGTCCTCAGATTATGGTAGTACAGGTATCATTCAAGAATGTGAAAGTGTGACACACACACACACACACACACACACATCAAAGTGCTGCTCTCACCCTCCCTCAGCACTGAGCTGATGACAGAGACTCACTGCTGAAAGCAAATAAATATGTCTTCAATGATATCAGCACTGCATCTCACTGTATAAGACCCTTTCATATCTGTGCTCTACAGGAACAGGAAAGTCTGTATATCTACAAAAAAAAAAAAAAAAAATCTGACGTGTTTGATGCATGTTGCATAACATTTGAGCTGCACTTCAATAATGACAAAATGTCAGACATATTTCTGCATAAGTGTATTTGGTGAGAAAGCATCTGCTTTAAAGCATAAATGTCAACATTTTGCAAGGCTCATTGAACATTATGATTCAACAAGCCTTGTAAAAGTGAATCCTGTGATCATCTTATTTTTAGCAGTGTTTTCATAATGCTCGCAAAGCAGTCATTACAATAAAAAAAAGCAGGTCATGACCGTTTAAAGACAAGGATCTATCTATCCATCCATCCTACTGGTAAAAACTTGGAATTAATGAACATTTATTTTGTTTTTGGAAGATGTCTCTAATAGTTTAGATTATTAGAACCAAAATCTGTTTATCTAGTGTCAAAACCATTACAATTTGAGTCTTTATTATTCACTGCATTCTGACAATTGGTAAATCCAACATTAGCAATCTGGTGCCTTTTCTTATTGATGTTTTTCAGCTATTTCATTAATTTGTATAATTTTAGGTGTTTCTCTAGACTCAGGTCATGGTGCCACTGGTAGGCCTAATGAGACAGAGAGCCAAACTGAAAAACTAATGACAAATTCTGAGCTTAACCAGTCTGAGAGACCAGATGAAACCTGATTTGATGATTTACGATGCAGTTATGGAACTAAATCGCTTCCATTATAACAAAGTCTCTTTAAGAGGGTATTCTATAGTCTTTGATTATAATCAACACTGCAAGTGACTAATTGTAACCGGAGGTTATTTTGTGTGCTAGTCAGCATAGTAGCTGCTGACAGTTTGTTACCACCACAAAAAAAAAAAGAAAAGAAAAAAAAAAAAAATGTTTTATCGTTTTTGTTATTTTTTTTGACAGGAATGAAAACGAGGTTGAGGAATTTAAGTACAGTGCATTCATGAATTGTAATGTTGTTTAACAACCCCTTACGAAAATTAACGTTTTGTTAATATTGTGAATGCACACAAATAAAAGTAGACCCTTTACAGTTCCGAATGATGTATTACTGTTACCTTTATAAGCAAAAATTACGGCATATTTTAAGTCGTTTCCACTATCAAGAAAAAAAATGCATGACCGCTCTGGCGCCTCCATGTCCTGCAAAGCGCGCTTCAGCTTCTACTCTTCACACAAAAGATTAGATATGCACACCATTTATATAGTTCAAACATTTAAACTAACATTGTGATATGCTTGTTTTATATCTATAGATTGTATTTTAGGCAAGTCGTGATGATTTGAGAAGGCTAAATTGATCAAACATATAGGCTATGATCAGCCCACTGTCTGCCGCTGGCCGCTTGGTCGTTACTTAAAAAAAAAAAAAAACACCTTACATTTAACGAACAAAAACGAAACGAAATATAATCACTTTACCATAACATACGACCCCACCCAATCTGTTAGATTCAATATGGCGTCTAACCTGATATAGGAAAAAGGTTTGTGGTGCCAAAGCGGAATGTGGAAGTCGTTCGTTCGTAGTGGATCCTTAAAAGGACATTTCATCCAAAAGGTTTGGGACATTATGAGTTAGAAATGCCCGTCGTTTTAAATATCCATGCCTGGTATTCTGTTCTCGATTTTACAGAATTTATGCATTTACAAACTGAATGGTTATGCAATTTAATAATTGAAAGCCTCGTACTCGCACTCTATTTTACCATGACTTTACTGCCACCTGTTGGCTTTAAAACAGAAGATACAGTGTACTGACCTGCAAACTTGAAGTTTTTAAATAGTCATGTTGTTTATCTCTTCGCTCAGCAAACAATGGTTTTTCATAACTACCAATTTTGAAGACTCCCTGATAAATCAAGCCTAAATAGAAACTGAATCACCCCGTTGACAGACAAGAGCAGACAGTAGATAATAAACAATACTGATGCCCCTAACAGACCGGAGGCCTGTTTCATAAAACAAGTTTACCAAATAAGCCAGGTTTATTTCAGTTAGTCAGACTTATTGTCAGTTGATTCGGTTCAAAATAAGTCAGACTAACTGAAATAAGCCTGGCTTGCTTGGTAAACTTGTTTTATGAAACACCCGGCCAGGGCCTGTTTTGTAAACCAAGTTTACCAAATAAGCCAGGTTTATTTCAGTTAGTCCGACTTCTTGTCAGTTGATTTGGTTCAAGATAAATCAGACTAACTGAAATAAGCCTGGCTTATTTGGTAAGCTTGTTTTCTGAAAAAGGCCCCAGGCCTCAAGTAGGTAAGGCCTTGCCCAGATCAACAGCATGATCGATTCTCATTCAGAAATACGTGCGATTCAGAGACAGAACCTTTTCCTTCTTGCTGGCACAGATAGCGTTTTATTACAAAAAGAAAAAAAGTCGATGCATGATCATTGTAGCATTACCGGGAATATGTTGCATTCCCATCACTCTTCAGGTAGAAAGGTTGACTTGTTTGGAGAGGATAACAGTTATAAAAGTCGGGCTGTACTGAACACAGGCCCGTAGGTAAGAATCACTCTTACTAGCTACATGCAAATGGAGACCCATCTGTCCATTCACTCCAGATTTGAATTTCATCAAGGGGGGCGTCTAAGTAACATACCATCTCTTTGAGAATAAATTAAGTTAAAAACTATACCAAAAAGTGTTTCTTTTGTCTAAATCTTGCTTGTGTTGAAAGGATACAAGAAACATTTACAAATAACACGGGTGGCAAAATAAATCATTTCTGAATATCTCAAATCAGTCTCCCCTAACAATAAGCTTAAAAATAAAACAGACCGACATAAGTTGCCAATTTCAGATTTCTGTGGTAGCTGTTGCTTTTACTTGGAAATTAAATAGCAGATTTGTGTGCAAGAGAAAAATCCTATCAAAAAGACAGCTTATGTTTTGGTCACACATTAACGTTCCAATCGGTATACTTCGGTTTTTATCAATCCTCTGTTTCTGTATACATTTGTCTTTTATAAAATATTTTTTATTCATACAATCATTTTTAACTATAGCAACATTACTATTCACTTTTAAGTGGCAAGATGTCAGACAGATCACCTCATAAGAACAATAGTATATAAACGAATGCAAAAAAAAAAAAAAAAAATCATTAGAGTATGTTTCTCTTCATAACAGTTCAAATTTTCTGTACAACTGTCTACTATGAATATTGCTGGTCCTGATCTGGTGGCGTCAGTGCAGTGCTGGAGTAAGAGACAGCAGCAGCAGTGGTGGTGGTGGTGGTTTCTGGGGGGCTCCAGTCTGGCACTGGCCTCTCCGGGTGGTCCTGGAGGAGGGGTGTGCGCGTGGCAGGAGCTGACTGACAGCGCCAATCTCATCATGCCGGACCGTTCACTGCTGCCTCAGGGTTGGCTGTGCACTGCTCTGATCTGGTTGGGAAAAGGAGAGGGTCTTGATGTCACGGGTGGAAGCAACACTAAACTAGAGGAAATGGGAAAAAGTGGAGGGCACAGAACTCACTTGGCTTCGTCCATAGCAGCCGCATCCTCAAGAGGACCATTTAGAGCTTTGCAAGTGGCATTTGCTTTCTCTTCTAAGTGCCTTAGACTGAAGGCAAAAAAAAAAAAAAAAAAGACAAAGTTGGTTAAATGACACTTTAAAAATTTAATTTTGCGAAAAAGTAATTTCCCTCTACACAAAAGAAATGAAAACATTTTACATTACAGCGGTGATAAATTTTCAATATTTAGATCATATCTGTATGATATCTGAAATTAATGTATTATACACAAAATATGTAATATATAATTTAAATATTTGAACCATGAATATATTCATTCATCAACAAGACAGCCAGTAGATTCAGGAAACAACACAAGAGGGAGCTAGTACTAGGGCCCTATGAAATGTTTCATTTTTTTCCAAATTGCATTTTTTTCAGTTTATTTCACTTTTTATTTTTAGGTTTTAATGGTTTAATTAAAAAAAAATTAAACAAAAACATGATTAATTAAAATCATGTCTGATCAACTGAAATTATGACTTAGACCATTGAACTTCAATTTATTAAAGATTTAACAAAATTACATTAAGGCCACATCTGCACCATTCATTCACACAGACACATGCAGGATTCATATTTAAATAGTATTTTTGAGGCTTAATATTCACAAACACTAGTCAATATTGTGATTTGATTTAAGTGTACTGATCAACTTTTGATTTATCCATCCAAAATTTGACAGGATTCCACATTTCCACCCGCGTTTTCTGCATTGCGGAAAAATCCCAAACATCTGATATATAATTTAGAAAAAAAAACGACATTTTTGATTCACAAAATTTTGCTTCTGTATATTAATCAAATTAATTATTTCAATGAACAAAAAATGTTTATCAATTTTGGTTAACAATAACAACTCTGGTCCCTAGACTAAAAGCAAATGATTCATTTTATTAATTCTTCAATAACTTCATAAAGACTCTTACCCTGGTTTCTGACAGTTGCTTGAAGGACAATTGCTTTTCTCCACTTCCCCACTCTCTGCAAACAACTTTGCAGATGCGTCTTCAGAGGTAGATTGTTTCTCTTCCTCACTACAGGACGATCAGAGAGGACAGCGTTTTAAAGAGCTTTCATTGCCGCTCTTTTAAAGAATAAAACCCCCTTTTTAAATCCCTGGACAAACATGCAGAATGGAACAGACCACATTAAAAGCAACGGGGCAAAACAAAAATGTTCTGAAATGGGGTTTGGCGGACAAGTAAGATGAGAGTATGACGTACAGAGACGGGAAGTGATTATGAACCACACAACAGCTGGTTTAGACGATGAACTTGTTTAGTATGTGAGTGTGAAATGGTGTGAAATCAAAGCTAGAAATTTTACATCGCATGCCAGCTAACTTTACCTTTAGGGTGGCATCAGCACAAACAGTCACTGAATTAATTATAACCTCCTCTTAAAGTCTCACGCCAGGAAGATCATGGCGGATTTCTGGACTAGGGAAGGTCTACAGAGATGCATCCTCCTTTATCAGACTGATATACACAAATTAAAGTTCACGCAAGGCCTGGATTTTAAAAGGCCAGCTCGTACTCAATCTAGCCTTGCAAAAGAGCCATGGGGCCAAACCGCAGCCGAGGATGAGAAGGGAATCCATAAATCTTCACCTGCGGTGCTGGAAAGACTGGGAAACATATGGGCTTGAAACTTTTGGGATCAGAATGAACTACATCTAAGGATGCATGGGGCATTTCATGCCGTTAACAACCAGTACATCTGATATTAACATGCAAATGGTGATGGATACATTACTGTTTAAAAGAAAACAAACAAACATACGAACGAAGAAACAAAACATGGTTCCAAATCAAAACGCAGTGGCCGACATGGGAAAAACCAAACCAAACAAAACAAGACACGCCCCCTGATTGGCTGTACATACCGATACGATTTCAACACTCTGAAGCCACACGCACGCCAAAGAGAGAGAGGAAGCTCATGTTGTAAGAGTTGCAGTTCAAGAAGGACAGATTGTTCTTTTTTTGCGTTCTCAAACAGACAAAACAGATGTTACAAAGCTCTGCATCTTAACAGGCCCCGTTTAAAAGAGACACGGTGGGCGGTCCAGGGCCTGGCTGGCTCTAGGTGCAGGACGAGGAGGAGGAGGAGGATACGTGACAAGGAAAGATCAGGTCTACATGCAGAGTGAAGTGAAGCTTGTGTCTCAAAAGGGGAGAAGAGGAAGTGATGCGAGGCACTGTGTGTGAAACCGGCAGGACTCACCTCTTGAAAACAGCAGTTTCAGTTTTGGCGTCTACAGTAAGGCTGACCGTCTCCTTCATAGAGCCGTTGGTGACCGTTTCTGTGATGCGGTCACTGACAGGCTCTTCATCGGGGTCCGAGGAGTCCCCAACCTTCCCTCTAGGGGAAGTCAGGGTGGTCTCGTTGGGAAGCCACTGATCTGTGTCTAAACAATTAGATTGTTTTATTCTAACCACTGCGGGTTGACACATGGACAAGAGGAATGGTAAAAGAATCTATTCTTACTTTCTTGCTGCATGGGCGCGTTGACTCCCAGAGGGTCCACCGTTTCTATGCTGGTCTCCATGGCTACCGGGGAATTGCTCCTCAAAGGATCCTTGGGGCTAAAGAAAGAAAATAAAATAAAGAAAAAAAAAAATGAACTAATGAATTTTCCACATTTACTTGTTCAGTGCTGCATTTTGTACATCAGTAGTGCAGGTTGCTGCCCCTTTCTATAAATCAATAAACATGTATGACTTAATTTATATATTAATGCCATTTTTCTGAATGCCCAAATTAATGTTAAAACGATGGCATATTTGAAAAATTTGTTTAATGGCAACTTTTTACTATGAATGAAGGCAAGAATCACCGATACCAATACTGATATATCAGATCATCTATTAAACTGATTTTTCTTTTAAATAAGAAAATATAGCCAATTAAAATTACAGTAAAATTTGTGCCATTATTTTTAACATTTAATAGGCCTAAAAAAGATATATATATATATATATATATATATATATATATATATATATATATATATATATATATATATATATATATATATATATATATATATATATATATATATATATATATAAATAAAACACAATTGAAATTAAAACAAACCCATTATAATAAACTATAATGCCTTTTATAGTTAATGATAATTTTTTAATAATTGCAGAAACAGGTTTTGACAGCCCCAATATGCATTTGTGGGAAAAAAAATAAATAAATAAATAAATATATATATATATAAAAAGTGCATTTTAAACATGCATTCACATGTCATGTGAATGTACCTGACAGGTGTGAAGCTGGAGAAGTCGGCCCAACTCGACTCTGCAGCTGCGTTTGGAGAGTTCCAGCCTGAAGATTCAGGCACTGCAGCCGGTGAATTGGACACAGGTGCGCTGGGAGCCGTGGAGCTGCCCGTGTCCATGGGTACATCATCAAAATTTGCCGTCCATATCGGTCCTGAACCAAAGCATTATACAGAACAAGGACGTGTGAACTTTGACCTTCAGCTGAAGATTAAACAGCGATAGATACGGCAGCTGATCATTTCTATTCTCACCATCCCCAGAGTCCACTTCCATTCTGTCATCAGAGGTGGCATTGGCAGAATCAAACGGGTCTCTCTTCCCATCCTCCTCCTCAGAGTCCGTACTCTCCTCGCTATCTGTACTTCCTGAGCTCCTGCGAAGGAAGAAAGCCGTGAAGAATCGACACACTGGCATGATGAAAAATGCTTTAAAAGTGCGTTCCAAGGATTACAATACCTGGTACGTCTCTGAGCTTCTGGAGCAAAAGTGACATCCTTCTCATCCCATATATCTTCCTCATCTGATCCGGCATCTTCAAACTGCTGGATCTTCTCCTTACAGCAGGCCTCAAATAGTGCCATGTTTGCCTATGAGCATAGCAGGAACAAACTATGAAAACATACCATGAGCTTTTCAATAAATTCAACTAATAATACACATTCATTTGAGTAAATATATGACATACTTACACTTTCATTTGTATTCAAGGAAAAATTGATGTCTGATATTCTATCAAAAGGAATACTGCAAGATTAAAAAAACTGATTTTAGTATGGTTAAGCCCTTAAGACAATGAGCAGCACCCATCACCCCAGCATTACGGACTGTCACCATGTACACCACACCAGTCTATTAAAAACATGGATAATCAGAACGGAGACATTTAAGTGATCAGATGTAATCTACACTATATGATCCATGATTTAACACACACAACCCCCCAAAACAGGCTTTGTGAGTTTATTGAAAAGCAACAATCAACCAAAGCCCCCACTTATAATGCTAAACCTTCCCCAACTGATTTGATACCAGCAGAAAAGGCAGAAAATCTGAAAAGCGTCATGCATGATGGGTACTTACTCCCCGACATCATCCTGATCGGCAAACTCTTCGTCATTGAAGCCAAACTGCTCAATAAAATTGGACGTCATTTGTTGCATCTGATAATCAGAAAAGGCCTGGCAAACCCAGGACCAATGATAATGATATAGTCTTGACACTACAGAGAAGCTTCATTTTAAAACAGCTGATAGCAGTTAAGCGTCTTGCATCAAAAAGCGCTCAAAAGACTAAAACAATTATAAATGTAGTTTAAACACGTAGATTTATTCATATGTACCATTAACATTAGCATTCAGATATTACAATTAATAGCAGCTTTTGTGAGCTCATCCAGGCACAGACTTACTTGCTGTAGGGAGGAGTCCTGATGAAACCCGCTGTCTTTGAAATCTACCTCATCATCGCTGGATGAATGTATGTGGTGTGTGTTAACCTGAGAATGTTTGGAAAAGAAAAAAAAAAAAGAGGAGAAACTTAGTTTTGATGTCAAATACACTTATGAGCATTGTAAAACAAAAGCAATAGTTTCAGAAGACGGTGAATAAAACAGCACACTTACTAAGTCTACAGTGTTTTTCTTGTTTGTATCTGCTAGCTGTCCTGACATAAACGCTTCCCATCGTTCCCTATCCTCCTCTGGAAGCTCTGAAAGTGAGCAAATGTAAGTGGAAATGGCTCTGAAAACAGTATGAAAAAAAATGTATATGCGTTTAAACGAACCTGAGATGAGCTGCTGAATTTGTGCCCCATTGGGGCCCTTGTCGCTGTTGTGGACTATAGAGTTTGCTATTCTGGTCAGGTGACCCATGTAACCTCTCCGCCGCCCACCCTCGGCCCTAAGGAAAGAGAGACGGAGGATTTAGTAAAGACCTCTCCAGACAAAACCACAGAGTCACAGATGTGTAAACAGGATGGTTCCTCTTCTTCACACGTAAGCGATCAGATTTACGAGTTACTCACTGCTCCTTCTCATTTGATCCCCAGGCATCAAGAATTCTTTGTATTAACTGGCACTTCTGAAAGAGCTGCAGGTCAGAATGGAGAAGAACATATTAAACTTTGATGTGTGAAGCAAACAGCTTGTTTCAAAAAGAGAGTAAGAGGAAAGAATGATAAACTTACATGTTTGATAAGGATGTTTTCTCTTATGGGCTCTTGGTCATTTTCTCTGTTGATTTCAGGAGTTTCACTTTGGGTTGAAGGCATCGCTAAGATCATCGCCGTACAGATTTCTACTTGCGTGTGTAGGAAATTATTCCATAAGTATTTGAAGTACATGTCCTTTAGACAAGAAAGACAAATTATTTATTTTACAACAGTTATGGCATTCAAGCTCAGATTTTATTATACAAACATCTTTTCTGTCCTAAATCTTTTGACAATAGCTGTGTTCCAAAAAGTAATGAGCTTATCAAGTTTCAATGTGACTAATTAAAAAATGTCTATGTAGTTAGTATAGAGCAAGGCAATGGATTGCATTACCATTCAATATTTGTCTCAGTGAGTTATTAAACTAATAGTTTTATTCAGCAAAGCAGCATTAAATTGAACTTTAACAGACAAAAAAAACATTCTTGCCACTGGAAATTCAGCTTTTCCATCACAAGAATGAATTACACTTTAAAATATTAAAATAGAAAACAGATTTTTAAATTGTAATAATATTTCTATTTTTAAATCAAATGCAGCCTTGGTGAGCATGAGACACTTTTTAAAAAAGTAAAACAAATGTATAAAAATTGGCCCCAAACAGCGGTGTGTTTAAGAACATGGTTAACAACTAGCTTTTCTCATTGCAAATAGACGTCACAGAACTCTTTAATTGCATCTCAATCACTCACTAGTATGACTCCCAATGTGTTGAGGGCAATGAGCTCCTGGTTGATGATATGCGTGTTGGTCTGTAGAAGGCTGGTCACTAGTCGCACCACATTTAGACGAGTATTTCCCACTGGTGGATCCAACACTCCCCATGTGGTATTCAAAACAGTTTTCTAATAAAATAAAATAAATAAAAAAGATAAGAAATTAAACGGCAAGGATGAGTCTGGATGTTGATTTGACTCTTAAAAACTCTACTTTAAAAACAACTAAACAGCATATAACAACTATAAACTACTATTAAAACAATATTAATTCAACATATGGCTGTGTGGGCAAGACAAGCCGCTCTTTAAAAGGACAAGATTCTGCCAGGTTATATTTGTACAGGCACAAAGTGTTGTTGTTGTCCAAAGCTTAATGTAATTAGGAATTTGGAGATTATGGTCTAAGTTAGGTCAGCTGATATAAAGTTTAGCCAACGCAATGTTTTCACCTTTGGGGGCTCGAGCAAAAGCTGGTGAAAATCTTTCAGCCTGGGTCTGACAGCATCTAGAATACTCTGATTGACAGAGAATGAAGGATGGTTCATTCCAGGGGGGCAAATCTCCAGATGACCTTCAAACCTGAAAGGAAAAACCAAGGATGATATTCAGATATGAACAAGCACCTAAGGCAGCCAGAAAAAAAAAAAAAAAAATATATATATATATATATATATAGTATTGTCCCGAATATAAGACAATGTTTTTTTTTTTTTTTTCTTGGAAATGCATCTGAAAAAAACGCGGTCGTCTTATATTCGGGGTCTAGACTTTGGCATGTCAGTAATACACCCACAACAATAGGTGGCGCCAAAAACGCATATAAGGAGTGTGCCATGAAATATGTAATGTAATGCGTGTTGTAAAGATCGCGAGCGAAAACAAAACAAAAAGAAAAGCTTACAGCGGCACGAGTCGTGACTGTCATGTTAACCTGATGGAACCAAACTTCCTCTGTAAGTGATTTTAAAACATGACAGTACCCAGATTTGAAGACTACAATAAGATTTCACTTCTACTGATAATAAAATGTTGGTAGGCTACTATGTGATGGATAGCCTAAATGTTAGATAATTCAGATGGGCTACCTGTTATTTCAATGGTATATCAAAAAGTGTATATTTTTCAATGTCATTGTTGGTACATTTTACCAGTATTTACCATACTTTCAAAACAAAAATTAAAATAGGAAAAATATGCAATTTGAAAATAATTTAAGAAAAAAAAAAAGTGTTTTACAGAGAGAAAAAAAAAAAAAAAAAGATTTGGTTTTCAAAAAGCCTTTTTCCAAAAGGTACATCTGGAAAAAGGGGGGTCGTCTTATAATCAGGGTCGTCTTATATTCGGGACAATACGGTAATAGAAATAAGTGCAAATAATTGAATGCACTTACGCTGGTCTCCGTGTCTCAAAGAGGGTTAGAAGTATCTGGATCACACTGACTATGGCAGAATCATTCTTCTCTTTGTCAAAGATGTTTGACAGCAACTGCTCTACTGTCTCTTGTCTAAAAAGGAAGACAAACAGTCCATTCAGTACTACAGCATTAGTGTGTCTGAAACTAGAGCTCGACTTTAATCCCTCCAAAAATGCCACCTTCCAGAAAGTCACTAGAAAGAATTGTATTGACATGGACAAACTCACTTCTCCAGTGTGGCCAGCAGAGGGTCAGGCTCCGAGCAGCCCTGCACCTGGAACATTTGATCTCTGCTCAGCCGAATGATCTCACAGAGCGACTGGGACGCATTTGAGTGTCTCTGTGTGGAGGGAACAAGCATTTACTGTTACGTAGCTAGCAAGCAGGGATGGGCCATCAGGACTCAACAATAAGGGCCGGTCAGACATGCAGATCACTTGTTTTTTTGTTACTTTCAATCCCAACATTTTCACTAGCTTTAAATCACAAAAATATTAAAATTAAACATTTAAAAATGTATCATATATATAACATTTTTATTATATTTTAAATCAAATTCACTATAATACTTCAATGCAAAAAAGAAAAATATATGCGTCAATGGCTTGTTTTCAAAATTTTATCCCTCCAACTTTGAAAATTACATTTAAATAAAATAAAAAAATTAAGTTGCTTTTCTTATTACATTGCTTCTTTGCACTTCACTTACATCCTCATCTTGTGATGGTTGTACCATGTCAACCAGCCGCTGTATAACTTTCTCTTCATTTAGCCACTGCAAGAGAGGAGATGAAGAGGAAACTTTGAGGTGGCATTACGATGAGAGTGAGTGGATTAAATGACTAATCCGTGTTGAATTTCCTGCTGTATTCAAATGAAAAACATCCATATCTAAAACTAAAAATCGTGCATGCACAAAGCCAAACCGCTTTTTACATGAAAACCCACATTTAATACATCTTGTCTAAGCTGCTGTGGTTCAATGCAGGTGAGCATCCTAAGCAGGAGGTCCATAATAGCCGAGGTCCCTATGTGTTTGATCATCAGATCCACAAAGTCTTCCCTCTTCCTGAGGAACTCCACGATCTAGATGCAAGACAGAGGAGGTTAGTTCACTTTTACGCATCCAACATGAAACAGTATGTCTGAAGACGTACCTGCTCTGGTTTCCTCCCAATGAGGATGCTCAGGACCTTGCTGAAAAAACTGGCCAGCAGCGGATTGAGGGGAGGCTCGTTCTGTAGGAAGCTGTAGAGTTTCATCAGTAAACTTTCATCTTCACCCAGCCTGTCATTGATCTGGCTAACATCTGAGGTCAGGAGTTCACAGGATATGTTGGGATACCTTTACATAAAAAAAAAGGAACAATCATGTTTTGTTTTTTAGAACAAATGCTTTTGTTGAAAAGCATCAAACGTGTTATTCTTACTTGTATTTGATCTTCTCCTCCACATCGTCATTGGGCTCCTGAGTGATGTAGCCCACGAGATCCTCCATGCACTGTGGCCTCACCAGGAAGTCCACAAGCTTGTGGTTCTGAGCCTTGCACTCCTGTAAGACGTCCTCTTCGTCCATCACCTCTGTCAGTGTAACGTCTTCCTTCTCCAGGAGCGTGTCAATGTGGGACGTTGTGTGCAGATCAAACTTCCAAAACATGGTGCTGCTGAAAAAACAAAAAAAAACAAATGGGAGGGGGTTGTTTTCAGATGCATGAACTGAAAATGAAATTAGGATTGCTCATCTATGAGTTTTTGGTGAGTTTTGCATTATCATTATGACTGTAAAGATGCTACATTTAAAACTTGACTAATTATGAAAAAGCTTACTTGAGTGAAGCAGAGACCAGAGAGTAAAAACTCTGATTAAAAATAAAATAATGCTTGTGCTCTTTGGGGCTTCTGGCCCATTACAGGCACCACAGGCGGTAGAAACTGGACAGACCCTTAAATAAAGGACACATGCAGCAGAAATGTCCTCTGCCACAGCAAAAACGCTCAACACACACCTACAACAGAGAACAGACAGGAAAAAGATGGTTATACTTAACATATTAGGCATTTGTAAAGAAGTCAAATACCTCTCTCAAAGATTGGTTCTATAAACAGACCTGCCCAATTCTGATGATTACACTCTCAAATGGTCATTACTAGCCAGAGCATTAAAAACAAATACATATTACAAAACACATGCAAAACAACAATAACAAGAGTCCTTTTCCAGTTTGCCGGGATCTCAAATCACAAACAACTTTCAAATGTAGAATCTATTCTAACTCTATGAATAGAGCCTGATTTAATACAGAAACAACGCACCAGTTTACAGTGACAAAGCAAATGGTAGTTAGTAAACAGATGAAAGTTTAAATAAAACCAAACAATTTCCTTGTTGTGACGTTGACAACCTAGCAACACAACAAATACAGATGCGCTCTCACCAGACTAACTCCTCTGATCGGTCGGTAACCATTATTAACTCAAACCACACATGATTGTGGTTTTGAGTTAGCAGTTGTGGTTTCATTTTCTTTTTGTTTGTTCTTCTTACAAGGAAAGTGTACATAATTTCTAACATAAGAGATTCAGTTATGTCAGGTTAAATCCAAATGTCCATTTGACAGCTCTGGCATCAAATTGTTATAATTGGAGACATCAACACGCAGCTATGCATTATTAAGGATAACCAAGAGACTATTTTTCCAGTCTAAAAGGTGGATGGATGCACACCACTGAGGTGAAAGGTTACCAAGCTGGCAAGCAGCCATCTTGACTTTCATGAATGGCTAAGAGGAAGGAAAGCTTATTAATAGACTAAGGGGGATGGGCTAGGCTCACCCAAAAGAGCTTTGACATCGGCCAACTTCCATTCTTCAGCAAACATGCTTTCCGCCAATTTACAGAATTTTAAAAACATTGATAAACAACCAAAAATTCTTCCTAAAAGAGCTCTTGCTGTAAGTTCTGGCGCAATCAATGTCAGATTTAAAATGACAAGCATTAAAACATTAAACTGCACAATGACATGAACTTGAAGTTTGAAATAGATACAATGTTGATCTTTCAATTCAAAAGTCTGTGGTCAAATTACTACTACAATCACTTCTTTAAATCAATATTAACCTACATTGAATTGACAAGTTTGGGGGGGATGGGGGTCATACTCAGGCTATCAACTGTCATTTTTAATTAATGATAATATTGATACTGGGTATATAATACTTCACACAAAAATGGGGGTCAAGGGTCAGTATTTAACATTAAATTGATCGAAAGTGACAGTAAAGACAATGTTAATAAAAATAATGTTACACATACAATTGCATAAATATACATTGGTCTTTTAAATAAAAAAAAATATTTCACAGTATTGCAGTTTTTTTTTTTTTTACTGAATTATTGATCAAATAAACATGCAGCTTTGTGAGCATAAGATGCTTCTTAGAAAAATATTTTTAAAATCTTAATGACTGTGCATGTCTACATAAATTCCAGAAAAAATGTCAAAGTATATATATATATATTTAAAAAAAAAAGGAAAACTAACAATAGAGTCCATCAAACTGATGGATGATTATCTGCAGCACATCCTCCGATTCTGAACTGACTAGTCATCAGTGACGCGTGCATAGCGCATTGAGTTTTAAATGAACATGTCCTATTTGGCTCACTGCTACATCTATAATTATATGCATGCCTTAAACAACAGGTTATATTTTGTAGCTGTGACCGCCTGACTTACATTTATATCAAGACTATGCATAACACTGACGTATCACAGACACATGGCATATTTTGGGCAAATAAACCTCTGTGACTGGATAAGGATTTTCAAAAATAATCAAACATAAGCAGCATGCATTACTTTTTCATCTTTAAAGTCAGGAAATTTCACTTGCACTGAAAATTGACTGGTGCAAAAGGCTCAATTTGATGTTCAATGTCAACATAATTTGGTTGACAAGTACATCTTGACACTTGCACTGAATGTCAACCATTTAGAACACCTTATACCACAACTAAACTGTGATTTATTGGCATAGCTTTTCCTGACATTTACACTCGGTCCAAGTCTTTCCGGGTTCACTCTTGCTTTATCTAGTGTAAAAGGGCGAAGAACACCACACTACACTAGATCACCTGTACCATTCAGCTTGAGTAACTCTGAGCTGAAGAAAATCCTCGTGACTCCCTCTCAGGGGCTATAAAAAAAAAAAAAAAAAAAAAAAAAAAAGTGTTGCCAAACCTCTCCAGCATCCCAGATGCCACAACACCACCGCCACCACCACCACCACAAGTCCTCTGGTTGCACTCAGAATCGTGTCTGCAAAGATGATCTGCCTGAGTGGACCATAAAAATGTGCTGCCATGTCAAACCAACTAGACTGTTTACAAGAGTGAGCGATCTGCTCATGCTAACAATCTTCTAGGAGCTTTCACATGCAATCACATCAAGCAAGACTAGAAATAAACAGTTGTAAGATTTTAGTGGCGTTTCTATGGATAGGCCAAAATAAAGGCAAATACACAGATCCGTGATCAGTACATGCTGTAAACAACTCTACGGAGATCTAGGACTCTGTTTTCAAAATATATACTGAAATTACATACTATATTAGGAAAATCATCACATCGAATACCCAAAACAAGCCTAAACTTCGATGATCCTTTGATAATTTTATATGACAGCAGTTTCAAAATATAATCTTAAAAACAGAATGAACATTTCCAGACGGGTTTTCTGTTGGTGTTTTCGGCTCTCTCAAACCCCAGCGAACTACCTAACGTTACCTAGACAGCATTTTGGAGCACCACAAGCGCGTTTGAACATTCCAATACAACCTTCATATGCACTTACATTGGTCAAAAACGTTGTCTAAGTGGACAACTCACTGGGTTTTGCCTTTGTGTCTCACTTTCTTAAGTTTTTCGGTATGTCGGGCCCCGGCATTAGCCGACACTGAGCTTCCGCAGGAACAATATTACAGATTTGACACTTTCTTAAGAGTCTGGGTTGGTTTAAATACGTAGTAGTCCCGCTAAGTGTGAGAAGAATTCAGTTAAATGAGAGAAAAAGCTGGAAATTTATGCTGTTCTGACTCGGCAAAACAGAGAAGTGGTAACTGGCTAACGCTAAGCTAACAGAGACACACACAACACAAATACGTACCGATTAAGAAAGCGGAATCCTGCCAAAGCCCGGCATGAAGACTGGCGAACCTTTGGATAAAACGGTCACCGGAATAAAAAAGAAAAATGGGGCGAGGTATGATAGAATGAGGTGTTTATAACAGATTGTGACAGGCGCGAAAAGAGAGACCATCAGAGTTCACTTTTCAAGATGGCGGCGTTATCAACTTCAACAGCCCCAACCCCCACCTGAGGTAGAGGAGCTGTCAATCAAACCCCACTGCTGCGCGCTGATTGGCTACAGTGGGTGTCAATTATAGCTGGTCGTGTTTGTTAATTTCGGACTGTGTGGGGTAAAGCTTAGATTTATAAACGCCACGAAAACAGTGATGATCTTTACAAACGTATGCTCTTTTCTCGGAATTAAAGAAATGTCATAATTATACATTTTAGAAGCAATATTTAAGTGAAACTGAATCATTAGACACGCCCACAGCAGTTAAGGCCAATAGCATTTAGTTGGATTTAAAATCCCTCGTCTGATTGGATCACGAGAATGTCAATCAAGTACCGATTTCAAAACTAAAAGTACGGCGATATCAAAACGCACATATTGCTTTATCTTACCTTCTTTGTGAGAGCCTGTCCCTTGAACGGATTCCTTAAATTTCAACATATCCAAAACATTAAGACAACGCGGTTATAGTTTCTTCACAACGTTGCACAAAGCAGCCCGTTCACAGTGTCGCTTTCAGAATGGCCTTAACCGGCTCGTTACTTGCAACGCCCTAGCAACAATAAGACGTCACGGTGATTGACATACCTGTGCTCCAATCAGCTTCGAGTGCATGTATCACATATTACTGAATGGAGCATCCAGTTCGCCACAAGAAAGGCTTTATTTCAACATGAAATCGATTACATAAAACACATCAAGATATATCATATAAAATAAGTGCGTTTAAAGTATATATATATGTATGTATATATGTGGATAGTTGACAGAAATAAATTCATTTTAAATGAAAGGCATTATTTCAAATGGAAAACCAACATGAAATTGATTAGGCCTACATAAAACAGTAGTCTAAATCTGGTGCATTTTGCATTTTATTTATTTATTTATTTGGTGAACTGTCTCTTTAGGAGAACCTGGTCTATCTTTCTAGCTTTTTTTATGTGTTTGAATTTCTTGTGCCCATTGATAAAATATGGGTCAAGAGGTCCGGAGCGCATCTCTGTGCTCTTTAGCCGGCCAGTAGTGCAGACAAGCAATTACGGGTTTAGTGTAGCATGCCAAATAGGATCTGACGTGTGACCCTTATGTTAAATGTGATGCATAAATCTACAGCGTCAGGCTGTGGAACGGATCTGTTACAGCTGATGATGGCTGCATTTCAGACATGCGAGATCTATTCTGTGCTGCATGTTCCATAAGCAAAACAAAATCTGCAGTGGATTCATTGTATAGAGAGAAAAAGCAGCCAGATTTAATTTTTCTCATATGGGTCAAATTAACCCTATGATTCCACTGTGTTTCTGATTACAGACTGCCATGTGGGTTTCTATGACGAAAACCATGATTTTACTGAAGCGGTTTTGCTCTGAAAAAAAAAAAAAAAATCAAACATGTGCATATGATTGTCTAACAAAATCCTGCCTCTACTAATCAAAGATCATGTCGTGAAAAGTGTGCAAAGTAAATGTTAAGATGGATTGTGGGCTTCTGGGCCCGTGCGAAAGATGTTTCTCATGTCATCTTTCATCAGACGGAGGCAGTTATCACGATTATGGTCCATTTTTTTTGTTCTCTTCATATATCTGCTGCAATGTACTGTCAGGCACGCCATTGTGAAACAAGCAGCTCTCAGAAGAACAGCACTCGAAGGAATGAAACAAAGAATTGCATGTTCAAGGGAATTATAATCATGGGACCAATTATATAATTGGGGTCATTAATCACTGACTACTTTGCATGGTGATTATATACACTGTAAAAATGATTTTTCAAAGCTGTAAATAACAAAGATATAAGAAAATACGAAAGAAGAAAATTTGTCTTTATACTTTTCAATGTGTACTTGCCATTTCTTTTGTAATTACCTGTGAAATGTACTAGCAATTATTTGTGAAATTTAGCAATTTCTGAGTGAAAATGGCTTCACCACAATTTTTTTTTTCAGTGTACACTGGGCTCCAATCAGTGTCATTTTAGTATTATTTGTATACTATTAAGTATTTTAAATATTTTTGAATGATCTTTTATTATTATATTTCCAGTTTTATTTTAAGTTTTTGTTTTTGTTATTATTATTTAAATATTTCTATTTAAATTTATTTCAGTTTTATAATTATACACTCAAAAATACACTCACATTGCTGGTAAATTTCACGATTACAAAGAAACGGTAAGTAACACTGAATTTTTTTCAAACATACTTTAATAATCTTTGTTTTATTCACAACTTCGAAAACTAATTTTTACAGTGTACTTTTCATTTAATTTCCAAGACAACATTTATACTTTTCATTTAAACTTTTTACATTTGAGTTTTTAATTTAATATTTATATTTTACTGTTTTTATATTTTAACAGTGCTGTCAAATCCCGATTAATCGCATCCAAAATAAAGGTTTTTGTTTACATAATGTATGTGTGTGTACTGTGTATATTTATTATGTATATGTAAATACACACACATGCATGTATATATTTAAGAAAAATATGTTATGCTTATATACTAAATATATTTATATATAACATCAATTATATTAATATAAATATATACATGTAAATACATGTAACTATTTTCAAAATATATACTGTATGTGTGTGTATTTATATATGCATAATAAATATACACAGTACACACACATATTTTGGATGCAGTTAATCATGATTAATCGTTTGACAGCACTAGTCTAATTTTTAATTTCAATGAATGAAATTTATTTTTTTTATATTTTGAATTTTAGTTAACAACAAGAGCACTGGCTCCAATAAATTGTACCAGACCTAAAGGAAGTGGTTTTCGTTGCCTGATTGATACTTATATAAAAAAGAAATAACACCAATATGTCTAATAATTTAATAATTCAATTAAAATAAATATAGTCAGTAAAAACATCATAATTAAATAATAAAAAGTAGTTTATGTATTGATTTTATACTGAGTTATTTTCCAAAACCTTTTTGCAATTTTTACAATTATTTTATTAGACATTATGGTCCCCACAATTTTCAGGTTTTATTGTCCTTATAGGAACCTTTGGTCCCTGCAATTGAGGCCAAACGTGGCCCGCACACATGCTACACACTTTTATTTTTATTTTTTTAACATATAATCAGAAGATCCAGGATGCTGACATGTTTTCCCTGCTGACATGTAGAAGTGTGTTCTCACGTGCCTTTTTTTCCAAGCCGTGTTTTTAGCTCCTCTACTACATGGATCATAAACAAAGACAGACAGATGGGTACATGGAGGGGTGTCGACATCCTCTCCCCTCCCCCTCGGCCCAGTCAGGAGCCTCACAACATGTGTTCACTTCTGTCAAGGGCTGAAGACAGGCCTTTAAGATGAAAAATGAGAAAGGAGAATGTACATTTAGTTCCCAACTGCTGCATACAAGCTTTGGGCCCTGGGCCTCTGTGAAGTGATATTTGTTATACATTTATAAAATGATGGATGCATTATGAAGTTATTTTTCTGTGTACTCACTGATGTGATTTAATTGAAACATGGTTTGTTCTGCAGATAGTGTTATCAAATTTTTAATAAATGCATGCAAAAACTCATTAAAAAAGTAATTAACTGCATAAATAATAATGCATTATACCCGAGTGAATTTTTTGCCCCAAAATAAATCAATAAATGTGAAATGGTAAAAATATTTAAATTATTTACATTAGTATTTATGAATAATAGAACGGTTTTTATACTGACTTAAAATATTTCTGTATAACAACAATGAGAAATTGTAAAATGTTATACTGTATTTTTTATATACATTATATATTTGTGTATAACAGTAACAAGAAAAAAAAGAGAAAAAATAATTAATGAAATAAAATATATTTAAAAGAAAATATGAAATACACACACACACACACACATTACTGTTATGCACAAAATATTATATATGCAAGACAGTAATGAGAAATAAATTAAACATATCTTTATTAATATATATATATATATATATATATATTATGAGTGGTCAGGAGGGCCATCTAAACCTCTTTTATATTATATTTTTGGTTCAGTTTTTTTCCACATGAGGGCAGCAGAAGACAAAACTCCTGATCGGACAGCTGGCAATGATCAAATACACATTTATTTTATTACCCTAACATGCAGTTCTACCACAGCAACGTCACATTCAACAATAACATTTCACAACGCTCTGTATAGAGCGATCCAAAGTGTTTCTGCGTTCTTGGTCATGTTTGTTGGGTTACCACTGGACTGAGAAGCACCTTGCTCAGTTCAATTAACAACAGCTTTATTGAAGCCTAGGGCTGTAAATATGGGATTGGAAATAACACGCTTACCTTCAAGCCAGGAATCCTTAAATGGAAAGTTATATGCCTAAACATAAGAATAATGACAAGCACCATAATGGCAAAAGACGACAATAATATTACATTTCTTAAAATAGAACCTTTATTATATATAAAAATGCTTTTGATACAAAAATTGTCACAAGTGTGCATTATATGAGGCATTTTTGTACACAAAACAAAGACATTGGTGGTGCACCAAAAAGCAAAAAGCTCCTCGGTGTGAGTGGATGGCGATCCAGACAGATTCAGTCAATCCACTGACCTGCCAAAGTGGTATAAAAATACAAATAAAGTCCATTCAGTCACATTCACAACGAACAGTATGTTACCTTGAGGGCAATGTAATGAGATCAACAGCTTGAAACATAATCTGCATCATCTGCTAAACTGGTCTTTGTTGAGTTTTCTAGCATGGCTATTTTATTTCATCTGATATTTGCCTTTAAAGACACTGTTTTATGTCTTTTTGCATGGCTAACCGTAATAACACAACTAATGTAATCAGTCCGAGTTAAGAGGAAAACTCATTTTGTATCTTCTTCTACATCTATAATTCTACATGCACGTCTAATTTCCATAAGTGCTCAATTTGGCAAGAAGAAAAAGATATTTCAAGATGGTTTTGATCAAACAGACATACACAACAATGTTTAAACCTGAAAAACAAATCTACTCTTTTGAAATAACTTTTTAAAGAGGAAAATAGAGTTTGTTTCTTCAACTATACCAAAAAATGGGGGGAAATAAATCTGAATTTCAATTTCAAAACACACTTTTCTAAATTGCATTAAAAACGCAGTTTGTTACCACATTATCATGGTAAGATTAACCACATATCCTTGTTCAAATCATAGCTTAGTTTTACTGTATTATTACTATAATTATTATTTTAGTTTTTTACAAAACACCTAAAATGAGTTCAGTCCATGAGATGTGATAAAATCCATGTAGTTCACTACAAAGTGGGTGACTTTCTGACCTTTAAAGAGATAGTTCACTAATATGAACATTTTGTCATCATTTACTCACCCTCATGTGGTCCCAAGCCCTTATGACCTTCTTTCTTTTGTAGGACACAAAATGAGACGTTTAGCAGAATGTCCAAGCTGCTCTACAATAAAACTGAAAGTCGATAGACTATCTAGCGGAAAAGTCTTGTGTTGCTTTTTTGACTGGTCCCCATCCACTTTCATTATGGAAAAGAGCAGCTTGGACATTCTGCTAAATGTCTCCTTTAATGATTTACAGAAAAAATGCAGTCACGCAGGTTCGAAAACACAAGATTTTCATTTTTAGTCGAACTGCCCCTTTAAAACGGAAGTTTAAACAAGACAATATCTCCTTCAAAGTAATGGCGTTTCACATGTAGATTCAGATATGACTATACACAACCGAAGCTCTTTTGCTATGAGAGATTAATAACAATTTTACAATGGTCTATGGTCAGTTCTCATTATATAAACAAAACATTTTAGCTGGCTGTTTTCATTTGTCATTATTTACAGTAAAAGATGTATGTACAATAGCAGCAAACACACTTTTGGTAAACAGGACAAACCAAACATATGCTTGGAATCGTATCATATTCACATAGAACATAATCAAAACACCACCTCGTGGCCATTACGAAAAAAATTAATTATTTACTTAATTACAGATATGTACAACTCCTCCGCAGCGGATGATTTTGGTGTTATTTTGACAATTTGGTTTGCATTTAAACTCCTTTTTAAGTGGTATTAAGAAAGAAAGATGATTAAATCATAACCATATTGAAACAATATGTTCATATTCTGACATATTGAAGAGCTTGTAACAATATGGGGGGCACTTATTAAAAAAATATCATAATACAATTCACTCGTGCAAGCACTGTCCTGGCACAACCGCTGTACATTGATCCAGGAAGAAAATATCCGGAAAACCGTTTCCTGTTCTTCCCTGAAAAGCTGAAATGTTTCTTGAACAAAGCGTGTGGAAAATAAAATAAAATCTTTGTTTCTTCTTTTAAAACTATTTAAAACTATGTACAAAGCGTGGCCGTTTGCCGGGTGTCATGAGGAGTCCGTGCAGGGCGAGGGGGGCGGAGGGCACAGGTGGAAGTAGCTGCGTTCGGTGGAGGGTGAGGGAGGGCAGCTCTCCTCCGCTGACATGTACTGGCTGCGCGGGGTGGGGGGTGGAGGGTAGGGGTCAGAGTCTGAATTGAGGTCCATGTAGTACTTGTTGCTTTTCCAGCGGCTGGTGGTGTAGTCGCTGTCACACACGTCTGTGCTGCAGGGGGTGGTGGGGGGCGCGACCCCTCGCATCATATACGGCCTGTGGAGGGCAAACATTTAGAGATCAGTAACTTGAGCTTGAGATATTTGACCTGTCTACCCATCCTGTCATCTATTTAGCAACCTCATTATCTACGCAATTATTCAACTATCCATCCATAAATCAGCATATATATCTTAACATATTTGAGCCATCTAATATCTACCTACATTTCTACCTACCAGCATACCTACGCTAACACTCCAAATATTTGAGCTATCTACCTACCTATCAGCATATCTATCCTTCCATTCCAGATTTTTGAGCTACCTTCCTACAGAATGACCTATCCACCTAATTACCAGTATATTAACCCTACCCACATCAGATATTTGAGCTATCTACCCACCTCTCAGCATATCTACCAAACCATACTAGATATTTGAGCCATCTATCTACCTTTCCATCTATCAGCATATCTATCCTACAATACTACTTATTTGAGTTATCTACCTAGCTATTAGTATATTTACCCCACCATAATAGATATTTGAGCCATCTACCTACCTTCCCATATACCAGCATATCTACCCTACCATACTACATATTTGAGTTATTTGCTGCCTAACTAGATATCAACATATCTACCCTACATACCTACCATCTACCTACCTTCCCATCTATCCAACCATTCAAGATATTTTGGGTATCCACCTACCTTCCTACCATTAGCATATCTACCCAACCATACAAGTTATTTGATCTATCTATCTATCTACCTATTGACAGATCTACCCCACCATAATAGATATTTGAGCCGTCTACCTACGTTCCAATCTACCAGAATATCTACCCTACCGTTTCAGATATTTTGGCTATCCACCTACCTACCTACCAGCATATCTACCCTACCATACCATATATCTGAGCTATCTACCTGAAAGCATATCAAAATATTTACCAAACCATACCAGACATTTGAACTATCTACCTTATCTATCTACCCACCTTCCCACCCATTAACATATCTACCCTACCATTTCAGAAATTAGCTGTCTACCTTTGTTTGTACCCATCTACCTACCTATCAGTCAATCTACCCTATCATAACAGATATTTCATCCATCCATCCATTTATCTGGATTAAAACACACCTGTAAGACCTGGTTGTCGATGGGCTGTTGGATGAATAAAAGACTTCTGCGTTGTAAAGTGAGCGATCTGTCGCTGGTGATGGAGGAGGGTTGAGCATCTATACACAGAAAAATAAAAAATAAGAATTCTCAGTTATATGTTATAAACCACAACAAACCAGACAATATAAAATATATGAAGGAGCCTTTAACTTAAAATACAAAAACCCTTTTTTCTATATGGAATTAAACAATAAACAATAACAATAAACTAATGAATAGCACAGTACCTGAGGGTAAAATACTCCTTTGGTGCTGGAAGAGCTACTGGATGATGCTCCCGTCACATGGTTCCTGTCGTAGAGAGGTGCCCCACTGCTGCTGCTGCCCATGAGGCTCACTGAGCTCATCATAGACTTCCCACAGGAAATACCTGCAACACAGCGAGATCACACTCATCACACACAAAAGACTCATCACAGACAGAGACATTTTTCACCTTAAGAGACTGCAGAAGCTATCAAACAGCAGACCTTTACCTGTAAAAGTACCGTGCTGTGAATTTGTGGGTGCAATGAAGTTGAGAGGCACGTGAGGGGTCCCGCTGATGTATTCGTGTGGGAAGCCTCCGTTGGGGCCCTTGTAATGGCGACACACAACTCTCTGACACACAAAACACATGCCTCCCATCACAAAGACAGAGAGGATAATGCCGATGACGGGGCCGATGGTGCTGGTGTGACGCGGAATGTCGTTGGGGGGCGAAGGGAAATCTGTGAATTAGCCAAACAGGGATAAATAAGTCTCATAATAAGTTATGGCATGCACGGTCAAACACCTCATGCATTTTTTTTTTATGGTAAACGTACCGCAGAAAAGCTCATCAGATTTGTCTGTGCAGTCTGCGAAGGAGTCACACTGCTGTTTCTTCAGAATACACTGGTTGTTGCCACATCGGAACTGATTAGGCATGCAAATGGCTAAATGGAAAAAAAGCGAGAGGACAGATCAGAGACTGACAAAACAATTCGTTTATAAAAATCAAAATGATGCAGCATAAATTTATGAACGCAACAAGTTGTGGATATATATCTGCAACTATACACTGTCATATGAACGCCAGTCAGTGATTTAAGATTAACGTTATTCAAATGATACACAACACTACAATGGTTATCAGCTTACTTCAAGTTGCAGATAATAAACTGCGATTAATTATTAAATGAATTAAGTGAATCATTTGAGCCAATTCAGTGAGTTGTCTGACTGATTTGGTAAATAATTCAGAATAATTTTTACTGATTCATACGGCAAACTATTGATTTATTTGCATAAGTTTGTTTTGAGGACAGTAAATTGACTATTCAGTATTTTGTGCCACCCAGTATTTCTCTCTTATTCTCAGTGTTTTGCATACAAGTGCATTCACTTATTTTTTTCACATTTTTGTCCTTCCAAGTATTTTTAACTACACGCTATTGCACAAATCTAATAATGCATTATCGGTTCACAGAAAGGAGAAGATGACAGGATTTCACCACATTTGGAATGAAGAACATTACAAAAAATGGTCAATTACACTTCAGTTGCCTGCCAAACTGGCGTAAGGGTTTTCAAGAGACTAAAAATGCTGTGTGAAAGTCAAAAAAGTACTGCTCTTTCTGTTGGCAGCAACACATGGGCAAATCATGACTTAATTTGGAGACAAATATTGTAAGTTTATAGTATTTTCACATCCTGTTAAAAAAGAGAGCTGCTTGTCAAGATTGTGTGTCTTTTACAGAATCAGTCACAGGTGGAAATTCTGGTAAATCAGCAGGTTTAAACCGCGTAACAGTTGGACATACAGTCGCAATCCTGTTCATCAGAGCCATCCGCGCAGTCGGGCTCTCCGTTGCAGCGCAGCTGAGCGTCCACGCATTGGCCTTTGTCGCACTGGAACTGCATTTCGGAGCAGATGGGACAGTTCATCTCGTCGCTGTGGTCTGCGCACTCTGCGATGCCGTCACAGCGCCACGCCATGGGGATGCAGTCGATCTCGCCAGTAGCGCAGGTGAACTGCTCGCTAGAGCAGGTGGGAGGCTCTGAGGAGGGTTGTGGATAAATATGTGATCAGCGCACATGCATGAAAACCAATAGGTGCGTTTTTGATTTCATGCCACACATATGTGTCTGTATATATGTAAAAATGTACCTCCACAGCTGAGCAGATTTTGAAGGAGCACCAGGTGCATGGGACACGAGCAGCGTGGTGTCCCATCACCCTTAGCAATGCAGATGTGGGAGCAACCTCCGTTGTCACGGGAACAAGGGTGGGACGCTGTTAGGAAGATTAAAGGACAATTATACTCTTTAATCACAGGAACTCTGAGGCCACATGGTCTTTAACTACGTAAACCGATTTTGACAACATATGATTTCAACTCAAACAAGGTTAAATGCTGGTTTAAAACACTCACCTACCAGTGTAAATTATTTTAGATGTTTTTGACTAGGCTGACAATTCATTTAGGTAGTTAAAGAAACAACTGGGCTCTTTTTACAGGTTTCAAGACAAGCAAGCAAAAGTTTTTGCAAACAAGATTATATATAATGTTAAAATACTGAAATGTAATCTGATTAAATATAATTTAGGATATAATATTTTAACTATTAATAAACACATTAATATAAAAACATTAATAATATAATCATATATTTATATTTTTATTAGTGATGGGCAACAATTAATCGCAACCAAAATAAAAGTTTTTGTATACATAATATATGTTATGTGTGTGTACTGTGTATATTTATTATGTATATATAAATACACACACACGTTCGTTTTTGTGAAAAGTGGGGACATCCCATAGGCGTAATGGTTTTTATACTGTACTTATTATATGTGCTATTGCCCTACACCAATCCTACACCTAAACCTACCCCTAACAAGAGACTGTGCATTTCAACTTTCCCCCAAAAAACCTCACTCTGTATGATTTATAAGCGTTTTGAAAAGTGGGGACATGGGTCAATGTCCTGAACAGTCACCTTCACCTTGTAATACCTGTGTCATACCTTTGTCATTATACAAATCTATGTCCTGACTTTTCACAAAAACGCACACACACACACACACACACACACACATTTATATATAATATGAATTACAAAATGTAAATATTTTCAAAATATATACTGTATGTGTGTGTCTTCATATACACAATAAATATACACAGTACACACACACACACACACACACACACACACACACACATATATTATATTAACAAAAACTTTTATTTTGGATACGATTAATCATTGCCCAGCACTAATATTTATACTATAGTTGATCATTATATTATAGTAGTATAGTAAATGACATTAGATATCCAATAAATATATAATAAATTCTAATTTAAGTTATAATAATTTAATGTAAATGTTATTTAATTGATATAATATAATATATAAATCATATATGTATATTATTGTACTATAGTAGATGATTATATTATATAGTGTAGTAAATGACAGAAGACCTTTCTGTTCTGCCATCCATTAAGCAAATATAATAAATACATTTTAATATAAATTATAAGAATTATTATAATAATTGAATTTAAATTGAATTTATATTATATTATATCATGTTATACTATATTATATTATATGAATAGACAGGTAGTTCACAAGGTTTTCGGAACAAAGCTAATGTGCATGTTTTTTTTTTTTTTAAATATATGAAACAGCTGTGAACTTACCAAACTCCTCTGGCTCCATGTACTCCACCGCATGGATGCCGGTGAGGTACTGGAGTCGCCCCTGAATGCGGGTCCTCTTCTCTCCGGTCAGCTTATCCACACATTCGATCATCTGCTGCTGTTTGTCGATCCAGTACAGGTGATCACCCAACACAGTCAGACCGACAGGCTGAAGGATGTTGGAGTCCTGGAGAACGATACGATTGGCCCCTGGGAAGCAAACAAAGAGATCCACAGAGTCATAATTCAAGTTTTTCCACTGTGTCATGTTATAAATCGTATCTTTTCGGCCTTTGTGTTGGTCATTTGGCTGTAGAGGGGGGTTCTGTTGCGTAAGGAGATTAGCCGTGGCTTAAGGTGTGATCATCTGTCTTATGCTAACATCAAACATCAGAGCTCAGCATCTGGAGAGACTTTGCTTTCTGGCAGCTCACTGGCAATAATAAAGCGATAGAGTGATTTTCTGTGACGAAGGCACTTAAATAACCTCAGAAGAATGAACTAAGATACAGTCCATCAAATTCTTCATTAAAGCTTGTCAATGTATATACCAGGTTAAGACAACACAGACTATACTGTTTTGATTAGTTTAGACTAGACGGTATTGATAATATACAGTGCAAGTATAGATAGTGCCTGGCCTGTGCTCTCCGACTGTATTTGTTTGGTTTCCATAGCTCTGTCATTTGACATGTTTAGAAGATCAAATCTCAATGGAGAGGTCAGAAAGTTGTCCTTGTTTCACATGGCGTTCCAGAATACTGCAGAACTGATTGCAATCAATTTTCCCACAGGCGATACAATATTCTGAATACAAAATTCTGAGCATGAGATTCAGTGACATTTATGGTTACGTGTTGAGGGAAAAGACCTAATCTTTCTGGCAAATTTGTGACATCTAAACTGATCTTCAAAATAAAAACATTTAGTTTTTCAAGTCTTAAATCATGACGTTTTGGTACAATATTACAAAAAACTACATTTTCGTTATGACGGCATAATAACATGTGTCATGTTATTTTTAAAACTCAACTTTCACTCTATAATTGTTATACCGATTACTAGGTATGCACAATATATTGTTATTTTACCATTATTTATATACCATTACAGTATTTATTACTATTTTAAATTAGATTTTATTTCAGTTGTCATTTTAATTTTAGTTTAAGTTCTAGTAATTGTGTTATGTGCTTTTACCATTTTTATTAGGTTTAGTTTTTTTTCTTTTAATTTTAAAATGTTTTGCATTTTTAATTTCAATTTTAGTAATTTTAACTTCAACTTCAGTTAGCTGCCAAAGCAGCATTTCTAATTTTAATTTGTTTTTAAGTTCAAGTTTGATCCAATATTTTATTTTATTACTTTATTTACTTTATTTCAATTAATAAAAACTATTTTAAAAGTTTTAAGTTTTAGTTAAAATAAAAATAACAACACTGATTCATACAATATTACATATCGGCGATTTTTTAATAAACTTATTGTAAATATAGCTTATTTACAAATTTATTAAAACACCTCAATAGTAAATTTCAAAACGACTATCCACTGTACATTTTAATCTAGTGATTTTAGTTTTTATTTACTCAGACAAAATAGTACAGATATTTTAATAAAGGCCTTAACATGAGACAGAGTCCTGCAAGCGGGCGGGTACCCGCGGGTACCCGACGGGTGAACCGCAAAAATTGACGTAACGGGTGGAATAATATTGACGTGTCGGGTGCGGTGCGGGTGCGGGTCGGACTGGTGACAGGCACGGGCGGGTTGCGCGTACAATTATATCCAAGACTATTTCGACTTAATCCAGTACACGCTGATAGGCAGCTCCTTTCAAATTGTCCCGTGCTTGTGTTTGCGCGCTCTGTCTGAAGACCGGGCTTCTACAGCGGGATTTGCAAACACTGAGCACTGTAGCCAATCGACAGCTGTATTGACATTGATTGACAGCTGTAGGTCTAGTGATTACATTAAAGGGAGCGCTCTTTGCTCGCTTTTCTGTAGTTAATCTATTCACAGTTTGAATAAAAGCTTTAGTCCGCAATAGTTTTATATTGTTTACACGTTGAATGGTGCTTTCTCTCTCTCCGTTAACTTGTTGGGCTGCGTGTGTTAAATGTTATTATTAAATTTATTATTACTTATTATTAAAATATTAACGCATTAACTTAGAATGACTTGTTAATTGCTTGTTACATTAAAAATAAAATAAAGGTGTTTTGTCTGCCTTATGTAGATTTAATGCGGGTGCGGTTCGGGTCGCGGTTTTTATGTTAAACGGGTCGGGTCGGGTTCAGAATTAAATGAGTGTTGCTGTCGGATAACGGGTCGGGTATTCAGTTAACTACTGCGGGTGCGGGTTTATCAAACAGGACCCGTGCAGGACTCTGACATGAGATATGCAAGCAAAAATGTAGTAGTATTTACCAGACAGGTCACTGCTCTCAATTCGTTTCAGGTCTGCGTCCACCCAGAACAGTTTGCCCAGCTTGTTGTCCAAAGCCAGTGCCACAGGGCGGATCAAACCGGTTGTAAACAGCGATTCGCGCTCCGTCCCATCCAAAGATGCACCTTCGATTTTAGCCGAGCGATCCTGGACAGTAGTGAAATACATGTATCTGTGGAAAAAAAGGGTTTGGAAGTTACATAACATTTTTCTAATGACAAAAATATGCATTAAAATGTGACTAAAAATGTGGCTTTAATTGGATTATACAAACATCTTTCAAGATGTTTCAACATTTAATAAACGTGCTTGTAGTAATTTATGTTATTGCATTGCATAACAAACACATGATCTGTAGGAATGGATAAACATTCATTTGTTGAACAGAGGGAACATCTTTGATGGGGCCATGTTGTTTTGACTGTGTGGGAGAATTGGTGTATATCTTCACACATCCCAAAAGCCCTTTAGCCCTAATGTTATGTCTAGACTAGTCTGTGATAACTCTCAAAGGTGTTTTCTCCTTTGTTTTCATTTGATGTCTGGGAAACCCACAATTTGCATCTGTTAGCAATTTTTCTCGGCTTAAAAAAACAGAACGGTGATATTGAAATCATACAGTACAGTGTCTTTAAAAATGACTAATCAGAGCAACAAAGCAAACCACTTAATAAACAGTTACCTCCTTAGGGAAACGTTTGGGGGATCTACATTATATGTGATGCATTTCCAATGCTGAGATGGGAACAGAAGAAATGAATAAACCTCAATTTCTTTGGCTGATGGATCTGAAGACGCCTTCTCTGAGTCAGAGCACTATGGAGTGTTATGTACTCGCTAAACGCCTGCCAATATCTGACTTTAGCACGGAGAATGTAGCATATTGCGTATTAAATTTCCCACCTGCGATGTTAAACAAATCCTCATGCGAACATCTTTGATGTTTTGATCCCGAACTATCTGAAAAACTAGGTAAAGCAATGCTTCATCAATTTTACGACATTTTGAGGTTGTCAGATTTGACAGCATTTTGGATCCAGATCCAACGACTAGCTTATGCAAACTTTCAGAGGGGGTCAGCACAAGGTCACAACTAATGAAATTAGGTTATCATGTGAATTTCTTTAATCCATAATTTGTAGACTCAAAGTGAATCTAAAACTAAAGCTATTCAAATAATTTTTGTTAAATGAAAATGTTAAAATAAAATAGATGAAAAAATTAAACTTAAAAAAAAAAAAAAGCCTTGTGGGCAGTGTGCCGACATACAGCGTTGTTGCGCTACAGGCATCCCGAGTTCCTATCCAGACTCGAGGACCTTTCCCGATTTTTAAATCAAATAAAATAAAAATGTTGCCTTTTTATTTAAGATTTAGTTTTGGCATTTTCGACAGGAAGCAAAGTCGGAGAGAAAGAGGGGGGCGGGATAAGGAAAGGTCCTTGAGTCAGGATTCAAACTCGGGACGCCCGTAGCGCAACGGCGCTGTTTGTCGGCGTGCTGCCCACAAGGCTATCTGCGTCAAATCACCGTTTTATTTAACTGAAATACATTTTTAGTTTTACCAAAAATTACTACGACTAAAACTGAAATAATAATAATAATAAATGTAAAATAAAAGAGCTCATTTAAAATATTAATAAATACTATAAAATATATAAACAATACAAAAAAAAAAGGCTAAAACATGTTGATTCTATTTAGCCATCTCATAAACAAAGCAGCATAATCTGGTCAAATTAGAGATAAAAGTGAGACTAAATATAGGGATAAATGCAATGAGCTTGATCTCAGATATGCCATAATTTGTCTGTCCTGCCACTCTTGTGGGAGAAGTCCCCTCCACCCCACCCAGACGAGGCTGTGAGGGTGAGACGTAAATAGAAAACCCACTGATGACGGTCACACTAACAATGGGACACACAATTACAGTGCATGCAGCCAACGCCTGCGTATGGTCGACCCGCGAGTGAGCGCTGCAGCACGGGGACCACAGAGGGCCATCTGTTCCACATATTTGGCTATTGGAGAGGCCTGGATGGAATCAAGAGTTTTCCTACAATACGAAAGAAATGGCGAAACGCCCCATCATTAGAGTATAGAGTTCTGCGCTGTAATTTCAAGTCCGCTGGCCATAAATCAATAAACATTTGATAAGGTGTTGTTATGTTTATGGAAAGGAGCCAAACCAAAGCTGAATAATAAAATCTGGCCCTGAGGTTATGGATGAGCAGTTAAATTTAACACAGGTTGTAATGATAATGACATGCCCTACGCTTTATTTGCTAATTAATAATCGTACCCTTTCTCAGCGTTCACCACGATAGCGCGTGGCTTGTCCACATCATCCTTCAGGACTTCCCCAATCACATGGCCGTCCATGCGATGGATGTTGATGGTGTTGGTGGTCTCGCAGGTCCAGTAGACGGTGCGACTGTAGGGGTCCAGACTCAAGTCATGAGGCTGCTTTGGGTGGAGGTTGGTTGGGGTCATCACTGTGGACGCCTGGATAATTCAGATGACATCAACTTAAATTAGGACTGCTAAAATACAATTACATGACATGCTGAGTAATTAATTAAAAATTCCATATCATATCATATATCAATTTCATGAAAATAATACCAAAAGTGGATCGAAAATGGTTTTAGATAACAAATATTGAAATATTAAAATTATTTAAATAATAATAAATATTATTATTAACATAATGATGTCATATATTATAATAGCATTATTAATATTAATAACAATATTTGTTACTATCAATATACTAATACTACTAAATATTTCAACAGACCCACTTTTTGTATTATCGTAATTTTGGGATACTAATAATATATATAATTACAGGATAAGCTGAATAATTAAAATCAACTTAATTACAAATTCCATATCATATCTAATCAATGTCATGAAAATCATACAAAAGTGCATCAGAAATGGTTTTAAATAACAAATATTTAAAATAATTTATTTAAATAATAATAATAATAATAATACTAATAATAATAATAATAATAATAAGTATTATTGTTATTAATATAATAATGTCATATATTATAATGTTATTAATGTTAATAACAATATTGGTTAGTACCAACATACTACTAAAACTACTACTAATAATAATGATATTATATATAAAATAAAATAAAAATATTTTTTAGTAAAACTGACCCACTTTTTGTATTATCTTAATTTTGGGATAATAATAAAATATATATATAATTATACAATAAGCTGAATAATTATTATTTAAATAATAATAATAATAATAGTTATTATGTATATAATAAGTTAAATATTATTATAATTAACAACAACAATAAATCTTTTTAGTAAACACTGACCCACTTTTTGTATTAATCTTAATTTTAGGATAATTATAATAATTTACTGTCAACATATAATTATACGATAAGATGAATGATTATTCGATTGAATTAATCGAATCAATCACAAATAATTTCATGTCAATATGATGGGAAAAGTTCCAAAATGAGGATAATGCAAAAAGTGAGTCAGTTTTTAACAACCAAAAAAAATTAATTATTATTTTTATTACTACTACTATTATTAATACAACACGTATTACATAACGTTTTTATAATAATAATAATAATAATAATAATCTATATTAATTTACTTTAAATAATATTTCTTTAAATATTTTTTTACTTCAAATATATTCAAATAATAATAATTAATCAATTAAACAATAAATATAGTGAGTATACTATTATGATCAAGGTAACATCAACATTGTTTGACTGAACAGTCACCTGACTGCCATCGTCTTGGGCCCTACGAATGTTTTGTCGGCCATCCACCCAGTAGACCAGGCGTTCCAGAGGGTCGAAGCTGATGGCGCGCAAGTTCTTCATAACGTGGATAGGTAGAATCATGTCTGGACTCTGTTCTCCCAGCACCATTCGACTGATGGAGCTCTTCTGGCTGAAGAGCAGGAAGCTAGAGGGTGCTGTTGAGCAAAACAAGAGGAGGGTGAGAATTAAGGAGCCAAAATAAGTTATAGGAGCACAGGTCAACAATGAACATCTCAGAGCCAGCTCCATTCCTCTGATCAGAAGGTGAAGGTCAGCTAAATGCAATCATACGAACTAAACGCAATCAGCCTTTCCCTCCAGGCCATGAAAGAATGAAGAAACAAGAGGGAGCAAAAACACAAGTAGAAACACAAGAGCGTTGCCAAGACCTCTGCACTCTTGGCCAAATGCTCTCACCGTGGCTCCCTGGCGTGCTTGTTTAATCCAAGTTCTGTAATTTTTAAGCTTATAAGGAATTAAATGCATATGACTGAGTTTTGCATGGCCAGGAGCCATTGTTTTCTAACGCCATTTCAATCTGCCAACTGCATCTTAAAACCCATGACTCACTTTAATGTCGGTAAAACCCAGTGAACTTCATGGCTGGGAGACCATAGATTACTTTACCCCTGATGGCTGCTAAAATCTCCAAACGCTGCATTTTAATAAGGGTTCAGCAATAAGGACAATATTATGGAATAATAATATTATTAAATAGTAGTATTAGAAGTATAATAAAGTATAAACATGTTATACTGTTTATATAACAGTAACAATAATAGTAAATTCTATATATATATATATATATATATATATATAAATTTACTATTATATATATATATATATATATAAATTTACTATTATATATATATATATATAATACACACACAAAGACTGTATATATAATCGCAGTAGTAATAATAGTAATAACATTATTATTACACTACATATAAACACTAATAAATATATTATTATTATAATAATAATAATAATAATAATAATTCATATAAATATTCGATATATAATAATAATAATTATTATTATATTATTAGTAGTAGTAGCATACATCTGAACATGTTACATAATGATTATAATAATTAATATTATTATTATTATTATTATTATTATTATTCATTAAAATGATTTAATAATGTTGTCCTTATTGCTGAACCCTGATAATTCACTGTTGAGATTATAATATTGCAATTATATTTATAATTAATAATAAATTATATAAATTGTAAATAATTCTAATAATTTTTAAAATAATAATAATTATTATTACTAATAAATTCTGTAAAAATATAGGCAGGGGAAAAAATTAAAATCTAAATTACCTGCTCATATCGACCAGGAGAATATTTAATTATTTATTTATCTATTTACTGTTGATCCCTAAAATAATTAGAAGCCAAAGGAGTCAGCAAACCCGAACACCTTACATTTCCCTTCTAAACCCTCTATGCCAAAACTCACAGCTGCAGTTGCGTCCGTTTGCCTCCAGGGTGTAGTGGGAAGCGCAGCGGCACTGGGCTCCAGAGGGTGATGCTAGGCAGAGGTGGGCGCATTGGCCGTTGTTCTGCGAACACTCGTTGGCGCCGTCTTGTCTGGAGGAGTGGAAAACCAGGATGTCCATGACATACTCCAGGTGCCCTTGCACCACTGTGCGGTTCAAGCCACTGCGTTTGTCCGCCCGCTCGATGCTGCGCAGGTTCCAGTCGGTCCAGTAGATGTAATCACGATACTGAGTCAAGCCAAAAGGATGAGGAAGATCATCAGCCACTATCTCTCTCTGCAAACCTGAGGACGATAAACGGGGCTTTTAGTTTATTAAAGAACGTTGGAGGGTCTAATATCGTATGGCATTTCTGATGATTTTTAAAACCTATGATTTGTCACCTTGCATGTTTGTCGACTCAATCATGCAGGTGTCTAGGTCTGTCCAGTAGAGTCGCTGGTCGATGAAGTCAATTGTGAGTCCGTTGGCTCGGCCCACTTTGTCCACCAAAGTCACAATGTTACTGCCGTCCATGTGAGCTCGAGCTATCCTGGGTCGACCTCCCCATTCAGTCCAGTACATGTACCTGCAAACAAAAATCATTTAATCGTTTGCATATCTAACAAAACTACAATGAACTTTACCCATCGTCACACTGACAAATATGTGCTAAATTTAGCCAAAATTGCTCATTCAAAACTGCTGTCCCTGGGGAGGTTGATAAACAAAAAAAACAAAAAAACATGTTCTATAAATCATAAAGACATTCTTACTAAATATAAAATAAACAAACAATGAATTAATTAGTCATTTCCTATATAGTTCCTAATTTACTTGCATTAATAAATATTTGATAAATAAGGATTAATAATATAAAATTGAGAAAATAATTATTAATAGATACTGAAGTTACTAATATTCATTTACATGTATACAAAATATTTAAAACCATTTTATTACTACATTTTTAAATACACTACTTCATAAAATAAGTAAAGGAATGAATGTTTAATCTAGCTACAGCAAATTAAACTAAATAAATACATTAGCTATTAATTTATTACTCATTTTTATTTGCTATGTAATTAATAATATATATTAATTACACATTAAAACATTTAATTAATATTTAATAACAAAAACGATAAAATAGACTTTTGATTCTGAAGTGAATAATATTTGAAAATTTTAATATAATATTTTAAAATGATAGTGATATGTATTATTTATAAATAAATCAACATATATACATAAAAATATGATGAATGACAAATGAATGTTTAATACAGACAGTAAAAATTAAAATGAATAAAATAAAAATACAATAAAAATAATTTATTCCTTTTATTTGCTATGTAATTAATATAGTTATTATATTAATATGTGAACTAATCATACATTAATATATATTCAATAAATAAACATTAATATGTACAATAAAAATAGTCATATTAGATACTGATGTTACTAATATTTGTTTACACAAAATATAAAAACATTGTTTATTGTTTAATTCATAAACTATTTAATAAATAAAAACAATAAATGAATGTCTAGCTACAGCAAAATCTTTTTATTTGCAACATAATACAATATCAATTATATTGATTAATCATAATACACTTAATATGAAGTTACATTAATAAAAACAGAAAAGTTTTTGACACAAGTTATCATATGATAACTTAAGTTATCATATTTATAAATAATATTTAAAAATAATAATATTAATATGTATTTTTTAATAAATTAATTAATTTGTTAAAAATAAATAATAATAATAATAATAATAAATGTTTAGTCTAGCTTCAGCAGAAGCTTGTATGACAGGTCAAAACTTAAAAGATTAGCAAGGCTGAGCTGCCAATGTTAAACAATGCAAAAAAGTTACTTTTCCCCCCATCGGGTAAGCAAGCAGTGAAAAGCACACCTAACTAACCCCTCAGCCCACTCAATACACCACTGGGCTAAGAGTCAACTGAGTCAACACCTCTCAGTGTTAAGGTGAGAAGAGACAATGCTGAAGAATGCGTTGGCTAATAGAGGCAGTCGTGCCTCAGAAGCCACAGGAATGCCTGCTGGGCGCTGGAGGACATGACTTCACTCCTCTGAGCCACATGCAGCGGCTGTGGCATGTTGGCACTTGTCTTCTGCCACACATACAACTTGATGCCCCGAGGAATCGCAGTAACACCAACGAGTGTGTCTGTGTTGGAGTATGAGGGCATTAAATCAGATATTAACTAGTGGTAATCGATTAGCATACTCCCAGAGGACTACAAAATGTAGGAAGCCTACGGTTAACCAAAACACAAGCGGATGGGTGAACACGTGAACACTAAACAGTGTGCATGCAACATGGTTAAAGTGATATGCAATGAATTTAAGGGTGAAATTGTAGCTAAAGGAGTCAGAGCAGGACAGATTTTAAAGCTAGTGTTCCTACCCATTGGCAGGATCCAGAGCAAGAGAGCGAGGGTTATCCAGGTCTTTGCAGACCAGCACTTGTCGGTACTGGCCATCCAGACGGGCCACTTCAATACGGTTGGTGCCAGTATCAGCCCAGTAGAGGTTTCGACCCATCCAGTCCACAGCCATTCCCTCAGGATAGTCCAGGCCAAACTCAATGACCGGTTCCACCGAACTGCCATTCATGAAGGCTCTGCTGATAGTCTAAACAAGAAAAGCCATCAAGGAAGTGACTAAAAAACTCTAGCCAAGAGCATTAATAAATAAATATATACACAACTGTCACAAAGTTTGAAAAAAGCCCACAAGGCTATTTAAGACTGAAGTTAAGCAAGCTGCTGCATGCTATTGCTACAATAAAGTAATACTCATTTATGAGTCATTTTTGTTATATAATATATAATTATGTAATGTTATATAATATATAATTATTTACATTTATTCATTTAGCAGAATTAATTAGTATGAATAAAATGTATTAACTAACTGATTAATGCGTTTATTAATTATGAATAAATAAACTTTAACATTAAAGAAATATTCATTATTTGATAAAGATGTTGTTATAATCTAATACTTAAAAATAACATTAATGGTTTATATTCATTTAAAAAAAAAAACTATGGATGAATGAATGTTCAAATTAATCATAAAACATGATGTTTTGAATGTTTAGCATACATTTCCAGTGTAGTGATTAGTGCTGTTTATGCTAGATGGTTTAGATGTATCTTCTATAATAACTATATTTAAATATTTTATTTTGTATCTATCTATCTATCTATCTATCTATCTATCTATCTATCTATCTATCTATATGATATAAAGGGCTAACTGTTTCATAATTACATTTTTAAAATATTTTATATTAATGTTATATAATTTTTTTTATTTAATTTAGTTATTTTAATGCCATGGCTTTCTCAAGACAAATATTTACATGATAATTATAATATAAATAATTTAAATGTCATAAAACAATATATATAAATATATATTTCTCCTTAAAAACGTGACATTAAAATATATAACATTAAATATATATAAAATATTCAAAAAATATAAGTGTCAGAGCTTTTGAAACTGAAATTAGCCACTAACTGCTAATGTTAAAAGCATTAATGCAGCTTTGTAACAGATATTTCAGAACATATTTTAAATGGTTTTCTTGTCTCAGTAGCATATAAGAACAGTTCAGAGTTTACATGCTGGTCCGCCATGGTTTATGCTAGTTAGTGCTGGTTTAGCTGGTGGATTACTATTGCCATACTGTTCACCAGCACAATACTTCTAAATATCTTCGTATAACCATTCTTATTGTTTTACAAGGAAAGATAATATTATCTTCAAACTGCAATACAAACATAATCATCACAAAATTGAAAAAGACAGGCTGCTTTAGATCTTTTGAGGTGAAACATCTTGGACTTCTTTCCCACTGACGTTTTAAATCTGAGCCCAACAGCTGCTTTGGGTTAGAAGCTGATGGCATCGTTTTATCTTCCTCCAGTGCGGAGGTAAAAATCGACAGCTACACTTTTCATAATCCTTGGGTTTACTTTTACTTTGATTTTAATGTACAATCACTCAGTCAAAATGTCACAATCGCTCACCGCCACACTGTTCTTTTTTCAGATACACTGAAGTTAAAAAGTAAAAATCACGATGGACACAAAAGTAGTCCGTACCTTGGTGATGACATCGGTCCAGTAGATCCTGTTTTCCAAAACATCAAAGTCCAGTGCGGAGACCTCCTTGACCCCGGTGAGCGGGATGGGCACGTCGTTGCTGTTGGTGCCCAGAGAGATGCTGCGTATGTCAGCGCGGTTGGTGAAGAGCAGGAACGCTTCTGGCACCACACAAGTGCGCAGGTCACTCAGCAACTCCAAGCCCATGGGGCAGGCGCAGCTCAGACCCTGAGGCCGATGGAAACACAGGTGACTGCAGCCGCCGTTGTTTTCCGCACAGCCGTTAGTGCCTGAACACACACAAATGGAGATCTATGGATCAGCTTCACGGACATGCATTGATCTCACAGTGATATAGTGTAGCTGTTTGAAGTCCTATTAGTTTTGCGGAAGAAACCGGTTTTTAATAAATTATTTATAAATTAAACATTACACAAATATAAAAATATTTTCACTATCAAATAGTAAATCTATTCTATTTATTATAATTTGTACTTAGTGTTATTTTGGTATTACTTGTATACTATTATAATATTTATTAATGAATTAGGTTTATTTCTGTTTAGCTTTAGTTTATTTAAATTAGTTTGAGTTATTCAAGTAATTCAAATGAAACTTTCTAATTTTTCTTAGTTTTTAACTAATATTTATTATTTGATCAGCATTTTTCGATTAATTAAAATGGTTTTAATAGCATTAGTATAAATTAACAATGACAACACTGGTATTTATAAATAAAATTATATATAAACAAATTATTAAAATTAATTATAAGCATTCTAAGTATAAAATCATTATTTAAAAAAATAAACAACTATTATTAATAACACTTTTCATTCATAAGTATGAATAAATTATTGAAATATATATGAATAAAGATCTAAGTATATAATATCATATCATCAAATAAATTATTTTTAAAAATAAAATATAAAATAAATTAAAATAATTTTATTTAGCATATATTATTTCAGTAAGTAAGATTTCAGGGGTACTTAAAATATATATATATTTTTGAATAATTCAAAGGTGTTCCAGCTTTGACATTTTTTGTCCAGATTTCTAGAATCAATAATTAGTGAAGGTCACTGGATATGATAAATAGATCATAGATCACAGCTCTATATCATAATATGTAATCATAATATGTAATCAACATCTCCAGAACTGCTCTGAGAGTTACATCATGAGCGTTTCACCGTTTCATTTGAGTAAAAGTAGCGTCATATCATATTCACACAGAAATTTAAAGGTATTCACGGCAACCTGTCAAAATAAAAGTCTGGTTTAATTTGAAGACATTGCAGCAGAAATATATTACTAATGTTCAGCAGAATGTACATACTACTACTACTAAAATTATGAAAACTTTATTTTTTAAGGAATGATCACAACATTTCTTCAATGTTTTAATTTTAAATAGTAAATACCCTTTGTTTGCCAAAAAGTTTAATTTTCAATAATTTAAAGATAATTTGATAACCAGACACACAACACAGAATTTCTGAGGAAAAATAAAACATTTCATAAGGCTACGTTAAGAATAAATAACAATAAAACATTAGATGAGAGAAAATAAAACATAACTTTATCATTGTCATTTTCTTTAATCATAGCTATAATTATAACAACACCTAAAATATGTTGCGTGTAAAAAGTGTTTGTTTCAGCCACTTGAAGGGTGGGTACATTGTGTGCACATGATCAGGATGGTACCACCTCCGCCGCATTTTGAGAAAGGAAAAACCCTGTTTGCAGGACTATACATTATTTGGATAATTAGTCAAAACAACAACAACAACAACAGTTATGTCTGATTCGGTTGCATAGAACTGAATAAAAATAATACATTGATATTTAATATTAATATCTTTTCTGTCCAATTTTCTTTCAATAAAAGTGTGGTTATTTTATTGGCTTGTGTTTTTTAAATTCGGTGTCATTAAAATTGAGTTAAATTAAAAAGTCTTACAAAACTACTTTATATTATAGAATAAAATAATTAATTATTACAAAGCAGTTTCGGTTTTCGACCAAGCACATCCAGAATTCTTGGTTTCGGCCCAGAATTTTCATTTTGGTGCATCCCTACCATTTACTGTAACTACATACAGAGCACTGTGTTTGCAACCACATGCTCCTTTAAAGGATTACACACACACACACACACACACAGTATGCAGAGACATTTAAGAGGGTTTATTCTCCAAATAACGTTTAATTTCATGTTGCTGAAAAATGTGTTAATAAATGTTGTGTACGGACTCTTGTTTTTGTTCCACGTTAGCTTCCTGCCCACTCATTTTTGCCACAAAGCCTTCTAAGAAGACAGTAAAGGTTTATATCATGCCTGAGCTGTAGTTTGGCTGAAACTTGAAAGTTAAGTTGCACAATGTTTAGGTTTTATTATTATTTTTTTATTACTATTATTTTGATTTATGTCTTTGTTTTAGGTTGTACTATGTTTACCTTTTTTAAAGTAATTTGAAATGGATTTTTATGGATTTATATATTTGTATTTTGAATGTAATATGGCAATTAAATGAACTAAATGGGTTTAGTTTTCACAGTTATTAATATATGCAAATTCAGCAACACAAATGTTAATTTCTAAAAAGGCAACAAATTACTTGTTCATTTTAAGAGACCTGTCTTATTTTCACTTGTATATTTAGTATTGCTCTTTAATAAAGAAAATGTTCTTCTTGTCCGATTACTCGATTAATCGATAGACTATTCGGTAGAATACTCGATTACTAAAATATTCGCTACAGCCCTACTAGTAACTAAAAAGGTAATCTGATTATGAACGTTTTAAAATGTAATCCAGATGACATGTAATCAGTTACTTTTCAATGTACCTTTCAGGAGGACCATTAAACTATTTCAAGTCAGAATAGTATCAAAAGTAAAAGATCTTACCAAAGGTCTCGGAGACTTTTGTGGCTTTGAGACCCATGAGGTCAGGGAGCTGCTCGACGATGACCTCACGGGTGGCGTTGGCGATGTGAACTCTTTCGATGCTCCTCCTCTGCCAATCCGTCCAGTAGATATACTCTCCCAGCAGCGTAAACCAAAGATATGAGGTAGTTTGTCCTCTAGAATGATCATCCTATTAGTGCCATCCACATTTATGACCTGTGAACAAAAAAATAACAATTTGGTTTTGTCCCTGGTCATCATTCACTTTCACAGCGTGAACATCTCCTTTTGTGTTCCACATAAGAAAGAAAAGTCATACAATACATTAGGATGATAAGTTCTTATGTTTAAATGAACTAGGCCTATCTCTTTAAGAAAATTGACAATTGTAGGTGGTCAGATCAAACAATTTCAATTAACAGCAGAAAACAGGAAACGAATGAACAAATCAGCCTGGATCTGTTTATGTTCGCCAAACAGCTGTACACCACATGCACCATTGGACAGATCTCCAAATACTCAGATATTTGAACTGCCATAATTGCAGTATCCTAATCCAAACCAGCTAGGATTTCCCAATTGTGGAAAAAAAAATCCCCAACCAAATATGTAACTGCCAAAAGAGTAGCTATTTTAAGTCATTACAGAGTACGCAAGCTTGAGCATGACTCTTTGAATCTCTACGTTTAGTGTTTTTTCACTAAAGAAAGGCTACACAATCATTCCTATTTCAGTGAACGTGACAAAATAAGATTCCAGTCACAAGGGTTGCATTACAGGGAGGAAAATAACGCAAACTGATATAGGGAGTGGAGCCAGGACATGCCTGAATCTTAAAAAAAAAAAAGAGAGAGGGAGAAAGCAAGAGAAAGTGACAGATGGGAGGTTGAAACAAAGTGGGTTGCTGGGAATTGGGTTTGTTTCTGAAAAGGTTGCAATTACCGTTTCTGGAAACCGTCCTGACATTACTACTTCTCAAAATAGACGGCTTTCCATTTTTCACATTTAGCGAACGGGTGTCAGTTGCAGTAAATGCTACCCACCTAATCAAATACATTCTGGAAAAAGCTTGAAACGGGCAAAAAACTGCAACGAAAAACCTCGAAAGCTACTAGCCTTATCCAGGCTTATTACGAAGGCCTGCAATTGATCCCAGTTCAAACACTTGCTTTCTTTTTCCAATACCAGAAAGCACCGTTTCACCAGTTTATTGAATTCACGTTGATGAAAGCATTTATTTTATTATATATAGATTTTTTAATACATGTAATGTACTCATCATGAAGTCATTACTGGAAAGCATCCATGCTTTTTATGTTGCAAAAGCTGTTGGGAGTTTTTGACATCCTATACCTGTGCAATCAGACACTAAGAAATGCATTTTTTTTTTTTTTTTTTTTACTATTTTCAAACCGCCTGCAGCCAGATGTCTTTGTTTGCCGAATGAAACCCATGACAGTTTACTCTATCATGTCTTCTCCCTGAATGATGAATGAGATTATAAACGCTCAAACGAGCAGGTCAAGATTGAGTGACGGGCGTATTAATGCAGCATATTGTTCCTGGGTAAAGTAGCTCTCCGAACAAAGACTTCCTGTGCGCTGACTTTCCCAACCCAGAGTTCTTCCTGTGAGGACCGGTGGAGGGGGTTTTGGGACTGGGGCGGCTGCCAGGGAGGGGTGTCCACCTGATTTATTTCTGTAATGAAGGCCTGCGGAGTGGCTGACTATCAGTCTCAGTAAAGAAAGCAAGAAGAGCGATGGAAAAGAAATAAGTGCACATTATTTTAAATTAGCACCTTCCTTTCTCAGTAATTTTAGCACCATGGTTGAATCTTGTGGGGGTTGGGAGGAAAAATGGTATATTTGCCACCTCTGAGAAGGCAAAGGCTATGTTGGCAGGAGCATACGACCATACTATGTGCAGTATTTTAGCAGAATGCAGTATGTATACTGTGCAAAACCCAGATAACATACTACTTTTGCGAAAAATATTAAATTCAGAGCAGAACCAACTGCATCCTCAAGTACACACTTCCATTTCAAGAGTGACAAATATTATATATATATATATATATATATATATATATTAGGGCTGCACGATATTGGAAAAAACTCACATTGCGATATTTTGTATTTCTGCAATATATATTGCGATATGAAAAAAAAAATGAAAAAAAAAAAAACTCCAGATGACTTGAAAAGCTCTATTTGGAAAAAAAATATTGTAGATGAGTAAATCAGCATAGAAAAATTAACAAATTACAAACATGGATAAATATAATAGAACAAAGATATAAAATAAATAAACAGTGCTTTATATTTTGAATGAGAGAGACCGCGATCTAACAAACTGCTCCATATAACAAAGCACTGTAAGCAATAACGATTAAAACATCTAATTGCCAGATTCCCAGTGTCCTACCTATAATTTTTTTCTGTACAAATACAAATCTTTAAAGCCAGTTTTCTAAGTTTCGCACTAGTGAGTTTCACACTCTGGAGCAGCAGAGCTCGCGGCAGTCCACCTGTCACTCAAGTGGCCACGCCCTTAATTATGCAGAACTTTAAGGCTTAATATAATTTAAACGGATGAGTTATAAAAAAATTCACCCCCCTCACAGTTGTCACGAAGGGCAAAATTAGCTATATAGACCAAAATAATTTTTGTACCAGGCTGTAAACATGTTTTTTCTGCTGTAAAGTTGGGCATTTTAACATGGGGAGTCTATGTGATTGACTCCTTTTGCAGCCAGCCTCCAGCGGCCAGTCGATGAATTGCAGTTTTAGTCACTTCCGTGTTGGTTTCACTAGAGGCAGCAGGAGGTTGCCGCTTACGCCGACACGCCAAATCCTTGCAGTACATCCTCATTCTTTTATGACTTACTGACACAAAGTTCAAAGGATTTGCAACGGTCGTTTTCGCGTCCAGTGAAGACATTGCGTCGCGGGTGGCGTGATGCGATAGCTGTCGCGAAACGATCAGTATAAATATAACGGTCAGTATACTAAAAATCGCACATCCTGCGATGTGACTATCGCGGATGTGCATATCGCGATATCGATGCTGAAACGATATATCGTGCAGCCCTAATATATATATATATATATATATATATATATACATATATACATATACATATACACACACACTACTTTAAGGTTAGCCCTGCCTTTATATATGAATTTTCATAATTTTTAAACTTAAATTCTAAATGTTTTAATTAAGAGTTAAATTTAATCAGTCAACTAGTATAAGACATTTGGGCTGTTACCAAACAAATGAAATCAGTATCAACAAAATTGATCTTTGCAATGCAGAGGAAACACAGAAGCTGCATCTGAAGAGGAATAGATATATTTACCCACTGTTAATGCAGCTCTGAGGGACATGGAATGCTTTAACCTGCAGTTACAAATGAATAAATAATGTTTTGATACATAAAACATTAGGGCTTTTCACACTTGAAATTGTTAACCCTGGGTCATCCTAAACCCTGGATAAACAGAATCCTGGGTTATCTGTAATCACGTTTCACACTGCTCTGGGTATTCATTAACAGACGTTTCACACTGTACATTCCTAAACCCCGGTTAATGTTCTTATTTGCATATTTGCGGTGTCACTGTCTCCGATTGGACGAACAGCATTTATCCTTTGCTGAAACTTCTGCGTCTTCATGAAGAGCGCAGGTCATGGTTGCTTAGCAACGGCAGACGCCAAGTGTCCAGCAGCAACAAGCAAATACCGCTCCGTTTCACACTGAACAAACTTAGCACCACAATGCGGGGTTAACACCACAAATGCGGTGCTAATCCTGCTCCGGAGCAGGGTTTCATAACCCCGGGTAAAATGCGGTGCTAACACCGCTTTCAAATTACAGGTGTGAAACGTGTCTTTACCCGAGGTTAAAAGCGGTGTTTAGAACGACGATAACCCGGGGTTAAGCGCAGTGTGAAAAGCCCTCTTGAATACTAATATTTGAAATTATGTTAAAAATAACAAAAATACTGTAAATGTGAAATTAAAACCACCAGTAGGTGGCATCAAGTCACTGTTAATAAGTGAGTCATTGCAACTGAACCAAATCATTTAAATGGTTGAATCATTCAGGAACGAAGTGCCGTCATGTTGCTCAGAGACACAAAACAGTGCTGTGGCCATGTTTGGAATTATTTCTGTTGGCAAAATAGAGCAAAAAGAAGAAATCTCTTAATATTAACTTCTTGTTTATTACACTTATATAAATCACAATTGTAATCATGCTGATTTTTAGAGCAAAAAAAAAAACAACAACAACGGAGCTTGATCTTCGTGTGATATTGTTTACCTATATGTACTTATATAAATATATACATATTCTGCCCCCGAATTTTCTGATCATTCTTCATGCATTTTAATACTGAATCATGAAGTGAAAGAACGTGCGCTAGTCTAACCTACGTTACTCTTTACGTCAGGGCTGGGGAACGTTGATCCTGGAGGGCTGGTGTCCCTGAAGAGTTTAGCTCCAACCCTAATCAAACACACCTGAAGCAGCTAATCAAGGTCTTCAGGATGCAGTTAGGTATTTTTTTCCAGGGTTTTTCAGGGCTGGAGCTAAACTCTGCAGGAGAGTGGCCCTCCAGGATCAACGTTCCCCACCCCTGCTTTACGTAATGTATGCGTGCATTCCGTAGGTGTGTTTTGTTTGATTCTTGCAATATACTCAATATACTCGACGTCAAATCACACATCGTTAAAACAACAATTACGATATTATCGCAAACGAGGCGAGGCTATATCACAAATAAAGGCAATTATTATTGTTTTTGGTATTGACATTTTCAAGTTGTCAAGTTCAAGTTTCAAGCGGACAAGCGTTAATGTTGAGCCCTGTATATGTGAATATTATACATGTATTTTTATACACACACAAACTTGAATTTATATTAACAATAAATAAGAAGAACTGTATTAATGTGTAGTATTTTAGATTTGATGACCTATAAAATAATCATTAATTTCCAAGATGATATCTGGATGCAACTTTCTCAACTAAACATGAAATGAGGTCATCAAACATTTGCACACTGCTTCACATTTTACTTAAGAGTAATAATAATTTTAAAAAAAGTTTACTTTTCCCACATTGTGTACATATACTGCTTTTTATTAAACAAATAGTACACATTATTTACTAGGCCTATGCATGCAGTTCACAATACATTAGTATTGCGCACTGAATACAGAAATCACAGATGTGTTTCTTTAACAGAAAAGGAGGTCTTGCGGAAGGATTGTGGTGTTTTGGTCCTTGGAGAAGGGAAAGAGATATGAAGGGAAGTTGAAGTTGCTGTGAAAGCCTCCTCTTTCCTCACAGTTTGAGACAGCGGAGGCGCTGACACTCTGGAGGAATGCTAACAGACACAGACAGTGGGCTGAAACCACAATGGTACATTTTTCTTACACTCCTCCTAACACATAGACGTCTCGAGGGTTTAAACCGGGCGCCTTCCTGCGGGATGCAGACTTTTCTCAACCCTGAAGAAAGGTTAGAGGCCTACAGCACTGCAGAAGCATGATGAGATAGGCCAGAACTTACACTATCGCTTTATCACAGTACCACCACAATACTTTTTTTTTCCTGAGGTGATATGAACATGCGTTTCAAGCTGCCTTCTGTCTGCTAAAAAGGCCACGACAGGGTTTTCAACCGAGGAGGGGCCCCAGACTACAAAAGTGTTTGGTTTTTTCCCACCTCCTTCACAGAGCCGTTGACACATGACGTGACAAAATGGTGTTTCTATGGCACCAATGCAGAGCAGAGACACAAAACACACCCATGGACCTTCCTGGAGGCCTGTCAGGCATCTTGTGTGGTACTCTACAAATGAACCAATTCAAAAATTACTTACGATATTCACTATCATTTAGTTTGGGGTCAGTAAGACAATAATATTAAGCACCACAACTGATAAAAAGAAATGAACACCAAATCATCATATTAGAATGAATGAAAGGTCATGTGACACTGAAGACTGGAGTAATGATGCTGAAAATTCAGGTTTGCCATCGCAGGAATAAATACAATTTTAAAATCTATTAAAAAAAGAACAGTTATTTTCAAATAAATGCAGCCTCAGAAAATACTACCAACCTGATTCTACCGTTTTAACATTTGTAAAAAACTAACTTTGTGGGATACACAATCTTATAAACAGTGTTGGAGAGTAACTAGTTACATGTAACGGTGTTATGTAAATACAAAATAAATGTAACTGCAGTTACTGAGAAAACGTGTAATTAACAGTTACTTGTGACAATTACAAAGGGGGTTACATCTGAATATATTCACACATACAGATTTAATTGATTTCTTTCCAAATTGCATTGACTGCTCGAAAATATGAGACACCAATGTTTCAGGAGTTTAGGCCATGCTTATTCGAATTTCAATGTATGATTTTAAATCAGTATTTAACCTCAGAATGATCGCAAAGTAAAAAAAGAGGTGCTAAAAACTGATTTTGTGGTGGCGGTGTTCTAAAATGACATTTTGATCATTTTAATTCAAATGATAAAAGATTTTGAATGTCTGACAGCAATCAGTATTGAATACTACTTTAAGGTTAACCCTGCCTGGTTTAAATGCTTGAAAATGAATAAAATAATTGAAATAGTTACACTACTTATTGCATGTTAAATAGGGTAACTTGTGTAACTATTACATTTCCAAAGTAACCTTCCCAACACTGCTTTTAAGGTTTAGGCCCACATGGTTTTAAACACATTGTTTTCTCAAGCTTCAGAACAAAAAAAGCAAGGTTTGGCCCAATTTTCCCATAGCCGCCTTTAAGTGAAATAGGAATTCTTTCCACTTGTGTAATCAGGAGTTTTATTGGATGGCATACCTTGCCGACATCTGTTTCCCCTTTTCTGCACAGCGTTGGACATTGTTCCTCTTGCACTGACCCCTCCTGTCCACTCCACCACTGCATCCCAGCAGCATTCCTCAAATCTCGTTCTATGAACTCAATCTAGCTTGCTCGTTTCTGCGGGAGTTGAGTGAAAGGGAAAGGGTGGAGTACTACAAATCTAATTCGCTGATCTCTCGCAAAACCATGCATGTTTGTTCAAGAGATCAAGTTTGCAGCTGATCGATTTAGAACCCCAGCGAAGTTTCTGGAGTATTTCTGGAGTGTTTAAGGGGGATGGGAGAGTGAAATGAGGGGAAACTGACTGGGGGAAGGTGAGGCCCATAGAAACGCATGGCTGCCAGTACACACAGAGGCTGTGTGTGTTTAAGGAGCGGCCAGCTGCCCGAACCCCCTTTAGACCCCAGCAAACACAGGAAGGTCTCTGGAGGTCACCCAAACACACAAAAGCAGGCACTGGGGGGACAGAAGACTGAGATTTTAGACACAATGCTAAAAACTAGTAGTATATAGAACACTTACAGAGAAGCTGAATGCGCCTGTGGTGTAGTTAACAGGAATGAAGAAGTGCAAAAATAACTAAATCAAGCAGTTAAATTAAAATAGTTCTTTATATTTTCTGAATATATGTCTATCAGTTATTATATCAATAAGATGAAATAACCAAACCAAATAATTGCAAATTATTTATAATGAAAATTATTATGCATGTATAAACACATATATAATAAAAATTAAAAATGTAAAAATTTAGGAAACACAACTGTTTTCAACATGGATAATAATAATAAGTGTTTCTTGAGCAGCAAATCAGCATATTAGAATCAGATGACACTGAAGACTGAAGTAAAGATGATGAAAATTCAGCTTTAAATCACAGGAATAAATTACATTTTAAAATATAATCAAATAGAAAACAGTCATTTTAAAATGTAACAATATTTCATAATATTACAGTTTTTACTGATTTTTAAAATCAAATTGATGCAGCCTTGGTAAGCAAAAAAAAAAAAATCTTAAAATGAAACCCAAACTTTTGAATCAGTTGTGTGTGTGTGTGTGTGTATATATATATGCGCTAAATAATTAATAAGAGTGTAAAAATAAAACAAATAATGCTCCTTGTGGTAATTTCAAATTTTTTCACACTGCTAAATTCACAGCCTGACAAATAAATTGTACCACAAAAACACTGCACTTTGCTAGTCCTCCTGTCAGCAGGAGTCTTTCTTCTCGCTTACAAAAATGCTATTCATTTTTTAGAGAGACAATTAGACATGGCCATCGAAATTGAAAGAAGGGTGTGCCTTTTTTCTCTGACTGCCTTTTTTCACTTCACCGAGACTTATGTGCTGAGAATACAGAGTGCGAACCCTAATTTTGATGAGGAAAAACATAAAAAGTACACAACAAAGACCCCCAAAAAAAGTCTCATCAATAACGACAAAAAGTCAAGACGCTGAGTTTTTTTTTTCTTTTTCTTCAAAGCCAGATTGTAAAAAGTGTCCTGGCACCAGGGTGCCAAGCAAATTCAATATGAAGGCAAACGAGGTGACAGCATGGCCTCCGAAAACACAGAGCCATTGAAAAAGAGAGAAGGACACAACAGAATTAAATGAAGGCTGAGCTCATCAAAAAAACATTTCTATGTATAATACAGAAATGCTAAACTCATAAAGGCTGTTTAACGCATCAGGATTGCTTTTTGTAACTTTCATGGTGTGCGTGTCTGCAAAAAGTCACTTACAGTAAGTACAAAAAGTCTCACTCTATGCCAAAATATTTAGCAAGAGAGCCTGCAAGCTGTATTAAAAAATGCATAAACTGGCAAGTATATATTTATTAATAGAGAGAGTTGATAGAAAACCATTTAAAAATCTATTTTTAAATTTACAAAATGCATAAAAAGTAACATTTTACAAAATGTAGTTTACTAAAACTATTATAGTAATAGTCACAAAATATTAATTTATTTATTAAATTATAAATTTTGCATATTATATGCAAATATTATATATTTAACTTATTTTGTGTCAAACAAGACACTACGACTCATAGCAACATATAAATTGAGAAACTCACTCTAGATAAACTAGAATGCATAGTAATTTTGAGATAAGAGAGGGACATTGGTTTTATTTGTTGTCTATGGGATTAAAGTGTTCACACGTCAAAACGACGATTGGACTGTGCATGTGAAACCTTGTAACACAGAATATACACATCCACTCGGATGCCAAACCCTGAGGAGGCACCTGCCAGATTTTTTCAATTACCCAGTCAAGAATAAAATCCTGCAAAATAACCACCCCTTTCTGCGTGAGCTTTGAAACATCATACGATTTCACCTGAGGTTTGGCCAGCTCTTCTGACAGGCCGACTCAGCTGTGGATGATATTATCTTTTTATCTGTTGTTTGCTTGTGTAGGCCAAGAACAGCACAGCCTTAATTCAAACAGAATGATCGGCCGCTGCTCCGCTCTCTTTTTTTTTTTTTTAAACCCAAGAGTCCAAATGCTCATGCCTCTCCGTTCTGCTTGGCGCTGCGTCTGCACTTCCTCTGACTTTGATAGAGCTCGTGGAGACAAGCGCTGAGAAAGTTCCCGATGAGAAGCACTGGTGGATCAAAAAGTGAATGAAAGATGCGACTTGACGGTTGTGAAATTGCAAAAATATTGACTCGTGTTCCTGCAGGTCATCTGCTCGCTGACGGCTCCCACGGGCTACTGGAGCCCTGAGAGGGAAGTTATCATTCCCATGGCCTCAACTGACAGCATACAACAGAAATCAGCTTGTTTAACAGTCAGTCTCTGATATTTATTATAAGAGCCACATTTGAGACCTTTTTTGGATGTCTTGAGAGATAAAAGCAAAATTAAAATGATATTCTAAATATTTAATCTTGCCAAATAAGATGTTCTAAAGGTCTGAAGACAAAAACAAAAGACAGACAATTGTAAACAAAAATTTTAATTAAGTTACCATGTCAATTAACATGTTAAACACTAGTTTCATTGAGTCTGTGACGCTTTCAATTTGGACGTAATGCCATTGAATCTGGCTGGCACCATCTCTGGATTTAAGGAGACACGTAGACCAACCTCGCAAAAATGCTGGTATCCTGTTTACTCGATTCATAAACAGGCCAACATAAGTAAGTACATCAACATCCGGTGGATATCTGCCATTACTTTCAGACGCTCAACGCTTCTTTGGGAGAAAAAAAAAAAAAAAACCTCACACGCCCAGACTCAGGGAGTAGAGCTCTCATGTTTTGACAAAGAGCAGTAAGATGAGAAGGTCAGACAGTCGAGAGGAAAGTATTCATCTAACCTAAACTGCCATAAATGCTACATTTAAGTTTATATAAATGGGACAGCAATGAAGTATCAAAAAAAAAAAAAAAAAGTATATTTTCTTTGCTCACACAAAAAAGTAGTGAAATTTCTACAAAAAAAAAAAGATAAACAGAAATAAAATGTCAATGTTTATATGTATATATTAGGGGTGTACGATATTGACAAAAAAAACAACAACTATATTTTCTGGGATTTTATCGATAACGATAGTTAGACGATATTTTGCGGTATGTTATTGTGGTATCTTAAGGACTACTGTGGACAGCTGACTCCTAAAGTTTTTGATATTCTTCATATTCTGTGTGGTGGTCTGTTCACACTGATAGAAATGAATCTTTTCCAATAAGTTTATAATTTACACATTTTATGGGCATTTTTACCTTTATAAAGCCATTTTTTCTAAAAGTGTCCATTATCTTTTGAGTCAAATTCTTACATTTAATCAGTGAATTAAAATAATAAGACTTTTGGGCTGTTACCAAGCAAATGAAATCAGTATCAACTAAATTCATCTTTGCAATGTAGAGAAAACACAGAAGCTGCATCTGAAGTGGCATTTAGATGCATTTACACACTGTTTAATGCAAGACATGAATGCATTTAACCTGCAATTACAAATTTCTAAATGTATAATGTTAAAGTTTTGATACATTAAACAAAAAGTTAAACACTGATATTTGAAATTATTTAAATAATAAAAGATACTTTGAATGTGAAATTAAAACCGCCAGCAGGAGGCAGCAAGTCACTGTCAACAAGTGAGTCATAGCGATTGAACCGAATCCTTTAAATGGTTGATTCATTCAGGAACGAAACGCCCTCATGTTCCTCAGAGACGCAAAACAGTGCTGTGGCTGTGTTTGGAGTGATTTTTGTTGTCGAAATAAAGCAAAAACAGGAAATAAGGTGTCTAAAACGTAAGTCTCTTAATTAACCTCTTGTTTATTGAACTATTGTAAAAAATTTTACTTGTAAAAAAGTCATTTTGGGAGCGTGAAGTTGATTAACTAGGCTATATGAAGTGGTCCAAAATAGCCTATATACATTTTCTGCCCCCATGTCTTTAATATTGTGTTCATTCTAAATGTAGTGCAAGTGCAGTGAAAGAACACTCTACGCACGTGCACTAGTCTAGACTTCACGTAATGAATGCGTGCACTCTGTAGGTGTGTTTTGAATGGTTTTGCAAAATACTCGATAAATGTCAAATCGCACATCGTTTAAACAACAATTGCGATATTAACGCAGACGATATATATCGCACACCCCTAGTATATGTATGTATGCATATATAAGAGATAAATGTCAATGTTTATCAGTGTTGGGCACGTTACTTTAAAAAAGTAATTAGTTTAGTTACTAGTTACTTCTCACAAATAGCAACTGAGTTAGTAACTGAGTTACATCATTATAAAAGTAACTAATTACCAGGGAAAGTAACTATTGCGTTACTTTTAAAAAAAATTTCAAATGTCAAATTTGGGCGCCCCCCAATATTAAATGTGTTAAATTAATGAAATGGACACTAAAAAGAATAAATTATTATTATAAAACATTGTACATTAATCTACACTATTTATCTACTGACACTTAGGATCAGTCAGTCAAGCATTATAATATAATATTATGATAATTTAATATTATATGATGATAGTACTTTAGTAATTAGAATAACCAAGTATGAATGCATATTTGTCATCAATATAAAACGCACTAAGGATTAATGAGCTGCTGGGTTCATGAATATTAATCACGTTGTCTGCGTTCGCTCAAACTGATTTGCTGAAATCAAAACAGGGACGATAATAGGTGAGCGCCAGCCAATGAGATTGTCGTTTGCGCATTAGTTCCGCCCACTACCAGAGAACCCGGCAGTTCTTAAAAGCTGAAGAATTCCAAAAGGAACTCCGTTATTTTGACAGGAAAATACAACAAAGAATATCGTTTACATGTAGCGTGTCAATTCTGCATGTTATGAAAGACTCTCGTGCTCTGTATCTTTCTTTGCGTGCGTGTATGTGAGAGAAAGCGACGGCGAGTCGTGCGCCTTCACACTAGAGTTTATGGTACGTCAAATACAGCTACACTGCGCATCCATTCAGATGAACTGAAAAATTTAATTCTAATAATATAATATAGTAAGGCCACATTTTATTGTCAGTAACGGTAACGGCGTTGTAACGGCGGAAACAGTAATTCGTTTGATTACTTGTTACGGAAAAAAATAATGCTGTTAGTAACGCCGTTTATTTATAACGCCGTTATTCCCATCACTGATGTTTATATGTATATATATATATATATATATATATATAAATAAATGTAATACTGTATTAATATATTATTAAAATACCATTAAAACACTTAAGATTTATTTTTTGCCATTTTTGCCTTTATTAGGATAGGACAGATTAGAACTGACAGGAAGTGAATTGGGAGAGATATAGGGGGTGGGATCGGGAAAGGTCTTCGAGTTGGATTCGAACTCAGGATGCCTGCAGCGCATATACATTTATAACTAAATAACTGAACTATTTTAAATTATATTATTCCAAAAACATTAATAATTTAGTATATAATGTATATATTAAATCATATATGTAATACAAATTCTTTTGTTATTCATAACCCAACATACAATTACAATACAATAACAAAAAGTTACTTTTAAAAGTAATGCATTACAATATTGAGTTACTCCCTAAAAAAGTAACTAATTACAGTAACTAGTTACTTTTTATGGAAAGTAATGCGTTACATTACTTTTGCGTTACTTTTTAAATATGAGCAGGGCTTGATTGTTTTTAATATAAGAAGTTCTATTTATAGCAAATGTGAAAGCCCTTTCACACCAAAAAGTGTAATGAATAAACCTCAGGTTGAAGGAAAAGTAAATTCACGTCTGTACAGTAGAACGCAAGAGAAGGTGGTTCAACACTCTTCAGCAATAAAAAAAACAAAAACAATGAAGCACAATTGTTAGTTTATCTAGTGTCAACTGGATCAAAGGTCAAGGTAGATACATGTGTGTTATTTAACATATTTAATTATTGCAGGTTTACGTCATATTCTGAGTTTGCATTTCACTGTTTGAATTCATTTTTGAATACTAAATCAGTTTTTTTGCGAGTGGGATGAATTAATGCATATTCACATTTAGTCTAGAACTACAGTAACATCATGTTCACACACAACGCCTCTGTACTTCCAATTTCTCCCAATATGGGGACAGGAGACTTGTCACTCAATAAATGGGAAAACAAAGTAACTGGCGTTACTTTTTTGAAAAAGTAACTCAGATATTTTCTTGTAAATTAAAAAGTAACGCGTTACTTTACTAGTTACATGAAAAAAGTAATCTGATTACATAACTCGCATTACTTGTAATGCGTTACCCCCAATACTGCTTACTACCTTTCGGGGCCTTGAACGTATTAGTAGCGTTGCTGTCTATGCAGGGTCAGAAAGCTCTTGGATATTGTCAAAAATATCTTAATTTGTGATCCGAAGATGAACGAAGGCCTCACGGGATTGGAATGACATGAGGGTGAGTAATTAATGACAGAATATTTTATTTGTAGTGTAGCGGAGTGTCTTTAATTAATAGACCGTGGATCACTTTCACAAACCACTGTGAAGCACCACCCTGACTGAAAGCAATGTTCTTTGACTCACGTAAGCTTTAAATGTTCCCACCCTGATCTGTCTACAGTAGTATGCTGCTCCGCCTGGGACATCCAAAGGTTTGACTAACCCGACCAGAAAGCTACAAGTTGAAATGGTGTCTCAATTGGCTGTAAATTCAGAAACAATGCGTTTTCTCAGGGGTACATATGGGATGCATTGTGAGCAGACAGCAGAGTCGACAGCTGCCGGTGACTGCTTACCACAACACTGCTGCAAAAAAAACTGGGACAACCGCTGCTGTATTACGTTAATAATCCGTGAACATCTCCAGAACAGGAGCGGAGAGCTGGGCGTCTTTCCCCTTCACTACCATCCCACTGACAGATGTGGGACAGTGGCGAACATCCCTCAGGAAATGAGATGGATTGTGGTGGCAATAACCGAGCTACAGGACAGGAACGACTAGGAGAGCTGAGTGAAACCAGGCCGAGGGTGCCAGACGTTACACTTTCACAAGTCTCACTGGTAATGTGAGAAAAACAGAGAAAGAGAATCCGCTTGTGAAAGCATGAAGCACTCATATAACATTTCTAGTGCAATAATGATAAGTGATAAACAGCATTTTGTAGTTGATAAAACAACGGATTTTACTTTTGTGTTTTAAACCTTTCAGTGTTACATAAAAGCTTAGAAACTGGGCTTTATAATGTTTACAAGCAATCTGATCAAATCTTAACTTGCAAAACAATAAAAATTTTCACTTACAAAATATGATAATCATAATAGCAGCAGGCAATAACATCATAAAGATTAAATTGTTATGTCATATATTGTTAAAATAGTCAGAGACTGAAGACGGCAGAGACTGACACAGGAGAAAAGAATTGTTGAATAAAGTAATTATTTTTGTTTTCTTTGCGCACAAAAAGTATTATCGTAGCTTCATAAAAGGTTGAACCACTGATGTCACATGGACTATTTTAACGATGTCCTTACTATCTTTCTGGGCCTTGAATGTGATAGTAGCGTTGCTGTCTATGCAGGGTCAGAAAGCTCTTGGATTTCATCAAAAATATCCTTATTTGTGTTCCGAAGATGAATGAAGGTCTTACGTGTTTGGAATGACTTGAGGGTGAGTAATTAATGACAGAATTCTCATTTTTGGGTGAACTATGCCTTCAATATATTGTGAACCTCTAGCAGAAAAGCAAGAGATTTTGGATTTGGTTTCTTATTATTTTCGCAGAGGAGTCCAAACCATCAGGGAGGTCTACGAGGTGATGTTATAATAAGTATGAATGCCACAACACTGTAAATCTAGCACTGTGCTCTAAACAAATGCTAATGGTTCTTTTTCAAGGGAAACCGACTTGGTCTTTTAAAATGTAACCATTAAAACACTTTATACACACGCAACCATCTACTCTTCTAATTCATCACGCTTAACGGCAATTTCGAGCGTTTCTGCAGTCCGTCAATGCCTTGCTGGCCTGTAAAAATCTTACATTTGAGCGTATTTGTTTTCTCAAACAAAATTACTAAAAAACAGCATGAGTGAAAGAATTGCTGGAGAGTGTGCGCGGCGCTGGCCACAGGAGACGGAAAATATTATGAAAGTCAGGTGTCTTTTATACCCCTATAATTCAAGTGAAACCGTGTATCCTTGGAGCCTGGAACATCAAAGTTTAAGACCTCATGGTGAAACAGCCAGCAACAGCAACAAACTGTTACCAGGCAATTAACTATAGTGCTGTTTGGCTTGGACTACCACTGGCTGGATTTGGCCTGCACAGAGGCGCAAACTTGCAATTCTGTTGCATCGGAGCGAATTCTAGTGAGAAAACTAGAACAGAGACCAGTCGCTGTAAATGCGTCATGGACACTAGCTGCATGTTACAGTTTTTCTGCCCAATGTTACAGAATAAGACATACTGTAACTGTATGTGTATGTGTATGTGTATGTGTGCAACTGAGTTGTACATAATATTCTATTCAAACGTACTATAATATGCCTCCTTCCTGCCTGGGAAGGAAGTTCTCTGGATGTCTGCCAGACTTGTGTGGGACATCCATCACCTGTAGGAACCGCATGTAAGCGGAGCTGCATTTGAAGCTCGCAGCCTCTTCAAAGCAGCTTATTTTACCACTACCATCCGAATCAAAACAGCCCTCACTCTGATGGGCCTTGGATGTGCCGCTAACTCATAGACAAAGGAGCTATCATTAGCATGGCCAATGTTTTAGCGAGAGGCCCCTCGCTGGAAAAACCCTGCGCAAATCAAGTTTCACGGCTCCTGCCGGCCACAATGTGCTAGGGCCATTGGTGCAAACGCTCTGGGGGGACTTTAGAGAAAAGCATTATTGATCCTCTTCACACTTATGTTTTTTTTGCCAGCATCCATCAGCAGACGAGCCCTCGGCCACCTCACATCGTTCCGCCGTAAATAAAGCCCTCTTTCAAGCTGTTGCTTTTCATTGTCACGGTGTTGCCATACTGAAGGGCCATCAAAATGCACTTCAGGATTCATTGTAGTCAAATGGCTTTATTGAGACGAAAATGAAGACTTTTACGAAAGGGAAAAAGGGAAGAATGTAGCTATTAAGCAATGTGAATGGACAGAATACAGAATAAATATACTGGAAAATAAATACACATAAAATGAAATACAAAGGTCTGACTGGTAGACATGCATCTATAATTTTTCAGATTTTATTTAGAATCTATTTGTCATTAAGTTTTTATATATTTTTTTATTGTAAAAATAAATTAATAAAATAATATATATACTAATAACAAATTTATAAATATATACTATTAATTTATATTTATATTTATATATATATATATATATATATATATATATATATATATATATATATATGTATATGTATATATGTGTGTGTGTATTTGTATGTATGTGTGTATATAGTAGTACTGTCAATCGATTAAAAACAAATTAATTAATCAAATTTTTCTGAAATTAATCGCGATTAATCCCACCTAACATTAAAGTTTTTAAATATACTTTTATATTGCAATAATTTCACATTCAATCTTCAAATTAATGTACAAACAACAAAGACAGTATATATTTTTTTATATTAGTTTAATGGCATCTTTTTCTATGACTGAAGGCCAGTATCACTGACACCAATACTACTGATTTCTCTGTAAAATAGCGCTTCGGACTGTAGCCTATAGACTATAGCCAAACTTCTAATTTAAGTGAACTTAAAACAATCTTAACATAAACCCATTATAATAAATGTCATATTTACCTGTGCCCTTCAGAAGAAATATACAGAAATTGATGTTGAAGTTATTAAACACTAAATTCTAAATTAAATACAGATGAATCCTTAAAGCTATAAAAGTTATTGATTCTTCTTTTTTCTTTTGTTGGGTAATGAACAGACATCACAGCAGCTGGTTATTAGGTTGTTTTTTCTTTAAGAGCTGCCGCTGCTGAACATGACGCGGATCTAACACGCATCATATTTTCTCTCAACTCTCTTCACCTTTTCTGACCCACTTCAGGTCTTAAATTCTCTATTAATGAGCTGGCGAGTTGAATCGGATGTGTTAGATGAGGGAGACTGCTCCAGGACACTTTTGAAAACCATTTTAGAGACATGTTCATAAATGTGACTCATAAAATATATTACATGCATGCACAGTTTTAAGGCAGCTTTAATCGCCTTTTTGGTAAATTCATGACTTAACTGACCGTGACATTGCATGCACGTAGTTTATTTTGCGCTTTGATATGAAAGAATACAGGCTACAGCCAGCGCCTTTGTGCATGCAGTACCATTTCTCATGCCTGGCGCTGAAATGAAGTGGAGCGTGTGTCTGAAACGTCTCCCGTTTGATGTGGTCGTAAAGATGTTCTGCGAATGAATAAATTAACTTCTTGTCAAGAGAAAAAGTGACAGAAGCAGCAGTTGTGAGTGGGATGGCCAACCGTAGTCCCGCCCCTGCGTTAATTGTGTTAAATATTTTTAACGCATTAAACTGAAAAGATTAATCGCCTGCGTTAACGCGCTAATTTTGACACCATAAATAAATAAATAAATATATATATATACACATATACACATACATACATATATATATAGGGGGTGCCACAGTACATGTATTCGTACCGAACCGTCACGGTACGGACATCTCGGTTCAGTGCATGAGGCCTTACAACGAATACAGGCAATTCACCCCAATCCAGAAGGGGGTGCCCGCAGTAATGCAATGCTGTTTGATAACCGCCAGCAGAAGAACAGCGAATGCCATGAGTGGCGCACTTGAAAACAAAGCCCCCAGACAGTGACCATGTGCTGATTCTGAATGCATCTCTCATAGACTGACAAAGGAATACACTTTAAAGGTTTGTGAACTCAACTGTTTGCGAAATGGAGCTTTATGCTCGTGTATCCTACCTCTCTCATTCGGCACAAATCAAAATATTCCATAATATTTCCATATTTGCGATGTAACGTATCTGAATGCTAAACTATTATTTATTACGTAAATTATAGGCTTTGTACTTCAGACGCGTTCCAACGGTGACACATAGGCGGGTGCGCTGATGTTTGTACTCTATTTTGATAAAGTACTTTAGCAATGCTGGAACTGATGTGTGTGTGTGTGTGTGTGTGTGTGAGACGCGATCACTTCAACCGTTTCCTTATACCAGCAGAATCAACTTTAAACATGTATCGTCTTAATGCACTGTATATTCTTTTATAAGATAAAGAAAACAAATAGGATGTTGCTTTCTGCCGTTTGAGTTTCCATTCTGTGAACAAATTAAGCTGGTCACAAAAATGAACTGAAACTCAGCATATAGGCTGTTATGTGTCACACTGTTCCCCCCCACCCCTCGTTTATCTGTTAACTAAATCAAATATATTTCAAGAATTTATTCCTTGTATGTATATATGTACTGCAGATATAAATATAAATAAATATAAATAAATAAATAATGTAATATAATATTTAGTATAACTACTGTACTACTCTGTTGAAAATAAATGAAAAGAAACAGAGCATAGTAGATTTGTTGTTTTTTTCCTGTTGTACCGAAATCGTATCGAACCGTGACCCCCGAACCGAGGTACGAACCGTGCCACCCCATATATACAGGTGCTGGTCATATAATTAGAATACCATCAAAAAGTTGATTTATTTCACTAATTCCATTCAAAAAGTGAAACTTGTATATTATATTCATTCATTACACACAGACTGATATATTTCAAATGTTTATTTCTTTTAATTTTGATGATTAGAGCTTACAGCTCATGAAAGTCAAAAATCAGTATCTCAAAATATTAGAATATTACTTAAGACCAATACAAAGAAAGGATTTTTAGAAATCTTGGCCAACTGAAAAGTATGAAAATGAAAAGTATGAGCATGTACAGCACTCAATACTTAGTTGGGGCTCCTTTGCCTGAATTACTGCAGCAATGCGGCGTGGCATGGAGTCGATCAGTCTGTGGCACTGCTCAGGTGTTATGAGAGCCCAGGTTGCTCTGATAGTGGCCTTCAGCTCATCTGCATTGTTGGGTCTGGTGTCTCTCATCTTCCTCTTGACAATACCCAATAGATTCTCTATGGGGTTCAGGTCAAGCGAGTTTGCTGGCCAATCAAGCACAGTAACACTATGGTCATTGAACCAGCTTTTGGTACCTTTGGCAGTGTGGGCAGGTGCCAAGTCCTGCTGGAAAATGAAATCAGCATCTCCATAAAGCTTGTCAACAGAAGGAAGCATGAAGTGCTCTAAAATTTCCTGGTAGATGGCTGCGTTGACTGTGGACTTCAGAAAACACAGTGGACCAACACCAGCAGATGACTTGGCAGCCCAAATCATCACTGACTGTGGAAACTTCACACTGGACTTCAAGCAACATGGATTCTGTGCCTCTCCACTCTTCCTTCAGACTCTGGGACCTTGATTTCCAAATGAAATGTAAAATTTACTTTCATCTGAAAAGAGGACTTTGGACCACTGAGCAACAGTCCAGTTCTTTTCTCCACAGCCCAGGTAAGATGCTTCTGGCGTTGTCTCTGGTTCAGAAGTGGCTTGGTAGCCCTTTTCCTGAAGACGTCTGAGCGTGGTGACTCTTGATGCACTGACTCCAGCTTCAGTTCTCTCCTTGTGAAGCTCTCCCAAGTGTTTGAATCAGCTTTGCTTGACTATATTCTCAAGCTTGCGGTCATCCCTGTTGCTTGTGCACCTTTTCCTACCCAAATTCTTCCTTGCAGTCAACTTTGCATTTAATATGCTTTGATACAGCACTCTGTAAACAGCCACACCTTTCAGTAACGACCTTCTGTGACTTACCCTCTTTGTGGAGGGTGTCAATGTTCGTCTTCTGGATCATTACCAAGTCAACAGTCTTCCCCATTATTGTGGTTTCAAAGAACAAGAGATACCCAGAATGTATACTGTAGGGATGGTCATTTATTCAAACTCAAATGTAAATATTCTAATATTTTGAGATACTGATTTTTGACTTTCATGAGCTGTAAGCTCTAATCATCAAAATTAAAAGAAATAAACATTTGAAATATATCAGTCTGTGTGTAATGAATGAATATAATATACAAGTTTCACTTTTTGAATGGAATTAGTGAAATAAATCAACTTTTTGATGATATTCTAATTATATGACCAGCACCTGTATGTATGTATATATATATATATATATCTGTGCGATATGATGATATGTATCCGATGGACTAAATAAAAAAATCTATCGTTTCATATTATGTTCTATCGTTTATTTCGTGGTGTCGCAAAATACATTGTTTACGGTAATACTTTTTAATCATTTGGATGAGTGCGATCTTTACACGCCACCCATGGGGCGTGAAGGGGAGACAGAACCAGGTGGAGAACGACCAGAACAAAACGAGGAGCTCGTTCCTAAATGAGGGACTACATCTGTAGCACGTGTTTTTAAGCACTGCAGTTTTAAAACAACTGATTTTAAGCCGTTGAAACACAAACAACAGAGCTCTATGCGTGCACCGTCTCTGTTTTTTTTGCCGCTTTATTAACTTTGAACGATTACATAAACACACTTATATGCGTCAGAATCCCCGTCTTGACAAGTATCGTCATAAAGACAGCGATTTAGGTCTTAAGAGAGAGGAAACAGCTGAAAGAGAAAACGCATAGCCTATGTAACAGTATATTAGATCCGGACTTCGGTCTTAAAGGGGAAGCTGTCCAATATTCGTTCTGTCTGCCATTCATATTAATCATAGCACATTGCTAGAAAATTTCTCACCGCTCTTGACTAAATCACTTTTGTAACTTTAATAAGAATAAATAATAATAAAAAATAATTATAATTATTTCATCACTGACTATTTATTTTCAGTGAGCTTGAGTTTTTTTTTTTTTTTTGTCTTTTTAGGCTTGTATTAGTTTGATATTGACATTGACATTGGTGACAAGGATTATGAAAATTATATGGTATCAAAGATTTTAATATCATAAAATATATATAATATAAAAAAGTGCTGTCAAACGATTAATCACAATTAACCACATCCAAAATAAAAGTTTTTGTTTACATAATATGAGTGTGTGCTGTGTATATTTATTTTGCATATATAAACACACACACATATTTAATGCAAACAATACAGTTCGAGCAAACTACCCTATGATGATGTCCTCTTCAGACCAGTGTACAAGATGTTTCCCTCAACAATATTTACATCTCTGCTTGAGACGACCCTAAAAAAGCCCTCCTGTTTTGCGCAAGTTCTGCTTCACTCTGTTCTACATATTTGTCTTTATGGGAACCCAGAGGGCACCCATGGCACTTCGCAATCAGGGTCACAAAAGACTCTGTGAAAGCAGAATCTACATAATTGCCCGACAAAGCAGGGGACTTTCTACACCAGGGACGGCACATCAGTCAAACGAGTTATCTTAAACATCTCTACACTGAGGGGGTGAATTGAGGGGGTCTGCGGCGACTTCTAAAGGGTTCAAAGGGGTGGGGTGAAGAAGGGGGTGAGTTTGACTGCTCGGAAAAGAGGCGAAAACACACGGCGAGAGCGACAGAAATGAAAGCCCCACAATTCCCATACTATTTAAGGAAAAAACCTTCCAATGCAAGTGCCAATAATCAAGCCTCCTTTTCAGACGTACAGGACCTGAGATGAAAGGGGATGTTCTTGGCACACATTCAAATGATCTTTCGGTCATTAAAGAGAACAGGCTGTGAAACTGAAACACCAGCTGGAGCTCTGTATTGTGAAGGTGAGGACATGTCAGGTGGTTGACCACAAAAGCAAATGTCCGTCTATGTAGTGAAATGTAAGGATAAAAACATTTTTTAGTGGCCATTTACATCATTCAAGAAATAGTTCACCTAAAAATTTTTGTCATTTACTCACATCCACAATTTCTGGAGACTGTGTAGGTCTACGCACTTACAGTAACTCGAAACTGAAGCTTTCAAGCTACAGAAAGAAGATAAAAGCATGAAAAAAGTATCTTAAAAGCGATTTATATGATTCATGCACTATATACCAAGTCTTATGAAATCATACTCATCTTTGTGTGAGAAACAGAACAATATTTAGATTATTATTTACAGATAATCTTCAGTGAGCTGTTAACTGCTGGACTGCTGAGTGAAGTGAAATCGAGAATTGAATCGTTCTGATTTATGAACGAATCATTGCGGCAAATGCAAAGCCTTTGAAATGAGACACAGCTTTAATATATTCAAGATTTTCAGTGAATAATGACTAAATATTATTCTGTTTCTCACACAGATGCCAAAAGTTTTCAGAAGACTTGGACGAAAGTGGCACTTCTGCATCTTTATTGATGTTCGAAAGCTTCAGTCTCTATTCATTTCTAATTGCATGAAAAAGTGGCCAGTCAATTCTTCAAAATTTCTCCTGTTGTGTGCTACAGAATTTTTTTTCATAATGACTTTGTTAATATTACCATTATTTCAGAAAAAGGAAAAAGATGACGGAAAAAGAGGGTAAATGACAGAACATTCAATTTTGGGTAAATTATCCCTATAAAACCAAATATGACAGCCATATACTATAAATAAAAACTGTCAAGCCTAAAAATCATGTTTCAAAAATAGGCTAGAGAAACTGCTACATGGTCCTTTCACAAACATGAAAAATTAACAATGGAAATGTCCTCAGCCCCAATTGCAATTCAACTTTTCAAGGAGGAAGGTAAAAAAGCCCTTTCAGACAAGGCCTATCACCAGCCGTGTTAAAGGGGGAAAAAAAGCAAGAAGGCAAGAGGGAGGGAGGAGGGCCCGAAAGCCTCCATCCCTCTATTTATAACCATTCAGGCAGTGAGCAGCCACATTCCAAATGCCAGAAGGCACTTTTCAAAACTCCTCATTTAAAACTTAATGTTGTTTTCAGCTCCTAAAAAAAGAGCCGCCCTCCCTCACACCCACCATCGACCAAAAGGAACCAAGTGGGTGAAAAAAAAAAAAAAAAAAAAAAAGGCAAACAGTAACATGTAAATGTGACTCTGTTCGGAGGCAGTCCAGAATCGGCCCTTTCAAAACAAAAAGGGCAGCTGAAATGAGGTAAGCGTGCATCAGTATGCAAAAAAAAAATCTTTAATGAGAAATTACTGATGGCCGGGCCGTGCTGCAACTCCAGCGATTAGCACTTCAAGGGCTTTTCTTCCTTTCAGAGGGTAAGTGGGCCAGCTAAAGAATGGCCTCCGCCTCCATTAAGGTGAATCTGAAGAACCCTTGTGAGAAAGGAGAACAGAACACACTTGTCAGCTGCTGGGACGCTGGGGAATGTGGCGCAGCCACCCAAAAAGTGCATCTGGTGCAGGGGTGGGGTGGTGTGCGTGGATGGAGGAGGACCTCCGCGAGATTCCGCCTCTATTCTGTGCAGCTTTTGTTCTGGAGTAGGCAGGGGGTCAGCTCTGAACACATGACCACAGGGCTTCCCTCCTCAGCCGGGCAGGAGAAAGAGTGCATCCCGAATATACCTTCAGAACACTTCCAAAGACCCAGTAAAATCACAAATAAGGCTTTTTAATATCTCAGTTTTTTCTCCTACAAGGTAATGAAATTTAATGGAGAGCAAATGAATAAAGTCTTCTGCTGAACAGATTTTTCTCTTTAGAAAATGACCCTGTCCATTTTAGAGTTTCAGAACTGTGCTCAGATCTGCCAAAAATATCAGTATGAACTGATATTTCTCATCAGATTCTTCTGATATCAAATTATCTGACAAATTGTCTCAACTGTTTTCATTTTTTGGATTTACACTAAGAAGAACCATTTAAGACAAAGCTGACATCGAGCAATAACAATGCCCCTCTGGGTGATAATCTCAACAGGACAGAACAACCACAAATGAGATTTCTTCAATGTTTCTCAGTTATAGCAATGCGAAGAAAAAGACCCAGAATTTCAGATTAGATCTCAGCAATGTCTCACACTGACATGATACAAAACCAAGCAATAAAATTGCAACATGCAAGCAATAATAATAATGCTCCTCTGGTGATGGTTGCCACAAACAATCACAAATGAGATCTCTTCAATGAGATTAAGTGGAGATTTGTGCATACATCTTGAACTTCACACCAGCATTATTCTCACATGTTTCTCCTCTAGAGTTTCAGAGAAGCTTCAGAGAATTATCTGAGCTATGCAAAATTATCTGAGCTATGCTATCTATGTTCATTTTACAGCAACAAATATCTTATCAATGACTCTTTTTATTTCTCTCCAGGAATTTTAGGGAGAAACATCCGAGACAAGGTTGTACAAATGAGCTCTTCATTAAATCTCCTGAAGCATGAAAGAACAACATTTGAGCAATGCAATGTTCCTGGGTGATGGTGAGTGAAAAGTCTGAATTTCAAATCCATCCAAATGTTGATTTTTATTGCTGGTTGGCTGAACTGACTACAAAACCTACAATGCAAATGTACCAAAGACCACCTTCTACAACTCTTTTTCTTGAGGAAAATGCGAGGAGGTTTTCGCTAAAACCAGTTTTGAAATTAGCAAAAATACAATCGCTAAAATGTATTTTTTTCCTATAGGAAATGCAGCTTTAAAACAGATTCCCAGTGCTCAGTAGTCCTCCATTGGGATGTTTGGTGGAGGATTATTCTAGAAGGTGTTGCACGTGGACTTCAATGAGCATCTGGCCTTTTACCGAGCTCAATCTGTCAGCAGGAGTGCCCTAATCCTCAACTCATTCAGCCCAGCTTTAACACAGGAAAACACCACCTCGCTCCTCCTTTTGACGGCCACAGAAAACACCTCTGCATCTCAAAGAGAGAGTAAAGCAGAGTGCACACAAACAGGGACTCGCGCTGAGTCTTGGTGGTGTTTTAGGCCACCCTTGCCCTGCCGTTCACCCTTGGCCCGCCTGTCCTACTGCCCCTTCTCTTTAAACGCCACAGCAGGGAACCTGGCAGATTAAAAAAAGCCCTGGGTTACAAACAGGTTAGTTGTGATGGCATTTTGCTTGCTGTGACTGTCCGCAAACTCGCTGTGAGTTCAGTGCATCAATAAATAATACCTACCCTTTAAATGCACAGTTTGAGAGCTCTTACCTAAACTTGCCATACACCTAGGTTAACAGGTTTATGAACCTAGACGACACCAGATCAACTGTATTGTTATGCAGTTCTAGTTTGAGCCATAACATACATAAATTGTTCAATTCGTAAACATTAGTCAATGCATTAGGTCCTCAGCTTTTATTAATATAGGTTAATATTAATGTCTACATATAATTCTTCACAGAATTGTAGAAATTATGTCTACATATCAGAGATTATTAGTCAGTGTAAAAAGATATTGAGAAAGCCAGGTTTGCAAAGGTTGCTGAGAGTCAGCGTGAGAAGAAAAGCAAACAAGCGCGAGAAAATAAGAGGGGGATGTTTCCTTAGCTTCTTTTGTGTTTACACTACAGGCTTTCAGGCATACTGACTGAATGAAAAACCTCTGTATTATGACACCCAGGGACCTGTGCCTACAGGTAGCTGACTAATTACACAATGCCAAAACCACGAAAACGCCCAGACCACGAAGCCTGTGCCACAAAAGAACAGACATTGAGGAAACAAAAACAGACGGAGAGAAATTATGACAGAATAAATCAAGACATTTGGTCTGAGGCCCGAGTTAGAATGCAAAAACAGAAAATAATCCATGTAAATATGAAACGTTACACAAGTAATCTCTTCAAATATACTTGAGGTTTCACAATGGTTAAGTCTTCAAGCAAAAACAAAAGTGCGGGAACTGACCGGATGTCTGGCGTCCCTTTTTTTTTTTTTTTAGATTACACAATCAGTATCAGATTCCAGAAACACTTTACACTGAAACAACAGCTTGATAAACTTCAATGTCAATAAAGAATGTGCACTCAATACACTCTTGAGCCTCACAGATATCTCAAGACTCTTTAGAATCTTCCAAACTGCAATTTTGCTCACTGCAGGAAGGGGGCGCTATTCGAATGGTTGTTTTGAAAAAAAAAAAAACAACAACAACTGGATCCTTTCGAGAAATGCCCTCTAAAAGGCCATTAGCAAAATGTACATATGATGATCACTTCAGGGAAGTACTTGGAGGACTAGCTGCTCACTTTCGACAAAGAATTCGCCCTTGTACTCTCCAGCAGTCCTCAGGTCCCCTCTCATTACTCCACATACTCAGACTATTCAATCAGCACCAAAGCTCGAGTCTCAATTCAGCCATTGTCCAGCATGGAACACCATAAAATTTCACAGCTACTTGCATATGCTTCTGGTGAAAAGAAATCTAATGAGCAAACATTGCAACAAGGTGACCACCTTTAAAGTAAAATGTTAGTTGACTTACCTCAATTTTGTCCGTTTTGGCATCGCCCCAGTAAAGCTTTCCTGCGATGTAGTCAATGGCCAAACCATTGGGCCAACCAAGGGAGGTGTTGAGCAGCACAACCCTGTCTGTTCCATCCAGGTTTGCTCGTTCAATCTTGGGCATCTCTCCCCAGTCAGTCCAGTACATGTATCTGCATAACAGCAACAAGAGGAAGGTAAATTACATGCTAATTCCGAAGGAACTCTCTAAGAGATCTCAGAAATGAAGTACATAACTTCCATACCCGTTTATGGGATCTAACACGATGGCTCGTGGCTCGTCCAAGTTCTCGGATATGAGGATGCGTCGAGAAGTGCCATTGAGTCTAGTCACCTCAATGCGGTCAGTGCCAGTGTCCGTCCAGTAGAGGTTGCGTGCCACCCAGTCCACCGCAATTCCATCGGGATGGTTGATCTCATTGGTGACCAAAGTCTGGGCGTCACTTCCGTCTATTCGGGCACGGCGGATGGCCCTCACCTCATCATCCGTCCAGTATACATATCCTTCCACTGGGTCGTAGTCGATGGCAATTGCGTGCCGGATGTCACTGACTTGTAAGACGATGTCCGTGAAGTCAGGTAAGTCCAGGGATATCCGCCGAAGATCGGTGCGGCGAGCCAGTAAAAGCACCTGTTCCGCCCCTGGTAATAAGATTGAGATTTGCTCATACGGTTGAGAACAACGGAGACATCTGATACTGCAAAAGATCCATCATGGACCAGAGATCGCCCTGGCCTTTGACCTGCACTGTCTACTTCAATTAGGAAAGCAGTAACTCAAAAGCATCTCGCAAAAAGGTCTACAAAAATGTGTATTAAGACTACTACCGTGCCTAGGGCACAGATTCAACTCGTCAAAGAAAACTGAGTCTGACAGTAGCAATTAGTAGCATGAATTGCAGAGTTGTCCCTGCAGACGGTGCACTGCAAGATCGCATTGCTCCATTACAAAAACCGCATGCCAGGTTTAAATACCAACAGTAGAATCTGTCTAGACCCAATCTGTGGAAGCAATTAGGTCCAACCTTGTCCTTATTTAATCTCTCTTTGTAACCGAGCACGCTCCAGTACCCACAACACCAGCTGCGGTCCACGGCACCCAATAAGTAGTGACATCCATCAGCACTGACACCAATAAGAGGAGGAAAAAACAGCTCCTCTAGGGTTTCTTGGGCTTTTTTTTTTTTTTTTTTTTTACTTCTTTTGGTTTTAATTTGTCCTTCGTTCTGCCTTGCATGTTATCAAAGCGAGTGGACGTCTGACTAAACCAAAACAAATGCCTTCAATTTAGTCACCCAAGCTAAACAACTATGAGGTGTGGACGTTTGCTCATGCTAATCCTTTGTCCTACTGGACCCACTCGTGCCCTTGCCTTGCAGCTAATGAAAGTCCAGTACAATGGGCTATTGTTTGTTCTGATTAGTTGTCAACTTTTCAGGAGAGTTGCTTAATCCTGAGGTCAGTGGGAATACGTTTCATTTGGCCAGACAACCTCCCGTCCTCTGCTAATGCAACACTGGACAGCTCCATGTTTCAATTGCGCCACTGGAATGAAGGCTTGAAGAATACTTCTCATTGTTTCCTGGCCTGGGAATACACTGCCTCAAATTTGAAGGAGTTATAAATTCAAGTAGAAAGGCAGAGCAACTTGGGTAGGGGTGAATGTATTTTTTTCTAATAAAAGAGCAGTCTGTCATTAGCAGGCTGGGTGCACAGATACAATGGACAAGTCTGTTCTGGAGAGGCTGGGAAATAAAAAAAACCTCAAGCAAGCCAGGGGGTGAAGCCTGATTTTAGAGTAGCCCTTAATGCTTAATGTACATCCTCATCAAGAATAAAAGGACAAATGCATTTTGCTTTTGAACAAGAAAAGTCCTTTTTGGACATACAAATATGCCTGGATCTTTGCTGTCCTCAATTTACTTTACTAAAATTTCTACACTCCCCACAAAGTTTCACCAATGAACTCCCTAGACTTCTTTTTACTAAAAAAAAAAAAAAAAAAAAAAAAAAGTTACATTTTTGATTTGAAAGGATCATTTTCAAGACTTCTAAGATTGTATCAAATGCAATGACTTTTCCAGACCTGGCAAATGTCATTTTTAAATTCCCTGGTATTTCCGAAGACCCCATAATGACTACCAATTTACGACCAGCAGAGGGACATTCCTTAAGGAGTCTGGAAATGAGGGAATGTATACAAACCACGGAGTAATTCAACCAAACTGAACTGGACCTAAACACACAAACATTGGACTGACCCGGACAGCCCCTAAAAGGCGACCTTGACATGGGACCATCAAAGCCCCAAACTAGGTCTACCAGCTCTTCATCTAGGCTAAAACTCTCATTACAAAGAGAAAAAGTAGTAAAGCTTTCAGCTGTTCTGGAATAAGGTTATGATTCATGATTGCTGCTGAATCAGAGGAGAGTGATTTTGACTAAATTGTAAACTCAAATTAACCACCATCTGTCAAACATTAATCTCTGTCATGGTCTTCTGTGCAGGACGGCATGCAAATGTTTTATAGATGCACAGTATGCCAATCCTCATACCAAAACCAGCCCATGAAAGGCCACAGTTCATAAAAATCTAATTTTACGCTCGAGAGCAGGAACATCATAATAAAATTACAAATACAACAAAACCATTCCATGCTCTTCATAGAAAAGCAGCCATATCTATCTATCTATCTATCTATCTATCTATCTATCTATCTATCTATCTATCTATCTATCTATCTATCGTATACTTTTTGGGTCTTTTTAAGCATTCAAACCAAAGTTTTTTTACCTGGTCGACAAGTCTTTCCATCCTCTTTGAGTTTAACCCCAGTTGGACAAGCACAGCTATAGAAGGGCTGCACGGGGGAGAGGAGACACAGGTGGGAACACCCTCCATTTCTTTCACTGCATGGAGTTTGAACTGTGGAGCAATGACAGGGAAAGAGGAAAGCTATAAAACTGTTGTTTATTAGACATTACTGCAAAGAGTAACGACCTCTTGGTTAAAAAATTACCAGAAAACACAGTGATCTAAAGAGTGTGTTAATGCTTCACCAAATTCCCACCTTAATTTGAGAAAGTTCATCAGATAGGGTGATTAATGTGTCAGAGCACTGAATTATATTGTAAATACAGGTTTGGCATATAAATAACCACTGCTTGAACGCATTAACCCTGCTCTTTTATTGCTCAGGAAACTTAACAGTTAAGTTTTTGTGAAAACTGAAAATCTCAAAAGGAGATGACCTTAATTTATTAACACTGATGTCTAGGAGAATAAAGAGATCTAATGTGTGATTTTACTTTACTTTTAATTGACTTAACATGTTATTTTGGAGATTTCGCTCACATGATGCTTTATTTGGCACCACATGATGAACTTCACCTATGAACTTCCTTCTCACATGTGACACGACAGACTAGAAAAGAGGTGAAAAAACAGCATTGCTCAGATCCTAAACAAAACTGCAACCCTTGAACAAAAGCAGGTGGCAGCAAAACATTTTATTTCCTGTAACAGGTTTTTCCATTTCCACCAGGTCACGCTCTGCTCGTCGCAGCCTCTCAGCAAACGCATCTGCTCCATCAGGAAAACATAGGCGGCCCTGACCCAACACTTGTTATCCCTCTCTTCCCCGTGCTGCTCGCAGATGTGGTGTCTGCCCAGCACACTGACTGATGACTGGTCCACAGTTCAAGGACACATGAGGAAATTCACAAAATACCAATACAGGCACATTTGTGAGGACAAAAGTATAATGCTTGACTATGCAACTGTAATAATGTAAATACATACGTTTAAGAAATAAATAATTCTAATTATTATTACTGATAAATACTGCTACGAGTGTCAGCCTCACAAAATAATTAATATTAATCACAAACAGTTCTTTAAATCTTAGCAATTTATAAAACATAAGTAGTTTTATACATTATAATATTATTAAAATAAATAATGCTCTATAATTAATTAAATGATTATTAATCAACAATTTGTTATGACATTCTGCTATGTTATCCACACTTTTTTTTTTTGTTTAAGAAATTATTTTATTCTCCAAGGATGCACTGAATTGACCAAAGATTATATATTATTATAAAAGTATACACACAACTGTTTTTAACAATGTTAATAAGCATAAAAGTTTTTTGAGCAGCAGAGTAATGGCTGCTAAAAATTCAGCTTTGCCATCACAGGAATAAATTACATAAAATAGAAACAGTTACTTTAAACTGCAATAATATTTCACATTATTCTATTACTATATTTTTTATTAAATAAATGCAGCCTTAGTGAGCATAAGAGATTTTAGAAAAAAAAAACAAAAAAAAACAAAAAAAAAACATTTCACCTTTTTAACATTTATTTCGTCTTTTTAATCTATTAGCAGTATTATGAATATTTTACAATTGCTTTTCTCTATTATGTTAGATATTTAGGTTTAACAAAACAAAACAAAATTCCCAAGTGCCCACTGGAACCTGCCTGAACCACCCTGGTTGAAATCACTGGTCTCGATCTTCACTGTTTGTTTGCATGATGATTGCTTTGTCCTTTCTTTATTATCTTACCTCCAACACAACAAACACTTACCTAGTGGGGCCTTCGCAGGCTGTTAAATGTTTCGGAGCAATCCACACCCACATCCTCACACACACAGAATAAGGTGGGGGTGGGATCGTGCTGGGACTGTTCCCCGTCTCCACTGAGGAACTGTGTTTATTTGTTCAGAGTGGAATGCAGGACACTTGAAAAATTTCATTCCCTGAGAACTATTCTCCCCAGATTGCCTCACGGGCCAAAAGGCCGACACTTTTACAAAGAGACAGTACAGTAAGTGCTGAAAGAACGACCTAAAAAATGAAACATGGAATGTAAAGGATCTCTTGAGGGAAACTGACCTGAGCCCAACATTGAAGATTACCGTTTGTGAAAATTTGATGTGTATTAGAGCTTCAAATCAGTCTGAATCTTAGGGCCAGCACTTAAACCCTATGGGTCCAGGGATAAAATGTGTATTTTTTTCTGGTTTGATAAAAACACAACCATCTATCAACTAGTGTTGTGAGTTCCTGAGCAGACTCACTGTTGGGCTGCCGCTCTTGGCCCAGCACCTGGATGTCCATCGGCGAGTAAATGCCGCTGAGAATTTCTCTCCGTTTCTCTCCAGTGTATTTGTTGCAGGCGTGGATGGATCGGGTCTGCCAGTCTGTCCAGTAGAGCGTCTTTTCATAAAGAGTGAGGGCGAATGGGTGAGTGAGGGAACCCTCCACAACGGCCTCCCTGTAAGCGTCAACACATATGTATGTAAATACACACCCCACTTAAATGATCAACATGTGTTGCATTTTGGATGTTAGATGCTTTTAAAGTGATGCACGACAGCTCAAAAATTTGAGGTCTGTTTTATTCAGCAAGGATGCATTAAAGATGACATATCATGAAAATTTGACTTTTTTCATGTTTAATTGCTACAATCGGGTCAATTGTACAAACCCAGGACATCGGGGCATGTACAAACCCAGAAAACGAACAACCCGGTAATTTTTTTTTGGTAAGCCCTTCTCTCCAAGTTTGTGAAAAAAATGAGCTCCCCCTGTAACATAGAAAGGGGATCTTATTCAAATATTACCACCCCTTAATCTGCACGTTTCCACCCATGGCACCACCATTGTGTTTTTGCAAGCGACAATGTCGTAACAGACATAACTGACTGTTTTTGTAACTCATTTGTGTTTTTAACATAAACTTGTGTTTATTTGAGTTTAAGTGCAATAAGACATGAAAGAGAGAACTTAGTTTAGTACTCAAATGTCGCGTGACAGCCGCTTTCTGAGCGCATGCTTCAGATGTGTGTGCTCAGAAAACCGCATGAGAATTTTAAACTAATATGGTTTAAAACGCATGATTTCAGTGCGATATACATGATAATCAAAACCAAACAGATGTTTTTCAGCAGAGTACCTGAGGAACGAGCTGTAAAAGCACAGCCCTATTTTGGAAAAGGGGGCGGGGAGCAGCAGCTCATTCACATTTAAAGAGACGCACAAAAACAGCGCGTTACTGCTTCCATTCAAAGTAGGCATTTTCAAAATTATATAATAAAAGATCTGTGGGGTATTTTGAGCTGAAACTTCACAGACACATTCTAGGGACACCTGAGACTTATATTACATATTGTACAAAGGAGCATAATAGATCTTTTCTCCTTTAGAACAGATAAGTGATGGTAAAGATATTTTATATTAATGTTACAAAAAGTTATTTGAAACTTTCTATTCATCAAAGAATCTAAAAAAAAAAAAAAAAAAAAAAAAAAAAGTATCAGAGTTTCCAAAAAAAATCCTAAAATAAAATATATCAGTCAGCTGGTTTCATGTGTTCATAAACACTCTGGCTGACCAAAATTCACAAGTTAGACCAGCACTGATGGGTATAAACCAGCCTGGACCAGCTTGGAATGTCTAGTCTTTCAGCAGGGAACACACATTCCAAGCCAGCTTGCTTTATGAATCCAGTCGGAATTCTTTATATGGGAATTAATTCCAGTAAATGTAAGTTAGGGACTCCGGTTGTCCTACATGTCTTAATTTCAAAGACATAAGAGGCCTACAGGTATTACCCTTTCCAAAAGACATATAGAAAGGGAATTTAAGACCACAACAACAAGCCAACATCATCAACTGAGGACTGAGGTCTTTTTTAGACCCTTCAGGAAATCTGGAGCTCATGCGAAACCAAACCACCCCCCCTCCCTTTGGGGGGCCCGTAGGACTTCTTTTCCAAGAAGAGGGGGGAATTAAACAAATCAGGCTGTCATCGACCTGTAAGACCGCATCTGTTTCGGTCGTTAGTAGGGAGTCATCCCGTTCTGTAACGGCACAGCTGCCCTTATTAAGTGAAGTTCCCTTGGAGTCCATCGGAGCACCACGTGTTGCGTTTGTCCGGCCGAACGGCGGCCTTCTGAACAACCAGACATAAATAAACTGGAGCGGATCAAAGCAACAAGTGTTCAGAACCGTAGTGCTGCAGTATTCAGAGAAGCGTCGCTCATCAATCACAGAGCAGTAGTGGGTCGAGAGGGGATAAATTTTCCTGGTTAGGTCGGGGGAGTCGGTGAGCGTGTATGGAAGAGTTGGACTTGACATGTTGCTCACCCTCCCGATTTTTAATAGCGTGTGATGAACGGCGGAATGGGGGAGGGGTGGTGGAGGGGGGTCAGCACTCTGGAAAGGTAATTACAAACAGATTTTTCACAGCTTTTGACACACTCTTGGTAGTGACAGGGATGTTTGAAGCCAGCAAACTGAAAAATCTATTAAACAAAGGTGTTTGGGCTCTTTTATTTCAAAGGGGTCATATGATGCGATTTCAAGTTTTGCTTTCTCTTTGGAGTGTTACAAGCTGATTGTGCATAGATAAGACCCCTGAAGTTGCAAAGACTTAAGTCTCAAAACCAAAGAGATAGTCTTTATCAAAGTAAAGACTCTGCCACGCCCCCTAAAACGGCTCGTTCAAACACGCCCCCACATGTCTACGTCACGATGTGTAAATATTTGCTTAAATGGCACCCAAATGTTCACGCAAAGAAAGGCGGCGTGGTTTCAGTAACCGTAGTAGTGTTGATGCAGCCATGACAGGGAGACACTGTGTTTCTATGCGAAAGCAAAAGCACTTTATTTGGCCTTTAGGAATCATTAAGATTACTAACAACAGAACAGCAACGCATTTTATGTATGACCGTTTCGTGAACCTAGGAGAGGAGGTAATTCTGACTTTGCTATGACAATCTGGCGCTTCTGAATCAGCGACTGTACGTATGTTGTGTTATTAGTTTAAGTATTTGCTATTGACTGTTCAAATGCGGAGTTTTGCGCGAAGTTTAGTTTTTATTTTGTGAACATTTTTATTTAGTTTTCATATAGTTTAGTTTTAGTTTCAGTTTTCATTAAAGTTTAGCAGAATCAACAGAACAATTCCCGAGCGAAGGCCAAAGAAAGACGTAGGCATAATTTAAGTCTAGCGACACAAAATTAACGCATGCTGAGATTGATTAGATGGGAAACTTATACAACTGTATACCAAAGGAAGCAGTCAAGACTTTTTACTAAATAAATCTACACAAGTTGTGCTTAATGTCATATCTAATGGTGTTGAGATATTTAAAATAAATGTAGACTAATTTGGTTATAATGTCTTTTTTCTTATTTAACCATAATCATGATATTGTAACCATTGTGTCTAGCTCACTTTTCCGTGAACAGCCGCGCAGAAATCATAATGAAATTCAATAACGGCAATTGCATTTAACAGTAAAGGCTCATATTTGAATATGTTCTTTTCTTTATTTATGAAGAATTACAAGCGTGTGTATGATGTGATTTAGCCTATGCTTATTTGTTCGAAAGTTTGGCAGAGTTTGGCAGAGTGATCACAAGCTAAGTTTTGTATTGTTTACACGTTCTCATCTTTTTTTCTGTTAATTATCATGTTGCGCTGCGTGTCTGCTTTTCTTCAAAGCACCAACTTAGGAAGCCTAATATTGGTTTGATTGCTTGTGTTACATGAGAAAATAAATAATTTTGCCTACCTGATAGATTAATGCGGGTGTGGTTCGGGTCGCGACTCGCGATCTTTGTGTCAAACAATTCTGGTCTGGTACAGAAGTAAATTAGTGCTGCTGTAGGATAATGGGTCGGGTGTTCTGTTAAGTACTGCTGGTCAAAGTCTCTTTCTGCTGGTGCACGTTTACCAAACAGGACCCGTGCAGACTGCTTTGCGTCTCTCCGTCTGATAACCCCATGTGCATGATGTGCCCTTGACAGGCATTTCCCTAAACTGTCACACAGCTTATATATTTTTCCGTCAAGATAATGATTACGAAAACGATTATTTATTTTTGTTAATTATTATTTTATTTCAGTTCATTTTTCAATAACTGTTGTTAGTTTCGTTTCGTTTTAGTTTTTCAAATATTTTGAAATTTTTATTTTATTTCAGTTTACGAAATTGTTTTTTTCATCAATAGTTTTAGTCTTAGTTTTCGTTTACGAAAATAACCTTGGTGCAAACACGAGCTTCATCACTGTGTCTGTCACGCGACTCTGTTCCCCTCTCGGGCTTGAACTGATGGTAAAACTAAGGACATTATTAATGGTCTTTACATTTATTTAGAAAGCTAAAGCTCGTAATTATGGAAAGGGGCGTTACATTTCCAACGAGTGCTTGTGGTGTTCGGCCAATCACAATGCACTGTGACAGCTGGCCAATCAGAGCAGACTGCACTTGTCGGAAGGAGGGACTTTGTAGAAAACGAAGCGTTTGAGAGAGGCGGGGCATAGAGGACTTACAATAATGTACAGTATTTTAAAAATAATGTGTTTTTTGAACATTAAATCATGTCAATATATTCTGTTACACCAAATACACAAAATAATGATCTTCAAAAAAGCTTCATATGACCACTTTAAAAACAACCGAGTGCAAGTGTTTGAAGAAAAGCGCTAACAAATTTATATTACGACGTGACACTGAGCAGAATCCCTCCAAAGCGTCTATTCTTCAGCCAATTCTGTGTGAGAACAGCAGAACCTTAAATTAATTGCTTAATGCCACGAGTGTCATTAAGAGACCAGAATAAAGTGCGCACCACTGATCCACAGATGTACGACAACTGCTATTACTCACATCTGATTCAGTCCAAAAGACCTGTGCCGTTTTTCAGCTTACATAACAAATGTGGGCAAAGAATAACCAAACAAAGTAAATTATTAATTGAGAGTAAACATGAAAACTTTGTGAAAAACAAGCAATAAACAGAAAAAAATATTTTTTTTATTGAAGACTGAGGATATGACTTGAAAATGAAGGAACCAACTATTAATTAAATAATTTAAAAATAATTTAAATAAATCATACTTTTCAGATTGACTATTATTTTAATATTATAATAAATTAATAAATAATATTACATATCAATCTATTATTTATTGAAATTCTGAAAATGTAAATTATAAATGCATTAATTTAAGTGTAAATTTAAGATTTTAATCAATTTAATAAATAATAATAAAAAACCTTTTCATATTGACAACTATATGAATGAGTATTCCATTAAAAATGCAAGACTCAATGATTATTAAAATTGTGTTTAAATTTTCTTTTTAACCAAATTTGAAAAAAAATTACATCGCTTTAAACTGATGCCAATTTGGTATAGTAGGAATGACACTTAATTTAATTCAATTCTACTCTAAAACAATGAAGGAATCAATCGTCACGTCTCCATGATATTCTGGTCTCCAGATATAGGTCAGGTTCCTCCTTCAATGACGTCTGCTGGACTACAGGCCAAGCCAGACCATACGACTCCTGCAGATCGACTAGCAATGCAAATCTTAACATAGCAGAGGGTCCGACATACCTTTCTTTATTGAAGTTGCTACGAAATCCTACACACACAAAAGGAAATGTAACCCTTTGGCTTGGGGGCCCGAATCATACCCATAATGCCAGGCGGGATCGGGTTACAGTGGTATATGGCACGGAGGTCATCTCAAGTTAAGAGTGGGCGGAAGTAGGGAAGGGGGGTCTCAAACCAGGCCTACGTGCAGGGAGTGTTTGGATTGGGCCACAGACTCCATACCATTCGGCTTCAATCCGGATGGGAAAGGGAAAGAAATACAAGGAGATGAATTGAGAATAAGTGTGAAAGAATGAGGAAACTGACCGAGCCGTTCCGTCCAAGTTGGCCCTGTGGATGAAGCTGAGCTTGGCATCCGCCCAGTAGAGTTTCTGCTCCTCGAGGTCGATGGTCAGTCCATTAGGCCAGTAGATTTGTTTTTGGACAATGATTTGCCGACTGCTGCCATCCATTCCCGCCCTTTCTATTCTTGGCTCCTCCCCCCAGTCAGTCCAATACATGTACCTGAGAAGAAAAAAAACAGGCGTCAGTCAGCTGGTTTCCATTATCCCAGAGAAAACAAAGGGAAAACTAGTCAACCAGTCAACCCTCCAACTAGACAATGAAAATATATAGTTTTCACATCCGTATTTGCAAGAAGTATAACATGCAATCAGTAACAATGAACAAACAAACTCAAGTACAACATGACATGGAGATGTTTGCAACGGTTTAAGTATTGACTGGAAGCTGCTCAAGGTTAGGCAACATGGATTTGGAGTTAGACTAAACAAACGTTTCAAGAGCAGGCTGTTTTCAAAGCAAACCATATCAGCATTATATATTTGCCAGAGCCTGTCTCGCTTGAAACACTTCATATGGGAGAAACACAACACAGCAACCAAAGCAAACTCCCAAAAAAATGTTTGTTGGCAAAAAAGCCTTTTTTGTGTGTTCAGGAAATACTACCAGTCAATTCCAGTTTGCATGAAAAGAAATGGACTGTAAACTAGCCATACTAACCTAAAATATATAAATATATATATAAAAACACGGTGTAAAAGGAATAATTCACCCATAAATCTAGAGCTGCAAGATGAATTTATACACAACACAAAATTGTGATATGGCTTATCAAATTTGGCATTATCAAATCTCAAATAATCATGTCATAAATATATGTGCTGTGTGTTTCAGAGTGAAGCACGTCACTGTATTAATTTACACACAAGCAGCTCACAATTCATTGTTTTCAGTTTCTCAGAGCAGCTTGGTTTGCAGTAAATATTATGATGGGAATATTTATTTTATTTAGTTGTTTGGTAATAATTAATAAAAATTCATATAATTTAATACTTATTATACTGCACCTCTACAAACAAGCACAAAAACATTGCACAATAAAAATTTTTTAAAAGCATTTCGACCCCCAAAAACACTTTTATTATTTTTTATTTTTAGTTTAGTAAATTTAGCTTCTGCTTTAAAAGCATTATTTTTGTTTTTAGACTACATTCTAACTTTTCAATGTGATTTTAACCCTTTTTTTGCACATAATATATGTCTACCTGCTTTATTTGTATAGATTCACTTTATTTGTTTAATCCAAATACAAAATACCGAGATATATACGGTATGCTGCGAATCAGTCAAAAAATACAGAAATATGAATTTTTGCTCATATCGCCCAGCCCTACATAGTTGCTTAAATTTCTGTCTTTTTCTAACACAATGCTATTTTATAATTTTAGAACACTTGGAGCATAAGGTGCAAGCTATATGAACAAGCTGCAGCTTGAAGGCGCTGTTACCATTTATTTTCAAAGGAATACAGCAGCAATAACATTGTGCTAAATATCTCCTTTGGTGTACCTCTGAAGAACAGAGATGAGAGTGAGTAAATGATAATTACACTTTGAGTAAACTGCTAAAAACTCCAATGCTATCATAGGTAAAGGCACACCAAACTCGCAAAATGGAATTACTTAAGATGTGTATTGTAACTTAAGCACAGTTGAGAAACTGTGGTATTTTTCTTGACGACATTTCAGTGAAATGTTAAATGGTATGGACTGCCTTTATCAGCAATGGTTAAGTTGTGTTATGCCTTCCTTAACCAGAACAATGCCCTGTTCATGCTGTAAAGCATCATGTGTGTGAGTCTAGCCATTTTTGTAGGTCACGTATAGCCTATTTGTGAGGGAATATGACGCAACTGAAAAACTATAATTACAGAAGTGCAGCTAAACTATATCCATAATGCGTGTCAAAATGCCATCCAGTTGTCTAATCAACACAAAAAAGCAAACCTTTTTGAAATTAAAGGAGAAAAAAAAAAGGGGAATGAAGACCAAAAAGAGGAAAAAAGACAACTGACAAAAAGAAAATACGCATAAAGGGAAGCATTCGCCCGGGGAAGCCGTGATTACTTGTAGCGTACAAGCTACGACAGCAAGCGTGTCGCCAACAGAAACACTTATCAAATCTCATGCCAGCAGGGAGACCAAGCATGAAAACTCAACCAGCCCTTCCTCCCCTGAGATGCATCCTATTAGCCTGCCTGTGGCTCCAACGATTGTGCTGCATTTTTCTCAATTAGGAACTTCAGCATTACACCACTGCCGAAATCTGATGGCTGACAGAACAAAGAGATGGTTGAACAACGGTTTTGCAGAAGGCTGTAACAAGGACAATAACTCTTCGAATGTCACACTGTAGCGAGGTTCATAACTGGGACTTTGAATTCAAATTTAGCAACTTATTAGCAAGGGATGAGTCAGAATGGTCGGCTAATTGACCAACCGTCTAAGAAACTTCTCTGAGAAGTTTAAATGTATAGCCTTTTAAGCACCACAGCTACAGATATCAAATAGGAGAATTTATATGGTATAATTTAATGGCTAAAGGTGCACATTTACAATTTTCTTGTCAAATTTTTGCCTTCAAAGAGGTGAAATTTCCCCACGGGTTCAAGTTGGTCAGATGAATTCACCGCATCGACCAACAGAAGTTGCTTGGGTTGAAATTGCACAGAGATTTCACCTTATGTCTAGCAGAAGTTAACGCAACGGCTAATACTGCTAACAGCAGCTTTAAATATTTGGGAAGCTACATTTTTAACTTTAGTTTACAATTACATGTATATAATAATGTTAATATGATTATCAGCACATTTCTAAAAACACTTCATAGTTTTACACCTGCTAAAAGCTAGATAAGTGTTCTTCAGAAAGATAACACTAATGCTAACACAAAGAGTGTAGTACACTTTTGCCATAATTATAACCAAAATTCTACATATTTTACTGTTTAGAGTACAATGTTGTCAATCTATATGAACATTAAGAAGGCAAAGTAGCTTAACAGTGCTAGAAAAAGTGAAGCTAAGTCTCATTTTGCTGTTGCCACCAAAACTAGATATTCACATTAAACAAACAACCAGCGTCGGCAGTGCGTGCAAGCGAGTTTGTTGTGATTTTGTCTGTGTTATACACAGATATAAACCTGACGCTTGGCCACGCAACAGAGAATATCAACTGGAGCCACCCAATGAAAGGAGATTGTGGAATGTCTGCAGAAGATGGCAGAACGTCTCCAATCGTTAAATACCAGGTACATCTTTGCTATATAACTCCACATAAAACACTTTTGTCAGATATTTGGATGTGCCATGCCTGTCTGGCTATAAGAACGGTATTTTTTTGATCATACTTTAAAATTCAAGAAGAGTCAGCAAACTTAACACAGCAATAAATAACAAAGATCCATTCTTTTCATCTGATGGTAATTCATCTTTTCACTCCTCCCAAGCCTCTTTTGGAGAATGTGAAAACAATGAACGTGTCTTGAGAACAGACAAACATAATTCAGGGGCCCCTGCATGCGGTTGCTCTCACTCTGAGGGGGTTGTAAAAAGCAGAGCCCCCCTTTCTGTGATCTGAAGCATGGGCCCGACAGAGGTATTGGATCTCCACGGTAAATCTCAACTCAAAGCTCTCAGGCGGTGACAATAAGAAAATAAAAGCGCATAAAGCTTATATTAAATATGTCTGCTCAAAAATGCCAGACATTATCTTTCGGATTGCAGTGTAACTGGAGAATGGATCTCTCGGTCTGAAAATGTCTTTTAAACGGAATGAACTTCACAAAACAGGCAGCTAATGTTTTGAAAAAAAGCAAGCGGTATGGATGTGTTTCTTTAGGCTACAGGCCAGGAACAGTGTCTGGCTCCATTTTTAATGTCTTCATCATACACCGCACAAAGTGAAATGCATTCTGGGGAAAAATGTTCCAGCTCTTGGGTGTCATAAATACAGAATGAGCTAAAAGCCTTGTGTTCGCAACTAGGTGGATGATAAAAATGTGAAACGCACAGTTCAGCAGCAGTGCATTTAGATTTTTTTAACCTCAACTCGGGCCGTCACGACCGTAAACAGACTGACTATCAAGGTCGTTTTTGTTCACTTGTCTTAGGCCCAATCCAACTCCATTTTATACCCCTTCTTCTACCAGAGTGTCAAGGGGTAGGGGTGAAAATATTCCCCTAAGAATTGGGACACCACTACTATACAGTCACACGTCATAATACGTCGTCTAGCTCCTACAAGCGATTTCTAATTATTGGTGGGACTAGCCCCCCCCTCAATGTCTATGGTGGTTATCGCCCTGAGCAGACATGAAAATATGTTGTGGCACTATAGTGCAGTCAGTAATTATATGGAAACTTTAGCGTTTTTTTGCAAACATTTCTTTGAATAACATGACCGTAAATATGAACTCGCGATTGAATGTAACATAAATCAAATGATTACTTTTCATTAAAATCTTTATTAATGCCAATAATGCTTATATTTGTGTGTCTTTTTGTTTGCTCGGGCAGCCATGTTGCCGCTGAAGCCAGTTTATGCTGATAATTCTCATACCCCTTTGTTTGAAGTGTGGTCCCGAAAAATCTTCGTTTGAAGGGCTATCTGGCCCTTCTCCTTATCCCTACCCCTTCAACCAAAAGAGAATCGAGACACCCCTACCCCTTCACGTGAACACGAAAGGGTAGGGCTAAGGGATAGGGAAGTAGAAATGGGATTGGGCCTTAGAGTGTATGCTAAATGTATACATACTCTATATAACATAAAAAAGAAAGGTTGAAGAACATATATTATAAATAAAAAAACAATAGTCTTCTCATAGTATTAATGTAGATTCAAATTGAAATATTAACGTGTAATACATAAACAAATTGAGAATTGTATGTGAACTGAACTGACGTTGGACATAAATATATGAATAACTATTTATCACTTTTATATTCAGTGATTATTTTAGTAATTGTGTCATTAATTATACTTATATATTTAATTAAATATTTAGTAATTTAATACATTCAATATATATTTACATTATACATGTCTAATTAATCAGTATATATATATGTGTGTGTGTGTGTGTGTGTGTGTGTAAGGGTGTAACTATACGTAAAATATCGATATCTATAGTATAAAAAGGCACCTTCATTTTGGCACTGTCTACATTTTCACCCAATGTCCGTCTATGCATTACCGCCAACGCGTGCTTTCTCGTTCAAACTCACGTATCAGGACTCGATATAAGGACCGTCTAGCGCTGTGTGAGAAGTTTCTGTGCACACATCTGAAGCACACACACACAGACAGCTGTATCTACACTGCGCGAATACTAAATTGAGCTCTCTTCCACTTTTTTGAGCATGGATGAATAAATACAGACAAAATTACATCAAAATGCGCGTTTTGGCAAATATCCTAGTAAACACACTTTTTTTTTTTTTTGTGAATGTCCCAATTGAGGTACAGGATGTGCAAATTTCAGATTTATGTTCGTGTTATATATTTTGGTTGCATTTGTGAGTTTATAAAAAATGTAGATGGTTGTTTAAAACAGGTACATAATATCGATCGATATACTCCTGCATCGAATCGTAATCGTTTCGTAGATTTTTTGGAGGTATCGGCAAATATCGTATCGCTGGGTATGAGAATCGGTATCGTATCGTGATGAACCATCCGATTTACACCCCTATGTGTGTGTGTGTGTGTGTGTGTGTGTGTGTGTGTGTGTGTGTGTGTGTGTGTGTGTGTGTGTGTGTATATATATATATATATATATATATATATATATATATATATATATATATATATAAAAAAGAGAGAGAAATATGTATATATAATATACAAAATACAGTTAAAAATAATATAAAATCAAATATAAAATAAAATCTATGCAATATTTTAATGATAAAATACTATTATTACTTTATTTTACTTTATTAATACAATTAATAATATTGTTATTATTATTACTGATGTTGTTTTATTTGACAGATGACAGGAGTGAACTGCACTGCCAAAAATAGAATAAATCACAACAAAAACTAGACAAAAAAGCCTTAAAAATGTAATTCACTGATATCATTCTTAAACAGTTACAATCCCGCAACTATAAGACACGGCACAGACAGTGACTCACATTACCTAACATGTCTCAAGCCAAGTACGTGCGTACAAGCTAAGCCAGGGCTTAAGTAATGCGAGTGAGAGCGATCTCTCAGAACTCAAGTTACATGTTGCATATAAACACGCCAACTCGCCAGCAAAGTCGGAGAGGACACACAAGTGGAATCTACTTCGGGCTGGACACACGGCACCAGAAGACTGAAGGTTTGTCATGCAGGATCTACACACCGCACAACAACAGGAAACAGCCTGAATGCTACATTGCATCCCAATCTCCCTTTTGGGGAGGGAAGTTCTAATGGCCTATAAATAAACAACCAGGCCACGCATTAATGAACGCTGGGGGTCAAGGGTGGAAGGACGTATGCAAAGACCACCCACTGAATGGAGGATGGGGACGAGAGAAAGAGGAAATGAGAGCAGAGAGGAAGGGACTCACCTATGAGCAGGGTTTAGCGCTATAGCCCTGGGCTGGTCGAGGTCTTGCCAGAAGAGCACCTTACGTGAGGTGCCGTCCAGGTTGGCCACTTCGATTCGGTTCGTCTCAGAGTCGGTCCAGTAGAGTTTGTGTCCGAGCCAGTCGCAGGCTAAGCCATCGGGAGAATCCAGACCTGATACTACCACCGTCTGCCCTCTGCCCAGTGTAGCCTCCTTCATAGCTGAAAAACAAGGCCTCCATTCAGTTCCACAACAGTATTATCAGTTTAAGCATTCCTTAAATGTTTCATTCTGCCTCCAGATAATGATACAACATTTTTGCTGTTCTACAGTGGGATTGCTGCCCTCAAAAATGAATTAATATTAAAATACAGTCTTACATGACTAAGAAATGACGCCAAATGGCATTGATTCTCAGCTGTCTCATAACCAATCACATGCACAGTTTGAATATGTGGAAGGACTGCGGTTATTTGCCAATATTATTTTTATTTATATATCAGTCTGTAAACATTGACTATTTAACTGCTGATTTTGGATATTTAATTGATGGAATTAAATTAAAATTAATTATGATAGGACAGTTAGTTGACAGAAAGTGAAGTGGGATAGAGAGAGGGGAGATAGGATTGGGAAAGGTCCACGAGCTGGGACTCAATGCAGGATGCCCAAAGCGCATTGGTGCAATATATCGGCACGCTGCCCACGAGGCTATCGCTGCTGACATTTTTGCCCATTTTTAGATTACTTTTCTCATCATCTATTGCTAGCTTTAGGGGATATCAAAGATCCCACTACTTTTATTATTATTTTTAATTATTATTAAATTGCTACTAAAAAGTCTGGAGTCTGGATAGTTTTGTTTAGCAAGGATGTACTAAATAATCAAAATTGACAGTGACAGACTTTTATAATAATGTTACAAAAGATTTACAATTCAAATAAATCCTGTTATTTTTAATTTTCTATTCATCAAACAACAATCCTGAAACTTCAGCTTTGCCACCACAGGAATACATTTTTACATTTTAAAATGCATGAAAACAAAAAAACCTCTTGTAATAGTTTTTTGTAATAATATTTCTCAATATCAATGTTTTTACTGTTTATTTGATCAAATAAATGCAGCCTTGGTGAGCATGAGACATTTTTCAAAAATATTTAAAATTATATTAGATAAATAGATATATTTTAAATATTAGATAATCTATTCTTTTAAAAATGTTTAAAATACAAACAGAAAAAAAAAAAAAACTACAGACTGCCATCTACAGTAATTCCAAACCACGAAACACTGATCTTACAGATAGTAGAGAGGTTGTAGTAGGTCTGTTTTATGGCCTCTTCACTGACGTCCGTCCAGAATATCAGGCCCTCCGAGAAGAGAAAGTCCACTGCGGCCGCATCCTCAAGATCACCGACAACCACGGCGGACTCCGTCCGGCCCGCCTCTGCATCCACCAGCCGGACGTCCCGTCGGTTAGCAAAGAGCAGCAAGGGAGAACCTGGAGGCAAAATTCAGATGTGACCAAAAATATGGGCAAGGTTTCATTTCACTTGGTTAAATCATCCTTAAAAAATGAGGAACAGACAATAACATTTTCGTTACAAATTATGACTCTGCATTTCTGCTACCAAAGAATCTGCCATTTCAAAAAACGTGCTTTGTAATCCACTCCGTCTGTCTGCTGCTCCGTCTCTAAATAATCAGTGTTTTTCATGAACTCATCGCGCTAAATGAGAGGCACATGTGACGCTCTCTGGGGAATGAATAGCAGAGGAAACAACGGAAATGTCTGCCCTTCATTTTGGCACCCAGACATCTCCACGGGGAACGCCAGTTGGCACCTCGCGCCCGTCCGCATGTGCCAGCAAGTGCCACTCACGTCGCAGTCAATAACTTCCAGGGGGGGAGAGGACATATGATGTCATTAGATGCAGACACAATGACTATGGTGAGAGTGCTGAGGGTTGGGACGTCCTGCTGTGGTTTACCAGCATGCCGCTTTACTAAGAACCATGTCACCATCGATAAGCAACTGTGGCTTTCTGTTATTCGCAGAGCTGCTATTAATAATAACAACAACATGTAAAACTCCTCATAGGTAAATATTATCCATAAAAAGCCTAGTGTGTCATATCTGGTATGCAAATTTTGAAGGGCTCTAAATTATCAACATGATCAAAACCTGTTGTACACAATCTACTACACGCTTTCTGTCTTCTGATTGATAGTTTACAATTGTTTACCTTTCAGTATCATTCAAAAACCTTTCTAAAATCGCATATTTTGCTCAGTTTGGGCCTTGAATAAAAAGGAGGCGTTTTTCCTCCTCAATTAAGAGATCCATATTCTCTTAAATGACACTGTATGAGCCACAAAAGCATCAAAATAAAATCAAAGAAAGTGGTTAAAATCTTTTAGAAGTGGAAATTACTGACATTTCAGCCATTCACTGCAAGTCTGCAGGATTTTCTCTCACACATTTTATCAGATGTTATGTAAAAACTGTAAGTCTGATCATTTAGAAAAGTAAACAAACCACATGATTTCAGACATCATGTCTGTAGCACAAACTTTGCAGGATGAGTTACGCGCCAAAGTTTAATACCTGTGATTAGAGGTTTGCTTAGAGGCCAACCTAAAGTATGAGCAGAAGTAACAGCAATTTCTGCCTTATTTTGAGATTTCGACGGTCCTAAAGTGGCATTTTCCATCACGTGATCGCAGCTTTCTGCCCAGGCCGGTATCCACTAAGCAAGCAGTCTTACGAGACTAAACAGTGCACGATATGTGATTTTGTGTTATCTGAAAGCAAACACCGCAGCAATTTTTGGCTTGAGGGTTATTTTATCAGCAACCACCAGGAAGGAAAACCAGCATGTAAGTGTCCTGTAAAGCTCCTCTGTGGAAAAAAAAAAGGTGCTAGCGAACCACCACAGATCTCCTACATTTAAGAGTCATCACATTTAACTTTATGAATCACTGGCCAGCTGGGATAACATAACAAGGTCTGTCAACTACAGACAACTATAAATAAGTCATTCATAGATTGAACGTGTGGCACCAAACATTACAAATGAAGATAATTTAAGATAATTGTAACTGATAAAAAAAAAAAGAAAAGTGGATTCAAAAGTAAACAGTTTGTTTTATGGCCATACTATTGAAATTATTAAACTATTACTATCAAAAAAAGTTTACAAAAACAAAACAAATAAATAAAGATAAGGCATCTTTAACCACTATTTTCTCCACATTATATGAAAATGTAAAACGTACAACACTAAAAACAGCTTTCAGGATGCATTATTAAATATAAATATAAATATATAATATAATATATGAACATTTATTTAACCCTTAATCACACCTCAAGTAGGTCATAGACCACAAACTTTTACAGAGCGACTGAATAAGGAAATATACATTTTTTATATGATAAACTATATATCATTTTTTAAATTTACTTCTCAACTATGCATTTATGCTGTGTTTTTGTGGATTTTTTTATTTATTAATTTTTTTTTTTTACCTTCTCCTAGCAACTTTATGATATATATTTTGTGAATATATATTTAAACATTCCAAAATATATAAAAAAAATCTATATTTTTGTCAAAGGTTAGAATTTGCTGTTTGCCAAAATCAAAAAAATGCCCTGGACACCTAGTCACACCTACCTGTCTGTCTGTCTGTCTGTGTGTGTGTGTGAGAACATGCTTGTTCCATGTTGCATTTATGCTCTAGTACCAGTCCTTCATTTATGAGTGGAAATTTTCAGATTTATGCCAGATTTGTTGATTTTATATGCCAATTTCTATAAAAATGCACTCTATTGCAGTCACACACGTGTGTTTGTGTGTGTATGTGTGCATGCGCGTGTGTGTGCATGTGTGTGTGTGAGTGAACATGCTTGTTCCATGTTGCATTTGTGCTCTAGTACCAGTCCATCATTTATGAGCGGAAATTTTCAGATTTATGCCAGATTTGTTGATTTTACATGCCAATTTCTATAAAAATGCCCTCTACTGCAGTCACACACATGTGTGTTTGTGTGTGTGTGTATGTGTGAGATAGAATGTTCGTTCCAATTTGCATTTGTGCTCTTGATCCAGGCCTTTATAAAAAATGTAAAATTTCAGATTTATACTGGGTTTACTACTTTTTTTTTTTTTAGATAAATCAAACAAAAAAAAAAAATCATTTTTTCCATTTTCAATGTGGGGTCAATCTAATTTTTTTTTTTACACACCTTTAGAACAACCAAATCAAGTCCAGATTTTGTGTGTGTGTTTAGATAGATTATTTAGGAAAAGTCACAGAGTCCCATGCCCCTGAAATGAAGGAACACCTTTAAAAAATAAAGGAAAATTCCATTGGGGTCAGGTAGACCCCAACGAGTGATTAAGGGTTAAAATGTAGGCCTACTTAAAAATTGTCAGACCTATTAAACTAGCTTAAAAGGTTGAACCTAAATAAATTTGATGTTAGAAAATCAAACTTTTGAGCTAAAAATAGGCAAAAACTGTGAAGGAACTGAAGGAAGAGGAGATTTATGCCAGATGCTCAGTATTAGCTGGTCACGTCATTTAAATATCAGTGGCTTCCTGCTAAGAACATACACAGAGTTTGTCAAAATTTTGCATACACTTTGCAGTACCTGCAAAATTTCAAAGTAAGAGGGATCATAAAAAAATGCTTGTTATTTCTTTATTTAGTACTGACCTGGGCTGTGTTTCCCAAAAGCATCGTAAGCTTAAGTACATCGTAGACCCATTGCAACCAATGGAGCTATGATCAATTTAGGCTTAAGATGCTTTTGGGAAACGCAGCCCAGAATGAGATTTTTCACAAAGGATGTTTACATATAGTCCACAAGAGAAATTCAAATAGTTAAATTTATAAAAATGACCCTGTTCAAAAGTTTACATATGCTTGATTCCTAATACTGTTTTTACCTGGATGATACACAGCTTTTTTTTAATTTCTTTTTTTTTTGAGTTCTTCAGTAAATCCTTCAGGTCCCACAAATTATTTGGTTTTGAACCCTGTCCAACAATGACTGTATGATTTTGAGATCCATCTTTCCACACTGAGGACAACTGAGGGACTCGTACTCAACTATTACAAGATGTTCAATCATTCACTGATGCTCCAGAAGGAAAAACGATGCATTGAGAGTCAGGGGTGTAAACTTTTGAACAGAATGAAGGTGTGTACATTTTGGGTTTTTTTAGTACTGCCCGTCAAAAGCTACAGAAGATACGTACATGTTTCCCAGAAGACAAAATCATTTCAATTTACCCTGATCTTCAAATTCAGAAAGTTTTCACCTCCAGGCTCTTAATGCATGGTTTTCCCTTCTGGAGCATTAGTGAGCATTTGAATATTTCTGTAATAGCTGCACAGGAGTCCTTCCGTTGTCCTCAGCGTGAAAAGATGGATCTCAAAATCATACAGTTATTATTGGAAAGGGTTCAAATATGCAGATGCTATAGTTTAACTGTTCAGGACAAACAAGGGACTCATGAACAACCATCACAAAAAAAAAAAAAAAAAGAAATCACTCAGGTAACAACACAGTATTAAGAATCAAGCGTATGTAAACTTTTGAACTGGGTATTTTTAAAAAAAATTCAACTATTATTTTCTCTTGTGGACTGTATTTAAACTAGGGCTGAATAGCAGATGAATAGCCTTTGATTATGAACGCGATATTGCGTAGCTTGCCAGTGAACTACGGCTCTGTGTATTAAATGCTGCTCCATCTGAATGCACATGATGGAGATTTGCTACTAATCACAGAACTGGCTTTACTGATGAGATGTGCATGACATTTGCATGTGATTTATCATGCAGCCCTAATTTAAATGTCTTCAGTACTAAATGCATTTTGATCCCTCTTATTTCAGTAAAATTATTGACATTTTGCAGATACTGCAAAGCGTATGTAATGTAAATGTTGACCACAACTGTATGCATATTTAGTAATTTCCACATATAACACTCTGAGAAGTCAGATTTTATAGATACTTCCCTCTATGCTGGGTCATTTAAAACTATTAAAGACCATCAGTTCCAAGACAAATTACCAAATGCAAAACCAAACTTTTGAACTCCACTTTTCCTACAGCTATCAAAAACTAAATTCCCAGCTATGAGCGCAAGAAGTGTCTCGCAATTATTTGTCAAGTTTAAACGCAACTTTAGCATGATCTACAGTTGTATACACTTCATACAAACACAGCACTCCGTCTACTAAACAGTGACAGAGGCGTGAAGTACACACGCTGCGTAAGCAACAGACCCCACACATCAAACAATAATCGGCTGTCCACATTCTGCCTGGCCCACAGATTGTTTCTTCAATCATTTAGTCCACCTCTTTCACTCCTTTCTTCCATCTTTCTGACTACAAAGACAGATGTACTCGAATCACTGTGAAAAGGAGATGCAGGTCTATTCTTTCTTATCAGCTAGTTTCTTCAAGCATATACATATTCCACAGTTTGGTGGGACTACTGGCAATGTACATGTCATTTAAGCGGCATAATTGCAGCATATGCTTCCATCTGCACAGAAAAGCCTTTGGAATGGTCCAGCAGAGCCTGGGAGGACTCTGACACCTCCTTCCCCGGCGAACACAGAGCAGTGGGGATTAAAAAGATAACCTCGTCCCAACAGCTGCACTGTTTTATGAGATCACACAGACCTCTGCAGCCCAAATGTGCAAGAAAAAACACCACCACCACCACCACCAGCATGATGCAGAAGAACCACAAGCAGCCCCCCACCACAATCTCCCACCCAAATAGACAAGATTACTCACTACAGTTCATTTCAGTTAGTACAACCAAACACATTAGCTGATGGATAGCTAGGCTATAGTTCAAGAAAAGTAGACTCTCAGTCTTAGGGTTTTCTCTTTATCACTTTATATTTGTTTGGAGGTAAATAACATTCTTGATGTTCATTCTAGGATTTTCAAATTTATTGTTCTGGGTCTTTTAAAAAAGATTAATAAGTTTCATGACATTCATTACAGACAAATCATATTAATCTACAAAGAATGAATGAATGAATAAATGAATGGATAGATAGACAGACAGAAAGATTCAGAAATACAGAGAGACAGACAGACAGATAACGTGACGTGTAAAAAGAAAATCGTCACTGCCTGCGCCATTTAAATCAGCACAGCCAGCAAAGAATCAAATGCAACTGTTTTGAATGAGTGCACCTTTTTTAACAACCAAAAAATGGGTGTTTCGTTGCCTATTGAGGAAGTACAGGCGTGCCTCTCGTTGATAGCCGAGGAGCGGATCCAGCGAGAGCTTGATGGAGAAACGCGGAATGACATTTTTTTTTTTTCAGGAGTCACTGCAGAAGAGGCGGTGCAACTATAACGACGTGAATAATCCCGCCCACTCTAAAGCGGTACTAAACTGCAGTGGAAACGCAGACCGAGCCGTGCCGTTCTGAACCGTGCAGAGCCGAGTCGTACCACGCAGTGGAAAAGCACCAATAGATACGTAGATGTTATTTATAGACAGATAGACAGACAGACAGATAGATAGATAATCTTATAACCCTGATATCCACCTCAGACAGACAGACAGACAGACACGTAGATAGGTAGATGTCATTTATAGATAGATTAGATTACATTAGATTAGAAGCCACTCAAAGGCTCCTGAAAGGAGTTTCTGCAAGTTCACAACTTCTGTGGACAAATCTTTCTTACAGAGCACATCTGAGCTCACTAAGAGAAAGAAAAGGGAAAACAGATGAACTCCAGCAACTTTGTAATGGTTTTAGAGGCAACGTGCCAGATATCTAGAGGACAAAAGCAAAGCGAGCCTTGTTTCAATGGACATTTAAACAGTGTGGCTTACTAAAGGAAACAAAATCAGTCAAAGTCCAGCAATAAATTTCAGCCACAGCATGAAGATCGCTAATCTCCCTAAACAGTCGTCTCTAGGAGAACTCATTTCCAGTCTATACCTGAGCACCCATATGACTTAGGAACTTCCGCTCTTCTCCGACTTTTGTAGTGCCAGGAGGGGCAGTTGAGAGCACCTGGGCCCACCGGGCTCCTCCTTTGTAGAGGAAGAGCACAAAGAAACAGCTGAAGGAGTCTGAGCTTGTCACCAGAATTAACCGTCTTCAGAAGGGAGGAGCACAAAGGAGGCTAGAGGTCTACGAATACGTGAAGAGTCCTGGAAAGTGGGTAAAAGAGCTTCAAATGAAAAGCTGCTCAGCGCATTCACTATCTCTGTTTTCTTCCTCTGACCTCAATCTCCTTTTACCTACCTGATCTGCCTGATTACGATCTGCCCGGTCGCTCACTTCCTCCAACCCTTATCAGCAAGAGACCATACAGTAAAGCGAGAGATTGTGTTAAAGAAAACACAGAAGTATGCAAACATTTTTTTTTTTTTACTCTGAACTCTGAGACACCTTCCTATGATCCTGATAAAATAATTCACACCTATCTATCTATCTATCTATCTATCTATCTATCAGGTCCAAATTGCCTGTAAACATTTAAAAGAATTTTAAACTGAAATCATTTAAAACACAAAAGAATCCTGCAAGTCCAGGATAAAAAATAGGGACTGGTTGTTACATTTCCTTTACCCCAAAAAAATCCTTTCATTCAAATGCAAACTTGTTTAATTAGCTTAAGAAGTGATTGACATCGGCAGTAAGAGCTTGACAATTGCATCAAAAGTTTTGTGGGTTTTGATATGCTAAAATTCAACAAGGCCTTTTGTTGTTCACGTGTGTTAAATTAGCATTACATGCAACAGCTTTTCCTCCATCACTTTCATCTCGGAATACACAAAAATTGAAAAAGGTTTAAAAACACCGGGTTACAACTTATAAATCTGTATTAATACTACTAGAAAAACTCCAGAGACGAGGCTCTGACATTTGCAGTGATGCTTGCTGGCAGACATTTCCAACCTTACATAGTGACATGTCAACAAATGAACCACTCACTATTGACGTGACCTGAATAAATAAATATGGTTTTTCACAAGAAACATTTAAGAACACCAAGCCCAAAATCCAAAGAGAAATAACATGACAGTCTGTTCTCAAAATTGCAATATAACAGCTTGTAATAACTCTACAGTAGCTGCATACAAACAATGCAGGCCTGCAATAATTTAAGTACTTCATAATGCCAAAATCAGAACATTTCATCCAAGAAGTAGTATATTTTGTTCCCTCACTTTTAACAACAAAGTTTCTTCGATGTTCTTTGCACCAGCAAGTCCTTCACATTACAGCTTTTCAATTTGGTTTACGGTTCTCTAAAGCACCCATATATAAATGGTTTCCCACAGCACAAGAGAATTAAATTGTTTGTTGTGGAACTTATTAAAGGTTTTCCAATAGAATCAAGCTGTAAAACCTTTATGGATCTAACAGGAACCTTTATTTTTTACAGGACTGGATTGAATTCATCTTGTTCTAACAACTTAGTAACACTATATTATAACTTTTAAAACCAGTTCAATCACCAACCATAAAAAATGCTTAACAGAACACATGAACATTCAAATCTCTGAAGACATAAATTAAGCATTTCTTACTATTCGAATGCACATTAACTGATTGTCTTGGCATTATTTATGCAAAGACTTCTTGATTAGAAGACTAGTCTAATCATCTTAAGCAATATTTATGAAATAAAGTTAGTTGAAATGGGCTAAAAGACTAGTCTAAAAGAAACTAAACTATGATCTTAATGATTATTTATGCAATAAAGTTTGTTGGAATGAGTTAGAAGACTAGTCTAACACAAAATGGACCATGTAGCTGTTGGTAAATGTTTGGAATAAAGTTCTGAATAGAAGATAAACAAATATGAGTTAAGGCACATAATATGACTCAATCCATCTGAATTAAACTATTCACACGGTTCTGCTTCCTTGCCCCAGAAATAGCACCAAACCAGAGTTCAATCTCTCTCTCTGTCTCTCTAGGCGTGAATACAAACATCCCAGCAAACCAATAATGAGTACATGGTGCTAAAACCATAAATATTTAAGCACAGGCCTGTTTGAATGGCAATTTCTCACCAGCAACTGTCACAGAAAAGTTTTCAGAGATGCTTCTCCATAACACTATGAAACTATATGATATTAATCATTTGTGTCCAGGGTTTTTAAAAGAGATATTTCCATTTATACTTTTTTTTTTGCTCATATATATAGTAGCTATATAAGTTGATATACTTCATACAAAACTTAAAAAGTGTTCAGCCTTTCCTTTGTAATTTTTATGCATTTACCATTTATTACCTTATGATATTGCAAGACTTTAATTTTCAGAATTCATTTATTACTCTGCTGGTCCATTTTAATGATAGTGGAAAACTAGAAATGGTGACTAGCTAATGACAGACATAACATTCATACATATACATTTTAACCTAAAAAATAAACACAAACTTCCCATATAGACGTTTACTAACGGTTAACTACAGTTTTCTAACTTTCAAATTAATTACCCGTTAAGCACTATAGTAATATTTAGGTTATGAATGTTATTATAAAGTGTTTCCATGAAAATCTAGCTCTTTATACTGGGGGTCTTTGAGCTGGCTGAGAGTCTTTATTTTTTTTTTTATACTCCTAATTAAACTTCAGCAGTGTTTTTGTTGAAATTGCAACGTTTGTTTATCCGCCAAAATTGTCTGTAACACTATTCGGACGAAGGTCAGGTAAAATAGCCGTCTTTGAAACAGTTTTAAAAGTCAATTTAATAATTTTGCACTCTTTTTCAAGCTGTTTGACATTCGACACCACCGAGGCCTCCATAACACACAACTAGAGCAGTTTACAAGTCCTGTGAGCTTAAAAACTCCGACCAAACATGTCAAATACTATCAAAAAAAGTTGATATTTAGCTTTAAAGCTTGAAATCAACTTCCAGAAGTGCACATCTCGGTTAACAATCCCACCGCAGACTATAGTTTAGTTCAAACCAGCTCAACTTTACGCAGACTTGACTCTCTAAAGTTTTGCTCTCAAAACTACAGATGCATTTCCAAACATGTAAACGATTAAAATACACGCTCGTGCGAAACAAAACAAAATACGCCAAAGTTTCGCGAAACCGACCATGCGCAAGTTTGTTTAGCGCTCGTGCGTTTTACTTTGTATCACATTGTTCGCGGTGATATAATGACTTCAACACCTCAGAGCCGTAGGAAAAACTCCACAAAAACTATTTTACTCACCACGAATCACCGTCAGACTACAACAAAGCAGCAGTTTCAGCAATAAAATCTCCATCGCAAGCGCTCCTTGCTTTAATTCCATAATCCCAGCTCCATTTCTTCGAGGTATTGGTGTTAGGAGAAAGTTTGTAGTCCGTAGGTCGATCAGTCGGACTTTTTTTCGCCCGAGCGACTCTTCTAGCGATAGTAGAGGAGGCACGAGGAGGGGAATGACTGACAGCGGAAACTGATCGACGTCATCAAGTGGGATTGTGCGGCGCCGTGGCGCGCGCGCTCGCCTCTCCACTCCAGTCCATTGGAATAGAAGCGCGAACAGAAGAGGACGCACAGTGTGAACTGTTAGTCAATTTGAAAACGAAAAATACTACTGTAAATGGATAAGTGCGAGGATAAATGTGACCCTGGACCACAAAACCAGTCTTAAGTGTCAATTTTTCTAAATTGAGATTTATACATCATCTGAAAGCTGAATAAATACGCTTTCCATTGATGTAAGGTTTGTTAGGATCGGACAATATTTGGCTGAGATACAACTATTTGAAAATCTGGAATCTGAGGGTGCATAAAAAAAATCAAAATATTGAGAAAAACGCCTTTAAAGTTGTCCAAATGAAGTTCTTATCAATGCATATAACTAATCAAAAATTCAGTTTTTATACATTTACGGTAAAAAAATTGATAAAACATCTTTATGGAACATGATCTTTACTTAATATCCTAATGATTTTTGGCATAAAAATTTTTTTTTTATAATTTTGACCTGTACAATGTATGTTTGGCTATTGCTACAAATATACCCCAGCGACTTAAGACTGGTTTTGTGGTCCAGGGTCACAAATGGTTTTTATTTTTTAAAAATGCTATATAAAGGCTATATATATATTTGAATTCAAGAGTAAATCTGTATTTTTTTCTATTGGAGTTTTTATGTTGCATTTTGTTCGCTATGTGTGTTGCCATGATGGTGTTTTATGTCTATGTGTGTATATACTCTTTCGTTATGTTATTATTGGCTACAGTTGCTGGAGAGGCCAATCTTGATGAACTTTTAGTCATCATGTGGGCAGCCAAAGCTGTTATCAGTACATTTTACAGTAACAAATAGATCTGAATCACTCAAACAGACTGGAATATTAACATTATACGATTTATTGACATATACAGTTAGGAGACGCCAAAAAATATAGTCAACCTACATCAACGCTGTCAAATAATTTTCAAAAATGTCTAATTGCTTTTGTGTAACCAAGACATCAGGCTTGTGTCTATAAAGAAATTGGCTTTCAGAAATAAACCAACTCAGAGAAATGTTCACTGGAATAAAAGTGTGACAACTTGGCCTGGTAATGCAAGCAGATCAGGACAGAGTTGTTTAACTGAATTCTGACATGTGCTGATTTCACTTTTTATTGTTTAGATTTAATAATGTGCGATGCTTAATTGTGATGTTTTAAATCATAGGACCATCTATAAATACACCATGGGTTGTCAACAGGGAAGGACAATGGGATCTTTTGTACTGGGTCCTGATGAAGGGGGCCCACTATAGGTTCACTATGGTACAGCATACTCATCAACCCCAGTGGAAGGAGAGGGACATGATATGACCATTCTAAAAGTTTCATTTCTTTTTTTTGTTTTCTAAAATAAGGTGGGAAAATTCAAAGTTGTGTAATTTAACTGGAATAGAAGTGAAGTTATGTTCTATATGTAATTTTAGGTTAACACTAACAGTCTTCCAATTTCATAATCTTAGAACTTCTGCGGCTTTATATTCTGGTAGGGGATTTTCAGTAGAAGCAACCATCAATGTTTCATAATAATAAAAATCAGAAAAGTAAAAACAGACCAACATGATTCAATTGGTAACATGCAGTACGATTATAGAGCTGTAAAATTTGGTGTTGGGAGAACTTCATGAGACATACTGAGTTCTCTGATCATTAGGAGACAAATAGTGTCTTAGAGTCTTTCTCTCAGGAGAACAATTTGAAAAGCAGGAGAAGTAACAGATATTAAAGAAATCTCATTTAGTCTTGAGACATATTAAGAGACAAATGTGAGATAGTGTCTTCTCAAGTCTGTTTTTAAATAGAACAATCTGAAAAGCAGGAGAAATATTTGAGATATTAAAGAGATCTCGTTTGATCTTGGGAGAACTTGATGAGACATGTTTGAGTTCTCTGAATGCAGATTCTCAAATATGAGTTCTTAAACATTATGATACAAATGAGCGTTTTAGTCTTTTTTTTTTCTCAGGAGAACAATCTGACGAGCAGGAGAAATTATTGAGATATTAGAGATCTCATTTGGTCTTGGGAGAAATCGATGAGACATGTTTGATTCCTCTGAAACATGATACAAAAGTGAGATTAGTGTCTTTTTGGGTCTATTTTAAAATAGAACAATCTGAGAAGCAGGAGAAATGATTGAGATATTATAACATCTCTATAGATATCTCATTTGGTCTTGAAAAAACTTGATGAGACTGAATGCAAATTCTCAAATATGAGTGTTTTGAGTCTTTTTTTTCTCATGAGGACAATCTGAAAAGCAGGAGAAATGATTGAGATATTAGACATTTGGTCTTGGTAGAACTTGATGAGACATTTTTGAGTTCTCTGAATGCAGATTCTCAAATATGATTCTCATATGAATCTGAAACATCATGATACTTTACATTAGTGTCTTCCGTAGTCTTATTCTCAGGACAACAATCTGAGAAACAACTGAGATATTAAAGAGATATTGCTTTGTCAGGGAGAGATTAAAGCTTTAATTTGCATACAATCTGCTTTGTGAATGACAGATCAATTCTTTGTACTTCAAAAGACATCAGCTTAAACATGCCAAGCTTGGCACAGTTTCTCCTGTTTGTTGATAGTCTGTTATGTTTCTTCATGCTTGTATGAAAGCTTGTTATAAAGGGTACAATACAATATACAAATTCTTTTCGGCCTCTTTCATGAGTCCTGAGGTGCTGTAAACATCAAGGATCAAACCGAAACCCCTGGCGGACTAAAAGCACTCATTGGGCTGAATGGTAAAGTTCTGCAACCAACTCCAAACCCAAAGTGAAAGCATATGTGCGCGGTAGTGCGTGTGAGCAAAGCAGGCAGTAATTCCCGGGCCTAGAGAAATATGCTGTAATGAAACCTGCCTTTACAGTCACCTGTGCAATATAGCTCTCGGCGTTCTCTTTGATCCGCCGAGCACTGCGCGCAAATAAAAAAAACACTTTCTCCACTACTCGTTGTTACTTTTGAATATTAGACTTTGTATTAATGCATCCAAGACTTAATGCAAGACATATTTTGCACGTAACAGATGCCATCTGGAACAAGTCCTCTTAAAACAAAGGGTTTATAGAGGCATCATGTCAATGTGCTTTGCTCTAACCCTGTTGCTTGCTACCTACTTCTCACTGGAAATTCATAGTCAGGATTTCATAGTCGGTCTGAAGCCGTGGTGAAAAATGTGTCTGCCACTTAGTTACACAACCAAGGAAAACAAGGATATTCTGTTGAAAGTTGTAGCAAATAAACGGCTAATAGCTAGTATCAATACCAAACCATCAAAACGAATGAGAGATCCACTGTTTTGTTTGGAGAGCAAGGTTAACGTTTTTATTGGAAATTTGTCGGCATTGTTTCTGTTCTGGCGTGAAGTAAAAATCTAGGATGTCAAATGCCAAAAGAAAACGAGAGATTGGGAAATTTTGAGGCCTGAGACAAATCCTTTGGAAATGACAGAAATGCAGCACTCGACAAGAAATGTGGTAATCATAGGTTGTGAAAAAATGTTTTTTTTAGGCCAGATCAGGTCAGCAACTAGCTGCACAACCGCCTGCAGAAGATAACAACGAACTCCAAACTTTGTCCTGTGCTCCTCTAATAAAATCCACATTTCACATAACTTTGTTGTTTCCCCCCAAAACAAAACCGTCCCCTGGTGAGCTTGTTGTAAAGGTGTCGGCCCACCTTCCTTCCAACTCGTTATTTTCCTCCTAGCCAATTAAACTTCCAGACCTTTAAAATTAGACAATGTGCATCGCACGTTTCCAAGGTGCAATTATTGGCCGACAGATGTGGCTTGTTTATGTGTGGCATCTTGTTTACTCCAAAGAGTGATTGATATGCACCACTCATAAAACACTTTGAAACCATGGGAAACCTGGGGCCCACTGGCTCCAAAAGCGAGGCGATGGACCCCTTGAACTTACACATCCTTTTCTGCTTGGTCATCAACAGGTTTTTTCTGATTTTCCATGCTGATTTGGAACCATTGTAAATATGGTAAAATGTGTTAAGAGCTGAGAGGACCAGCTGAAAGCATTAAGTTAGCCAAATCATTTAAAGAATTTACTCTATAGCGAATAAGAATTACTCACACGACCCCAAATTGCGACTAAAATGGTCAAAAATACAACAAAAAAAGTAAATAACCACTTAAAATGTAACCTGGGAGGCTGTGTGCGTCCATATGTGATTCCAAATATCGTAGCGACAACGAACGAACAAAATGTAAGCTGCGATGGCTTATTCACGATTATTGTTTAGGACGAGGTCGTAAATTTGTCATTTGGCTCCTAAATGTTTAATTTTTTCAGAGCCCTGTCACATTTGTTAATGTGCTTGTTAATGAACTTTATTAAATTAAGAGAAGTGAAACCCATTGAAGCTCCACGATGAAATTTCTGTGGAAACCAGATGCTCAGATTACCGTCAGCCTATGGATCAAAGTTAAGTAAACATCAAGTAGAGACAGACACTTCACACGCAATAAAATAACACCGAGTGCAAAGTAGGTTTTTTCTTTATTATATATCTTTTTAACAGTGCAGCTATTAAGACTTACAAAATCAATTTGGCACATATCAAAGTATCATACTTCATCCCTTCCTCTGATCTGTTCTTTGTTCCAGACACTAAATACACAATGGCTGAGTTATTCCCTTGGCTTTACAATAATGTGCTTCTGTGTCACATCTCCTGGTTTGGCATTTATACCTCACACACATACAAAAAAAAAAAAAGGCATTAATTCAAACAATTCTTTGAATGTTCCTGAACTGTTCCGACAAACATAAAAAGGCAATTATTGCAGCCAATATCATCAGCCGCAGATGAAACACTGGACATGACAGATTAGACAAAACATTTCCATGTATTGCACTATGAATCCCTTATAATGACATTCGTTGAACGAAGGTTGAGGGCTAAGTTAATACTAAGGCTTCAGCCCCATGTGCCAAGAATTACGTGGAAGCTAAATCTGCATAGAAACAAAAGATACACATCATACCAACTCACTCGAGCACCAGCTGGATTCTCTTTCAAGCGTTTGAGTGCTACCAAGGGGTCTTAAACCAAAGTCAATCAGCTACCAACCTTTGAAAATGGAAATATACTGAAATGTAAACCACACAATCCCGGTCAGACCCCCGAATCGGAGTACATTCCATTGATGAGATAGTCGACCTGAGTGTAGTCCTTCCGCTTGTAACTCTCGTATGCTTGTTTGAGAAACAGCGCCACCGTGACCACGAAGAAGAGGAGGCCAAACAGAAGAACTGCCAACAAGGAGCTTGTGTTCAACAGGTGGCTGGTCAAAGGGTCCCCGGCCACATCAATCATGGCTTGGTCCCTTTTGGGAATGTCCTTAGGCAGTGCAGACGCCACTACTGAGGGGCTCAATGAGGTTTTTGGCATGGTCTGTGTTGGCTTCTTCTCATCCGATGATGCTGCAGAAGTTTGGATTGGTTTTGTGGAAGGAGTGGATGAAGGTGTTGTAGGCACTGATGGTGAAATGCTGGCGGACATATTGGTCCCTGATTGGGACGGTAAAGAAGGCTGTTGTGGAATCATGGTTTGTGCAACTGTTGTGGGGGTGGTGGTTGTGCTGGTAGTTGTTGGAGATGGTTTAGGGCTAGTTGTGGTTGGTTCAGGTGTAGTTATGGTGTTGAACGTCACGGCTAGTGTTGTCGGAATGGTTGCGGTGATCGCTAGTTTTGACACTGCATCAGCTGTGGTGGCTTTCTCTGTTGTATTTGTCTGCAGGTTGATGGTCGCTATAGTCGTAAAGTTCATTTTTAAAGTGGTCGATTCTGTGGTAGTGGAAGTCCTGGAGATCGAGACGTTAGGTAACAGTTGTGTTAAATTAGGTGAAGAGTTGTTGCTAGCAGACTGATGGGGAAGTGCTGATTTATCAGTCTGATTTTTGCCCACATGGATTGAGTCTGCAAAACAAAGTTTGGATTGGTAAATATTATGTCACATCTGACTAATATTCACATAACCTCACAATTTACTTTTTTTTTTAAAAATCAGTGTGACAAATCATTTCAAAGTAAGAGATAAAGTTAATAAATGAAACAAATACAAACATACTTGCAAGAGATGAAAAATAATATCATTGAAAAGCACAAACATAAAAAAAAAATGCAGGCAAACCAAGGAGAGGCGTTACCATTTGTGCTCACACTTGGTTCCGCTAACATGTCGTCGAAATCTGTGATATTTTCACAAGAAAAGTTCTGGGTATTATTCGCACAGCTGATCAGAAAACACACAGATTGATTTTTATTAGGAATAGCCTTCGTACAGTCTTCATTCAGAGGACCTGAAAAATGAAGGGAAAAAAAAAAGGAATTAACAGGACGTTCTCTATGAAAAATTAAATATTGTTACTTGAAATAAACCTTGTTTGCAGTCAATTTCGATGGACTTCAAAATGACATCTGATTGCCGAATAGACACAGTTGCTAATGCATCAGTGCCACGGCAAAAGAAACCTTATTTTAACAGGATTGTGAATGCGAGTTGAAGACCGAATTGACTGGTGAGCTAAAAAGACAACCAGTCCAATCTGATTCACAAATAAATGACTCTTATAGGCCAGTTCTGAATGAATCTTTTAAAAAGCAGACAAGTTAACGGTTTGAATCCATCTGAATCCTGTCAAAATAGGAGGTAATAACCAAATCAAAAAAATATTTTCACAAGGGATGAGAAATTCAAGGTACAAACATATATTACACCAATTTGGACATAATACATAAAGCTTCTGAGCCATCATCATAATTTCCAATCCATAAATCATCAAATAGCAAAACTGGACACTTTGTGCAACCATAACCAAAATTTAAGAGAACAAATAACCCAAACCCAAGTTTCTAAAGGCTGTTTTTAGAGTGTCATGGCCAAATATATTTTACAGCTCGCTCTAAAATATGAAATAAAATGAACAGTGCAATCTGTGACTCATCAACCTCGGTTGTTTTCATTGGGACAGAGATGTTCCCCGAATGCTCATTACTGGATGTCAAACTGCATATCCTGAGCTCTGCAGTCTTCGGGAACGAGCCATGTCTGGGAGGAAAAACAGACCTTGCCGCACCTCTCTTTGATCCCATCCCAGCGGCCATGTGTGCGTTAGGTACAGCACACCTCAACCTCCACATCCGTCTCCACTCTTTCCCTTATTCCCACTTCCCTTGATTACTTAACCAGGTGGCTGCAGCACGGCAGGACCAACGGGGGCTATAAAGAATTTGCTTGCGCTGGCACTGCAGAATGCTCCAAAATACCCCATTTCCCTTTTTGGACCTTGCCAACGGACAATCATCCAGTGTTCAAAAGCTCCAGGTGAATCAATAATCAACCTCGGTGAAGTGAAAACCCCCGGTTGAATCATCTCTTGGTCAGCGTTGACACACTAAATCGAGGGGCCAGCTGCGTCGCGTGCATTTTTCCCCTTTTAAACACTTCTCCAGCTGTTTGAAGCAGAAAACGCAGGAAACCAAAGGCGAAAGGAGAGCGGTGTGAAATAGTAGAGGACCTGTCCTGATTTTTGCAGTCGCCACATGTTGCCCTGTAGTACGTTTAGTCTTTGACGTGTCCAAAACACACCGTTCCCTGCAGTGGAATGTGGAATGCTTATGTATTTATAGCTCGCCATCATTCCAAACATTTCAGACTTCCAGATGGCGGTGGCGATTCTGACCTTGCTTTCGATCTCTGTACGGTTAACGTGATGGAAACTCAATACTGACAACGTACGTGCATGTTATCGGGCGGGGGCAGGGCCAGTCGCTCTACTCCTGAACACAAAGCCAGCACGCCTCGGGGTCACTTCGGCTGTCTACGTGTTTACAGAGGTGGCGAGATAGTCAAGTGCAACGTGTGTGGTCAAAGCGAGAGGGGGGAAAAAGAAAGCAATTTAATTAGACAAAGAGCATGTCTTGACGAAGACTGTAGAAGTGTATGGCCCGCTGAAGCAACGCCTGGCGCATAAGCAGAACAGCCAACCCAGGCCTCCCTTTCATCTTAAATGCGAAACACATGGCCTTCTTTGAAAGTGCACGTCCTTCAAGGGAAAATCGTGATGTATAAAAGACAACACACAACATATGGCTTTACTTTTTAAAAAAAATATGATATTCCGCAGGTACCCCGTTTTATCTCTGAAGGTAGCGCGCAGATTGCATTTCATTCTCAAGCCCTCAAAGAAACAAAGAAAAAGAAAAACAGGCTGGTTTAACTCTTCGTAATAGTGGAAAATAATCAAACAATTATGTTTGTGCAGGGTTCAACAATAAGGATGGCCTGTGTGAGAGAGCTTCAGGCCAGTTGATGGAACTGTCAAGACAGAACTTAGTTGATCATGCACAAACAAAAATGAAAATTGTGTCATCATTCACCCAGACTCATGTCATCCCAAAACATGTATAACACACTTTGAACAATGTCTCAGTGTTTTTCTCTTTTTTCGTCCATACAGTTAAAGTCAGTGGGGGCCAATGTTGTTTGGTTCTTCAAAATTCTTTTTTTTTTGTATTCCACAGAAGGTTCTGAATGACATGGGGGGGGGGGGGGGGGAAAGTAAAATTAAAACAATGTTTATTTTTGGGTGACCTATCCATTTAAAAATTATTTAAATTAAAAATTGCCTGATGCATTGAATATTGTGCTGATGAAGATATGACACAAAGGTAAAGTCATCAAGATGTTTAGATAAGGTTTTGTGCAAAAAAAAGTATCCATGTAATGTTATATATTTATTGCATTATACATTACAAAAATAATATACATACAATTTATCCAATGGCCCCATCGTATTTTGCATAATATAATTACTCATTTTAAAATTGTTTCTTTGTGTTAAAAAAAAAAAAAGATTGACATTAAATGACAAATATAAATAAAAACCTATTAGTAAATATAAATGAGAAAATGTTCTTCATACACACAAAAACACTAATATTTTGGCATAGCAAACATCTGTCAGAGTAGTAGCCTTAACCCTTGATTTCCTGTTTTTCTTTCCTACTAAATCTATCAATAATATAGATAGATAGATAGAACCAGCAAAAATACTAATGTACAGAATCACTGCTGTGTCTCACGTATCACTGGCAAATGCTCTCTCAAATAAATTAAACAATAGAAAATAACTGTTTCTTAAAAATGTGACATTTTAAAAATACCTTTTACACTAGAGAACCTCATGGCTCATCCTTTGTAGTTACCTTTATCTCAATATTTTATTGAAATCCAAGAATATTTATTCAGAAGTATTACATTTATAATAAAAAAAAAAATTACTGAAATGCAATTTAAATGAATCAAAAGGATATTTGAGGTGCAGTAGAGATAGACTTACAATAGGTTAGGTTACAATCCCTTGTGTTGTTCATAGGCACATTAGCCACTATCCTGAGGCCATTCACCAAATGCGAGGGTGCACATGGAAGCACAAGGAGCCCCAGAATGGGCAGCAGGACCAGGATGGGATGGACAGTCATGATCACATGAGTGGCTGAGACCATAATGTGAGAGAGGGTCACATCCCCAACACCTGTGAGATATACAGAAACAACAATAAAACTGCAACTCAAATGGATTCATTTTTAAATACATTAGATAATAGAAAGATAGAAATGAATTGCATCAGAGAAGGAAGTGAGAATGAACATAAATGTGATTCAATTGCGCCATCTAGTACAAATTCCAAAACACTACAAGGAAGTTACGAAATTTCGTCTGCTCTACCTGCAAAACAGCTGTTTCAATCCTGTTCAATGAAGACTAGACCACAAGTGCAATAAAACACGTAGGCATAATATAAAGTTACCTTTTGTGTTCTCTTTTCACATTAGAAGCTCCCATTTTAAAGTAACATAAGCCCTAACCTCTTCTAAGTGCTTTGAACTTGAGTTGAACCTGCAGTTATTAAGGCTTTGTTGGTTATAAGGAAGTTTCAAAAGTGAACAGATAGGTTTTGGGTGAAGCACATAAATGTCTGCCACACCCCTCCGAACGCCTGGTTACAGCCGTCAATGCAAACAGCACTGAAGGGCTCACTAAACCCGTTCCAGGATGTACAGATCATATGACTTACATCGAGGCTTGAACAAAGGAATAAAACTCACTAAGAGATGAAGCAGATTATTCACGGATGGTCCGTCCTGAGCTGGAATTAAAAACAGAAAAGAAATAAAGCAGTTTGTAGCTATAGAAAAAGTGGTAAAATTAAATCACTTCCATAGAACTATCAGTAAAGAATGCCAATGCGTCTATTTTTCTTAACCTGTAAAGGGTTAATTAAGACACACATGATACCCATTACTAAAGGTTTTATCATTTTAACTTAACAGCACAAAAGTAGTAATTATGCAAATGAATGCGGTTACAAAACACAAATACAAACCAAAATACTTATCTGAGAGTATTATTATGATTACTAACCTCTACAGAATCATAACTATGGGAATGTAGGTCAGTTAGGAGGAGTGTGAAAACAAACTGTTGTTTGTTTACAATGGAACATGTTTTCTAACTCACTTACATTTGGATCTATTTATCTTAGAGACACACCATACAGTGTAAATAACATAAAATAATTATATTAATTGCACTAAGTACAAGTATATTTAATTAAGCAAGCAATTGAATGGCTACAATAAAATTATGATACAAAAACGGTATGAACTATAAAACAATAAAGCATTGATAAAGCAAAGATAAAAACGCTCACGAGGATGCACTTACCAAGAAATACAAAGCGTCCTTTCACAATATGAATTTCAGTTTGAATAACGTTACATGTAAACAGCAGCGTTTCCAAAACACTTTCTTTACAGCAGTTTACAAGCGTGAGCAAAATGAATGCCGTCTCATTCCTCATGCGATACGTGTTTATTGTCACTCTCCTGTCAAGTGTTTCATATTTTAATTCGGGTTGTTTATATAAGTAACAGCTAGCTGACAGACACGACACGCGAGTGATGCGACAACAGGAAACGCAGGACTTCCGGGTCGCACAGCGGGCCGTGAGCGCGTCAAAATAAAGTCCTCAACTCATCAATTCGTAATTCAATCAGAGTTCATTGAACGCAGGTGGAAACAGATTACAAAAATCACGAATCATTACAAAAATTATCACGGTAGTCATAGTTTGTCAAGTATAATGGGATTATCTGTAAAACTGATTTTTAAATGAATACTAACAAATACCGCCAAATATTGCAATATTATTATGCAAAAGTCACGTGACACGGAAGTGCCTAGAATCGTTCTTTATTGACAAGCTGAAGCTTAGCTAAAAAACAACGAGTAGCCACATAAAAATAATCAAACGGCAAGGATGATTAAGGCTATTCTCATTTTTAACAACCATGGGAAACCCAGGCTCATCAGATTCTACCAATATTTTGTAAGATAAGCGCATAAAAGACACTGGAACTGCATTTGCCAGCCATTCTTACTATACAGATTAATTTAATTAATTGTCTTTTATTCAATATATCATAGTTGAACATACAGCTTCAGATAAAATATTTGTGTATAAATATAATGTTTTGTGATATGGAATATTTATTTTTGGTAACACTTTATTTTATGGTTACACCTATTAGTTGCTTATTAGCGTGCATATTACTAGAATATTAGCCATGTATTAGTACTAATTAAGCACATATTAATGTCTTATTCTACATGACCTTATTTCTACATCCCTAATCCTACCCAATACCTAAACTTAACAACTACCTTACTAACTATTAATCAGCAGCAAATTAAGAATTTATTGAGGGAAAAGTCGTAGTTAATAGTTAACAAGTGTTACCTATTCTAAAATGTTACCTTATTTTTTTGTCACCTTCTTACTGGAAAGTCAGTTCCTCATTTTGTTTTTGCTTACTTATTATATATGTACAGTATATGCTCATCTATATAAATGTAATAATTTATATTACATGTTCATAGTAGTCATTTTTATATAATGTTAAACCACTAATGTTTCATTCTCTCCTCTGTATATTTTAATGTGTAATTTAAAAGTTTATGTGGAAAATCCAAGGTAAATTTAATTTATCATGTTTCTTTTACAGGCAGAAGACATGCAACAACAGATCATTAGGGAGACCTTTCATCTGGTGTCCAAAAGAGATGACAATGTCTGCAATTTTCTGGAGGGCGGAAGGTGACAATATGCATAATAATGTTACACATAAGGGCTTACTGTTATGATTGTCAACCATATCTCTGTATATAATACTGTATAAAGATGCATACTCTTTATGCATCTGTATTAAATATTTTTATTTTTCATTTTTTCTTTATTTATATTTACATATGTGTATTTTTTATTCTCATCTTATTTTTATTGTCTGTGTGTCGTTGTTGTCTCTGTGAACTGGAAGCTTATGACACTAAAACAAATTCCTTGTATGCGCAAGCATACTTGGCAAAAAAAGCTCATTCTGATTCTGATACTCAACAAATCTCAAAAGTTATTTTGAGGTGCTCAATTAAACTCAAAAGGTATTTACTGTAGTTTTTCTATTCACTTTTAGTTTGATCGGCGGCTCTGACTACAAGCTGATCTACAGACACTATGCCACCCTGTACTTTGTGTTTTGTGTGGACTCATCAGAGAGCGAGCTGGGGATTCTAGATCTCATTCAGGTGAACATACTGCAATTTACATGCTGTAGTTATGGCCTACAGCCACAAGGGGGTGGTTAATGCATCTCATATTCCATTCATGTATCAACTTTTATTGAAGATGTACATAAAGACAAGGCAGAGTTTAAAACTCTTGTTTTAGTGCAATGGTCATTTAACATATCAGGATGCATTAGTTCTCACTGGACCATACTAATTCCATATTACCTGTAAGTATTATGTAAATACCATTAATTTAGTATGGTATATATCAGAATACCATCTGAATGGTAATGCCATAGAACTTTTTTGTGCATGAGTAGTTAATTTGCTTCTTTTTTGGTGTGTGTAACCTGAAACGTTACTTGACCCTTTTTAAAATCTCGCTGAAAGAACATGTTGTTATTCACAATTGTGTATAATTTTGTCCTGCAGGTCTTTGTAGAAACCCTGGACAAATGCTTTGAGAATGTGTGTGAACTGGACTTAATCTTTCACATGGATAAGGTCAGTTTTCAGAGCTATTATCATTAAAATGAAACCATAAAAAAAAAAAAATTGTTACTTGAAATAAACTTGACAAAAATAAACTTGTTAACTGAAAAAAAAAAAAAAAAAAAAATATATATATATATATATATATATATATATTTCAGCAAGGCATAATTTCTAAATTTTTAATTTAGAAAAATGTAATTTATCTTGAAATAGTAAAATAACTAAAAATGAGTAAGAACTATATAGATATAACAATTTAATGTTCTGATTCGGTCAGCTGAGCTGTTTGTCTTAAAGTATTGATTTTATGAATCACTTTTTACATAAGATTCACAAACAAATGATTCCTATGAAGCAGTTATTTTAGTACATTAAAACATACAGGTAAGTATAACTGGATTCCTGAACAAGTGACTCCTACGAACTGGTTCTTTTTAATAAATATATTTTAAATATTTACTGTAATATACCCCAATAAAACAGAATCAAATTGTGAAATGTGTTTTGTTACTCAGGCCTAGCTGTTTATTCATAAGTCATTATTTTGTTAAGTTACTAATGAAAAACAAAAGGTTTGAAGGTTGATGTTTTTTTGTTTATTCCAGGTTCATTACATTCTCCAGGAAGTTGTCATGGGTGGGATGGTTCTGGAAACTAACATGAATGAAATAGTTGCTCAAGTGGAGCTGCAGAACAGAATGGAGAAATCGGAGGTGAGTTCACATTGACAGAGTAACCGGTAGTCGCTCCAGTTTATTCAGACATCTTTTACATGCATTGCAGTGCCTCAACCCAATCAGGAAGGGAAATTTTAAATGGTTTCCTGTGAAAGATACATGCAAATTTTTAACAATTAAAAAAAAGAAAAAAATCAGGTTAAATAATATTGTACACATTAACTTGATTTTTAGATGCATGGTTGACACAGGGCCTTCGAAATGTTTGTGAAAAACATGAATGACATCTCAAAAGACATTTTCATTAATCTTGTTTAGCATCGCTTTCTTTTTCCCTAAAGATAAATCTTTTGGCTTTATCAAACTGGTGAAAGGTATCTGAGCCGATATCAGTGGTTCATAGTCATTGTGTTCCTGATATTCTATCTGCAGTCGAGGTGATTGATAATGTTTGACAATACTGGACGTACTCTTATGTATACATTGAAGGGGTTAAAATGAGGAAATGTTACATAAGATAATACAACACACATTAAAGAGAACCAAAGCAACATCCATCCACAACATTTGGTTAAAGACTGAAGAAACAGGATGGTGGTGGTTCATAAACTTTACCGTACTTTGAACTTTGACTAGAAAATGCAGTGTTTAACAGTTCTGTTGAGGTCAGGCCGGGTCGTGTAGTTAGTCTTGTATAACTTTTGAGTTTTTGTTTGTAATTTTGTAATGTTTCTTTTATTTTAATTGTATCATATTTTGTTTTGGGCCGGGTTATACCTGAAATTTTTCAGTGGACTTATAAGATTGGGTTACAGAATATTGTTCACAGGCCAAGTTTGGACTTCGGTTTAATGCTGAATAAATCCAGTATGATTGTGAGTAGAATTTTGAGGTTAATAACAGTAATAACATATTTTTTGTGTGTTTTTGGCAGGGTGGTCTGTCTGCCGCGCCAGCACGAGCAGTTTCTGCTGTGAAAAATATGAACCTTCCTGAAATACCCCGTAACATCAATATAGGGGACATCAATATAAAAGTGCCCAGTCTCTCTCCGTTTTGAGTTTGCATGTCTGATCATTGTGTTTTTGTGTGTTGTTATTGTGTGTTGACATTCATTGTCATAGATACTGTAGATAATGCCATTTATGGACTTACGACTGACCATCACCTGAGGACTCTTAAAAGTCTGACGCACACTACTGGGTCCGATCATTTACAATGTACCTTTTCAATTTCAGACTTTGGTTTGCAGACAAACCATTTCCAATTTTGATTATAGTGTTGTTTTGTATTTTGTCTGTGATGTAGCTAAATTCCACAATACTGTACTAACGTGTCATTTATGCCAACAGACCAACTACTAATGTTACACATTAATAATTTATATTAAATGTTACTTGGTCATTAAAAATGTTTTTGTCCAAATTCAAGTCTTACTTTTTTTTAAAGGTTTTATTAATTACTTAATGGATATGGACCATGAAAGGGTTCTTCAATGTTGGAAATATCTTATGGTTACATTGTATTTTGGAGACAAGTATGAGCTTGATTCCTGAACTTCTCCACGTTTACAAAACAAAACATTATATTTGATCTTGTCTTGTACCCCTCAACATTTCATGTTAAAAACATTTTATTGTCACAAAGAATCTGCAGCGTCACCAGATCTAAATGTAGAATATAATTTTGTGCACTTACTGCCTATAAAAATGGTCAACAATCACGGGGTAAGATCTGTTTCATATATGACAGTATGTCGGCAAATTTTTGACAGATCATGGTTACACAACCAAAACAACAATAGTGAAATCTCTGCTACTCTGTTATCTTTGAAGATAGAAGTCTATCAAAGGTCCAGAGCTTTTAGACGATGTCATGAAATCATGAACTCCATCTCTTCTGACTTTGAAGATGCAGAATATTTAATAACAAAACCAGATTTCATTTGAATCAATTTAAATATCAAGATGACTTTTATAAAAAGTGGAAATCACTGCTGAGGTCCTGGGATCCTTTAGATTTAATGAGGTAAATGTTGCACAAAATAAATGAAATATTTATTGTTTTAAAGGTGAGTTTTATGGAGTCTGGTGACTTTGTTGAACACCTCATTTATAGCTGATACGGGTTAATATGATGAGGGTGGGATACCATAAAAACTGATAATCATTATACCCACTGCTTGATGACTACAGAGAGTGGCATTTTTACAAGTTCATTTGCCTGTCCTTTGCTCCTGGTAAACATGAGGTAATTTGGCTAAACTAAGGTTAAACTGTATTTTTTTCACTCAAACAGTATAGTTATATAGTGCAGGATTATTTCTGCAAATGAAATTCAGCTTGAATGGATTCACAACAGTGCACGTAGATGCTTTTCAGTATGACCTGCCATAGTGTGTGTACTGAATAGATCCCACTGTTGGTCTGCACTGATCACTAATATTATGTTTAAATCTACAATATATACACATTTGTTTAATCATGTTTTTTAAATATGCAAAATGGCTATATATCAAGTAAATATTTATATAAACATATTATGCATATGCACTGATTAGCCACAACACTAAAACCACCTGCCTCTGTACGTGTCCTGTATCTGGCACTAAGACATTAGCAGCAGAATTTTCAAGTCCTGAAAGTCCTACAAATATTTTCAGCCATATGGACGTGATCACATCACTGAAAAAGTGTGAGCAACGACACTTAATTGTATTTTACAAACAGAACATATGGCCTTACCACGTTTTGATAACACAGCTATCAATGACCCTCTGATGCCCTTTTGTACACTGGAGCTGTGATGTGTTAATTGATGATCCATTAATTCATGTGGGAGGAGAACCTTCTCATGCCTTAAATGAAACGTTGTACAGATGTCAGTTTCACTCCTCTCATCCTGTAATTGCTGAAGCATGGGGAAGGGTTTCTACATCAGTAAAACTGTCGGGATAGTAGGGATTGTGTTAGCGGCTGGAGCACTAGCCACAATCACTGCTCTCCCGGTGGTCTACTCCCAAGAGAAGTCCAAGAATGAGGTTAAATCCACAGATCCAACAGTGGCACCATCCAATGAACCATGGGACCAGTGGCGCCTTCCTCAGACTCTTAGTCCAAAAACCTACAATGTCACTCTGTGGCCACGGCTTCAGCCGGATCCAACCGGACTCTATATCTTCACAGGGATGTCCAGCGTGGTCTTCAGATGTGTGGAAAAGACAAACCTCATCCTCATTCACTCCAATAAGCTGAACATGATAAAGCAACCCACCTTGACGGCTCTTGGAAGCAAGCCAGCTCCTACCATTGAATCAATTGTGATGCACACAAAAACGCAGTATATGGCAATTCATCTAAAAGAAGAATTAACTGCTGGGGAAAGCTATGAGCTCTACACAGAATTTTTAGGCGAGCTTTCAGATGACTTGGGAGGCTTCTACCGAAGTGAATACTATGAGAATGGGGTGAAGAAGTACGGCATTTCTTTTTGTCTTGTCAGTTCCTCCTATACTACAAAAGGCCTTTCATATATAGTTAAATCTCCATGTTCTTTTTTAGAGTGGTTGCCACAACTCAGATGCAGGCAACAGATGCTAGGAAGGCATTCCCTTGCTTTGATGAACCTGCAATGAAAGCAGTATTCCACATTACACTTCTCCATGATCCAGCAACCGTTGCCCTCTCCAATGGTGTTGTGATAGGTAAATGAACACTTTATTCTGTACAGGAGCAGTGTTGGATAACTGCTTTGAAAGTGTAGCTTACCAAAATACAAGTTAATCATAATTTGAAAATGTTAAACTACAGTGAAGTTACTGCTTTGAAAAAGTAGTTATCTATACTGACAGCTACAAACAAAAAGTAGCTACATTAAAAGGGGAGCATATATCTTTCTAATTATAACATATAACACAGCCATTATACATTCATAATTGATTCAAAACCGTATTTTTTGTAACTTCTTTTTGTAACTTTTGTAATTTTGTAACTTCATCTCCTTTTGAAGAAGATTCCTATCTGAAGTAGTGGCATATGTAAAGGAAGCTTTACCAAGCTCAGTTCTGACAAGGGGCACACAAAGATTATAATTTGATTGAGAATGTATGAGTAATTGACAGATGAAGTCCTTTGAATGAAACAACAGAGATAAAATGGCAAACAACCCAATATGGCTTTATATATCAACAGATACCAATACATTTTTCTCTGAATACTCAAAGGAGGCCATGCAAGTCTTTCGTATTGTTCACAATGATGAGTTGAAAATTTACAAACAGTTATAAATTTCAGAGCACATTGGTACAAAGCATCCAGACTACATTGCCATAATCGAGAACTGGTAGAAAAATAGTGGACACTAATTTCTTCCTCACATTGAATGAGAAACACTTCTAAAGTAAAACCCTAACTTTCCCTTTAATTTTTTCCTCAAATACTGAACCAAACGTAGTGTGTTATCGATATTACTCAAGTTTTTTGCACTCTGACATTGAAGTAATTTGGCTCCCCTGAGAAGTCCGAAGAACAATAGAATTTTCTGAAGAAGTTTTAGAATTTAAAAAGAACATTGCATTTTGTGTTTTAAACAGTTAAAACCAGCTTCAAAGCACAGAACCTATTTTGGATAATATCAAAATGAGACTGAAAGAAGCCACAGATTGTTGCTTAGAGAAGGCTGAGCAGTAAACAATAGTATCATCTGCATTTAAAATTTTTTTTATAAAATGTATATATATAATAAAATATATATGTACAGTGCTTTGTGAAAGTATTCATACCCCTTCATTTTTTTCACGTTTTGATATGTTGCTGCGTTGAGTTAAACTGCTTAAAAATAACTTTTTTTTCCACATCAGTCTACGCTCCATACACCATAATGACAAAGCAAAAACAGATTTGTCACAACTTCATAAATGTATTAAAAATAAAAACACTGAAATCAGTACATTGCATAAGTATTCATACCCTTAACTCACAACTTAGCTGAAGCACCTTTACAGCCTCAAATCTTTTTGGGTATGATTCAACAAGCTTTGCACATCAGCATTTAGCAATTATCTGCCATTCTTCTCCTCACCTCTTCACCTCTGAAACTCTGTCAGGTTGTTTGGGGGCAAATGCACATTTTCAGGTTTCTCCAGAAATTTTTGATTGGGTTCAAGCCCAGGCTGTGTCTAGGCCACTCAAGGACATCCACAGAGTTGTCTATAAGCCACTCTTACTGTGTGCTTAGGTTCATTGTCCTGTTGGAAGGTAAACCTTCAGTCCAGTCTGAGGTTCTGAATGCTCTGGGTTTTCATTAAGGCTATCACAATATTTTGATGCATTGAGCTTCTCTTCTACTCTGACGAGTCCCTCAGTCCCTGCCACTGAAAAACATCCCCACAGCATGAGGCTGCTGCCAGCACACTTTACTTTTGGGATGGTACTCTGCAGGTGATGAGCAGTGCCTGGTTTCCCTCAAACATGATGCTTGGAATTGAGGTTCATCAGACCAGAAAATCTTGTTTTTCACAGTCTGAGGGTCCTTTAGGTGCTTTTTTTGCAAATTCCAAGTTTTTTATGTCTTCACTGAGGAGAGGATTAAGTTTGGCCACAATGCCATAAAGTATAGATTGGTGGAGTGTTGCAGTGATGTTTGTCCTTCGTTTCTCCTGTCTCCACATATAATCATGGAGCTCAACTAAGAATCCTGCAGGGTTGTTTCAAGCTTCTTCCATTAAGGGTAACAGAGACTACATGCTTCTGTGAACCTTCAATGCAGCATAATTTTTTTCTGAACTCTTCCCCAAATGTGTGGCTTGATGCAATCCTGTTTCTGAGCTCTACAGGCAGTTTTTTCTTTTTTTTTACCTCAGGGCTTGGTTTTTGCTCTGATATACATTTTCAGCTGTTAGACCTATTATTAAGACATGTGTGCCTTTCTAAATCATACACGTTCAACTGAATTTGCCACAGGTTAACTTCTCTCGAACTGTAGTAACATCTACAAGCAATATGAATGCTCCTGAGCTAAATATCAACTGTCCCAGATAAGGGTATGAATTCTTATGCAATGGAATCATTTAAGTTTTTTTTATTTTTAATAAATTTGCAAAAAAAAAATGTTTATTATCTAAAGACTCCACAATGTAATTTAAAACTTTTAAAATGGCCTTAGTAGTACTGTGCCCTTTGTGGGACCTGGATTGATTAATAGACAATATATTTTGACAGTTTACTAACTAGGCTTCCCAAAGGTTAAAAAGAAAAGCGAACGCTCTTGTCCATAAAATATTCCTTTAGCTTAAAAACAGCAATGTAGAATTTGGTTGCCCTACACAGACTCATTTGATAAAGTGGTCTATTTCTGATGAATCAGTTTGCTTTATTCCTTCAAACTGATTTCAAGAAAATTAGATGTTCAATGTTTCATCAGTCAATGTCTCTTTCTGACTTTCAGGCAAGGTTAATATCACAGTGGATGGCACTCTTGTAACCAGAACAACATTTGCACCAACAGAAATAATGTCGACATATTTGCTGGCATTTATTGTCAGCGATTTTGTCTTCATTGAACAAAACATTGACAATCTGCAGGTAACTTATCTTTTCAAAGGATCTTCAGGCAAAATCCACCAATTTAATAATGAAACCTACTGCTCTATGCCCTACCTAATTTAGTGAAGATTAGAAAACAGCATGTGTTCATCTACTAAAACACTCCATTCTATAATTTATACAGATTAGAATTTTTGCCCGTCAAGAAGCCATAAATGCAGGACAAGGGGAGTATGCACTCAGTGTGACTGGACCAAGTTTCAAATTCTTCGAGAAGTATTACAATGTCCCCTATCCGCTGCCCAAATCAGGTAAGAACCTATGATATGAACTATATTTTATGAGGGAATTCAGTTATTCCTCTTCAGGAACTCGAGCTGCGTCTGAAAACGCTAGGGGAACGCCTCCAGCGTGAGTGGCTCTGAATATCACGTGCAATCTATCCAATGGATGGGCGAGATGTCACGGACAGGGTGATGTAATGACCAGCTGGTATAAAAGCACATGCGGTGAAACCGGCGTCAGCTTTTTGTCATTCAGCAAGCGCTCTGTGTGTGTATTGTCTATTCAATCTGTTGTGAGTCTTACTTGGTGTTAACATTGCCTATGAGTCCTTTCAGCTCCCCTCGTCGATGGGAGTCGGAGCTCATTCGACTCGAAGTGTGGTGGCCTCCAAGGCCTTTCTCGCAGGTGTCCCAATACAGGACATCTGCAACGCTGCGGGATGGTCTACGCCCCTGACCTTTGTCAGATTTATGGCCTTGACATACAGGCCACTTCAGGCTCTTCCGTCCTCTCGCCCTAGATGTGCTCCGCAGGGATACACACTTGGCAGGGACTTGGAAGCCTAGCGGCGTGGGTATCTCTTTCCGCTAGCGTTTTTGGACGCAGCTCGAGTTCCTGAAGAGGAACGCCTCAGGTTACATATATAACCCTGGTTCCTCGAGGGAATGAGACACTGCATCTCGAGGCCATACTTCCGGCATCCCTGCCAGCGCTTGCTTCATTCCTAGAAGCTGACGCCGGTTTCACCGCACAAGCTTTTCACCCAACAGCTGGTCATTACGTCACCTTGTCCGTGACATCTCGCTCATCCATTGTATAGATTGCACATGATATTCAAAGCCGCTCATGCTGGAGGCGTTCTCCTAGCATTTTCGGATGCAGAATCTCATTCCCACGAGGAACCAGGGTTACATACTTAACCTTTTTTTTTTTAATCAAAATTACAATTTAAATAATATTTGGTTTAATACTTAAAATTTGCATACCAATTTTTAAATGCTTTACTCATATCTCAAAATATTGCATAGATCAAGTTGCTCTGCCAGACTTCAGCTTTGGTGCAATGGAAAACTGGGGGTTAATCACATACAGAGAGACGTCCCTGCTGTACGATGAAGGAATATCCTCAAATGAAAACAAAGAGAGAATCATTACTGTTATTGCCCATGAACTTGCCCATCAGGTATAATCAGGAGTCCTTTTTTATAATTTGAACCTTTATTTTTATCATCTTCACAACAGTACAGTTTGCATCCCCTGTAATTCACCTGTTCACCACCTTCCTCTTTTTTAGTGGTTTGGAAACCTTGTGACTGTCAGGTGGTGGAATGATCTGTGGCTCAATGAAGGTTTTGCAACTTACGGAGAATATCTTGGGGCAGATGAAGCTGAGCCAGATTGGAACATTGTGAGTGTTTGAAGCAAAAGCCAGAGCAATAAAGGGTAAATGAAAAAAGCCATCACTAAGAGCAGATGAAATCCTAACTCTTCTATTCCTATCCCACAGAAAGATTTGATCGTTCTTAATGATGTGCACAAAGTTTTTGCCATAGATGCATTGGCCTCATCTCACCCCTTGTCGTCTAAAGAAGAGGAGATCCAAAGACCAGAGCAAATTAGTGAAGTGTTTGATACGATTGCCTACAGTAAGGTAGTGTGGGAATTGTTTGCTACTAATAATGAAGAACATACCGACTCCATGTAGTTTGTCTGGTAATGCTGAGTCTCTTCCTCTAGGGGGCATCAGTAGTTAGGATGCTATCTACTTTCCTGACTGAGGAAGTGTTTACTCAAGGCCTCCAGGTAAAAACCTTTTGTAAACTATTCCTTGTTGTGCTGTACACTAAAAATCGAATATGCTTTTACAATGGAGAATGCTTTTGTACATTCACAACAATTTGTTTCAACAGACTTATCTGGATCATTTCAAATTTAGCAACACAGTGTACACAGACCTTTGGGAGCATCTTCAAAGGGTATGTTGCAGTTAAACAATGCCGTTCCAGCCACGTCATTATCTGATTTGTTGCCAAGTGCTCATATCTGAAATGTTGTAGGCTGTGGACAGCAGTGGTACCACTCTTCCCAGAACTGTGCAAGAGATTATGGACCGCTGGGTTCTTCAAATGGGCTTTCCTGTGGTCACTATTAACACGACAACTGGCCAGATCACACAGGAGCACTTCCTCCTGGACCCTGAAACTAAACCAGACAGGCCATCAGAATTTAAGTATGTCAAAAAATATTCATAAAAAAAAGGAAAAACTATTTATCACAAAGCACCTATTACTGATTTCAGCGCAGTTTACTAGATACTTTAAAGCAGGGTTCCTCAAATCTTTCTCTGGAGGGCTAGTCTGCTGCAGAGTTTAGCTCCAACCCTGATCAAACTCACCTACCTGTGATTTTTGATCTCAAAGACTCTGATTAGCATGCTCAGGTGTGTTTGATTAGGGTTAGAGCTAAACTCTGCAGGAGTGGGCCAGATTTGAGGATGCCTGCTTTAAAAGCCTACTTCATATAAAACTGAAGTAGTTTCTTCCATATTGTGACATACATTTGAGTAAAACAGACAATCAAAAAATAAAAAAGTAGGATGGGGACTTGACTCTATCAATCAGTTGTTGATTGGATGGAGGCAGATTAACTTGAGATTGCAGTCGATTGCACGAAAGGTGCGGGGTTCAAGCAGACTAAATGATTGGAAAAGTCTGGCATACATCACTAGAGAGAAGTTTGTAGTATCACCAGAATGAAATATATGCACAGATGAATTGTTCACAATTAGGTCAATAAAATATATTTAGAATGATTCCTTTTTTTCATACCAACTTATTACATGTATCCTACTTATTACATATGTCCCACTTGTGGAATTACAATATCAAAATATTCTTCATTTTTCAGTTATGAGTGGTTTGTACCAATTTCATGGACAAAAAAAGAAGCAGCACAAGCCCTATATTGGCTGCTACAGAAAACTGGTGAGTTTGAAGATGACAGCGACAAGTTATATTTACTGTGGAAGTGATAGCTCATCCAAAAATTACAATTCTGTCATTACATATTCACATTCATGTTGTTCCAAATCCTTATGACTTTGTTTCTTATGTGGAAGTCCAAAGAAGAAGTCCAGCACAATGTCCAAACTGTTCTGTTCCATACAATGAGAGGGAATGGAGACTTGGGGCTGTTAAGCCTTCTACACACTGCACGATTTTAGCAATCCTATAAGATCATTGCAGATCACACTGTGCAACATGAATCTAATAAACTGGTACGACATGCATGTAGACTGTACGATGATGACACCTATTGACTCGTACGCTACAACGCACGTTTCTATAGAAGAATAAAACGTCACCAGCATGCGCTATAGTGGTAAAAAAAAAAAAGAGCATGATGAATCACACTTTGACAGTTGTAGTTTATATGTGTGCTGAAAAAAAGTGGAAGCAGCGAAAAAGGAAAGAATAAGAGCTTGATGTAAGCAGTTTTATGTTTTAGCGCCATGTTGCATCTTTGGTCGCAAGACCGTGACAGCTGCTGTCCTTGAACCTCTCTCACTGTATGACACAGGACCACCGATTAAGAGCCACGATCACAGAAATTGTCACGATTGTTTCACAATGCTAATATTTCGTCTGGGACAGCCGAAAATCGTGCAGTGTGGTTTGTGCTTTAAACCCAAAAGATTTCAGTACTATATTTCAATTCTTCTGAAAGCATATGATAACTATTTTAAAAATATGGACATTCTGTTAAACTTCTTTTTATGTTCCACTGAGCCTTGATGATGAGTAAATGACGACAGGTTTTTCGTGTTTTGTTGAACTTTGCTTTTAATCATATTCACAAATTATCATTGGATGTCAATAAAGGGTTACACTGTATTTGCTTTAACGAATCCATGTATTTCTGCTCTACATTTCTAATTTAGAACAATCGGATCACATGAAAATAAGTGGTGATGAGTGGGTTCTGGCCAACATCAATGTGACAGGATACTACAGGGTTAACTATGATAATGAAAACTGGCAACGTCTACTTAATGTACTCCAGACTTCAAGACAGGTAAGAATTACCTTTATTAAGTTAGTAGGTAATATTGTTGAAGATACTTTGAGAAAGATTTAGATTCTTTTTCATTCAGTATAATAATTGACAATAATCTTTTTATTTGATTTCATTTAGAGCATTCCAGTTATTAACCGGGCACAGATAATTGATGATGCTTTTAACCTGGCCAAGTAAGATCTGAACTTCAAAGTTATGAGTGTAATTTCCAGTCAGTCCAAATGCTAATAACATCTTTTTCCGTTACAGAGCAGAAATTGTTGAAACAACACTGGCTCTAAGAACCACGCTGTTCCTAGCCTCTGAAACTGAGTACATGCCGTGGGAGTCTGCTCTTGATAACCTGGACTACTTTTACCTCATGTTTGATCGCACAGAGGTGTACGGCCCCATGCAGGTAAGTTTGTCTCTGAATATTTCATAATGTCAACTCAACTGAGCTTGAATTCTAACATCACATTATTTCATACCTGCAGACATATGTTGGAAATCAGGTGAAAAATTTGTTTGATTACTTCACAACGCTTACAAATTGGGAAAATGTGCCTCCAGGACATACTGACCAGTAAGTCATATAAATTTACAGCAGTGACAATAACTGCTCAGATTTGCTCTCAAGCATCTATTCATTATATTGATGTCTTTGTATCTGCAGATATAATCAAGTAAATGCACTCAGAGTTGCCTGCAGCACTGGCCTTGAAGACTGTACGACTCTCGTCAAAACATGGTTCCAACAGTGGATGGAAAATCCAAAAGTCAACCCGTGAGTTTCACTCAATACAAATCTGAGAGACCTGATCTGATGATGTTTCCTGAGTGCATCACAGTTAAAATATATATTTATCCAGACTATGCAAGCTTATTACCTTAAATTAAAGAGATTAAATTACAAATGAAAATTCTGTCACCTTCATGTCGTTCCAAACCAGTAAGACCTTCGTTCATCTTTGGATCACAAATTAAGCTTTCTTACCCTGCATAGACAGCAATATAACTTAAATTTTCCCAGGCCCAGAAACGTAGTAAGGACATCAGTAAAACAGTCCATGTGACGTCAGTGGTTCAATTGTAATTTTTCGAAGAATTGTTGAATAAAGTTGCTATTTTTGTTTTCTTTGCGTACAAAAAGCATTCTCATAGCTTCATAACATTATGGTTGAATCACTGATCGACTATTTTAACGATGTCCTTTCTGCCTTTCTGGGCCTTGAATGGGGTAGGTGTGCTGCCGTCTATGCAGGGTCAGAAAGCTCTCGGATTTCATAAAATATCTTAATTTGTAATCCGAAGATGAACAAAGGTCTTGCAGGTTTGGAACGGCATGAGGGTGAGTAATAAATGACAGAATTTTTAATTTTTGGGTGAACTATCCCTTTAAAAGATTACCATTTAACTGTCATTTCAATTTTCTCACTGTTTCAGTATTAAGCCCAACTTGAGGTCTACAGTGTACTGCAGTGCCATTGCTGCAGGTGGCGAGAAGGAGTGGGACTTTGCTTGGGAGATGTTTGAAAAAGCCACTGTTGCTTCAGAGAAAGATAAACTGAGAACTGCAATGGCATGTGCCACCGAGCCCTGGTTACTGAACAGGTGAGCTCACTGCAGGTCAATGCTGACAAATACATACAGTTCTCATTGCATTTACTTAAATGCATGTGCTTCAATTTATGTTGTAGGTATCTCAAATACACTTTGGATCCAGGAAAAATTCGGAAACAAGATGTCACCCCTACCATCGTCAGCATTGCAAGCAATGTGGTCGGCCAACCGCTGGCCTGGGATTTTGTTAGAGCCAACTGGGAGTACATTTTCAATCAGTAAGAAAAAATACTGGGGGACTCTGTTTACTTAACAATACAGATAGCAGTATATAACTTTCTATAACTGCATATTCACTTATTTTATTTTACAATTAGATTTGGAGGGAAATCTTTCTCTTTCCCCAATCTGATCAATGGCGTCACAAACAGATTCTCAACTCCATTTGAATTGGAACAGGTATGTGATCTTCCCCAGGACTGCTTTATTTATTTGACTGGTATCTTGTACAGCAGATATTTACATTTGAATGTTTCTTAATCTACTTTCCTGTTTTCAAAACACAGCTGATACAGTTCAGGGATGACTACGCTCACATAGGTTTTGGTTCAGGAACCCTAGCCATTGAACAATCCATTGAGAGGACTAAGGCCAACATCAAATGGGTCGAAAAGAACCAACAAGCAGTCTTAGAGTGGTTTGGGAATCCGTCGTAACTCTAAAAGATGCACACACTGTAGTGTATTTGCTCGGAGGAGGAAATGAACACTGGGATATTGTTTTGCTTGGCCAAGATGAGCATTAAAGAAAATGCTTATTTATAACTGATGATGTTCTAAATCCAAATATTTCCCAGAACTGCTTTCTTCTTATGATAATGTACGGCATGCCAGTATCTTTCTTTAAGGCGTGCCTTGTTTCCCTCGTGTTTTTTTTTTTTTTAAAAATAATTTGAATAATAATAAAACAACTTTGTAGAATGAAACAGAACTGAATATGCAAATAATACAGAACTCTTTGGTATTTATAATTTTGATGTTTGAAAATAAAAACCTCAGTGCATGTATTAATTTGTATTTTTCTAAACAATTTGTATGGTAAACAAAAACCATTCCTATTTTTTTTGTAGTTTCTTTCTTGTAGTATACCATTATTATTTTTATATTGTGAATATGTATCTTTAATTACATGTTGTCATTTGAACAACCAGCCAATAAATGGCGTTATCTCAAGAAACCTATCAAATAACAGTTTCTGGTTTTCATAATCAAAATTTCATATCAGAAATGACTGATAAATGACTGATAAATGACTTGCAGTTCATTGTGGGAGTCTAAATGATTGACAGACTGAGTGAGATGAACTGCTACCTCTAAAGTGAATTCAAGGCTGTTTCATGAATCTTTCAGACTAACTCATTAAAAGGAACCAATTCATAAGAGTCATTTGTCAGCAAGTCATAATGTGATGATGTCTGATAATACCTTACAAAGTTTTCCAGATGTTTGCCAATAGCGATTTTAAATTACTGTCAATATTTTTTTTATCATTTCAGTCTTGGACTGGAGCCCTGTTTATTAGGTATGATTTCAGAATATGGCCTAACATCTAATACAAACATAAACAATTGCACTGACTGAAAACATTCTGATTAAAATTGGTGATGATTTCATAGCTGTGATGCTGCCATGCTTGTTTTTCTGATCAGGTAAAAAAAAAAACTTAGGTTATCAGATTCTTTCACTGGCTAATCTCAGTGTTAATGGATAAGCCATTATACCCTTTGAGAGGAGAAAATCCATTTTAGTGTAATGTGCGTTGGATGAACTTTTCAAGGGATGGCATCATTGGCCATTGTTGGGTTGTGGACCATTCAACTCCTTCCTTCTACAGAAGCTCCTACTGAGCCCTGGAATGGGTATCGTCTACCAGACGCTCTGGTTCCAGACTACTATAACATCACTCTCTGGCCTCGACTCCAGCTGAACATTCATGGCCTCTTTATTCACTGAGAAGTCCACAGTGGTCTTCAAATGTCTGAGGGAGACTGACCTCATCCTCATTCACTCCAATAAGTTGAACCTGACCTCAATAGATGGATATCTGGCTGAACTCTCTGTGCTTGGTACCTCAGTGGCACCCTCAATTCAGGAAACCTGGATGCAGGAGACGACGCAGTAGACATGGAGAGCTCTATGAGCTTTACACTGAGTTTGTGGGAGAACTTGCAGATGACCTAGCAGGGTTCTACACTCCATACTCAACTCAAAAGAACCCCTTATGCCAAAAAGGTTCTATATAAGGAGAAATAACTCTTTTTGGCACACCTTTATTGCAAAAAAAAAAAAAAAAAAAAAATTAAAATTTACGTCTGCACTGAATCAACCTATTATTATAACAAACTGATCAGGTAGACAGGCTACATGTGTTCTAGCAGTGTATAGCAATCTGGACAGTTTTATCCATGCATTAATAGGTACACGCTAGTCTTCTATTTAATCAGCGCACTAAGTTATGATTGCAAGTTCTAGTTATCATGTGATGTAAGATGCCGTGCAGCTCTTTTATTGACAAGCAACATACTCATATCGAGTTTCAGTGTTTCATTTAGATTCTAAAAGGCTATTCTTATAACTCATCCCTCCAAACAGATACAGAAAATAATGTCTGCACAGCGGGCGCATTTCAGTCGCGCGCCTCCCGCGAGAGTGGCCACTTAAAAGCGCGCGAGCGCCGCTGTTTAAACTTCAACGGTTCACGGTGCGCTGACTGCGCTCAGCCCTCGGGAGATTACATTGGTAACTGAGAAAATTTATTCATTTTAGCTTACACTGCAGGTCTGGACTCTGGAGTGCCTGATTACTTGTTTGGTCATCAACATTCAGATGAAAACACCACACTCCTCTCAAATTCAAGTAAGTTTTAAGATTTGATTGAATTCTTTTTCCTGTAGCCTACTCTCCATAGGTCTAATAAATGTTTATCTGACTTGTATCCCCATCTTAGGATGTCAAGCCTACTCATCGCAAAGAGAGTTAGCATCAAAATGGATGTGTCACTGACCAAATAACACAGAGATGCCAGAAGTATCTGTTTGCAGTCTACTTTCTGTTCAGTATGGAGCATCCAAAAGCCATCACTCAGTTAATTTCAATCAGCACTAATTAGCCCTTCCCACAGGCCCGGATTAACACAGTGTAGTGCCCTAGGGTGACCACATTTAAAGTGCCCCCCACCCCCCTAAACAATATATAATAAGAACAGGTAGAATAAAAAGAATAAGTTACCAATCAAAAGAAATCAGTATTAACAAAATTAGTTTCCACTACAAAGGTGGCACAGAAGAACACAAAAGTGGCATTTAGGTGGCATGGATGTTTTAAATTCATAACAATGTTGTGAGATTAATGTTTTAAATATAAATTTTGAATACAGACCTATTGTTTGATTGAAAGGATTTAAATAACTGAAATGACACTTTAAAAATAAAAATAAAACTGCCAGCAGGTGGGGGTAAGTCACTGATTTTATCACCAAATCATTCATTCAATTGATTTATTTGAATGGCTGATTCATTCAGGAACAAAGCAAGTGTCTTTATGAATGGGTAATTGAATCATTGACTCACTAGATTCATTTAAAAATGCAGCTTCATTCATAAACGCAACACCGCTTGGAGATGCGCATCGGCTCAGCTGTGACTGTTTGAAACTATTTTCGTTAAAGAAATAGAGCAAAATCAGGCAATATTGTTAAAGTCATACAATGTATGTCACTTAATATTAACTTGTTGTTTATTGAACTGTTGTATTCATTTAATATCACATTTGCAAACTCCTTAATAACCTTTAAAAGCTATTACTCACTTTAGTTCATCGCGATCTCACAAAACTCCATTATAATCAATGAAACTCTCTGCACTGCACAACAAATCTCTTATTTACACCCTGTCTACACTTTGTTTGTTATAACGAGAGGATTTGTGAGCTTGCATAACTCAGCAATGAACAAAACTCCAGTTACTCCAAATACAATATGCTGATCAGGTTAGTCGCACAGGTGCTCCTAAATATTTTTTGATAGTCTCACGCAGTACTTTTCAGTCGCAAATGTGACTAAAATGGTCGCATTGTAGAGCCCTGGCTATGTGTTATGATATTTTCTCTTTTTTTAATTTACGCTTCGCACAACCGCGATGCTGCCTATCCACTCTGATGGAGAGGGCAAATATATGACCTGACCCAATCTTAATTCTTAATTCTTTATATATTGTATCATTAACTGTTCATTTTGTATGTATCTGCATCTCTTCCAGCAAAATAATATATTTACAAAATATGAAAAATATTCATTATCTTATATAAGTCATTATCTTAATCACTTGATGCCCCCCTATTGGCTGGTGCCCCAGGGCACTCGCCCAATCCCGTCTATGGATAATCCGGCCCTGCCTTCCCAGTGCTTAAATTGTCATGGGTCCTTTGTTTTTATTGTTTAAATGCTTATCTGAATGTAATTAATAATGCTTATAAATTTAAAAACAATACTATAGTTAGTCTTTTAGCTCCCTTTTCAGAAACATGTGGTTCACCATCTTTCATGGGTTACAGAATTGGGGAAAGTTGCAGCATACAAAAAAAAAAAAAAAAAAAACCGTCAGACAACTTGGTTTAGAGGAGAATGTGGAGTAAATACTTGACATTTATTTAAGGTAAAGGGTAATGACCTGGTGGTGAAATCCAGAATAACAGTGTCATTAATATACTATTTGATGACAAACTTTTCACATTCTAATTTTGCTTATGTATTTATTTAAAAAAAAATCTTTTTGCAAGTTAACTTTAAGTTTATTTATTTGTGCAAGTTAACATTCAATTGTTTTTTTTTGTTGTTTTTTTTTGTTTTGTGTGGTTTCTTAGCAGTCAACATATATTTGTGACTCACATGTTGGATGGGTGAGTAAGGTGGAGGCGGTTGAAAAAACAAGATTTCTAAAACAAGATTTTCTATTTTCCACAGGTAAAAATGATTTAAAAAAAAGTATGAATAAATAAAAGAAACATAGATTTATGTTAATCTCTGTAACTTTAACTGTAACTCTGCTTGTCATTGTAAATGCTAATAAAAGTGACTTAAATGCTCACACAAAACCTTGATGTGTTATGCTTGCAGATATTTCAGTTTTTCTAGTGATAAATTAGCTATACGAGCTGTTTAAGGCTTAAAATTTAATTAAAATAAAACCAAAATTAAATCCAAAGAATGATCCCATGATGGGAACACCTAAAGGGTTCTATATAGACCCTTTTTCCTGGCTACAAAGAACCCTTAAAAAGGGTTCTATACAGTATGGAACCTTTTAGGGGTTCCATATATGAAGCGCCTGATAGAACCTTTTTAGGTTCTATATAGAATCTTTTCTTCTAAGAGTGTACTGTAGTGAATATGATGAGAATGGAGAAAAAAGTAAGTTCAACTATTATCTTTAAGATCTGAACACAGATCTTCAATAAAAATGGTCAGGAACTCTAAAGGCAAACTCTTAAGTGGCAGATGGGAAAAATCTGAGCTATCAAGATCAGCATCAAGGCTATTGCAGTTGGCAAGTCACTTGTTTGTTTGATGAGACTCTCAGCAGCTTTATGCCTGTTTAACCTTTGTACCATTACATAACATGGAAGATTACTGACTGGATCCATAAAGCAATTTTTTTATGCACGTGTTTGGGCATTACTGTTACGGGTTGTGGTTGTGGCATAAACTAAAATGAATATAAATGAAAGGCAGGAGAACGAAACGGCATCAACTCACTTTTCCCATTTATTGAACTCATAAACATCAAGAACGGACAAACACAAAGGGAGAACTGAGGACTTTTAAAGGAAAGGGAATAAAAGAGCAAACAACGTAATTCAACTCAGGTGGGGACAATGACAGATAATTAATTAACAAGGAACGGAACTAAACCAAATAAGGACAGATGGAAACTCAGACAAGCAGACACGTGACAGTACCTCCCCCTCCCGGTAGGCGCGTCCCGCACCGTAACAGTACAACCTGGGAGGGGGGGTGGGCGCCCTGGACGCCGGTGCAGGACAGGGATACAGAGGAGGCATCCAGGGCGGAACAGGAGATTCTTAGAGGCCATGGCGGGTCAGGGGACTCCGGCGGCCATGGCGGGTCAGGAGGCTCGGAAGGCCATGGCGGAGCAGGGAGCTTGAGGAGCCCAGGACGGAGCAGGAGGCTTGGACGACCATGGCGGATCCGGGAGTTTGGGCGCCCAAGACGGAGCAGAATTCACCGGGGAATAGCCCCCCCCAAAAAAAAAATTTTAAAGGTGAAATTAGGGGCTTTCAATCTTAGCGCGGACTCTTGGGGGCGCTCTGGAAGCGCAGACTCTTGGGGGCACTCTGGAAGCGAGGAGCTGGACGGAACCAGTGGAGACTCTTGAGGGCGCTCTGGAAGCGAGGAGCTGGACGGAACCAGTGGAGACTCTTGAGGGCGCTCTGGAAGCGAGGAGCTGGACGGAACCAGCGGAGACTTTTGAGGGCGCTCTGGCAGCGCAGATACTAGGGGGCACTCTGGAAGCGCGGAGCTGGACGGAACCAGCGGAGATTCTTGAGGGCGCTCTGGCAGCACGGACTCTCGGATGCGCTCGGACAGCGCGGAGCTAGGGAGGCGCCTTCGTGGCGCAGGCACTGGGTGGCGCTCTGGAAGCACGGAGCTGGACGGAACCAGCGGAGGCACAGGCGAGCTGGATGGGACCAGCGGAGGCACAGGAGGGCTGGACGGGACCAGCGGAGGCACAGGAGGGCTGGACGGGACCAGCGGGCTTGCCATACTTCTTGGCGGGCTTGCCACATTCCATGTCGGCGGGCTTGCCGTACTACTTGGCGGGCTTGCCGTATTCCGTGTCGGCGGGCTTGCCGTGGCCACGGACGGCGGCGGGAATTCGTGGGCCACGGATGGCGGCTGGTGAGGAGGAGTCAGGGATGAGGCGGACGAGGGAGAGCCACGGCTGACGAGTTGGTTCCGGCTCGGGCCCGGATGCTTCCCAGACACTGAAGAATGGCCTCTCTCCAACTCAAACCCGTGGTGTCTGGGAGGTCCACGGGACGGTGGAAAGTGGCCCCGAGCCGTAACATCTCGATGATGGTTGAGTCAGCCAACATAGTTGTCGCGGCGAGCTCACAAAACTCCAATGTGAACTCATAAAAGGGGAGATCTAGGAGGGCTAGGGCGGCGACAGCATCCACGAACTCCATTACTCTGTTATCGATCCGTTCTTCTGTTACGGGTTGTGGTTGTGGCATAAACTAAAATGAATATAAATGAAAGGCAGGAGAACGAAACGGCATCAACTCACTTTTCCCATTTATTGAACTCATAAACATCAAGAACGGACAAACACAAAGGGAGAACTGAGGACTTTTAAAGGAAAGGGAACAAAAGAGCAAACAACGTAATTCAACTCAGGTGGGGACAATGACAGATAATTAATGAACAAGGAACAGAACTAAACCAAATAAGGACACCTGCAAATTAAGAAAACAACAATTATCAATTTGATAAATACACGCGCTGCAAACGCTCACAACACAAACAAACAAAGAAACGCGCTGCAAATAAAATTCTTTATTTGGTTGTGTTGTGAGCATTTGCAGCAACTGTTGTCAAATTGATGAAGATGTTTTCTTGATTTGCTGGTGCATTGTCTATTTGCATGTGCTTTCTGAAGTTGCAGCGTGTTGAGCTCTCTCGGCCACCATACTTTTAGCCTGAATATCTGAAGCAAACAAAATACTTACCTTCGCTAAAATGCATCCCATCGTGATTTAACGCCACACATCTTTGTTTTTGTGACTTGCCTGATCCCAGTCTCTAATTGGAATGCAGTTTTTTTTTTTCAAACAGGAGGAAGATACTCAACTCGACCACAGACAGTCTCTCTTCATATCCCCATTGAAGACCTCGATTAAAATACAATAAAACTAAAAATATAATAAAATACCTAACTACATAATACTACTATTGTTAGAAATTGCAACAAAATTAAAATAGAAATATAAACTTTTGAACTGCGGGTTTCGTCTGGCCAGAGGAGAACTGGCCCCCCGACTAAGCCTGGTTTCTCCCAAGGTTTTTTTTTCTCTATTCTGTCACAGAGGGAGTTTTGGTTCCTTGCCGCTGTCGCCTCTGGCTTGCTCAGTTGGGGACACTTAATTTCTAGCGATTATCGCCGATTTGATTGCACAGATACTATTTAAACTAAACTGAGCTAGACAATGACATCTCTGAATTCAATAATGAAATGCCTTTAACTGAAAATTGAGTGTTTAATCTTATCATTGTACATTACTGACACTCTATCCTCCGATTTGATACTGTTAAGTGCTTTGACACAATCTGTATTGTTAAAAGCGCTATATAAATAAAGGTGACTTGACTTGACTTCATGGTATTAAAACACTCAATTATAATATTTTGAAAGATCGCCCTGGTCACACTGAGGCAATATTTAATCTGATGACTTTCATGTGACTGATCACACTGTACTATTGCTAGTATGAGTTTCTATGTGTCCAGATTTGACTGCAATAATAATAATAACTGACACTTCAAATCAACATTTAAATGTCAACTTTTACTAAAAGTAGTCATTATAATGTCTGAAAATATATATCCAAAATGAATAACCTAATACAAGTAATTTGCTGTATGTCTTACGTTCTGTCACTCTGCAGCAAACTGTTTATATGTTTTTATATATAGGGCTATACGACCATCCAGTTGTTACACCGTGGTATTGCAGATGTTCAATATTTAAGAACATTCAAAAAAATTGAAGTGACAGTCACACAAAATTTCAACTATAGGGTGAATTCAAGTGAATGTTAAGGTGAATGGAATATTTTTAGAATTTTAATAGTAAATAACTGCAGATTATCTAGAAATGTTGCAAAACAGTTTTTACTCTTTTTTTCTTTTTTTTTAGAAAGATAATATAATAAAACTGACATGTTCTACCTTAGAATTAAAAACATGAATATGATTAATTAATAAAGAAACTGCATGATATGCTTTTGCAGAGGTTTAGTTTCCTCAGCCTTGTGTCAGGGTCTTTATAATGTCTGGGTTCTCAAGCTTTTTTGCGATAATTACTGAAGATCACAGGTATTGTAGTAGAATAATGTCTAAAAAAAATCAAATTAAATTCAACACCCATCGTTTATTTTTGGTGAAACACCTTTAAACACGTAAACAAGACTTTTTTTTGCCCTTAATCTTGACTTTTTTTATGGGATATTAAATGGTTGCAAGATCTTACTAATACCTAGTCAGAATGAAAACCTCTGTATAGCAATTAATATAATTTAAAATGCATCATAATTAAATGTTGGTATTTAATATAGACCAGAACAACCAGAACAAAGAGCCTGTTTTTGTCGATCTATAAAAAAAAGTCTCCAGACTTTAAAAAGTCCACGATAGAAGGATGGTATTCCATTTTTGTCCCAATTCATCACTGGCATGAATTTAATTCTGTGCCTCCATGAAAGATGCTGTCAAATGCCACATTAACGCAAATCTCAAGTATATTCCCATATATTTTTAGCACACCATGGTGACTAGGATGATGGCATTATTCAGCCATGACTTCCTGTTTCACAGGACTATAAATATGGGGCAACATAAGGGGCAAATTCCCTTAATCGTCCATCACAATGAGAAAAAAAAACTAATAGTTCTGATGTACAGCAAAAGATTGTTGACCTTCACAAAATACAAAGTCAAGGAAATAACACAAAACAGAAAGTCAAAAACAACCCCCTATAATATCTAAAGCAATGAAAATTTCCATTTCGATCTGGAGTGATTCTGCATGAAGGAATTGTCTCTGATTTCGTCAGGTGTTCTCCAAACTCATCAGGCATTATAGGAGAACATTCACTGCTCTGTTATGTTGGGAAAAGGAGGTTGCAAAGAGTATTGATTAAAAGGGTGCCATTAATTGTGGTCAATGTGTATTAGAGAAAAAACATTTATTTAATAATGAGATTTTTTTTAACATTTTTTTACAATTTTGACATGTCCAATTTCAAAGTCCAGCTTAACAACCACAGAGAGAGGTATTTTTACAAGTTAATTTGTTACTAACCTTGTACTTTGCTCCTACACAAGGAAATTTAGCTAAACTACGGTTAAACTGTATTTTTTCACTCAAAGAGTATAGTTGTATGGCTGTGACATTTAGTTATCCTTTAACAGTTATGCCAGAAATTAAGTGTCTGTACCAGCATTTACACAAACTGATGCTTCTGAGGACATTGTCTTTTTTGTGAAGTGCAGGTTTATGTCAGCAAATTAAATTCAGCTTGAATGGATTTACAACAGAGCACTTAGATTCTCATTACATATGTACTAATGGCTATGTATCAAGGAAATATATTTATATAAACATAGTAAGCATATGCTGATCAGCCAAAACATTAAAACCACCTGCCAAATATAGACTCCACAAGACCTCTGAACATGTCCTGCTGTATCTGGCACCAAGACATTAGCAGCAGATCCTTCAAGTCCTGCGAGGTGGGGCCAGCACATCCCATTGATCAGAGTTCCTCAAATCTTACCCTGGAGGTCCAATCCACTGCAGAGTTTAGCTCCAACCCTGATCAAACTCACCTGTCTGTGATTTTCTAATGATCCTGAAGACACTGATTAGCATGTTCAGCTCATGATCAGGTGTGTTTGATTTGGGTTACAGCTAAACTCTGCAAGAAAGTGGATCTCGAGGTCCAGATTTGAGGAGCCCTGCCATAGATGGTCAATTGGGTTGAGATCTTAGAAATTTGGAAGCCAAGGCAACACCTTGGAATTTTTGCATTGTGCCAGGGTGCATTATCTTTCTGAATAAGCCTACTTCCATCAAGGAGCACCATTCCCATTAGGGTGTATGTGGACTGCAACGATCTTTAGGTAGGTGTTATGTGTCAAAATAGCATCCACATTAATGCCAGAACTTAAGATTTCAAAGCAGAACATTGCCCAGATCGTAACACTGTTTTTGTCAGCCTGCCTTCCCATAATGCCTTAATTGTATCTTCAAAACAGAATATGTGGCCTTACCTCATTTCAATAACACATGTATCAATGACCCTCTGAAACCCTGAGGTTCTAGATGCCCTTTTGTACACTGGAGCTGTGATGTGTTAATTGATGAACCATTAATTCATGTGGGAGGAGAACCTTCTCATGCCTTAAATGAAACGTTGTACAGATGTCAGTTTCACTCCTCTCATCCTGTAATTGCAGAAGCATGGGGAAGGGTTTCTTCATCAGTAAAACTGTCGGGATAGTAGGGATTGTGTTAGGCGCTGGAGCACTAGCCACAATCATCGCACTCTCAGTGGTCTACTCCCAAGAGAAGTCCAAGAACAACGAAAATGAGGTTAAACCCACAGATGCAGTAACATCAGTTCCAACAACGGAACCATCCAATGAACCATGGGACCAGTGGCGCCTTCCTCAGACTCTTAGTCCACAAACCTACAATGTCACTCTGTGGCCACGGCTCCAGCCAGATCCAACCGGACTCTATATCTTCACAGGGATGTCCAGCGTGGTCTTCAGATGTGTGGAAAAGACAAACCTCATCCTCATTCACTCCAATAAGCTGAACATGACAATGCAACCCACCTTGACGGCACTTGGAAGCAAGCCAGCTCCTACCATTGAATCAACTGTGATGCACACAAAAACGCAGTATATGGCAATTCATCTAAAAGATGAATTAATTGAAGGGGAAAGCTATGAGCTCTACACGGAATTTGTAGGGAAGCTTGCAGATGACTTGGGAGGCTTCTACCGAAGTGAATACTATGAGAATGGAGTGAAGAAGTAAGAAGTTGATTCATCTTGTCAGTTCCTTGTTCTACAAAGGCCTTTCATATATAGTTAAATCTCCTTCTTTCTTTTTTAGAGTGGTTGCCACAACTCAGATGCAGGCAACAGATGCTAGGAAGGCATTCCCTTGCTTTGATGAACCTGCAATGAAAGCAGTATTCCACATTACACTTCTGCATGATCCAGCAACCGTAGCCCTCTCCAATGGTGCTGTGATGGGTAAATGAACACTTTATTTTGTACAGGAGCAGTGTTGGGTAACTGCTTTGAAACTGTCACTTGCCAAGCTACAAGTTAATCATAATTTGACAAGGTTAAACTACGGTAAGTTACTGATTTGAAAAAGTATTTAGCTATACTAACAGCTACAAACAAAAAGTAGTTACACTGAAGGGGGAATATGTATCTTTCTAATTATAAGATATAACATAACCATTATATGCGGCCCGCATATCCAGCTGCTGCTCCACTGATGACAATCTGGACCTCGCGCTAGGGGGGAGCGTTAGACCACTTGGGAAGGAAGCGTGGCAGCATCTTTGACAGTTTTAGGAGAACGCCTCCACTGCATCTCCGAAGAGACCATGAGGACCATGGGGAACAAGTCTCTTTCCTACATGAAAATGACAGAGACCCTAAATGTATTCTAAATGTACAATATCAAAATCCTCTCAAATTTTTAAATGGGGATTTTTGGAACAGGTCAAATGCAGATAACCTTCTAATTCTAAAAAGTCATTTTCCGCTTGGAATTATAATCTTCTATCTTGCAAAACATTAATTGAAGCAACAATTTTCAAGAAATACAAATAGTTTTGTTTTTTTTAGAATTTGTTTTAAATCACAAAATTAGTGTTGTAACAATATGTCAACATGTATGAGAAAGGTAAATTTAATGCTTTTTTCATCACATTTATTCCATATTTTAGGACAAATCATTTTTTCTTAGTTAAGTTAGGCACAAAGGGCAATACTAAATATTTAGTTCAGTGCTAATGTTAATTTTAGGATTATAGTGGGTAATTAAACACATTATTGAGGGAACAGTTAAGGCAGCTAACTTTACTCTAATCCATCTGACCAGGACTTTATTCCACAAAAAGGACAGGGAGAATGGCATTCTCTTTAAATCAGTATGGCAGAGATAACGTGCTGACGTTTATTGTTGTAATTAAGACCCCATCATTTAAATGGTTGACTATTTGATATTTAAGGCTTAATGTTGTAAAATTTAAGACATTTTAAGACTTTAAACTGCATGACTATTTCGCCAATCATTACATATTCAAGTCTTTATAATCCAGATTTATCTAACACGGATGGATCTCTAATTGCTGTAATGGCAAACTCTCCAGATATTTTAAGAAAAGAAAATAAAAGAATAAAATAAGCATACTTTCTTACCTTTTGAAACTTAGAAGGGTTCGATTTGAGCAGATGATTTTACCGTCACTGCCATGGTCAGAGCGCATTTCTCATCTGCCTCATATTCACAAAACTATCGTTTTTCAGCATCTTCAAAAACAACATTTTGATCGCTATTCACCACATCCACCATCAAACGACAGTGACACTTATATTTCATTATGTGCAGTAACTGATCTGCAGTAAAGCCATTCAAGCCAGTTCAATTTTTGCAGATGATTGTTTGTTTTATGCATGCACTAATTATGAGTGAAAAATCTGTCATCATTGTTTTAAACAGTGCCACTTTGTGGAATAAAGGTGAATTGCACTTATTTATTATGCAGACACGTAATTATTGTTGTTTAATGTTTAATCTTTCCTGCTGTTACGGAGCAGTCCGGCGACATGACAAAGAACGTTGATCCTGATTGGTCCGCTTGCGTGCACTGGAAGTGCTGATTGGCTGAGTCACAGATAGAACCATATAGAACTAAGTTAGAGTTCGACTTTGTAGATAGAACCTTTTTGTTTTCTAAATTTAAAAGTCCTAAAATGTACAAAACTTAAAAAAAAAAACATCACATAGTGTAAATAAATTGTCACAGAATAAGAATCTGTGAATAACTCAATTTTGACAAAAATGTCAGCTAGAACCTTATAATTCCAAGGGGACGAAATGATATTGCAGAAAAATAAGGCTGTCCATACCACGGCCGACTCCATGGGAAACCTTCTTAAGGCCGGAACACACCACTCAGACTACAGCCGACTGCAAACTAACACATGCGTTCTGTGTCTGCATGACAGGAATTAACTGTCTATCAGCAGCTATCAATAGTATATATTCGTCATTCAAAAGGAGAAACCTGAAATAAGGATATACGAGTTATACACAGTCATACAAAATGTAAACAAAGCAGCGCTTGCTTACCATTTTGACTATGAGTTATGTTGATAACTTTCTTCATTTTAAGCAGCTCATGTTGTTATGAAAATATTCCCATATTGGAAGGCTCGGGCAAAATCACATAACAATAGAACAGCCTCCTGCCTGTGCCACCTTCATTTGTACACACAGCCCCTATTGTATCTGTACTGATTCTTCTTCATCTTCTTCATGAATGGGAGTCAATGGCAGCCCTATGAAGGGAACATATGAAAATGATGAAATTTGGCACACTTGTAGTGATGGCCATGATTAGTGATCTGACAAACTTTGGGGTCTGTAGGACCAACTCTATAGCGCCACCAGCAGTTCAAAAATTCAACATTGAAATAATAACTCTTGAACCCCTTATTCTAGAAAAATGAAACTTAGTACTAGGGGTGTGCAGTGAAGACAGTATTTGTATCTGTATTTGTATCTGTAACAATCACAAAATTATTTGTATCTGTATCTGTATTCTACGATGGCCGAGAGAACTCAACGCGCTGCAACTTCATAAAACACATGCAAATAGAAAAAAGGCACCAGCAAATCAAGAAAACATCTTCATCAATTTGACAGCAGGTGCTGCAAATACTCACGACACAAACAAATAAAGAAACGCACTGAAAATGCTCACAATATTTCTATTTGGAGCGCGTTTCTTTGTTTGTTTGTGTTGTGAGCATTTGTAGCGCATGCGTTGTCAAATTGATTAAGTTTTTTTCTTAATTTGCAGGTGGTTTTTTTTTCTATTTGCAGTGCGTTTCTTTATTTGGTTGTGTTGTGAGCATTTGCAGTGCATGGGTTGTAAAATTGACAAAGTTGTTTTCTTAATTTGCAGGTATTTTTTCTATTTGCAGCGCGTTGAGCTCTCTCGGCCACTGTAGTATTCGGATAAAACCGGAAGTAGGCGGAACTTCGTTCAGTTACTGTTAACTATGTTTTTTTTTTTTGTAGTATCACTGAACAAATATGCCATGTTTAACTAAAATAATTATTTTTTTATGACATTTATTTAATATCTTATTAGGAGCCGATACCCTTGTATAGGCAGTGTTTGGAGATGCAGTGCAGTTGTGCTTCGGGGAACGCAAGTTTTGAGTCTCAGCTTGGGGACCTTTTGTGATCCAATAAATAAATATTTAAATATCTTCTAATTAAAACAGTAAGAGTTTAGAAATATGGAAATTGATTTAAGTAGTTTCCAGGAAATGCATGGAAAAAGTATTTTGTATTTCATTCAAAGAGTTTACACTCACTTCACACACTTGTTACTGTGTTGTAATTTTAGAGGTTTATGTAAAACAATATGCTTTCCTTTGGCTCACCGGTTCCCGTGCAGTTTTAAAAAGTATTTCACTTAAGTAATTTGCAGGTCTGGAAACGTATGGAGAAAAGAGAGAATTTGGATTTTGAGAGACCGAAACGTGCAACGCAGCTGTTTGATTGGTGATCGCGCTGTGTTTATTCCATTCATTCGTGTATCATATCATAGCCTATAAGGTTTAAATCATTGCCTTTTAAATATACCCAAATAATAGAACTTGTATGATGTATTATTTTAGTTGATATTACTCTTGCTAAGCTCTGATTTCTGAGAGATGCACGGAGAGGCAACAGCAATGACGTGTTTGATTTGCGCTCTTTTCATTCATAAAGTTTACATTCATTCACTTCACACGCTAATTATTGCATGACTTTAGAGGTTTGTGTCAAATATTGCACTGATCCCTTGGCTCACCTGTTATCTAGCAAACACCAGACTGTGCTGCAGCCTCAGCTGAATATTCAAGCAGAATTATTCATTATTCATTTTTGAAGCCATTATCCATGCCTTTCCGAATAAGGTACTGTATTTGGCTTTGGGCACACCCTTACCTAGCACACCTGATTACTATCCTAATGCTGATCACATTCAGTAGCTTATATTAAGACTCTGTACATTACAGTAATGACCATTTTGAAAAGTACAGAATCTGATTGTTTCGCTGCTACTCTTTCAAAATTTGTCCAATTCTTACAAAAATTGGCTCAGATGTGGGGCTGATGTGAGCCCGACGAGAGCCGATGCGTGGAACACACCAAACAAGCTAGCCCGAAAGATGCTCACCAATGGCCCGACGTTGGCCGACGACCGATTGTCTGCTTGGTGTGTCCCAACCTTTAGCACAGCTTACGAAACGACTCTGTGAAGCACAGGAAAGAAAGGGGTGGGTCTCTGTGAGGCATCTGTTTGGCAGCTCACACCAAGGAATGACCCATCCATCCAGTGCTTTGTAGGCTGCTTGGGGACTGCCCAGGCCAGTCCAATATTTGCCAGAGCCTCCGTGAGAATGCTCATGAGCTCTGTGTCCAAAGAGGTGGGGGTGGAGCTAGACTCTTCTGTATTGGCCTCTGATCCGGGTCAGAGGCGCTCGTAGACATCGTAACGTTCTTCGCACAGTCGAACGAGACAAGGTCCTGCGCTTTAGACGGACAGCGGAAACTGTCTTTGGTGTAGGAGAGTGGAGGCTCTGGCGTGCGAAGGTGATGTGGGCATTGGGCCGATGTCAGTTTATCAGCAGAGCCTCCTGTGGAGGCCATCTGCGATCTCTCTCTGCCCACGGCTCAGCGGGCCGCTGTTGCGCACAATGGCAAGCCTCGCACGAAGGATCTTGATTCCAGGTCCTCACAGGCTCAGCAGTACGATCCTTCCAGTGCCGTCTCAGTGTGGGTGCATCCAAAAAATTGATTGGCCCACCACACATGCAGCATCGATGAAGAGACATCTAGTTTTTTTTTCTTCTTCTGCCAGAACACAGGAGGGGATTGCTTTCCGTGTCATCCGCTCTCGTCACACAGGTCAAAATTGAAACAGGCTCCAGGTGAAGGAGAAAGATTCTGAGGTAAATTGGCATCCAATATCGCCTATATAGCTGATGAGCCCGCCAATCAGGTGAATACTCGAATGCTATTGGCTATTGCAGAGCGATAGAGTGATTCAATCAGGCTTCAGCATTCTGGAGGAAAAGGGTTTCCCCCATACGTAATTTCGAGAGATCGACTCGATAAAGGAACAATGAGGGATTCTGCATGAACAAACAATCTCAATTAGAAAGACAGGATCAAATTTAAATGGAAAATTATATTAAATACAGCAAAACACCATAATTTACATAACCTAGTCAAAAACATACTACACAGGGACTCGAATTTGTGATTTATTTATTTTTTGTGAACCTGTTCATTTAAACGAACTGGAGACTAGTGTTTGGTTGCCCTACACCGCTCCTTTGATAAAGTAGTTTGTTTTTCATGAATCAGTTTGCTTTTTTGCTTCAAACTGATTTCAAGAAATTTAGATGTTCAATGTTTCATCAGTCAATATTTTTGACTTTCAGGCAAGGTTAACATCACAGTGGATGGCAATCTTATAACCAGAACAACATTTGCACCAACAGAAGTAATGTCGACATATTTGCTGGCATTTATTGTCAGCGATTTTGGCTTCATTGAACAAAACATTGAAGGTCTGCAGGTAATTTATCTTTTCACAGGATCTTTAGAAAAAACTGCACCAATTTAATAATGAAATCTATTGTACGATTTAACAAAGATTTGAAAACGGCATGTGTTCATCTATTAAAATACTGCATATTGTAATTTATACAAACAGATTCGAATTTTTGCCCGTCAAGAAGCCATAAATGCAGGACAAGGGCAATATGCGCTCAATGTGACTGGACCAATTCTCAAATTCTTTGAGAAGTATTACAATGTCTCCTATCCACTGTTCAAATCCGGTAAGAGCCTATGATATAACCTATAATTTATCAGGCAATTCAGTCCTTCTATTATCGAAATGACAATTTATGAAAGTTAATACTTGAACCTTTTACGCTATTTTAAATGTTTTACTCATTCCTCAAAATACTGCACAGATCAAATCGCTCTGCCAGACTTCAGCTTTGGTGCAATGGAAAACTGGGGCTTGATCACATACAGAGAGTCGGCTCTGCTGTATGATGAAGAAATATCCTCAACTGGAAACAAAGAGAGAATCGTTTCTGTTATTGCCCATGAACTTGCCCATCAGGTATAATCAGGAGACTTTTATATATATATATATATATATATATATATATATATATATATATATAAATTGAACCCTAAATGGAAAATGCTTTACAGAAGTTACTTTTATGAACTTCACAATTCCAAAGTTCATAACCCCTGTAATTCACCTTTTTACCACCTTCCTCCTTTTTTAGTGGTTTGGAAACCTTGTGACTCTCAGGTGGTGGAATGATCTGTGGCTCAATGAAGGTTTTGCATCTTATGTAGAATATCTTGGGGCAGATGAAGCTGAGCCAGATTGGAACATTGTGAGTGTTTGAAGCAAAAGCCAGAGCAATAAACTGTAAATGCCAAAAGCCATCACTAAGAGCAGATGAAATCCTAACTCTTCTATTCCTATCCCACAGAAAGATTCGATCGTTCTTAATGATGTGCACAGAGTTTTTGCCATAGATGCATTGGCCTCGTCTCACCCCTTGTCGTCTAAAGAAGAGGAGATCCAAAGACCAGAGCAAATAAGTGAAATGTTCGATACAATTTCCTACAGTAAGGTAGTGTGGGAATTGTTTTCTTCTTTGACTATAATGTTTAATAATGAAGAACATACAGACTACATGTGGTTTGTCTCTTCTTCTAGGGGGCATCAGTACTTAGGATGTTATCTGATTTTCTGACTGAGGAAGTGTTTACTCAAGGCCTCCAGGTAAAAACTCTTTGCATATTATTCCTTGTTGTGCTGTACAATAATAATGTAATATGCTTTCGTGATTTAGAATGATTTTGTACATTCACAATCAATTCATTTTAACAGACTTATCTGGATCATTTCAAATTCAGCAACACAGTGTACACAGACCTTTGGCACCATCTTCAACTGGTATATTGCAATTAAACAATGCTGTTCAGCCATGTCTTTATCTGTTTTGTTGCCACAAAACACAAGTGCTCATATCTGAAATGTTGTAGGCTGTGGACAACAGCAGCGGTACCAGTCTTCCGAGAACTGTGCAAGAGATTATGGACCGCTGGGTTCTTCAAATGGGCTTTCCTGTGGTCACTATTAACACTGTAACTGGCCAGATCACACAGGAGCACTTCCTCCTGGACCCTGAAACTAAACCAGACAGGCCATCAGAATTTAAGTATGTCAAAAAGTATTTTGAAAGGGGAAAAAAAAAAAAAAAAGAAGTTTGGCATACACCACCAAAGAGAAGTTTGTAGTTCCACCAGAAGATTGAGCAGACATTCTGATTAAAAACTACAAGATTAAAAAAAAAGAAAAGAAATGTATGCACAGATGAATTGTTCACAGTTAGATCAATAACATACATTAATTCTCTGTACATACCAACTTTACATATCCAATTCTACTTAAGAATCAATCACAAAGTTTTGTTGAAATGTGGAATTATTATATCACAATATTCTTCATTTTTCAGTTATGAGTGGTTTGTACCAATTTCATGGACAAAAAAAGAAGCAGCACAAGCCCTATATTGGCTGCAACAGAAAACTGGTGAGTTTTAAGATGACAGTGACAATAACGTTGACACTTATACAACCCGAATTCTGGAAATGTTGGGACGTTTTTCTAAATTTGAATAAAATGAAAACTAAATGACTTTCAAATCACACGAGCCAATATTTTATTCACAATAGAACATAGAGAACATAACAAATGTTTAAACTGGGAAATTTTACAATTTTACGCACAAAATGAGCTCATTTCAAATTTGATGCCTGCTACAGGTTTTGCAGGTTTGATGCCTGAAAATAGTTGGGACTCTTCTACTACGAAACAATGCTGTTGTAATAGCTCAAGTATGTGGTTTTGCATTGTCCTGTTGAAATGCACAAGGCTTTCCCTGAAATAGACATCATCTGGAGGGGAGAATATGTTGCTCTAAAACCTATACCTTTCAGCATTCATAGTGCCTTCCAAAACATGCAAGCTGCCCTTACCATATGCACAAATGCACCCCCATACCATCAGAGATGCTGGCTTTTGAATTGAATGCTGATGACGCGCTGGAAGGTCTCTCTCCTCTTTAGCCCGGAGGACACGGCATCCGTGATTTCCAACAAGAATGTCAAATTTGGACTCGTCTGACCATAGAACACTTTTCCACTTTGAAACAGTCCATTTTAAATGAGCCTTGGCCCACAGGACATGACGGCACTTCTGGACCTTGTTCACTTATGGCTTTCTTTTTGCATGATAGAGCTTTAGCTGGCATCTGCAGATGGCACGGCGGATTGTGTTTACCGACAGTGGTTTCTGGAAGTATTCCTGGGCCCATTTAGTAATGTCAACGACAGAATCATGCCAATGAGTGATGCAGTGTCGTCTGAGGGCCCGAAGATCACGGGCATCCAACTAAGGTCTTCGGTCTTATCCCTTACGCACAGAGATTTCTCCAGTTTCTCTGAATCTTTTGATGATGTTATGCACTGTAGATGATGATATTTGCAAAGCCTTTGCAATTTGACGTTGATGAACATTGTTTTTAAAGTATTCCACAATCTTTTTACACACTCTTTCACAGATTGGAGAGCCTCTGCCCATCTTTACTTCTGAGACTCTGCCTATCTAAGACATCCCTTTTATAGCTAATCATGTTACAGACCTGATGTCAATTAACTTAATTAGTTGCTAGATGTTCTCCCAGCTGAATTTTTTTCAAAATTTCTTGCTTTTTCAGCCCATTGTTGCCCCCATGCCAACTTTTTTGAGACCTGCAAGCATCAAATTAAATAAAAATGTAAAAGTGTAAAATTTCTCAGTTTAAACATTTGTTATGTTCTCTATGTTCTATTGTGAATCAAATCACATGAGCCAATATTTTAAAGTCTTTTAGTTTTCATTTTATTCAAATTTAAAAATGCCCCAACATTTCCGGAATTCCGGTTGTATTTACTGTGGAAGCGATAGATCATCTAAAACTAACAATTCTGTCATTACATATTCATGTTGTTCCAAATCCTTATGAGCTTATTTCTTATGTGGAGCTCCAAAGAAGTCTAGCAGAATGCTCAAACTGTTCTATTTCATAAAATGACAGTGAATGGAGACCTGGGGCTCCAAAAAAGCTAAATAAAAGTAGTCTATTCTAATTCTATACTACATTCCAAACCTTCTGAGAGCATATGATAACTATTAAAAAAATATGGACATTCTTCTAAATTTCTTTATGTTCCACAGAGAAGCTATAATGATGTAAATGACATATTTTTCATGTTTTGGTGAACTTATTATCATTCGACGTTAATAAAGGACAAAACTGTATTTGCTTGAACAATTCCATGTATTTCTGCTCTACATTTCCAATTTAGAACAATCGGATCACATGAAAATGAGTGGTGATGAGTGGGTTCTGGCCAACATCAATGTGACAGGATACTACAGGGTTAACTATGATAATGAAAACTGGCAACGCCTACTTAATGTACTCCAGACTTCAAGACAGGTAAGAATTACCTTTATTAAATTAGTTGGTAATATTGTTGAAGATACTTTGAGAAAGATTTAGATTCTTTTTCATTCAGTATAATAATTGACAGTAATCTTTTTTTATTTGATTTCATTTAGAGCATTCCAGTTATTAACCGGGCACAGATAATTGATGATGCTTTTAACCTGGCCAAGTAAGATCTGAACTTCAAAGTTATGTGTGTAATTTCCAGTCAGTCCAAATGCTAATAACATTTTTTTCCTTTACAGAGCAGGAATTATTGAAACAACACTGGCTCTAAGAACCACGCTGTTCCTAGCCTCTGAAACTGAGTACATGCCGTGGGAGTCTGCTCTCGATAACCTGGACTACTTTTACCTCATGTTTGATCGCACAGAGGTGTACGGCCCCATGCAGGTACGTTTGTCTCTGAATATTTCATAATGTCAACTCAACTGAGCTTGAATTCTAACATCACATTATTTCATATCTGCAGGCATACGTTAGAAAACAGGTGAAAGGTTTGTTTGAATACTTCACAACGCTTACAAATTGGGAGGATGTGCCTCCAGGACATACTGACCAGTAAGTCATGTAAATACACAGTAGTGACAATAAATGCTCAGATTTGCTCTCAAGCATCTATTCATTATATTGATGTCTTTGTATCTGCAGATATAATCAAGTAAATGCACTCAGAGTTGCCTGCAGCACTGGTCTTGAAGCCTGTACGACTCTCGTCAAAACATGGTTCCAACAGTGGATGGAAAATCCAAAAGTCAACCCGTGAGTTTCACTCAATACAAATCTGAGAGACCTGATCTGATGATGTTTCCTGAGGGCATCACAGTTATAATAATCACAGATATTATATTTAATATTATCGGCATTCAATTTTACAGTATATTATCCAAATATATTTTCTTTATAGGCATTTAAAGTTGCCCCTAAAAAATATTTCACGCTTAAAAATGTCTGAATGCCATTGCATTAGATGCTAAACAAAAGATTTTAAAATGGTTAGGTTTTAAACCATAAAGCAATAAATATGTTAAGAAATATTTTTAAAATGTAATATAAATAGTGTTTAGACACATTTTGGTTGTCAGACATTATTAGAACATGTCTGTAGTGTGAATTATACTTGAATTATACTCAGAAAAGAATCATTTTGGACACTTTTAAATATTTAATTGATTCATTCACTCTATTTTGTTTCATGAATCCTTGCAGTATTTCAGTACTTTTGTAATTTTATAGTTCGTAAGCGTATTACCTTAAATTAATAGAGTACCATTAAACTGTCATTTTTAAATTTTCTCACTGTTTCAGTATTAAGGCCAACTTGAGGTCTACAGTGTACTGCAGTGCCATTGCTGCAGGTGGTGAGAAGGAGTGGGACTTTGCTTGGGAGATGTTTGAAAATGCCACTGTTGCTGCAGAGAAAGATAAACTGAGAACTGCCATGACATGTGCCACCAAGCCCTGGTTACTGAACAGGTGAGCTCACTGCAGGTCAATGCTGACAAATACATACAGTTCTCATTGTATTTAGCTAATTTATGTTGTAGGTATCTAAAATACACTTTGGATCCAGAAAAAATTCGGAAACAAGATGCCACCTCTACCATCATCAGCATTGCAAGAAATGTAGTCGGCCAACCGCTGGCCTGGGATTTTGTTAGAGCCAACTGGGAGTACATTTTCAATCAGTAAGAAAATATTTGGGGCCTATGTTTATATTTGCTTAATAAAACACAGAGTAGTTTTCTATGACTACACATCTACTTCTTTCATTCTCCATTAGGTATGGAGGTGGATCTTTCTCTTTCTCCAGACTGATCAGTGGCATCACAAAGAGATTCTCAAATGAATTTGAATTGCAGCAGGTATGTGATCTTCCCCCGAACTGCTTTATTTATTTGACTGTCATCTTGTCATCTTGTACAACAGAAACTAATATTTTACTTATATTTTATATTTTTCATACTCTACTGTTTTAAAAACACAGCTGATACAGTTCAGGGATGAAAACGCTCACATAGGTTTCGGTTCAGGAACCCTAGCCATTCAGCAATCCATCGAGAAGACTACCGCCAACATCAAATGGGTTGAAAAGTACCAGAAAGCAATCTCTGAATGGTTCAGAAATCTGTTGTAACTATAAAAGATGCACATACTGTAGTTTGTTTGCTCTGAGGAGGAGAGGAGCACTGGAACATTGTTTTGCTTGGCCTAGATGCATTAAAGGAAATGATTATTTATTATGGATAATGCTGAATCCTAGTATATTCCAGAGCTACTTTCTTTCTATGATGATGTACAGTATACAAATATAATTACTTATATAATTCCGTATAACTCATGATGAACTAAGCCATTTATTAATGATTACTGCATCAGCAACTAATGAACATTCGATATGATTCAAAGATTAAGTAATCAATAAATTGTTATCAGTTAAATGCGTCATAATATATTAATAAATAACATATTACCTAATAACTTATTTTATTAACTAACGAAGTAAATTCATATGTTAATTACCACATTGGGTTGAAGCCATGCCTTTAAACTTCCAGTTGTCTGCTTTAATTAAGCATTAGCTAACGATTTGCTAAGGTATCATTATGTTATGACTTTACTTGTTGAGGCACATGACTAACTAACTAATTCAAAATCTATAACCACAATGACATATTACTTAACAATTAGTTAATAGTCATGTGCCTCAACAAGTAAAGGCACACCATAATCATACCCATGCAAATCATTAGCTAATGATTAATTAAAGCAGACAACTGAAAGTTGAAATGCATGCTTGAACCCATTGTGGTAATTAACATTAATTTACACTATTAGTTCATATAATATGTCATTAGGGAATTAATACTTTGACACATTTAACGAATAACAATTTATTGATTACTTAATCTATGAATCATATAGAATGTTCATTTGTTGCTGATGCAGTAATTGTTAATAAATGGTTTAGTTCTTCATGAGTTACACATTAACTTATGATTATCTGTGCATTTACACATGAATTAATGCATATTAGTGTCACCGTATTGTAAAGTGTTACCTATATTTTCTTTATGCACCTCAACTTATCAGGTTACCAGACTCTTTCACTGGCTAGTCTCAGTGTTAATGGATAAGCCATTATACCCTTTGGGAGGAGAGAAAGTGGGAAGAATAAGTAAAGGCAGCGGCTATTTGCACTAAGTGTAAATAGCTATAGAGGCTATTAGAGCGTATATGCTCCGATAGGTCATATTTCAGGGATTTTGACAAATTACCTATTCGGTCGTATTGGTTGGAGGACATGTTGGTTTTGCAAGAGTGCTGAACTGGATGACATCACTAGATCATCAATGAACTGACTTTAGCTGGAAAAGGACTGTTATTGTCCTCTTGCATTATTGACATTTGCGCCCCTATCAGCCATATGACACTTTCATGTTAAAGGGGTCATCGGATGCCCAAGTTCATATGATTATTTAGGGCCTTAATCAAAAGTCTATAACATACTTTGGTTAAAATTTCTCAATGGTAGTGTAAAACAGCAGTGTTTATACCCTGTCAAAACAGCTCTATTCATAGCAAGCCATTTCCTTGCATGTCCCTTTAAATGCTAATGAGCTCTGTTCACCTCACCCTTCTCTTCCGTGGGGTTCTCTGAGAGACGGTAAACTTTAGTCACATTCATCTTGCTAGAAACTTGCTAACTAGCACATTATTAGGAAAGGCGATTTGCAAAGATTCATAAAACTTATACTCACTTCTTCTGTAGGTGAGGATCACGAATGATTTGCACGAACCCAGGTGCATTCAGGTGCATCCAACAAAAAAACACCTCAATCGCTTAGGAGACATTCTTGTCTACACCCGCTCTGGCATTGAAACAATGGCGGACTAATGACAGCTCACTCAGGGCAGGTCTGTGCTAAAACCAAAGACTGACGCCACTGTCAATCAACAATCATGGGAGGGGCCTGTGCAGAACTACATCATTCTGCCAAGAATCTGTGAATGGCTTGATATGAAAAAAGTGTACACACACTGCCAAGACACATTTTAGTTCAAACAACATTAAGTGAATTTTGCATCCAATGACCCCTTTAATGCTTTGTCCTCTTTTATCTGCATCATAGTTCGGTTTCGTGTAATTCATGGTAGAGCATTGCAATATACGACGATATGCAATCATGTCACCATGTGATCATGGGTTCGAGAACACACATGCTCATGAACTGTATATGCACTATAAATCACAATTTTGTACAATTTCTGTGAGGGTAGGTTTAGGGGTGGGGTAAGGTGTGGTCATTCATACGAATTAGCCACCTTATAAAATATGTACGAATTGCTGTGAGATCGGGTTGGACCCTGTAAAAATCCCACACATTGCATTTAAATGAAGAGGCATTTTGATTGGTAATGACAGTCATATGTCATTTCATGACGACAGACACAACACGATACTGTCATTGTTTTTACGCTAGCTAGAGGGCGCTTGACTTTAAAACGTAAATATAGGTCGCGAGGTGCTTGCACAAACAACCTATAGGCTCGTTTTTTGGAGGAGGACAGTCTCAGTTTTTAATGGCAAATTCACATTTTAGGGTTCTTCAAATTACACAGCTGAAAAAATAATACCATATATAGAACTGCGTCATGTGGCGCCATGACACTATATTCTATGCATTAAAACTCTGAACAATTACCACCTTGAAAAGAGAGGAAAGTAAGTAAACAGAGAATGTACATGTCAATGTATTTTCTTTAAATTTACAGAAAATTCAGTGATATATACAGATATACGGTCATATATTGAGCTGTAATTTCTCATGAATATTCACTTAATACACTGATAAAAATGATTTTTGGTGAAGTAAACACTACATAAAAACAAATGTAATTTCTACATTAAATTTAGTTCAGGCAAGAATTAAAAAATTAAAGTAAATTCTATATTAGTACTCAATTTAAGCTTGTAGAAATTAAAGTTTGAACTTAAAAGCATATTTTACTTGGAACTGTTTGTCATGTTTACAAGGATTCTTTAAGTAAATATCAAAGTTATGATCCCGTTTTTCCCATCATGCACTGGGGCATGAATAATTAAAAAGGTTAAATTTGTCACTGTTTTTTAGTTATATTTACACTGTTTTATGGTTGCTTTTGTTGTTAGGTTTAGTAACTTACTGTTTTGTGACATCTGGAGTTGATTTTCTAGTCAAAATGACCCATTCATACTCAGACACTATCCACTGATTGTTACCGTCATTGTGTATGGTGTACCAAGTGTTGAGGTCTCTGTGTTCATTTGGGTAACAATTCTTTTGAGTGGACATATTATCTTAAAAGGATAACAAGCTGTCTACTTGCTTGCTTACATGTTTGTAAGTGAATCACATGCTTTAATAGCATGGTTGTTTCCCAGTACTACATCGTTTGAGTAAATTTTAGAAGCCATGACTGAGTGAAAAATACTTAAGTATTGCAGATTTAACATAAAATAATCAAGTAAAAATTACTCAAACTCTAACTGGCCATGTTAATTTTACTTATTTCCTTTGCTAATTTTACCTAACTTAGCCAAGTAGATTTTACTTAATTCAGTACTTACATTTTACTTAATTTTTATTTGGCAAGTTTTTGCACAAATAAATTAAGTAAATTTACTTATTGTTTTTTTCAGTGTATATATTTCATTTTCAGCATCTGAGGAAAATGTGGAAATAAAATAAGAAAAAAAAAAAAAGATGTGACGTCCTGACCAAAAACACAATTGCTGAGTCGAGAAACATCTTCAAACGACAAATGAAATATATAACCTACTGATAAATTTATAATTTATATAATTATAAATATTATATTATATAAGGTTTCAGACAAATGTGAAAGACGAAGTCAAGGTCTGTTAGTGGTGCAAAGGTTCCCTATCAGAAGCTTTATTTTATAATGACTAAAGCTAAATATAAGCGGTGAAGGTCAGTGAACAATCACTAACTACCCGTGCTGTATAAGTGTATAAACGAGACAAATATTTCAAATTTGATCATTTGCCAGTGAGTGCTGACTGAAAGCATATGTATGTCAGCAATATAAGCAATATTCTTCAGATTTTCCTGCTTTTACTTTTAATAGCTCCTCCAAAAGGTAAGATTTTAAAAGACTTAAAAAAAAAAAAAAAAAAAAAAAAACCTGTAGCAACATTAATTAAAATTTACTTACACTTTGCACTGCAAATATCTCCTCAAATCAAGTTTCTCTCCTGCTTCTTCACTGTACTTACTGACATTGCAGCATTAGTATTAGCAAAAAGAAACAAATTAAACAGAGGATCACCGATTGTATGTAGTGCATATTGACTAGTGTAATAATATGATTATGTTAAGAGTTTATGTGAATAGTTTAAGCATGTGACGACTTTATTTTTCAGTCCTGTCTGCTTAATGTATGTACCTGTATTTGTTTCTATAGATTTGTCAGCTAAGACTTTGACTAAATAAAAATGCATGTTATGAAACATTAGTACACTTGGTTCATTTTCACATTGTTGATTTTGAGTTAATCTGCACATCTGCATTATTTCCTGGTTAGATACAGTAGCAACTGCTGATTACAAAAACAACTTAGTGGAACACATATCAGTTGTTTAACATATGACAGTTTTGTTAATTTTGCTATTGTTTTCCAATTTTGTTATTATATCACAGTCTCTCATTCTTTGTGTTTGCTTGCAACATACATTAAAAGACAAATGTAGCAATGCCAGGTTTTGTCAGAATTATATACTATAACCAGTGTTGATGAGTAACTAGTAACATGTAACAGTATTATGTAATTTAATTACAAAATAAATGTAACTGTAATTAATTACTTTTACTGAGAAAAAAATGGAATTAAATAACAGTTACTTATGAAAATGTTACCAATTACAAAGGGGGTTACATCTGATTTTTTTCACACATACACTGCTCTAAAATATGAGACGCCAATGTTTAAAAAGTTTGAGAGACAGAATAGGACATATGCTTATTTGATAACTGTTTTATTTTTTTGCTTTATTTTTGAAGATTAACGTTTTTTTACCCCAAGGCATTGTTAGATGCCAATGTTTCGTTTCATAGCTATGCAAAAATTTCATTTCAAAAACAGTTTCTATTAAACTATTTATTGATATGATTGTAAATCTCAGAACAATATCAAAGTAAAAAGAGATGAAGACTGATTTTGTGGTGGCTGTGCTTTAAAATTAAATTATTATAATCTTAATTCAAGTGATGAAGGATTTTGAAAGTCTGACAGCTATCAGTGTTGAGTGCTACTGTAAAGTTAACCCTGCCTGGTGGTTTAAATTTTCAAAATCATTAACAGTTGAAAACATCAAAGTTTTAGAAAAGTAATCAAGAAGTAATCAAATGTAATACACTGTTAAAAATAAATGTAATTTTACAGGTAATGGTCTGTATTTTTTTACAGAATTTTCCCGTTTTTCCATTATACAATATAATGCCTGTTATTTTACAGATATTTGCTGTATTTTAAAGTTCTACCATTATATTTACAGATAATTGCTTGTATTTTGGTATTACAACAATTTTCCGCTTTTAAAAATACATTTTCTGTATTTTTACAGAGTAATGTGTAATTTTACATAAAATGTTATATAATCTTTACAGATTTTTCCTGTAAAAATAGGAAAAAAAGGTATACCCACAAATCAACAGTCAGTCACTGCATGTGTACTGTCCAATTATTTCGACAGAATTTTATTTTGATGCTTCGGGAAACATTTGATTTGTTTAAAGTTTCATGCCAAAAAGTATAGTATTGCAGCAGCATCGATGGGAATTCTTTATTATAAATCACTGCATTAAAAATGAATAGTGAGGTTACAGTGTACCCTTGCCTATTTACTTGAAATCATTTATACTATATTCAAAGAAATGCAAAATTAATTGTGGAATATTCTAAGCAGTAGTATAATGTTGCCTATTCAAATAAAGATTTTTTTACAGTCTATGGTGTGTGCGCACAAGTGATGACGCAGTTTCAAATCGGCCGCCAAAACTTTTCCGTTTAGTCCCGCCCACAATGCAAACTGCAGAGCTGCTCTCTACTCATCGACAGTAACGGAAGGGCGAGCGGATGATTTGAATTAATTTCAGGCTATCCATTAGGAACTGTGTGAGAAATTGGGGGGTTGTGCAAGTGGTTCTTGTTTGTGTATAATTTTCAGTTCCTATGTGGTAAGGGGTGAATAAAACCAAGGACCATTTAAAACCAAAATCAGTGTAAAACAGCTGCATGAAAAGATGTCTGTGAATTTTATTGTATGAGGAGAAGCACTTTTAAAGAAATCTACATTATGTAATGTGTGAAATCTCTGGCACTTTGCCAACGGTCATTGTCATTTTAAACGGAAGCAAACGTTTTTAGTTAAACCAAGGTGCTTGGACAAGTTCTGGTTTCTAGAAATCATGAAAACATGTAAGGGTGTCTAAGGAACTGCACTCCAGTGGTTCAAGTCTTCCCTCACAGGTAGGTCCTTCAGGGTGTTGTGGAGGGGTGAGGTGTCCAATTCGTAACATCTAGCTTCTGGGGTACCTCAGGGCTCAGTGCTTGGAACACTTCTCCTCTCCATGTACATGTCATGACTATGGGTCTGTCATTCAGTAATATGGCTTTTCATATCACTGCTATCTAGTGTTGTCAAAAGTACTAACTTTGGTACCAAGTCGGTACTGAAATGTAAAAAATGTGACGATACCAGCATTTCCCCTGGCATCCCAGCATTTCACTGACTTGATACCAAAGTCTGTACTATTGACAACAGTATTGCTATCCTAATGACACGCATCTTTACCTTTCATTCCAGCTGGATGTTCCGACGGTTGCTGCTTGCATCTCAGCCTGCTGGATGGAAATTTCTTGCTGGATGATGAATGACCTTCAACTCAACCATGTCAAACTGCTCATGTTTTCAGCCAACCCAACACGTATAAACTTCACCAACCACATTGCACTGCCTGATCCTGTGGATATACCTTGTACAACATTAGGAAGATCAGGCCCTTCCTTTTGGAGCATGCTACACAACTCCTTGTCCAAGCTTTTGTTCTATCCAGACTGGACTGTTGTAATGTTCTCTTGGCAGGCCTTCCAGCATGCACTGTCAGACCTCTGCAGCTGATCCAGAATGCTGCAGCAAGAGTGATCTTTAACTAGCCGAATAGAGCACACGTCACACCTCTCTTCATCAGTTTGCACTGGCTGCCAATTGCCGCTCACATCAAATTGAAGGCACTGATGTTTGTCTACAGAACAACCACTGGCTCTGCACCCCTATACATAAACTCACTACTTCAGACCTGTGTCCTCCAAAAGCTTGCGTTCTGCAAGTGAATCACGCCTTGTGGTGCCATCACATAGACACAAAATCACTTTCAGGTTCCTTTAAAATTATGCATAAGTACAGAATAGATTAATTTTACAGAAATTGGCTGGTAATGTTGCTATTTTTATGTATTTCTAAGTACTATGCTTGTTTCTCTGTCCAACAAACATTTAAAACTATAATACTTATGGAAAATGAACGATTAAAATGTATATTTACAGACATTTGTCTTTGTATTCTGTACTTACTACATTTTTATACAATATTTCTTAGTTATTGTAGCTAATATCTGAATTTTAACAGAAAATGATTGTAGGTAGACAGCCATTTCATAAAATAACTACTAAATACCTTTTTAATTAACAGATTGGTTTAAGTTGTGAGGTTGCTTATGTAAAAGGAAGGATTAAACCTGTAAATATACAAACTTTTTTGTGCATATTGCAAGTTTTAAAGATATTTCTTAGTTATTGTACATGGAAAAACTTTAATTTAAAAGTAAATTACTGTAGATGGACAGAGCAGTTTTATAAAACAACTAATTAAAATTCCAAATTTACAGAGATTAACCTGAAAGTCGGTTGTTTTTCTTTGTAATTTGACATAATTTGTCAGTTTTTCCATAGTTTAAAAACATATTATCAACAGTAACATACTGTAATTTAATTAATTTTGACTGTAAAGTCTATTCTGTATTTTAACAGTTTTTGCATGTATTTTTGTGAAATGGATATTTTCTGTAATTTAACGGAATCCGTCTGGAAACTCTGCTGCCAGACTTTTTGCCGTTTTTTTTACAGGATTTTTTTTTACAGTGTAGGTTACATTACTTTAATAAAGTAATTGACATAATTACACTACTTATTACATTTTAAATAGGGTAATTTGTAATCTGTAACCTATTACATTTCCAAAGTAACATTACCAACACTGACTGTAACTGTCAGAGCCAGGTCTCGAACTTGGGTCTCTAAGATGAGTCAGACTCTCAATTTTTGAGCCTCTGGAGAATGGTGAACCCGATAGCAAATGCACTGAGATACAGTAGATTTAATGGAATTTCAAGCCACAAAAACATTCCACAGACAGAGCAAGAAACAGAGAAATGTAATTCTCACATAACAAAAACAGGCCACAAAAATAATCAATATTTCCAAAGTTCTTAAAGCAAATCACTCAATGTTTAAAAAAAAAAAAGTTTAAAAAACACTATTCTCCTTCCACCACATTACAGACAGCATTCTTATAACACCACTGGTGTACAAAGATTTCAACATCATTCATTGCTCTATAATACTTAACAATCTATTAGAATCCTAGACCTAACAAATGCTTTAAAAACTGGCATCTCTTGAACATGTGCATTCTCAATTTTGTTTCTTCCTGTGGTATGGGAAGTTTTACTTGACCCACCAAGAAATTAATTAACTGCCATTTATTTTTTGCTTCTACATCCAGAATAAATTGGTAGTGGCTATTAGCACTAAGTGTAAATAACGATAGAGGCTATTTACACTAAGTGCAAATAGCATATTTTCTTAGCGATAGATGCTATTTACACTAAGTTATTTTTTTTTATTTTATTTATAATTTATAATTTATTATATAATTATATATAATTTTTTTATTTATTTATTATCTAAAAAGTAATAAAAGGGTGCCATTAATTGTGGTCAATGTGTATTAGAGAAAAAACATTTATTTCATAATAAGACTCCCCCACCCTCACCCACCTTTTTTTTTTAAAGATTGAAATTGTAAATCTCAGAAAATTGCCAACTAATAACACAACCTTAATCTGAAGTTAAACCTGCCTCCTGGTTGGTTTAATTTCAACCTCAATTGATTAAACTCTGGCCTATTAAACTCAGGACTAGACTAAGTCTAAGACTATTTAAAACCATGACAGAAAAAGCAGATTACTGTTAATCTGGTTTAAATGGTCATTTTAGTCTAGGAATAGGTTTAATCTTTGTCAGGGAAACCGCCACTTAATGTTAAGTGTTCAACATTTTATTGTCACAAAGAATTTGCAACATCTCCAGTTCTAGAATATAATTTAGTTCACTTCCTGCCTCAAAAATGTCAACAATCATGGGACAAGACCTGTTTCATATATGACAGTATGTCAGCAAATTTTTGACAGATCATGGTTGCACAACCAAAAAAAAAAAAGATAGCCTATCTAGAAATCTCTGATACTATGTCTTTGAAGAAAGTGGTTTATCAAAGGTCAAGAGCCACCAGATGACATCTGAAGTAATCAACTCCATCTCTTCTGACTTTAAAGATGCAGAATATTTAATAGCAAGATTTCATTTTATTTAATTAAAAAAATAAAATAAAATAAAACTAGATAAAATATTTATTGTGTTCAGGAAATTAAAATTATATCTTGACCTGTTAAAAATAATTTGACATGGCAAATAAAAATTGATAATATAAAATCTTTATATTGTTAAGGGATTGCTAAAGTGAGTTTTATAGAGTCTGGTGACTTTGTTGAACACCTCATTTATAGCTGATACGGGTTAATATGATGAGGGTGGGATACCGTAAAAACTGATAATCATTACACCCATGCATTTTCAAATGAATGGATCATCTTGTGTTATTGGCTATATTTTCTGAGATACTAATCTAAATGATAAACGTCATCCCTGGTACAATGTTCCTCCATAAAATAAACATATTCCAAAGACCAAATCATTGTATTACTTTCATCGTTTATTTGACATTTGACATGTCCAATTTCAAAGTCCAGCTTGACAACCACAGAAAGTGGTATTTTTACAAGTTCATTTGTTACTAACCCTGTCCTTTGCTCCAAGGTAATTTAGCTAAACTACGGTTATACTGTTTTTTTTTTTTTCCGCTCAAAGAGCATAGTTGTATGACAGTGACATTTAGTTATCCTTTAACAGTTATGCCAGAAATTAAGTGTCTGTACCAGCAGTTACACAAACTGATGCTTCTGAGGACGTAACACTGTTTTTGTCAGCCTGCCTTCTTCCCATAATGCCTTAATTGTATCTTCAAAACAGAATATGTGGCCTTACCACATTTTGATAACACAGGTATCAATGACCCTCTGAAACCCTGAGGTTCTAGATGCCCTTTTGTACACTGGAGCTGTGATGTGTTAATGGTTGAACCATTAATTCATGTGGGAGGAGAACCTTCTCATGCCTTAAATGAAATGTTGTACAGATGTCAGTTTCACTCCTCTCATCCTGTAATTGCAGAAGCATGGGGAAGGGTTTCTTCATCAGTAAAACTGTCGGGATAGTAGGGATTGTGTTAGGCGCTGGAGCACTAGCCACAATCATCGCACTCTCAGTGGTCTACTCCCAAGAGAAGTCCAAGAACAACGAAAATGAGGTTAAACCCACAGATGCAGTAACATCAGTTCCAACAACGGAACCATCCAATGAACCATGGGACCAGTGGCGCCTTCCTCAGACTCTTAGTCCACAAACCTACAATGTCACTCTGTGGCCACGGCTACAGCCAGATCCAACCGGACTCTATATCTTCACAGGGATGTCCAGCGTGGTCTTCAGATGTGTGGAAAAGACAAACCTCATCCTCATTCACTCCAACAAGCTGAACATGACACGGCAACCCACCTTGACGGCTCTTGGAAGCAAGCCAGCTCCTACCATTGAATCAATTGTGATGCACACAAAAACGCAGTATATGGCAATTCATCTGAAAGAAGAATTAACTGCTGGGGAAAGCTACGAGCTCTACACAGAATTTATAGGCGAGCTTGCAGATGACTTGGGAGGCTTCTACCGAAGTGAATACTATGAGAATGAAGTGAAGAAGTAAGAAGTTGATTCATCAGTTCCTCCTATTCTACAAAAGGCCGTTTATGTATCGTTAAATCTCCATGTTCTTTTTTAGAGTGGTTGCCACAACTCAGATGCAGGCAACAGATGCTAGGAAGGCATTCCCTTGCTTTGATGAACCTGCAATGAAAGCAGTATTCCACATTACACTTCTGCATGATCCAGCAACCGTAGCCCTCTCCAATGGTGTTGTGATAGGTAAATGAACACTTTATCTGTACAGGAGCAGTTTGGGCAAACTGCTTTGAAAGTGTAGCTTGCCAAGCTGCAAGTTAATCATAATTTGAAAAAAATTAAACTACAGTGAAGTAGCTGCTTTGAAAAAGTAGTTAGCTAAACTAACAGCTACAAACAAAAAGTAGCTACATTGAAGTTACTTAGGGGGACCGTATGTCTTTATAATGATAAAATATAACAATCATTATACATTCATAATTTAATCAGAGCCATATTTTGCTCATTCAAAAGCAATGAGGGATTTTACATGAATGAATTTCAATTAGTGTTATATCATCACATTTATATTAAATACAGCAGAAACACTATAATTTACATAACCTAGTCGACAACATAATACACAGTATGGGGTCTCATATTGGTGAATTATTTATGCGAACATGTTAATTTAAATGAATTGCCATTATGAGCCAATTCACCAGAATAAATCAGACATTTCAATGATAAATATGATAGACATTTTCAATGAGTAGAATGAATCAGACTTTCCTACACTGTAGGAAAAGTGAGATTATAAAGTTAGAAAGTGGGATTATTTCTTTATCTTAAAAACAGCAAAGTAGCATTTGATTGCCCTACACAGCTACTCATTTGCTAAAGTAGTTTATTTCTGATGCATCAGTTTGCTTTATTCCTTCAAACTGATTTCAAGAAAATTAGATGTTCAGTGTTTCATCAGTAAATGTCTCTTTTCAATTTACAGGCGAGGTTAATGTCACCGTGGATGAAACTTTTGTAACCAGAACAACATTTGCACCTACAGAAATAATGTCGACATATTTGTTGGCATTTATTGTCAGCGATTTTGGCTTCATTGAACAAAACATTGACAAACTGCAGGTAATAGATCATTTAACAGGATCATTAGACAAAACTGACCACTTTAATAATGAAACCTATTGTACAATTTACCAAAGATTTGAAAACAGCATGTGTTCATCTAAAATACTGCATATTATAATTTATACAAACAGATTCGAATTTTTGCCCGTCAAGAAGCCATAAATGCAGGACAAGGGCAGTATGCGCTCACTGTGACTGGACCAATTCTCAAATTCTTCGAGGAGTATTACAATGTCTCCTATCCACTGCCCAAATCAGGTAAGAACCTAAGATATGAACTATAATTTATGAGGTTGTTCAATGGTTCTGTTATCGAAATGACAAATTATGTCAGACTAGGTTAATACTTAAACCTTTTAAGCCATTTTAGATGTTTCACTCATTCCTCAAAATATTGCACAGATCAAATCGCTCTACCAGACTTCAACGCTGGAGCAATGGAAAACTGGGGCTTGATCACATACAGAGAGACGGCTCTGCTGTATGATGAAGAAATATCCTCAAATGGAAACAGAGAGAGAATCGTTACTATTATTGCCCATGAACTTGCCCATCAGGTATAATCAGGAGTCCTTTTTTCCAATTTGAACTATAGGAAATGCTTTACAGAAGTTACTTTTATCAACTTCACAACTATAAAGTTTGCATCCCCTGTAATTCACCTTTTTACCACCTTACTCCCTATTTTTAGTGGTTTGGAAACCTTGTGACTATCAGGTGGTGGAATGATCTGTGGCTCAATGAAGGTTTTGCATCTTATGTAGAATATCTTGGGGCAGATGAAGCTGAGCCAGATTGGAACATTGTGAGTGTTTGAAGCAAAAGCCAGAGCAATAAAGGGTAAATGAAAAAAGCCATCACTAAGAGCAGATGAAATCCTAACTCTTCTATTCCTATCCCACAGAAAGATTTGATCGTTCTTAATGATGTGCACAGAGTTTTTGCCATAGATGCATTGGCCTCGTCTCACCCCTTGTCGTCTAAAGAAGAGGAGATCCAAAGACCAGAGCAAATTAGTGAAGTGTTTGATACGATTTCCTACAGTAAGGTAGTGTGGAAACTGTTTTCTATGTTGACTATAATAATGTCTAATAATGAAGAACATACAGACTACATGTGGGTTGTCTGGTAATGCTGAGTCTCTTCCTCTAGGGGGCATCAGTAATCAGGATGTTATCTGATTTTCTGAATGAGACGGTGTTTACTCAAGGCCTCCAGGTAAAAACCCTTTGTAAACTATTCCTTGTTGTACTGTATAATAAAAATCGAATATGCTTTTGTGATTGAGAATGCTTTTGTACATTCACAATCAATTTGTTTCAACAGACTTATCTGGATCATTTCAAATTCAGCAACACAGTGTACACAGACCTTTGGGAGCATCTTCAAAGGGTATGTTGCAGTTAAACAATGCTGTTCAGCCATGTCTTTATCTGATTTGTTGCCACAAAACACAAGTGCTCATATCTGAAATGTTGTAGGCTGTGGACAACAGCAGCGGTACCAGTCTTCCCAGAACTGTGCAAGAGATTATGGACCGCTGGGTTCTTCAAATGGGCTTTCCTGTGGTCACTATTAACACGACAACTGGCCAGATCACACAGGAGCACTTCCTCCTGGACCCTGAAACTAAACCAAACAGGCCATCAGAATTTAAGTATGTCAAAAAATATTTTGAAAATAAAAAAATAAAAATACTATTTATCACAAAGCACCTATTACTGATTTCAATCACAGTGCAGTTTACTAGATACTTTAAAGTCTTCTTTTCTTCCATATTGTGACATTATACATTTGAGTAAAACAGACAATTGGTTGTTGATTGGATGGAGGCAGATTAGCTAAATGTGAGATTGCAGTTGATTGTAAGAAAGGGGTGGGGTTAAAACAGACTAAATGATCGGACAAATCTGGTATACATCACCAGAGAGAAGTCTGGAAGATTGAGCTGACATTCTGATTAAAAATTACGAGATATTTTTTTTTTTTATGAAATATGCAGAGATTCATTGTTCATAATTAGATCAATACATGAATTTAGTATGCATTTATAAACTTATTACATATATCCTACTTGATAAGTTCTGTTGAAATGTAGAATTACCATATCATAATATTCTTCATTTTTCAGTTATGAGTGGTTTGTACCAATTTCATGGACAAAAAAAGAAGCAGCACAAGCCCTATATTGGCTGCTACAGAAAACTGGTGAGTTTGAAGATGACGGTGACAATAATGTTAGCTTTATATTTATTGAGGAAGTGATAGAATTAAAATGATAATTCTGTCTTTACATATTCGTGTTATTCCAAATCCTTATGACTTTGTTTCTTATGTGGAACACCAAAGGAGAAGTCTAGCAGAATGGCCAAACTGTTCCATTTCATACAATAACAGTGAATTGAGACCTGGGGCTGTCAAGTTCCAAAATAGCGAAATAGAAGTAGTCCATACTTTTTGTATACTAATACTATATTCCAAATCTTCTGAAAGCATATGATAACAATTTAAACAAATATGGACATTCTGCTAAATTTGTTCCACAGAGAAAAGAAAGTCATGATGTAGAGTAAATGATGACAGATTTTTCATGTTTTGGTGAACTTTGCATGTGATTATATTCGAAAATGATCATTCGATGTTAATAAAGGACAAAACTGTATTTGCTTTAACGAATCCATGTATTTCTGCTCTACATTTCTAATTTAGAACAATTGGATCACATGAAAATAAGTGGTGATGAGTGGGTTCTGGCCAACATCAATGTGACAGGATACTACAGGGTTAACTATGATAATGAAAACTGGCAACGTCTACTTAATGTACTCCAGACTTCAAGACAGGTAAGAATGACCTTTATTAAATTAGAAGGTAATATTGTTGAAGATACTTACAGCAAGATTTGGATTGTTTTTCATTCAGCATAATAATGAATTGATTTCAATTTGATTTCATTTAGAGCATTCCAGTTATTAACCGGGCACAGATAATTGATGATGCTTTTAACCTGGCCAAGTAAGATCTGAACTTCATTCTTCAAAGTTATGAGTGTAATTTCCAGTCAGTCCAAATGCTAAAAAGCATCCTTCCCTTTTACAGAGCAGGAATTATTGAAACAACACTGGCTCTAAGAACCACGCTGTTCCTAGCCTCTGAAACTGAGTACATGCCGTGGGAGTCTGCTCTTGATAACCTGGACTACTTTTACCTCATGTTTGATCGCACAGAGGTGTACGGCCCCATGCAGGTACGTTTGTCTCTGAATATTTCATAATGTCAACTCAACTGAGCTTGAATTCTAACATCACATTATTTCATATCTGCAGGCATACGTTGGAAAACAGGTGAAAGGTTTGTTTGACCACTTCACAACGATTACAAATTGGGAAAATGTGACTTCAGGACATACTGACCAGTAAGTCATGTAAATATACAGCAGTGACAATAAATGCTCAGATTTGCTTTCAAGCATCTATTCATTGTATTGGTATCTTTGCATCTGCAGATATAATCAAGTAAACGCACTCAGAGTTGCCTGCAGCACTGGCCTTGAAGACTGTACGACTCTCGTCAAAACATGGTTCCAACAGTGGATGGAAAATCCAAAAGTCAACCCGTGAGTTTCACTCAATACAAATCTGAGAGAGTATCTTAGAGAGTGCATCATAGTTAAAACGTATATTGATGCAGACTATTTACTTCTTTGTTTTATTATTATTATAAATGTTGCTGATGTTTATAATAATCACAGATATTATAATTTATATCTAATATTATTGGCAATCAGTTTTATTTGATCCAGTTTTGTCCAAAGGCATTTAAAGTTGCCCCCAAAAAGTATTTGGATATTTTACTTGCACTTAAAAGTGTCTCAATGTCACTGCATTAGATACAGGATAAACTTCACAAAACAAAATATTTTAAATGATTGGGTTTTAAAATATAAAGCAATAAATATGTTAAAAAATATTTTACATTTATTACAAATAGTATTTAGTTACATTTTGGTTGTCAAACATTACTAGAGGATGTCTTTAGAGTGGTTTATACTTGAACTATACTCAGAAAAGTTTTAATCATTTTTGACACTTGGTACATTTAAATTAATTCAGTACTTTTTTGTACTTTTATAGATTGTAAGCTTATTATCTTAAATGAATAAATGACCATTCACATTTTCTCACTGTTTCAGTATTAAGGCCAACTTGAGGTCTACAGTGTACTGCAGTGCCATTGCTGCAGGTGGTGAGAAGGAGTGGGATTTTGCTTGGGGGGAATTCGAAAACGCCACTATTGCTTCAGAGAAAGATAAACTGAGAGCTGCAATGGCATGTGCCACCAAGCCCTGGTTACTGAACAGGTGAGCTCACTGCAGGTCAATGCTGACAAATACATACAGTTCTCATTGTATTAAGCTAAATACATGTGCTTCGATTTATGTTGTAGGTATCTCAAATACACTTTGGATTCACAAAAAATTCGGAAACAAGATGCCACCTCTACCATCATCAGCATTGCAAGCAATGTGGTTGGACAACCGTTGGCATGGGATTTTGTTAGAGCCAACTGGGAGTACATTTTCAATCAGTAAGAAAATATACTGGGAGACTGTGCTATTATTTTCTTAAAAATACAGATAGCAGTTTTCTATAACTGCATATCCAATTATTTTATTCTCCATTAGGTATGGAGGTGGATCTTTCTCTTTCTCCAATCTGATCAATGGCGTCACAAAGAGATTCTCAACCGAATTTGAATTGCAACAGGTATGTGATCTTCCCCCGAACTGCTTTATTTATTTGAGTGTCTTCTTGTACAGATCTTGTTTCCTAATCTACTTCTCTGTTTTAAAAACACAGCTGAAACAGTTCAGGGATGAAAACGCTCACATAGGTTTCGGTTCAGGAACCCTAGCCATTCAGCAATCCATCGAGAGGACTGACGCCAACATCAAATGGATCGAAAAGAACCAAAAAGCAGTCTTAGAATGGTTCGAAAATGCATAGAAATTCTGAAAATGTACATACTGTAGTTTTTTGCTCTGAGGAGGAGAGGAGCACTGGAACATTGTTTTGCTTGGCCTAGTTGAGCATTAAAGGAAATAATTATTTATTATGGATAATGCTGAATCCCAGTATATTCCAGAGCTACATTCTTCCTATGATGATGTACAGTATACAAATATAATTCCTTAAGGCATGCCTTATGTTATAATTATCTGTTTTCCCTTTAAATTTTTTTGAACTGAATATGCAAATAGTACAGAACTCTTTGGTATTTATCATTTTGATATTTTGTCTAATGAAAATAAAAACCTCAATCCATGAACCAATTTGTATTTTTCTAGCAAAATTTCAACTTGTGAAATATAGTATTATTTTTTATGTTACAGTATCCTACAGATGGTAACCAATAACAATTATTTTTTGTTGTATACCATTATTATTTTTATATTGTGTGAATATGTATCTTTAATTACAAGCTGTCATTTTAACAACCAGTCAGTAAATAGCCTTATCTCAAGACACCTATCAAGTAACAGTTTCCCATTTTCATAATCAGGAATTTAATATCAGACACAAAGATAAACTTGTATTTCAGTCAGTTGTAAATTCTGTAACAGCTCTAAATGATTGAGAATGAGCAAGATAAGCTGCTATCTCTAAAGGGAATTCAAGGCTGTTTCATGAATCTTTCAGAATTTTCAGTAATTTGTTTGAGAGTTATAATATGACGATGTCTAAAAAATACCTCACAAAGTTTTCCAGATGGTTGCTAATGGCAATTTTAAATTATTGTTAATATATATATATATATATATATATATATATATATATATATATATATATATCATTCCAGTATTGGTCTGAATCCCTGTTTATTGTGTATAGTTTCAGAATATGGCTTAACATCTAATTCAAACATAAAATTACATTGATTGAAAATATTTTGGATTATATTAGATGATTTCATGCTTGTGCTTGTTTTTCTGAGCTTTTTCCCACGATTCTTGGCATCACTTTACTAAAGAGTAATGGCTGCATAAACATGTCAGGGAAGACACATGCCATAATGTATTATCTTAGTGCACCTCAACTTATCAGGTTACCAGAATCTTTCACTGGCTAGTCTCAGTGTTAATGGATAAGCCATTATACCCTTTGGGAGGAGAGAAGGTGGGAAGAATAAATAAAATGCCAGCACAGTTTGGTCTGATCTTTACAAATCTGTGGTGAAGGGGAACATGGTGAGAATCCATTTTAGTGCAATGTGTGTTGGATGCACTTTCCTAGGGCTGGCATCACTGGCCACCATTGTTGGGTTGTGGACCGTTCAACTCCTTCCTACTACAGAAGCTTCTGCTGAGCCCTGGAGCGAGTATCGTCTACCAGGCACTCTGGTTCCAGACTACTACAACATCACTCTCTGGCCTCGACTCCAGCCGAACATACATGGCCTCTTTGTATTCACTGGAAATTCCAGCGTGGTCTTCAAATGTCTGAGGGAGACTGACCTCATCCTCATTCACTCCAATAAGCTGAACCTGACCTTAATAGATGGGTATCTGGCCAAACTCTCTGCGCTTGGTACCTCAGTGGCACCCTCAATTCATAAAACCTGGACGCAGGAGACGACGCAGTACCTTGTCATTAAGTTGAAGGGCAAGCTGAAAGCTGGAGAGCTCTATGAGCTTTACTCAGAGTTTGTGGGAGAGCTTGCAGATGACCTGGCAGGGTTCTACAGAAGTGAATATGATGAGAATGGAGAGAAAAAGTAAGTCCGACTATTATTTTTAAGATCTACCGATCTTCAATAAAACCAGTCAGGAACTCTAATGGATGAAAAATCAAAGCTATCAAGATCAACATCAAGGCTATTGCTGTTGGCAGGTCACATGTTTGTTTGATAAGTCTCTTGGCAGCTTTATGCCTGTTTAACCTTTGTACTGTTATATAAACATGGAAGATTACTTCCTGGATCCATAAAGCAATTTTAATGTGTGTGTTTGGGCACTGCATAATATCCACAAGATTTTTCAGGTGTGGGAAATTCAGTCATCATGTTGTTTGGACAGAGAAAATACATACAGTTTCCCAAAATGGCATACCAATAACCCAGCTCTTATTTTATGGTCTGTACCTACCACTGGTGTTAGGAACAATGTATATTTGTGATATAACAATAATTACTTCCTCCAGGATAGTAGCCACCAGCCAGATGCATCCCACACATGCTCGCAAGACCTTTCCATGTTTCGATGAGCCTGCAATGAGAGCGGTTTTCTACATCACTCTCATCCATGACAGAGGAACCGTGGCCCTGTCGAATGGAATGGAAATCGGTCAGTTCTACCAAAAACAGTTTTGTTTCACACACAATGACTATGTTAAATATGGTAATGTGAACACTGGGTTTAATAAATCGGGGCCCCTAGAACATCTGTAGAAAAATTTCAGACAAAAAAATAAAATAAAATCTCTCTCTGCTTTCTGTAGTTAAATTGATTTTACATTAATAGATAGACAGAAAGACAAATAGATAGATATCTAATAAAACAGAATCTAATTTACAGCTTGTTTTCTGCATTCAGAGAAAGTGGACACTATTTACAGCTTGTTTTCTTCATTCAGAGAAAGTGGACACTATTTACAGCTTGTTTTCTTCATTCAGAGAAAGTGGACACTATTTACAGCTTGTTTTCTTCATTCAGAGAAAGTGGACACTGTTCTTGATGGACAACCTGTTACTGTGACAACATTTGAACCCACAAAGAACATGTCCTCCTATCTATTGGCACTGGTTGTCAGTGACTACACAAATGTTACATCAGCAAATGACACTTTGGTACGACCATCATTCATCTTTCATGAGCTGTAGAGCTGCTTTAAAAGATAAAAATCTCACATTTATTGACCACAAAGTGTACCTTACAGCATATTTACCCATGGTGCATATGACCAAAGTATGTTTTCTCTGAACAGGTACGAATATGGGCTCGTAAGAAAGCCATCGAGGACGGCCATGGTGATTATGCCCTGAATATAACTGGGCCAATCCTCAAGTTTTTTGAAAAATATTACAGTGTACCATATCCACTGTCTAAATCAGGTATGTTTAAACCATCTTTTGAAGATTATTGCCTGGGGAAAAATAATATGTACGGATTTTTAATTCTCTTACTTTAAGACCAGATTGCCCTGCCTGATTTTTATTTTGGGGCGATGGAGAATTGGGGGCTGGTGACGTACAGGGAGACAAACCTTCTATATGATCCAGTCATCTCCTCTAATGCAAACAAAGAGAGAACGGCCACCATTATAGCCCATGAACTGGCACACATGGTACTTACATGTATAAAAATATGATATAATAGGTTTTAAATGGATATAATATGTGTAATACAATAATATTACGAATTGTTTGTCTTCTTGGTCAGTGGTTTGGCAACCTTGTGACTCTAAAGTGGTGGAATGAAGTTTGGTTAAATGAAGGTTTCGCATCTTATGTATCATATCTTGGTGCAGATTTTGCTGAACCATCCTGGAACGTGGTGAGTGTTCACAAACTAATGAACTTTTAATGGACTTACTGTACCTGCCAATGGTTGGTCAACTAAAACAACATTTACCATTTAGCCTACATCTTAAAATTTATTTTTATTATTCCATTAAACCAATTAATTTCATGTTCATATGGCGGAACAGGCGTTTAGCCGTTTGCCTGAATATTTGAAGAAGAAAAAAATATGTATATATACCTGAAATGCGGGTCATTGTGATTTAACTCCACACATCTTGGTTTCTGTGACTTGTCTCCACACTAAGAGTTTTAACAACTTTTATTGTTAAGATCTGAGGTAAAATTTACGAGGCTCGCGCCTTTTGTAAATGTCCTCAGGTGACTGTTGTATCGCGTTGCTTACGTCACTTATGGGTTTTGAAATAATATATGTTAAAAAATAATTACTCATGAGAATTCAAAATTGTATATAGATTAGAAAAATTTAAAATTTTTGCACATTTTTATTTATTATCTTTCTCCCTTATCGCTCTCACAGAAAGACTTGATTATCCTTAAAGACGTACATCGTGTTTTTGCTGTGGATGCTCTGGCCTCTTCCCATCCCCTGTCTTCAAATGAGGAAGATATTATAAAACCAGAGCAGATCACTGAGCAGTTTGATACAGTCTCCTACAGCAAGGTGCCGGACGCTTGATAACCTTTTTTTTTTTTTGGACGCTTGATAACCTTCACTGTACATTGATCATTAGCCTACTAGTATACACTTTTTTTCTCTGGTAACCTGCAGGGGGCGTCGGTGTTGAGAATGCTGTCAGACTTCCTTACCGAGCCTGTGTTCGTCCAAGGACTAAATGTGAGCAAATTACAATCCAGTTATGATAATCAGATAAACACGTTTTGTTTTTAATCTGCTATATTTCTGATATTTTTCTCCCTAAAAGACATATCTCACCATGTTCGCCTATCAAAATACAGTGGGCGAGGACCTGTGGAATCACCTTCAAACTGTGAGTTGCATCAAAAATAAAATCAAAAGCTGTAATATGTGACCCTGGACCACAAAACCTTTTTTTTGCACCCTCAGATTCCAGATTTTCAAATAGTTGTATCTCAGCCAAATATTGTCCGATCCTAAAACCATACACCAATGGAAAACTTATTTATTCAGCTTTCGGATGATGTATAAATCTCAATTTCGAAAAATTGACACTTAAGACTGGTTTTGTGGTCCAGGGTCACATAACATACTAATATTTAGCACGTAAATTATTTGATTAATATTCACATAACACGAATTACTCAGAAATCCAAACTAACTCAAAATGTTTGTCAGTACTGCCATCTAGTGGTTGATTAATCGCTCTCATTTATCACCGCTAGGCAGTTGATAAGTCTGGAACAGTTCTTCCCTTAAGTGTCAAAGAAATCATGGACCGCTGGGTTCTTCAGATGGGCTTCCCGGTGGTCACCGTCAACACTACGACAGGCCAGGTGTCTCAGATGCATTTCCTTCTGGATCCTGAGTCTTCCGTTCAGAGGCAGTCTCCATTCAAGCAAGTCTAAATTAATCTTCAAAGCTACCTAAGCAGATTGTGTTGTTTTTAGAACAGTTTCCTTTAGTGTTATGTTCACTTTTTCTGTGTTTTTAGTTATGAATGGATTGTACCCATCAACTGGATGAAGGCAGAGGTCAAGCAGTCACGCTTTTGGCTCACAGAAAAAACTAGTATGAACACAAAATAAGTTTTATAGTGTCGTTTGTTCCTATGAATGGGACAAGCTCACCATTTTGATGCATACATTTTTATACATGATTGTCTTTTCATATACAGCTTTTCACTCTGATATGAAGACAACTGGAAATGACTGGGTGCTGGTGAATCTGAACATCACTGGATATTACAGAGTGAACTATGACACTGAGAATTGGGAGCGTCTCCTGAATCAACTGACTGAGAACCATGAGGTAAAAACACAGAGACATGTGAGTGAAATCACAGACCCAGTTCTAATTAATAAATTTGACCATATTTATTGCATTTTTATAGGCCTTCCCAGTCATCAACAGAGCTCAGATAGTGGATGATGCATTTAACCTTGCAAGGTAAAAAGACATGAGAACTGGGGTACCGTTTCATATAATATGTATATTTTATTTATGCATGCACATTTAAATGAATTCAGCTGCATACTGAGTCAGAATTCTTTTTCAAGGGCAAAGATAATTCCTGTCACTTTAGCGCTAAGAACTACAAAGTACTTATCTAAGGAAAGAGAATATATGCCATGGCAGTCTGCTCTCAACAACCTGGATTATTTTTACCTCATGTTTACACAAACTGATGTCTATGAACTTCTACAGGTCTGTTCTAATACTTCATACTGTATATATTAGCATTTGAAACCTAAGAAATGTTATATTTTTTTTAATTCTTGACTATATGTGTGTTGATTTGTGTTTAATATGAGTTTTGCATTTTTGTGTTGTAGAACTACACCAGAAAGCATGTGACCCCCCTTTTTGAATATTTTAAGATTATTACTGAAGATTGGTCACATGTACCCACTGGCCATACAGACCAGTAAGTAATCCATACATATTTCTGTAATAATTAATGGCATGTCAAAATTTTGTTCCAATGATATTATCTTATTTATTGAGGTCTTTATTTTTCCTTGTGTAGGTACAATCAAGCTAATGCCATTAGATTTGCCTGCAGCACTGGTGTAGAGGAGTGTCAAAATCTCACTACAAACTGGTACAGACAGTGGATGGACCGACCAAACCACAACCCGTGAGTTTGCCCATACTTTAGAGCACTCAGTATTTTGGTCTTCTAGTCAAGCAATCCAATGTTGTACTGCATTACATAAATATATTACATAAATCTAATTCAGATCTCTTTTTCCAGGATTCACCCCAACTTGAGGTCTACAGTGTACTGCAGTGCACTTGCCTCAGGTGGTGCTGACGAATGGGACTTTGGCTGGCAGATGTTTAAGAACGCCACCATCGCGATAGAAGCTGATAAACTCATGTCCGGCCTGGCTTGTGCAAAAGATACCACACTTTTAGAAAGGTTTGACATACAGTATGTTGTTCTTTGGGAACATATAGAAACTTTTCAAAGGAATAACATTAGAAAAATAATTTTAATACAAAATGTTTTTTATTGTCATTATATATAGGTACCTTGGATACACGCTTGATGCGTCAATGATCCGTAAACAGGATGCTACCTCTGTCATTGTGTATATTGCCAGCAACCCAGATGGTCAGACATTGGCTTGGGATTTTGTGAGGAAGAACTGGGTGTATATGTTCACAGAGTGAGCTTTATCAGCAACACAAATGATCATTTACAAGACAACCGCAAAATTTTTTACTTTTTAATGAATTGAAATAAATCTTAAATGCAGTAATGTGATAAACAGAATGAATTTGTGTCCTAGGTATGGTGTGGGGTCTTTTAACTTTGCCAGTCTTATAAGCGGCATAACCAAAACATTTTCAACTGAATCAGACCTTGAGCAGGTGTGTATATTCTATAAATATACTATTAATACAATAACGTTTAAGAATTTACTTAATCGCCTAAACTCGTGATGAAACTAAACAGGTTGAACAGGTTCCTTGTCTAATTAATTTCTGTTTTTCCCCTCCTATCTCTAAACAATTTGAAAAGCTTCTGAAGTTTAAGAGTGACAATTCAGAGATTGGCTTTGGATCAGGGACAGCAGCTCTGGAGCAGGCCATCGAGAAGACAAAAGCCAATATAAAATGGGTGGCTGAAAACCAGAAAGAAATCACAGAGTGGCTGGTGGCTGAATCTGCATAAAAATCACAAAGACTGACATTAGTCTCCTTTATGTAGCCTATGTGTATAATGATAAAGATTATATATATATTATATATAATATAAAGAAGAAAAAAAACTTTTAAAGTATATAAATGCTTCAAGTTAATTTTGATTGTTAAATTTTGATTTGTTCTGTAATCGAATAAATAGCAGAATGATCATACTGCACTCTACTCTTCTGTTTTATCATGGTATGAAAATAAGCTTAAAAATCAAATGTTTCTAAGAACCTAAACACAGTTGCTGACATCATATAGGCCTGCTTTTGTATATATACTAAACTTATTGTATTTTTGCTTAAACGGAGGGCGTTATATTCTCTGTAGTCTTAGAGCATCGCAAAGAATATCCACACAGAAAATTTTACAATATAGTTAAACGATAGTAGGGTCATTCTATGGAAATGTCTATTTTTCTGTCCCTAGCCTTCACAGAAATATTACACTTGAAAAACACATTAGGGTTACAATTTCTTTATATTTTAAAATGAAACAATATGTTATTTGAACAATTACACCTTCTTGAGGCATCAATGTGGCAATATTTGTTTTTTAATAAATTATAAAGAATTCCAAGCACCACGAAACTGCTCGTCCCCACAGCCATGTACAGCAGGAAAGTGCTTTATTTTGAGGTCAAAACAGGTTTTTCTACCATTTAAAATACAATAATGTATTCATAACTAGCAAATAGGCCTATACGATATAAATGGCATAAAACAAAATGCTGAATAAATATTATAAAATATATAATGAAAACACTGGTCCCCTGGAGTTGTGTCACTGGTGTTACCGTTTAACAAAAATCTGTTATTTTGAAATAAAAATCAAATTGATGACATCACTTGACTTCCTCCTTCCTATTTTCTAAACATCTATGAAAAAAGGCCCATATTATGTCCACTGTTTCTTTTCAGTTATGACAAGTTCTCCCATTTATCTCATGATTTCATATGAAGCTTTTAGTTGACATCACTGGTATGACCTATTTATTGTTAGGGAATTGTAAAAAAAAACAAAAACAAAAAAACACTATAATACAAATGGATTAAACTACTTAATTTAGTGAGTATACCATGATTGACAACATGTGGCTTGATACCTTGCAGCAGACATTTTGTAAAATGCATTTTTCATGAAAAATGTCACTGGTGTTACCGTCACTGGTGTTACCTTCCTTATGGATAACAATAGTGAAGATCAGGTCTTATGTACTGTATGTCACTGGTGTTACCTTCCTTATGGATAACAATAGTGAAGATCAGGTCTTATGTACTGTATGCAGGGCTGGACTGGTAATCTGGCATACCGGGCATTTTCCCGGTGGGCCGACGCACTGAAGGGGCCGACAGAATTTATTATGTTTTTTTTTTGCCAAGGAGCATCACGAGCAGCCAGTGGCCCATTGGTTTGTCTCCTGAATTGACAGCGTAAACCACCCAATCACAATGCGCTACAGACGGAGCTATGAAGTGTTTTGCTCCGCCTATATAAAGAACGCTTCACCCCAACTTCGTCGTCGGCTTTTCCCACGTTTTCACAGCAGCTTTATCAAGAACAGGCTTGCTCTGCGGTGAGTGATGCGGCGTAAAGAGCCAGCAGGAGGAGGAGAGGAGAGCAGTTGAATCGGTAAAGTGCTTGATAGAGACTCACAACTGAGGCAGGCATCTATCCTGTGCGCGCGCGCCATTAGTGCAGAATACACAAACACTTCTTAATTAAACGTAAATTCGTCCACCGCGATTTTTTTGGCCAAGTCATGTCAAGTGTGTCCATAGAGGTTTCCATGGGCCAATGCGAATAAATCTAGATTTAAATTCGAAAAGACACGATATTGTCAGACCTGAAGTTTTTTTTATTATCCAAAACAACTAGATGCAATGATACATATCTACACTAGCAGTCAAAAGTTATTGAACAGTAAGATTTTGAATGTTTTTTTAAAGAATTCTCTTCTGCTCACCAAGCCTGCATTTATTTTATCCAAAATACAGCAAAAGCAGTAATATTGTGAAATATTTTTACTATTTAAAATAACTGCTTTCTATTTGAATATATTTTAAAACGTAATTTATTGCTGTGATCAAAGATACATTTTCAGCATCATTACTCCAGTCTTCAGTGTCACATGATCCTTCAGAAATCATTCTAATATGCTGAATTGCTGCTCAAGAAATATTTATTATTATTAATGGATTCTTTGATGAATAGAAAGATCCAAAGATCAGCATTTATCTGAAATAAAAAAGCTTTTGTAACATTATACAATACACCATTCAAAAGATTGGAGTCAGTATAATTTTTGTTTTGTTTTTTGGGAAAGAAATTATGGAAATTAATACTTTTATTTAGCAAGGATGCTTTAAATTGATCAAAAATGAGGATAAAGACAAAAGATTTCTATTTCAGATCAATGCTGTTCTTCTGAACTTTCTATTCATCAAAGAAACCTGAAAAAACATTATACTCAGCTGTTTTCAACATAATAATAAATGTATTTTGAGCAGCAAATCAGAATATTAGAATGATTTCTGAAGAATCATGTGACACTGAAGACTGTAGTAATGATGCTGAAAATACCGCTTTGATCACAGGAATAAATTACATTTTAAAATGTATTAAAATAGAAAACAGTTATTTTAAATAGTAAAAATATTTCACAATATTACTGTATTCAGACTTGGTTAGCAGAAGAGACTTCTTTAAAAAAAAATAATGAAAAATCTTACTGTTCAAAAACTTTGAATGGTAGTGTATATCACATTATATATATATATATATATATATATATATATATATATATATATATATATATATATATATATATATATATAGATAGTGGTGGGCCACCAGGACCAAAAATGCCAGGGCCGATTTTTGTCCCAGTCCAGCCCTGACTGTATGTCACTGGTGTTACTGTACTGTTTTTTTTTTCTGTCACATTAAATAAAACAATCTCCTTATTTCGTGCATTTTCATTATTTTTCTGTAACTCTGACTACATGTGCTGAAAAAAAAGGGAAAAAAAGAGAAATAATATTTCATAAAAACTTTTAATATTGCTAAAGAACGTAACACCAGTGACAAAAAAAATAAATAAAATAAAATAGTACGTGATCTTAAAATAACTGCGCAAAAAAGCTAAAAAAAAAAAAAAAAAAAATTTCATAAAGTCAAAAAGTAATCTAATAATGTGGACTACGTTTTAATGTTAGAAAAAGAATACATTTTAAGACATCTTGCCCTACCAAAAGTGGACATTTCTGTAGAATGACCCAGTATTGCCTGTCGTGTCAAAGGTCGTACAGACGAATAATGACAGCCCATAAATCAATTGTACGCTTAAAATGAGTGGAACGCGGAAAACGAAATATGCTCGCAGGCAATCAGAGAAGAAACTCAAGATCATTTTCTTTCGTAATTCAGAGCAACAGTCGGTAAACAATACTTGTTACGTTTTAAAAGATGCTAGTCGATTTATGTGCAGATAATTTTCTATACCACGAGGTGATAGAAAGAATGCAGGGCACATGGATAGAATCACCTTGCTACTTGTACTGTTTGTTTGTTTTTGTCTTTTTATCCTCATTCCAACTGATCAGTTGAGGAAATCAACAGTAAAACAGGAGAAAGTAGTAAATTATTACTATATTACTGCGCCATAGTAAAATACATGTGCCTATTTTTTGATCAGTTGACCAGCTATCTGCCCAATCAGGTATCTAGGTGACAGTTTATAGTTCTTGAGAGTATGTACCTCTCATTGCATGGCACAGCGCACAGACCTACCCCACACTGACTGCACCTGTACTGTCTGCCGGCGGCCCTTTGAGCGTGCGCGATCAGAAAAAAAGACGCATTCTGGCCGACCATCAGCAACGCGATGCCTCTCCTATGGACACTAAGACCACGTCCACCCCTGCCACCCTCATCCCCGTTGGGCAAAGGCTCGAAATTATCACTTGTTTGTGCTTCGTGAACACTCTTGCCTTGCACGGCGGCGCAATTACGCATGCAAAGATCCAGAAGATGCGCGATCATTGGACGGCCGATGGTCATTTCCAAAAGGCAAATATTACCCTTCAGAGTCGGCGAATAACATTTGCAACACATCCTCACGTTACAACTTTTTATTAGCCATTTGGCGATTTTTCTCTCACAAATCTCACAATTTACTCAGACGCTAAGAACTGAACTGCTTCCGTATCAATGACACGATAGCTCACTTGCTCTGCTATTTCCTCGAACAATTGTGGTCTAGAATCGAAGTACTACATGTCTGCCATCTAGTGGTAGGGAATACAAATGAGATTATTACACTATATTAGGAACTACAGTCTATTTAATGAAGTATGACGTCTTGTCGCAATTTTGCGACTTTGGCGCTTAGAGGGTTAAGATTGTCGCATGTTATCTCCTTACTGATCTTTACAGTGCATTACTCCTGCATGAAACTGAAAAGTCATTGTCGATTTATTTAAGACCTATGTGTTTTAAAACGGTATAGCCTACTCCCTAAAACTACACGGAGTAGGATGGAGAAATAGATAGAAAACAACTACTTGTTTTTCAGCGTCTCGCTCTTTGTCGTTGCTTTCAACTTACATTGAGGGAGAAACACAATTTCCTCAATTTAGTTGCACAACAACTCTGGATGACATTACAGTCGGATACTATAATTCAGAGAGGTATATTCCAAGAGGGAATACGACGAATGAGGATGATGTGATTGATTCAGATTACTTAAAAGATGTAAGTGACTACATGTATAACTCCTTTATAAGACAATCTGCACTGTTCAGGCAACACAACCAAAATGACGGTAAGTATGTGATTATGTAGTTCTTTCTTTCTGTCTGTCTTTTCAGAGGCATAAAGTAAAAAAAAAAAAAAAAAAAAATGTGCCAGGGCCTACATACAGTTAATTTTGCCTGTGTGATGAGGGAGACCAGCCCATCACAATCTTCTCCCTAATTTTCCTCACAGGTACTTATACAGTGACTGTAAATATTACACAAGAAAAGCTCAAACCCCACCTGGAAGAATTCAAGCAGAAATATGAAAATTTCTTTTACAAAGTTTGTATAGATACTCTCAAGAAGTACCTCAAAAAGAGACAAAATGAAATAAATAGAAAGAGTAAGTACTCAAGACCTGAAGACCACTGCTTACAACAAACATTTCTGGGCCATTCCACCAAAAGGGTACCATTTGCTTCTTTTTTAAAGACTGAATCTAGTAATACACATATTTAACTATTCAAAATCTTTATTGGTCCATCTCAGGTAACTTTATTTAATTACACAATTTTTAAGTGGAAGATGGATGCATTTTGTTCAGTCCTGTTACCAAAACTCTAATGTCTTTTAAAAAGCATGTTTAAAATCATGTCAACAAATTCCTTCATTTCCCCCTCAGGCAGGTGTTTATTTTAAAGAAATTGTTGGTTTCATAATCAAAAAATATTATTTTTATCATTTAAAAAAAAAAAAAAAAAACACTATTTATGATTGGTGTATTTTCCTAAAGTACACAAACCCATTTTTTCATTTTAAAGGTGACTCAAACCTTATCAATTGTCTATGATGCAATTAAACAATGGGATAAATTATGGACCAAACTTAATAAAAAAAAAAATAGTGGTTTAACTTTATTTTTTAAAGAAAAAACTATTTAGTAATAGGAATGAAACTGGTAACAGGAAGGAGTATCCATTATATTAGTATACAGGTTTGACTACACATGTGAGGTATTAATGCCCGCACCAATATAGTGAAAGTGTTGAACATTGACTAGTCAGCTGACCTCACAAGAGGTTTTTGTTAGGGTTATGTTTAGGGGTAGAGGATGGATTAAAAGAGAATATATAAATAACATTAAATTAAAATTGATATTAAAAATAACAAACTTGTTAAACAGTTTTTCTTTGGATATTGCTTTCTTATAGCTCACAATCAAATGCCATTCTATACATCTAATACATAATTGCCACAGGACAGAAATTTCAAAGTACATTTTCTGTCATACTTGCAGGAAAGTAATATAAAAAAACAATGCAGGAACAACCATAGGTTTTCTCTGGGCAAAAGCATTGTCTCAGTGTGGATAGAAGGCCAAAACATTGAGAAAAAGATGCATTTTCAAATTTATCTAGATTAATATGGATGTACACTGTTAGACATTTCAAAGGGTTTTTACAGTAAATTCAGATTTACAGTATCAAACTGTATTTTATTTAGTTGAAAACTATACTGTTTTACAGTAAATAAAATCCAATTCATCAGTATACTACTGTAATTCATTCATTTTAATATAGATTTCATTATATATATATATATATATATATATATATATATATATATATATTTTGTGCAGTTTTGCAATTTCCAAGCTTCGTACTTTGACGAACTCCTCCTACAGTTTTAATCGGATGGTCTTCAAATTTGCTGAGTGTAATCATAAGGCCTTTGCGATGTTAAATTGTGAAGATCTAGAGTTTTCGTCAAGGGGCGTGTCCCTGGGGGCCTGACAAAGTTTGATGTTTCGCCATGAAACAGGAAGTTGCTGTAACTCAGGCAAGCAATGTCCGATCTGCCCCAAACTTCACACGTTTCATAGGAGTTCAGTCCTGAACACATTTGCATGCTCATATTCAGATATAGTCATAGCGCCACCTGCTGGCAACAGGAAGTGACATGTTTAACACTGTAATGGACTCCTAGGTGCATATTAAAAAGTGTCAACAAGTGATAAATATGCTGGAAGCATGCTACAAGCATACTAAAACATGCTAGCAACACTTAGCTAAGTGCTAAACCATGCTAGTAATGCAGTGAAATGGGAAGTTGCTGTAACTCAGGCAAGCAGTGTCCAATCTGCCCCAAATTTTACAAGTTTGATAAGAGGCCTGTCCTGAACACATATACATTCCCGTATTTGGTTATAGTCATAGCGCCACCTGCTGGCAACAGGAAGTGACATGTTTTAGACTGTGATGCACTATTAGCAACACATTAAAATATGCCATTGTGTGCTAAACATGTTAGCAACATGCTCAAACTTGTTAGCAACACTTAGCTAAGTGCTAAAGTATGCTACGAACTCCATCAAACAGGAAGTTGTTGTAACTCAGGCATACAATGTCCAATTTGCCTCCAACTTCACATGTTTGATTACAGTCCTGGCCTGAAGACATCTACATGCTCACATTCGGTTATAGTGATAGCGCCACGTACTGACAACAGGAAGTGACATGTTTTACACAGTGATGCACTTTTAGAAACACTGTAAATTATGCCATTGTGTGCTAAACATGCTAGAATAATGGTCAAACATGCTAGCAACACTTACTAAGTACTAAAGCATGTTATTAATACCATGACACAGGAAGTTGTTGTAACTCATGCATACAATGTCTTATCTGCCCCAAACTTCACACCTTTTATAATAGTCCTGGCCTTAACACATCCGAAGGCCAATATTCAGTTATAATCATACTGCCACCTTCTGGCAACAGTAAATTACTTGTTTTACACCAACTTCATCATTACAGCTGTTTACATCCCCCCTCAAGCCGACACAGATGTAGCACTCAAGGAACTGTACGGGCATTTATGCAGACAGGAGACTGTGCACCCTGACGCTGCATTTATTATAACCGGGGATTTCAACAAAGCCGATCTTAGGAGGATCGCACCAAAATTCTTCCAGCACATATCATGAAACACACGTGGAGAACGGACTCTAGACCACTGTTACTCCCCCTTCCGGAATGCCTACAAGTCCCTCCCCCGCCCACCTCTGGGCAAATCAGATCACTCTTCGGTTCTGCTCCTGCCTGCGTACAGGCAGAAGTTGAAACGGGAAACACCCACCCTCAGGACGATTCAGCTTTGGTCGGACCAATCGGACTCTATGTTACAGGACTGTTTTGATTACGTCGACTGGGATATGTTCCGGGCTGCATCCGATGATGACATCGATGTTTACACAGACACTGTCACGTGCTTCATAAGGAAGTGCATAGAAGATGTTGTACCGACCAAAACAATCAGAACCTACCCGAATCAGAAACTGTGGATTAACGGCGAGGTTCGCACGGCTCTCAACGCTCGAAGCTCTGCCTTTAATTCCGGCAATGCGGATGATTATAAACAAGCCAGCTACGCCCTCCGCAAAACCATCAAGACCGCAAAACGCCAATACAAAGAAAAAATTGAAGCACAGTTCACCACTTCCAACTACAGAGACATGTGGCAAGGACTCCACAACATCACGGACTACAAGGATCGCAAACACCCTGCTACAAACACCTCTACCTCACTTCCTGACGAGCTCAACGCCTTCTACGCTCGCTTCGAAGTCAGCGGCTCCTCCCACACACAGAGTGCTCCCGCGGCCGAGACTGCTGAGGCTCATCCACTCTCCGTGTCTGTAACGGATGTTACCCGATCGCTCCGGCGCGTGAATATCCGCAAAGCCACAGGTCCAGACGGCATTCCCAGCCGTGTCCTTAAAACATGCGCTCAACAACTAGCTGGAGTCTTTACAGACATTTTTAACCTCTCCCTCTCTTTATCTGTTGTTCCACAATGTTTCAAAACATCCACCATTGTGCCAATACAAAAGACACCCAAAGCTTCTTGCTTGAATGACTGGCGCCCTGTTGCTCTGACTCCCATCATCAGTAAGTGCTTTGAGAAGCTTATCAGAGATCACATCAGCTCTGTATTGCCAGCATCACTCGACCCACTGCAGTTCGCCTACCGCAATAACCGCTCCACTGATGATGCAATTGCCTTCACCCTGCACACTGCCCTTTCCCATCTTGACAAGAGGAGCACATATGTGAGAATGTTGTTTGTTGACTACAGCTCAGCATTTAATACCATAGTGCCCTCTAAGCTTGTAGTGAAACTCCGGGATTTAGGTCTGAACAATTCTCTGTGCAGCTGGATCCTGGACTTCCTGACAGACAGACAGCAGGTGGTCAGAGTAGGCAGCAACACCTCCTCCACGCTGACCCTCAACACTGGAGCCCCTCAGGGCTGCGTTCTCAGCCCTCTCCTGTACTCCCTGTACACGCATGACTGTGTTGCCATGCACAGCTCCAACGTCATCGTCAAATTTGCGGACGACACAACGGTGATAGGTCTGATCACCGACGACGATGAATCAGCCTACAGAGAAGAGGTGCACACCCTGGCTAACTGGTGCCACAACAACAACCTCTCTCTGAACATCAGTAAGACCAAGGAGCTGGTGGTGGATTTCAGGAGGCAGACCAGTGAGCACCCCCCCATCACCATCGACGGGACTCCAGTGGAACGGGTCAGCAGCTTCAAGTTCCTGGGCGTAAACATCACCGAGGACCTCACCTGGACTACTCATACACAATCAGTAGTGAAGAAGGCCCACCAGCGTCTCTTCTTCCTCAGGCGACTGAAGAAATTTGGTCTGAGCTCAAAATCCTCAGACAGTTCTACAGTTGCACCGTGGAGATCATCCTGACTGGCTGCATCACCACCTGGTACGGGAACTGCACCGCTCTCAACCGGAAAGCCCTGCAGAGAATAGTTCAGACGGCCCAGCACATCATCAGAGGTGAGCTTCCCTCCCTCCAGGACATCTACACCCAACGATGTGTGAGGAAAGCACGGAAGATCATCAGAGACTCCTGCCACCCGAGCCATGAACTCTTCTCGCTGCTACCATCAGGCAGGCGGTACCGCAGCATCAGGACCCGAACCAGCAGAACGCGAGACAGCTTCTTCCCGCAGGCCATCAGACTGCTGAACTCCAGATAGCAAACGACACTCACCCACCTACCCCTACCCCTCACACTGGATTCCATCTACACACCAGTCACACTGACTCTGACAGGACTGTAGCATGTCTTGCACTGTACAGCTTGGAACAGATGCAGCTCCATCCTCTCTTCCGCACTAACTAGTGCACTGCACTTCATAGTCAAAACACTAACAGTACACATCACTGTAAGTCAATATAAAGCAATAAGTCAAATATAAAAGCTATACATACATCTTTAAGTCTCTTAAGAACACGTGTACTTACTATGTGTATATATATAATATACTATGTGTATATTATAGAAATATGTATGTATAATGTATATTGTGTACAACTGTATATTGTTTATTGTATACTGTGCAAATGTGTATATTGTGTAAAGTGTGTATATTGTTGTATATTCTTGTCTATGTATATTGTAAAAAAATTTTATTTATATCTTGTTGCTTGTACTGCCATGGCACAGAGTCTGCACCTAAGAATTTCACCATTGGTACACTTGTGTACATGATGTGTGACAATAAAAGAGATTTGATTTAAACATGCAATGTCCGGTCTGCCCCAAACTTCACATGTTTGGTAAGAGTCCTGGCCTGAACACATCTTAAGGCCGATATTCATTTATAGTGATAGTGCCACCTGTTGGCAACAGGAAATGACTTGTTTTACACTAACTTAAACATGCAATGCTCAATCTGCACCAAACTTCATCTGTTTGATAAATGTGCTGGCCTGAACACATCTACAGGCCAATGTTAAGTTATAGACATAGCGCCACCAGCTGGCAGCAGGTTTGGCACATATAAATAACTTTGACATATTCCTCTATATTTGCCTTTTTAAATGCATATTGCTCATCGTTCCCTGTCTCCCTGAAGCCACCGGTCGGTGGTGAGCCCGGGTGCGAGGGCCCGTTCGTCGCTGCTTGCAGCTTTAATTCATTTTATTTTTACTCTACATAGGTACTACTGGCATTCAATTAAAACAGACTTTATGCAAAATAAAAGTGATTTCTGAAGGATTTTAAACACTATGTTTAATGTTAAAATGTAGCGTTAGACATGGGGACATGTAAAAATGCTATATTTTCAGTGTTTTAGGTAGTTTAATTATTTTTAAAATTATATTTTAAATTTGCAGTTAGATTAATGTGCAGGACACTTTGCTTAATAAAATGTATTTTATAGTTAATTTTTTATGCATGTTGGTACCTATAATGTCCTGGGGACAGAAATGGCACCCATTTGGTGGAATGGCCCTTCTGCTGCTGTAAACGGTGTTAAATGTGTCAGTAGTTTTTAATGTTTGTTTCTGTTTTATGACCAGGGATGCATTTTTGAAATATATCTGACATTATCAAAGAATACTTCAGAATGACCATGGCATCTAGATTTCTTGGATATAGCCATTTGATAACGAAGGCTTTTTAATTCACAAGAGTGCCATTGTCATTCTGAAGTATTCTTTGATGGACTGTGCTAAACCTTAGACCAGAGAGCACCTTGACCTGACAGCACCTGGACCCTGAGACACACTCTCTACTATTGGACTTTATATCTGACATTATACCTGAGATTTTCATAATTTTAAGTCTATTGTAGAATACTAACATTAAATTGTACAATTTATGATATAAAAGAGTGTATTTCCCATATTCATGATTCGTTTTTTTTGGTTTTGTTTTGTTTTTCTGCAGAGAAACCTAAAATCAAATTCGTTCAGAAAGCAAACACAGATTTTGGAGGGTTTCGTGTGAGTTGTTTGGCAACAGGATTTTACCCTCGTCACATCAACCTGACCCTGTTCAGAGACGAGCAGCCTGTAGCTGATCATGAGATCACTGGAGGAGATCTGCTGCCCAATGATGACGGGACGTACCAGATGAGGAAGAGTCTGGAGATCAGTGCTGCAGACAAACACAAATACACCTGCTCTGTCACACACCTCAGTCTGGACAACAAACTGGACATTGATTTAGGTAATGGAGTCTTACAGAAAACACAATCTTAACAATTAAAACAAGTCTTAATGATCTCTTAATGAAAATATTAATGATCCTAATCTAAATTCTTAGCAAAACCTTACCACAATGGTGTTCTGCTATCTGCCGTTGCTGTCCTCCTGTTGGTATGTGTGATTTTGGTAATATCCGTTTGCATGAGCAGGCGTTCAAGGCAAGCAGAAGGAGAGAGAGGTAGGCCTAATTTAAAGTTCTGGTATTCTTACCTTTGAGGTTAACGTCAGGATTTCTTTTGAATTTTTACAAGATCACTTTGTGTACTGTATGCTTAATGTCTGCACATAGTTTCCCAAATCTTGAGTGTGATAAAACACAAATTAACATTACACTCTAAAAAGTACTCTAAAGTACTTTTACTCATTTACAAATCACTCAATGGCCTAGGACCTAAATACATTACAGAGATGCTCACTGAATATCAACTTAAACCACTCAGATCATTAGGATCGAGTCAGTTAGAAATACCAAGGGTTCACACAAAACAAGGGGAGTCCGCTTTTAGCCATTAAGCCGCCTGCAGTTGGAACCAGCTTCCAGATGAGATCAGACGTGCTAAAACATTAGCCACATTTAAATCCAGACTCAAAACTCATCTGATAAGCTGTGCATTTGTCAAATGAGCACTGTGCTACTTCCGAACTGATTGCATCATGTATAATCGTTTTCTATTCTTAACTGTTTTAAATTCTTTTTAAATCAATTTTTATATCTTGTTTTTATTATTATTTTTTAAATTCACAGTCAGGCTCATTCATCGAAACAGGACAGACAAATAATTCAGGAGCAAACACATTGATTGGAAGGGGACAGACAGACTGTACACTAATGGTCTCCGTGGCAGTGACAGGGTTAACAGGACAGATATGGGGTGCATTTATGGTTTCAGAGCTCAAGACGGTTCAAGTTTAGATTCTTTGGCACAGTCAGGCAAGACAAACAGTTCTAAATCAGACACATTAGTTAAGACGAGACGGACAGACAGTTCGAAATCAGCCACCATGGCTGGTTCAGAACGGGGCGAGAGTTCAGAGAGAGCCTCCTCGGCCGGTTCAGAGTAGGGCAAGTGTTCAAAAGCGGCCTCCGTGGCCGTGACAGGGCAGGACGAGAGTTCAGGGACAGCCCTTCTGGCTGCGACAGGACAGGCAGAGAGTTCACAGACGGCCTCCATAGCCGTGACAGGGCAAGACGAGGATTCGCAGACGGATACCATTGACACCTCTGGAGGTTCTGCAGCAGTTGCCGCCACCTCTGTAGGTTCTACAGCGGTAAACTCCGGACACAGGGCGAGTACAGTAACGGTCTCTTTGACCGCAACACAACAGGCTGAGGGTACATTGCTGGGCGCCACCATCATACAAGGAGCTGAAGCGAGCACTGCCACTTCAGGAGGTTCTGCAGCATGTGCCACCACTTCTGGAGAAGTTGCAGCGTGTGCCATCGCCTTTGAGAACACAGCAGCGAGTGTCACTATCCCAAGAGGTTCTGCAGCATCAGCCGCCACCTCTGGAGACATCACAGTGGACGTCGCTACCTCGGGCAGTTCTATGGCGGTGTACGCAGCCCAAACGCAACACAAAGCAATCCCCACCATGGGAAATGCTTCGGAAAGGGGAATTAGTGCAGGAACAGGAGGGTTGGAGTTAGTGGGTTTGGGGATACCAGCTGCGTGTGCAGACACCAGCGGTGCATCCCTCACACTGGATAACAGACTGGGAAATCGAAGCACTGACCTTGAATATCTGGGTGTGATGGACGGGATGTCACAAGACTCTAGATAATCAGCTGTGACATGCTGTGACTCTGGAAGATCAGCGGAGACGTGCTGTGACTACGGTGACTTGACTTAGCTCATGAAGCTCAACTTTGCTTGATTCATGAAGATCAACGGTAGCTTGACTGGATTCATGAAGATCAATTGTGACCTGACCTGATTCATGAATATCAGCGGTGACTTGACTCGGAAACAGCAGCTGTGACATGACTTGATTCATGAATGGCAGTAATGATGTGACCGGTTGGTATGACCGCCATTTTGTGAGTGCAGTCTGACACCACCACCATTTCAGTCATAGATGCGGTGACGTGCTCCTCATCCGCGACACCCACAGACACCCAAAAACTGACTCAGTGAGGAGCGTGGACCCTCACAAATAAGAAATAAAAAAATCAAGACATCTGGAAAATCAGAATTATTAGCAACGTCTAGATATTCCAGGATAAAGTCCTGCAGTGATCGCATACCCTGCTTGAGGGCTAATAATAGTTTTGCAGTGTACATACCTGACCAGTATTGTTCATGAAAGCCGCTGGATCCTTGTGTGGCCGAGTATTCTGTAACGGGGTCAACGAGATGTGATGCGTGCGGATCCAATTGCAAAGCTTTATTTCTGAACATAGACATAGTCATAACAGGCAGGTTCAAACAACGGCAAACAGGTATATAGAGGGCAAGGCAAGAGAAGTATCCTAAACAGGCGTGTTCAATCGTGGGCTAACAATACCCAGAGGGCTAATGCCGAGTTCACACTGCACGATTTTCAAACTCGTCGGATCGCTGTTGTTTTCACACTGCGTGACTATCTGGGGAAGCATTCAGTCGCTGCTGTGTTCACATTGCACGATGGATCGGCGACAGGGGCTTTCACATTGCACGATTTCACAATAGGAAGAATCACCGACAACTCTGTCTGATCCGCAAACTACGTTTCCCAACAAAACACACGCGAGAAGTGATAAGGAAATAACGCGAGACCTGCGTGTGTCAGACCGTTTTTCTCGAGTGAGACTGGAAGTATTAAAAAATATAGCCAGCAAATTGTCTGTGCGCTGATTTCCAGCTACAAAAAGAAAGACAGATTATGCAGGAGGGAGATGCAGGGATTGTGTTCTGCAAAGAGTGGTAAATAATAATTTGCAGTAACTGTTATGCTGATGTTGCGGCTGGTCAAGCGTTTGTGCTCGTTTCTGTATGATATAATTGTACATATTAAAATACTGATATGGTCTATAACTCCTCACTGAACTTCCCTCTGCCCTGTATCTTTGTCTCTCATTGGCTGAAGGTCATCGTGATGTAGTTTTCATTCAGAAATCATTGCACACAGCGTGATTGTGAATCGCCGACAGCTCCAGATATTTAGCATGCCAAATATTTCACGGGCGTCGGCGACGTGTCGGCGATTCCCTCAGATCGCATCTGTGATAATTCACACTGCGCGATTGTCACTCGCGTGAACGAGCTCAGATTTGCCTCCGATGTCGGCATTTGTCGGCGATTTATCAAAACCTGTCGGCGAGTGAAAAATCGGGCTAAAATCGTGCAGTGTGAACTCGGCATAAGACAAAAGAGGTAATCCGTAAACAAAGCAATGGTCCGGGCTGGGGCAAACAGTATCCAAACGGCAAGGCAAGGGTTAATCCAGGGAACACGGGCTAGAATAAGAACACAGGAAAAACAGGCAAGGCAAGACTATGACAATAAACTGGGCTCTGTAGAGTAGCTATCGCTGGGAGAGTGATAAACGTTATACAACACTCAGCAGTGAGGGAGAGAAATTCCATAATTTAAGTAAGGCGTTTCAAAGGGGAATCAGCTGTGTGTGTGGTCAGTGCAATGGATGATGGGAACTGTAGTCCAGAGGTGACGTGCAACAGTTAGTGTAGTGCAAGAGTCACTGTAGTGAGTGAGTGACCTCTGGTGGTGAGTGGATGGAAGTTCATAGACCGGATTCGTGACAATAGCGGTTCTTTGGCTTGTTATCATAGGGGAACCTCTTTCGGTACTACATGGCACATATTCTTAAAGATAAGAAGCTTAATAGCACATTTGTCAAAATGTGTTACACAGAACCATTAGAGGTGCCATATATGACTACCATAGATGAGCGAATATGCTTCTGAATGACAGTTTTACTTACGATGAATGATATCTAATCATTTCTTACCAAATTGAAGCTTTAAAGATTCAAATTCCTGTACTAAATGCTTACTGGGAAACAAAATACATCCCACTTTCAAAACCTTTTAATTTATTTATTTCAGCAGCAAATAAAACGAGTGCTGACAAGCCAGGGAATATCAATATACAACATCACAATATTGTCAAGTGTGTCCTGTTCCCTAGTTGTTTCCTTATGTCCTTATTTGGTCTTCCTGTTCCTGTCCTCATTCCGTCTTATTATGTTCCAGGTGTGTCTCGTTTTCACCTTGTTAGCTCTGTCTATTTATAGGAGATGGTCCTCACCTTACATAGACCTAAACCTACCCGTCTCCACCCCCTGATCCCTAAACCCACCCATCCCCACCCCTAAACCTACCCGTCTCCACCCCCTGATCCATAAACCCACCCATCCCCACCCCTAAACCTACCCATCCCCACCCCTAAACCTACCAATCTCCACCCCCTGGATGTGGATCCAACTCCGCCCCCTGGATCTTTTGTTCTGCAGTGAGGGGCTACTGTGATTTATAGTGTGTTCTGCCCCATGTTTCCTGTCTGCTGTTATATGCCTTCACCCAATTTGATGCTTCTGGGCACTTTTGATGAATAAAGACTTTTGATGAATTTTTCGATTGGAAGATTCCCTTGTCTCCTCGCTCCTTCGTCTCTGTGTACTCCTGACAAATATACAGGGAGTTGTTGTTTTATACACATACAAAATAATGCAACAAGCTTGAAATATGTACATTTTTGAAGAATATATGTACTGTAGCCCTGTAATCAGGTAACTTTTTCACCTACGGTCTTAGGCCTACATTAGTTCTTTACTTTATTTGGAAAATCTAGGTTTTTTTTAACATTAATAGTGAGTGAGTGAAATTACTGAAAATTAATAATACACAACCACTTGCAAACTAAGTTGTACACTCTAAAGTACTGCAGTAGCTTTCACTTTTTCACTGTCAACAACGTACTAACCTTCTTGTTTAACTTAAAAAAACAATGGAAACTGCAACTAGACTTGGAAGAGGCGCAGAAATAGAGAATATTGATTTACAGTGACAGGAAGTAGTGTAAATCTGTAAATGAATGTTCCGTGTAGGGATCCTGTGTAGGGAGGGACCATGTCAGTCAGAGCACAGTTCATTCATGGAGCTCTTTTCTAACAAGCTCATGATCTGAATCAGGTGTGTTAAATAAGTGAGACATGTACAACATGTAGGGGCAGGTCGCCAGGACTGGAATTGAGAACTGCTGCTACAGGAGGAGTCCCAGTGCCGTCGAGATGTCCTCGCTCTCCTCTGTGATTAACTGTCCGTCCAACGTGAGCACAATGTGGTCATACTGCACAAGATGACCCTCCCTACAGCCTGTAAGCTTCATCTTAGGTGTTGGGATGGGCTGGTCTGAGAATAGCCCTGGGGGAGAGGGGATAATAGCATTAACCATCTTCTCATATTTATTTGCAAGGCAAACCTTATGAGTTAAATTAATTTTAACTACTGTCATACAAGTGTTCAAATACTTTAAGCCATGAACTGAAAATGAGCAAAATTTCTCTTCAGTTTGATAGCATAGTTTGTGTAGACCAACAAACAAAAAAACTAATGTTTGCATTGAAATCCTCTGAATAACAAAAAGTGCAATAAGTGTAGTGCTTTTATTTAGATTGTGTTTCACACACTGTAGTCAACTGTTCATGGCTCACCTCAACTTCAAACAGCAACGCCGGGTCTTCCTTGAACAGAGAAGGCAAGAGCAGAATAGCTGCTTCCAACTGTAGGCCTTTAAACAAAATAACCTCATTAGTTTAACATAATATGGTGGATGCTTTTACCCAATTTATTTTTATTTTTTTTAACATCCATTACTGTGTGTAATATAGATAAATGCAGGAAAGAAGACAGGTATGATCTCAGGCAGAGTGGTAGGGTGTCAGTCAGTGGTACAATGAAAATCTAAGCAGTAATGATTTAATTACCTTTTTTCAGTCTGCCATCTTCACAGTTATCAATCATGCACCTGAACTTCTCCTTCAGGGGACTCCGCGAAACTTGAAGGACTCGGGGCTCACGTCAACACTGGCGTGGTCTCACAGACCCGAAAGGAGCTTGTGTTAAGAGGAAGGCAAAGGAGGAAAGACATATAGACTTAACTCATACAATTAAAGAAGGAGGCAATTAACACACTACTGTACTGAGCATTTTGGCCAGTATGAAACACAGGAACTCAAAGAGAGTCTCCTCTGTGTTTCCTCCTTCATTACACGCAGATGTTCCCTGATGCTTTGTTAATTTTCTCTAGCATCAACCTATTGGGGTAGTTAAATTGTTAAAAATGGGGGCTGTCAATAAAATGTAAAAAAAAAAAAAAGTCTTTAGAAAATTTTTAGTCAAGGGCAGCCCTACTAGAAAAAGTCCAGACTTCTAATTATTATTAGACAAATTACAAATATTAATGATCAAAAAGTTATGCATGACAATCAATAATCTTAAATATGGAAATGTGGCTTACCCATGTCTGTTATGTGTCCTAAAAATGTTAACAAGAGCTCTTTTTATCCAACTTGACAATGTACTGATGATTTTATACTCAAATACATTTCTTTTTGATTTTTCAGTTATTCCAGCATGAATCATCTGTAACAACATTAGAGTAATAATTTACTCAAAAATATAATTCCAAACCCATATAACTCACTTTTGATGAACACAAAACACATTCTTAAAAAAGGCACCCACAAAAACTTGTTAAAAGTAGCTTATGTATCCATGTGTGTCATATCTTGTGAGGTAACAAAATCACTTAAAAAAAAAAAATGTTTTTTAACTCACTCAATATGTAAAGTTTGAGTATACTGAAAAGAGTTATTTCAAATGAATATTTAAAAATAGCACTCAAACCCAGTAAATCAACACATCAAAATAACTCAATGTAATGGATATGATATGATATTTGTTCACGAGACATGCAAGAATCAATGACTTGTATTACGATTTTAAATCTGGGGAGTTGGTTTGATTTGTCATTATGATGTTACAAAAAGCATTGTAAATGAGGTATAACACTTACTTTAGGTCTCTTGTTGATAATTGTAACCTCTTTGCCTTCTCTGCATCGTGAATCAAAGCAAATGTCTCTGAGAAAAGTTTAGGAGCGCACATCATATAAATGTCTTGTAAAACAATATGATGTTTTACTGATTAGTGTTTTATGTTAAATAACATTTATTATGTCCATGTACAGATGATGATGAAGATGATGATGATGATGATGTTTTGTAATCTTCTGAAGACATCCATCCTATTTGCAAGGAGATCAAACCATCACATGCAATGGAGATGTCACGTATGATGGAATAATAATCTGAGATTTGTTAAGATACATCTGAGCTGTTGCAGTATTTGCTTTTGAAAAGCTATGAGATTTCCAGTTGAGATTTACTTCTCATGCAGTATAATAGGAGAATTACAGTGAATTAACAGCTTACTCTGTTTATCCCTTAAAGTCTAAATATGTAAAACTTTACAAGGAATTTAAATGAATTTATTTAAAGAAAGGAGTGTTGTCAAGAGGGTTTGTTCTAGTTTCTTTTTCAGGTAGCATTTTATAGTGTATGTATGTATAGTATTTTATTGTTACTGTATTGCTGGGCCGTGTTTTTTTTTTTTTTTTTTGTACATTCTGCCATTGAGCCTGCTTGCTGTTTTACACTGGAGTTTTTCTTTGGCAATCACCAAAGTCTGTCTGGCTAAACAGTGGGCTATGTGTGACTGTGTCATATGTTTATTGTATTGTGTGCTCATTTCATTTTTTATTGGTTGCTTGTAACAAGGCCATTGATAAGAGGGGTACTAAGAGAGCAAATAAAGATAATGGTATTTTGCTTAATGTTTTGTTTAGTTATTGTAACATTTGAGGTGATAATCAATTGATCAGTTTAATCAATTTATCAGTTTAAAAGTGAGTAATCAGAGATCATGCGAACTGTCCCAAAACAAAATCTGTTTCCGCATTTATCCATCTGAATTGAAAGTATGTGGTGACATACAATAGTAACTTTGCTGAGTATTACAAGTCAGTATTAAGAATTACAATTTGTGGCTTACTGATGTTCATGTTAGTATAGTATAGAGCACTTCACAAAACATTCACAAAAAAAGTACTAAAAGTATTTCTATAATTAAGGAAATATGCATTCAAATATAAACGTGCATGTATTTGTGTTTGACTTCACAATTTTTTTTTTTTTTTTCAAAGAAGTGGACACAGTGGATGTCAAAGACCCCATAGAAAAAATACATTAAAATTGATGAGCTAAAGTTCAGTTAATTGATCACTACATTAATGTTCTTTCGACTCCAAAACTTTAGGTATATCATCTATCTGGATCAACAACATTCTAGGTGATTACAGTAGAGTTGAGGGTATAGTGTTTACTGTCATTACAGCAGCACACATTGCACTGGAAAACTGCAGCCAGTATGGACATAAAACTTGAAGTGATAGTCACAAATATTGCAACAGGCTATTTTAAAGAGTAAATAAAAGGCCCAATAAGGAGAGTCTTTTAAGGTTAAACCTATCTGCAAATTATTTTACACTGTCACCACATTTTATTGCCTGAGAATACAGTTCTTACACCAGCCTACTCTTGTGTGAAATGCTGGTGTCAATTTGCAATGTATACAATTATTTACCAAACTATTTTTTATTCTACAAAACAGTGACTCTGATTTTGGGTGTGACAAATATATGAACAACGTGGATGGGCAGGTTAAAGGTGTTCTATTGTGTGTGAAACACTGTGAAATCTTTTGTTGGTCTGGATCGACATTATTATCCAAAAACATAGACCTAACCTATACCCCTAAACCTAACCCTACCCATAATTTATCCATAAAGTCAGGAGGAAATTATAGTTGAAAAACAAGAGTGCCTAAAAAAAACCCAGGTTTTGGCTGTTGGCGCTGTGCCTCATAAATAAATCCAGCGATCGCAAAAATGTATATATTTGTAGATCATTAATTAGGCCTAATTTATTTTTCAGCAAGGAAACTATGGAACAAGCATCTTGACACAGCTGTTGTTTCCACACTGAAAAAAGTGATAAGTTGACTTAACTTAAAAAAATTTTAGGAAACCGGTTGCATTACAATTTTTAAGTAAATGATAATTAAAAATAAGTTAATTGAATTGTCAAGTTCACTTAACTTTTAAAAAAATATATATATATTATGTACTTAATAATTTTAAGGCAACAGGTTTCCTCAATTTTTTTAAGTTAAGTCATCTTTCACTTTTTACAGTGCAACATCGACAAAGCATTTCAGGACAGCTATTTGCAAAAAAAAAAAAAAGAAAGAAAGAAAAAAAGAATCCAGTGACACAGCAGTGATTCATATCTCTTTTTCTCTTTCAGTGCAATTCAGCTTTTTTGGCATTGCAGCCTATTAACACTGGAAGGTTTCTATAGGTAGGCAAGAGAAAACTATAATTGTCATTTTAAATTTAATTGTCATTTTTTAAATTGTCAGACTGTGTGGTTTTTATTCATATGCCTCACACAAGAATTTAATTTCCCAGACTACTCTGCGCCGGTGACCCGATTTCCCAAAGTTACAGCTTTAGGCAGGGCGTTGGTCCTCCTCGTCCTATATCCCAAATCGCACCCACCCAACCTACACGCTGGAGAAGTAGCCGCCAGTAAGCGCCTCTTTGACTATGGGATACAAGTCTGCTGCAGCAGTTCGCCTCAGTTTAGTCGGCTGAAGTGGTTATCGATGGCGCTCGGGATTCTTTAAACCTAAAATGACGAATGGGACACCATACGATCTCTTGGATTAAACAGACACGCGCAAGCGGCGGCCAAGTGAACACTGCATGTTTACATGAATTTGGGCCAGGGTCGCCACCGAAGTTAACGGTTCATATTTCATGTGATATCTCACAGGAACCAGCTGTGATTCTCAAAAATTTAATTCTCAACATTCGTGATTATCAAAACCAGCCTATACGGGTGTTTTCGTCAACAACAAAATGAACACACCCCTGTGTGCTGCTATTATGTGTTTCTTTTTGTTTCCAGTTCCTGTTTTAGCAGGTATGATTTCACGGTATACTAGCCTACTTGATAAGAAACATGTTTTGATTTATTTTAAATGTTCATAATTAGAGCATTGATTCTTTTAAACATACACGGACCATTCCACCGAATGAATCTTTTTTTAAAGACTGAATCTAGTAATACACATATTTTACTATTCAAAATCTGTATAGTAAAACACTATTTTTTAAATTAAGTTTTGTCCATAAACTATATAGTTTATGGACAAAACTTAATTTAAAAAATAGTGTTTTAAGTTTATTTTTAAAGAAAAACTATTTAGTAACATGAATGAAACTGGGTAGTTCAGTACAGGAATGAGTATCCATTATATTAGTATACAGGTTTGACTACACATGTGAGATATTAATGCCCGCACCGATATAGTGGCAGTGTTGAACATTGACTAGTCAGCTGACCTCACTGCACTGCAAATCATGTTTCTATTTAAATCTAGTGGTCTGCAGAGGTTTTTATTAGGGTTATGTTTAGGGGTAGAGGGCGGGTTATGAGATAAGATATAAATAACGAAAAATAATAAATATAAAATATTAAAATTGATATTAGAAATTTTATGACCTTATTTCAGCTACATTGCAAAAAAATAAAAATTACTAACCACGCATAATTTTTATTTTTTTTTTCTAAAAAATGCAAACATGTACATCCATCTTGGTCACATATTATTGTAGCGCAGTTTGTGCTGAATACAAAAAAATTACATGTTGGTCAATAGTATGTTACAAGTAGCTGACGTAAGCACAAATATCAGGGCATGTCAAAATATCTCAAGGGCCCCAAAATTGCCTCAGACCCCAGAAGGTTAACATGTGTTTTATCTGTTGTTTCAGGTTCTCACACTTTGATGGGGCTTGCAACGTACATTACAGGAGAAGGAGCATTTAGTGCTACAATTATGCTGGATGACATCGCTGTAGGATATTATAATTCGGAAACAAAGATCTATGTTGCAAGAGGAAATAATACAAATGAAGATGATGTCATAGATCCAGATGACCTCAGGTCTGTAAGTGAGAATGTGCTCCTTCATTTTATAGAAAGATCACATCACCTGAAACCTGACAACAACACAGAAAGTAAAAGTAAGTTCAGTTGGCTAAAGTGATTGGCTCGGATATTGCATGAATAGTTTATATCACTGCATGATTGTGTTTGATGTTTATGAATGAAGGATATGTAAATACAGTAAAGCAAAAAAAAAAAAGATTAGTTTATGATAGATGTGATAAAATAATTCAGCTGTGATTCACACTCACAATTGACATTTGATTTATTTATTTTATTTTGCACATGGAGGAAAAACGTTTTATCTCTCAGGCCTTCTCCACCCACTATTCAAACAATTCTATTATCTATCAAAAGGATTGACTAACATACTAACCACATCAACTCATATGTCTCATAATCAAAAGAAAAAGAATAAAAATCAAAAACTTGCCAAACTGGTTGTGTGGATTATTCTGCTGTGGTGACCCCTGATGAGATCAAACTGAAAGATAAACTGAGAAAGTTTATTGCAAGATTTTTCAAAGGGCTCCTGAGGTCAAATAATAAATAATAATAATAATAATAATAAGTTTAATTTGTATAGCGCCTTTCCCAAGCTCAAGGACACTTCACAATGACAAAACAATATAAGCAATCAGTACATACATAGATGGACAGTAGACATTTGCCACATCCAGGACATGCGGTTGCAGTTGCAAACCATAGTAATAATACAGATAATCAAATACAGCAAACAATCAGATACAGCATTAAACCACACTGTAAAAACTAAAGGTTCCTGGAGGCACCTTTTGGGGTTCTTCACTTTGCCACTGTGGCGGAACCCTCTGTAGAGCCTCTAGGCCAGTGGTTCTCACTTCCAGTCCTGGGGGCCCCCTGCTCTGCACATTTTGCATGTCTCCCTTACTTAACACACCTGATTAAGATCATCAGCTTGTTAGTTCAGTTTATGCATCTCTCTCTAACAAGCTGATGATCTCAATCAGGTGTGTTAAGTAAGGGAGACATGCTAAATGTGCAGAGCAGGGGGCCCCCAGGACTGGAATTGAGAACCACTGCTCTAGGCACCCTTTAAAAAGGGGTGGTTCTCTGAGGAACTTTTAACGGTTCCTGGAGGAACCCTTTTATTAAGAATGGTCAGGAACCACCTTGGTGCTTCGAGGCACCCTTTCTCAATTTCAGTTCTTTAATATTTGTTCCCCTCTCCCTCCCTCTAGTTTATTGTTCCTGCTATTGACATTTAATTATTTTAATAAACAAACAGAAAAACTAAAATGAATACATATCAAACATTGTTTATTGATTAACAACAACAATATCCATAGAAGTTTCAAATAAATAATCAATACTGCACATCACAATCAAATTCATGGGAACACCAGTGTTAATATTGTTATAAATAAAAATAAAACTTACACTTTGACAAAACCATAAACAAATAAATGTGACTCAAATATCTTAGAACTTTAAAACAATCATACCTCAAAAATAGTACAATTCAAATGAGCAAATTTAATGTACATCGCAGTCAATGATAACATTCTTTCTTGTTCTAAATGGAGGTCACATATTGGGAAAATTCACACAGGAAATTAAGAAATTGATAAGCCTCAAGACAGCTGTAGGTAGCTTGATGATCTCCTCTTGAATACCCAACAAATAGCAGCAGAAAAATAGTACACTTTGCTGTACGTTTAACAGCTTTTCTGTATAATGTTGAATAGAACAAAGGCACTTATAAGGTGAAATCATGTTGGTAGGTTCGTCAGCAAGTAGCTACTCACCATCAGGAAAATCTGCAGTGCTGCTCTCACCAAATGGGTCTCCATTACCACAGTTAGTGTAAGATTCTGTGTAGTTCGTTGAAAAAGGAGGGATTTACATAAAATTTAATAACAAAATATTGACATTTATTCATTTAGCACATGGTTTTATTCAGAGTATCTTAAAAATTAGTATTTTGTTATATTGGTGTACTGATTAATGGTTGTGGACTAGTTCAATGCAATATCTATTGCAATAACACACAGTGTATGTATATTTGAATGTATTTATGTATGTATGTATGTGTTCGTGTGTATGTATATATACACAGGTGCATCTCAAAAAATTTGTATATCGTGAAAAAGTTTTCTGTAACTTGTTTCAAAAAGTGAAACTTTCAGATATTCTAGATTCATTACATGTAAAGTAAAACATTTCAAAAAAATATTTTTTTTGTTTTAATCTTGATGATTACAGCTTACAGATCACGAAAGCCAAAAATATTTACATTTGAGTTGAATTAAATGACCATCCCTACAGTACAAATTCCGTGTGTCTGCAGCAACACACATTAAAGCCTGAACAATAGGTTGGTGAGCTGTCGAACATGGTTCACTTGGAGCTGTAATGATTTGTTTTGAGACAATAAGATTGATGAATTGAATAGAAATAGCTTTAACTGCAGCAATCCAATACTGGATTTTTGACTTGAGCTGTAATCTCTAATCATCAAAATTAAAACAAACAAAAACTTTTGAAATGTTTTACTTTACATGTAATGAATCTAGAATATATGAAAGTTTCACTTTTTGAAATAAGTTACAAAAAAACACTTTTTCACGATATCCAAATTTTTTTTTTTTTTTTTTTGATGCACCTGTGTGTGTGTGTGTTAGGGATGTAACGATTCACTCAACTCACGATTCGATTCGCGATTTTGATTTCATGATTCGATTCGATTCACGATTTTTTTTAAGAAAATGAGATTTAAGACAAATTATAAATTAAATATGTTCTTTTATTATTGCTTGGACAAAATGCTGCACGTTTCTTTGTGAAATTGAAATATAACACTATAATAATATACTAATATAGCACTTGCATATTATTGCTCTTTTGTTGGTTTTGATTGCTTCTATTGTCCTCATTTGTAAGTCACTTTGGATAAAAGCGTCTGCTAAATAACAAAATGTAAATATAATGTAAATGTAAATAACAACTAAACTGAAATTTTAAAACAAGCCCCAAATCAAATAAATAAGTAACATAAATAAAAGAAATCTCTTCATAAAAACTAAATAAGGCTTTGTCTGTGCTCTTTCCATTTAAAATTAGAGGCAACCACTGCATTTTAATCATGATCCAAACAAAGATGCTGCATACATGCAGCAGGAGCAGTTTTTAACCTAAATTAGACTGTATAATTTCGAAATTTGAAGCAAAAACAGAATGGTATGACTTCAGTTTTGTGAAATTATACATAGAAACAGCAGACGAGCTGAATGAGACGCAGATTCACTCTCTGCCAGCAGGTGGCGCTTTAAGCGTTTCCTTGGTTTCCGCTGTAAACAAAGCAGCGCTGCACTTATGAACTTTAATATGCATTATACAGAGGCAAGATGAGAAGAAAAATACCATCTAAACTTTTCTAAAGACAGTAAGTTCCCCTCAGACATGCATTCATATAAACTACCCTAATTGAATCGCGATTTGTTTCGCATCTCAACCGATTTGAATCGTCACATATTTGAATCGATTTTCAACCGCTCGTGGTTAATCGTTACATCCCTAGTGTGTGTGTGTGTGTATATTATATATATATATATATATATATATATATATATATATATATATATATATATGTGTGTGTGTGTGTGTGTGTGTGTGTGTGTGTGTAAACCTCAAAATGCACAAACTCAGACTTACCTCAGTTAATCATATACAGTCCAGCACAGCAGGATCAGGAGCAAGGCTCGGATTTCTTAGAAGAAAATAAAAGTGGAAAAAAATAAAACATATAAACTATAAGTAATTGAATGTTTTAGATCGGTTTCTGATGTTTCTCCTCAATTGTTCACTTATTTACACACCTTCAAAAGATGAGGTAAGTCCAGAGAGATCACTTTATTGTCAGCCAGCAACAGACATCAGCAGCTCCAGCAGTCCACTACAGAGCCATATTCATGAAACATATGTCTTCATTAACTGCTAAAAAAACAAAAACAAAAGAAAACATGGATAAATTATAAATTCTTTAATTAAATTCAGTGTAACGTTAATATTGTATATAAGACTGGATTCACATATAATTTTGGATTAACGTTAGGCCTCACTCTGAAACACTTTCAGTTATTTCAAAGTAAAAAAAAAAAAAAAATAGGTCTACTTACATTAGTGCTGCTCAGTGAACCCTGTGACATTTTAAGAGAACTCAAGTATGTAACGTACACGTTCTGAGGAGAGAAAAGGACAAAAACAGTTTTTCTTCTGTAAGTTAAATTAATCGAAAAAGATAGTCTACATGTGAAAAATTAGATAGTCTACATGTAACATGGATGGGTAACGATTAACAAACGTAAACGACAACAAATTAGTTCAGAAAAGAACAGAGTTACAATGACTAAAAGAACATAATGAACAAAACTGACTAAAAATCGCCGTTTGTGATTTAATACTCTCCATTTCGCCCCACTAAGTTCATTATGATAGTTAGCATCGCGGCTATTAAATTAGCGGTTAAAATGGTATACAACAAACATTTAAATATAAAAACATACAGTTAAGCGTGTCAGTACAGAAATTTGTGTACAAATAGTAAATCTGTATATTTATTTTGGAGAACTCACCTTTTGTTCGACAGTCCTGCGCTGTGGTTGTTTCTTTGAGGAGAGGAACCGTTAATGATACTTTGTATTTTGTGCTTGTCAGCATTGCCTAGTTACCGTGCACCTGACGAGGTAATCAGAGCAGTACAGGTGTTGCTCGTCTGCACTGCCTATATCTGGCTGGCGTGTTTGTGGGGTATTGTTGGATCGTTGTTGTTCATGTCCTGTCTCGCTCTCTGTCAGTCCTTCTAGTTCCCGAGTTTTCTTCGCCTGGTTGCTGTTCCTTTCCCCCTGGAAAGTGTGGACTATTGGAGCGTTTGCGCTGCCTGAGCTGGAGATTCTGCTTCACCGGATTATCAGCACTTCCTCTGTGGCTGTATTATTGGAGTTGTCTAATAAAGACTTATTATTGACTCGCAATTGGATCTTGAGTTTCTGTACCGTGACAGAACGATCCAGCGAGTACGACAGATTAAAGAGACTTTTTGTCTCACAGTAATTCACGCATGGATCGCCAGGAGGAACAGATGGCAGCCTCTAATCGCGCAGTTCAAGTCCTGGTCTCTCAGGTCTCGGAACTGACCACCCAGCTACAGCGTCTCCAGACTGATTCTGTTCAGCTACCCACTGTGTCTAGTCCACCTCGTCTTCTATCTCGAATCAGGCTGTTCATTTCAACGAACCCCGCCTTCCGCCTCCAGCCTTTTACTCTGGTGAGCCTCAGCAATGCCGTTCTTTCCTTGCCAAATGTTCTCTATACATCTCCTCCAACCATCGTCGTTTCCTACTGAGGAATCGAAAGTAGCGTTTGTCATAACGCTGCTCTCTGGACGGGCGGCTCTTTGGGGAACTACAGTTTGGGAGCAGAGACTTCCCTGTTGTACTTCGTTTCATTCATTCTCGGAAGAGATCAAGAAGGTTTTTGATCGGGCAGTTTCGGGCAGGAGGCGGCTCGTTTTCTGGCGGAGTTAAGGCAGGAAATCGGGCGTCACTGATTACTCCATTGAATTCCGCACCCTGGCGGCGGAGTGCCGTTGGAACTTAGAGGCACAGTGGGATATGTTTTTACATGGACTGGCTGAATATATCAAGGATGAGATCTATTCACTGGAGTTACCCACATCACTGGATGGCTTAATCAGTCTGGCTATTCGAGTGGATACCAGATTGCAGCAGAGAGATCAGCGAGCGCGCCGAGCCACGGCAGCCAATCTGTTGAACCACCTTCCTGTCACCTCCTGCGACACGGACGCCGTCTTCGCCGACCCAGAACCCATGCAGATGGGCAGATCCCGCCTTTCCCCTGGAGGAGAAGTGGAGGAGGCGAAATGAGGGTCTCTGCCTATATTGCGGCGCGGCTGGGCACATCGCAGCGCAGTGTCCCGTAAAAGCCAGAACCCGTCAGTAGGTAAGGGGTTACTGACGGGTGGGATCACATTGACTAAATCCTCTCTTGCTGCTACCCTTCTTTCAGTCAAGTTGCAGTGGTCCTCAGCCACCTATGACTGTCAGGCTTTAATTGACTCTGGTGCTGAGGGTAATTTTTTGGACTCTGACCTGGCTCTTAGACTTAAACTTCCTGTGGTTGCTCTCTCTCAGCCTATTGCGGTCCATGCTCTCAGTGGTCTATCTCTTCCTTCCATCACTCACACTACAGGTCCAGTAAGACTCATCACTTCTGGCAATCACACTGAGATAATTCATTTTCTTTTAACTGACACTCCTGTTACTCCAGTAGTTCTTGGGCATCCCTGGCTTGTGCTTCATAACCCTCATATTAATTGGAGTCAGAATTCTGTTCTTTCTTGGAGTGAGAGTTGTCATGCTGTTTGTTTGTTGTCTGCCTGTCCCTCTGTGTCCTGTTCTCTGTTTCAGGAGGAGCACGGACCTGTCAAAGCGTGCCCAGTGAGTACCTCGATCTGAAGGGAGTGTTCAGTAAGTCTCGGCTGCTTCTCTACCTCCGCATCGTCCCTATGACTGTGCTATAGATTTATTACCAGGTACGTCTCTGCCTAAGGGCAAACTTTATTCACTCTCCGGTCCGGAGAGGGAGGCCATGGAGGAATACATTTCTGATTCTCTGGCAGCCAAGATCATTCGCCCTTCTTCGCCGGCGGGGGCGGGGTTTTTTTTCGTGAAGAAGACGGGTCTCTTCGTCCCTGTATCGACTATCGAGGCTGAACAACATCACGGTGAAGAATACATATCCTTTGCCGTTGATGTCTTCTGCCTTGAGCGTCTGCAGGGGCTTCCTTTTCACGAAACTGGACCTCCGTAACGCTTATCATTTGGTTCGCATAAGGGAGGGATGAATGGAAGACTGCTTTTAATACCCCCAGGGGCACTTTGAATATCGCGTTCTTCCTTTTGGGCTTTCCAATGCTCCCGCAGTCTTCCAGGCACTCGTTAATGATGTGTTGAGAGATATGCTAGATCAGTTCATTTATGTCTACCTGGATGATATTTTCTCATTCTCTCCAGGAACATGTTCAGCACGTCAGGCGAGTGCTTCAGAGGCTGTTAGAGAATGGTCTTTATGTCAAGGCGGAGAAATGCGCTTTTCATGCACAGTCTGTTCCTTTCTTGGGTTACATTGTGTCGGTCGAGGGATGCGCATGGATCCGGACAAGATTCAGGCTGTGGTAGATTGGCCAACTCCAGATTCCCGCAAGGCCCTGCAGAGGTTTCTGGGCTTTGCCAATTTTTACCGGCGTTTTATTCGCAACTTCAGCCAACTAGCCGCTCCTTTGACTGCCTTAACCTCCACCCAGACTCCGTTCAGGTGGTCCTGCGCAGCGAAGGCTGCGTTTGCCAAACTGAAAAGTCGCCGCTTCGGCTCCCATCCTCATCGCCCCTGATCCTTCCGGCAGTTTGTGGTGGAGGTTGACGCGTCAGAGGTGGGGGTTGGTGCCATCCTATCCCAGCGTTCTTCCTCGGACGACAAGGTGCATCCTTGCACGTATTTTTCTCACCGTTTGTCTTCTGCCGAACGTAACTATGATATTGGTAATAGAGAGCTGCTGGCGGTCAAGCTTGCCTTGGAGGAATGGCGTCATTTTGTTAGAAGGTTCGGGGGTTCCTTTTATCGTCTGGATTGATCATAAGAATCTTGAGTACATCAAGTCCGCCAAAAGATTGAACTCTAGGCAGGCCCGGTGGGCTTTATTTTTCGTTCGTTTCGATTTCTCTATTTCTTATTGGCCGGGCTCCAAAAACATCAATCCCGATGCATTGTCCCGTATTTTTGACTATTCGGAGCACCCGTCTTCCGAGCCCATTGTGCCGCAGAAGATTGTTGTTTCTGTAGTCACATGGGACATCGAATCGAGGGTCCGCACGGCTTCTCAAGGGGTAACGCCTCCGCCCGGATGCCCACCAGGTTGTTTGTTTGTGCCAGAGACGTTACGGTCCGATGTCATTCGATGGGGGTGAGTCGTACTATGTTTCTTGTTAAACAGCGGTTCTGGTGGCCGTCTATGGCTCGCGACATACGGTGTTTTGTTTTGGCTTGCTCTGTTTGTGCCATTTCTAAGACTTCCAATCGACCCCCCGCTGGACTCCTTCAGCCGCTGTCAGTTCCTTCGAGACCCTGGTCCCACATTTCATTAGATTTCGTTACAGGTCTCCCGCCTTCTGATGAAAACACGGTAGTTTTGACTGTGTTGGACCAGTTTTCAAGACTACTCATTTTATTGCTCTGCCTAAATTACCTTCTGCCAGAGAGACGGCGGTTGCTGTCATTGACCACGTTTTTCACATTCATGGCCTCCCGACAGATGTGGTCTCTGACAGGGGGCCTCAGTTTGTCTCTAAATTTTGGAGAGTTTTGTCATTTGTTGGGGCGACTGTTAGTCTTTCTTCTGGGTTTCATCCCCAGAGTAATGGTCAGACAGAGAGAGCCAACCAAGATCTAGAACGTATGTTGCGATGTTTGGTCTCCCAGAATCCGTCCTCTTGGAGCCAGCAGCTCTCATGGGTTGAGTACGCACAACTCATTACCAGTGTCTGCCACGGGCCTATCTCCGTTTGAGTGTAGTTTAGGGTACCAGCCACCTATTTTTCCCAGTCTGGAATCCAGTTGCGGTTCCCTCTGCCCACGCATTTGTCCAGAGGTGTCGTCGCACCTGGAGCAGGGCCAGACAGACCCTCCTCCAGGTGGGGCACGCACCAAGGCCAAGGCTGATCGCCACGGTTAAGGCCTCCCGTCTATGTCGCCGGTCAAAAGTGTGGCTTTCATCTAAGAACATTCCTCTCCGTACCGTTTGTAATAAACTTGCTCCTAAATTCATTGGCCCGTTTACTGTCACCAAGATCATTAGTCGGTGGCAGTCCGTCTTAAACTTCCTCCGCGTACAGGAGGATTCATCCCGTTTTCATGTTTCCAAATTAAAGCCCGTTTTCATGCTACCATTAATCCGCAAACCCCGGTTCCTCCACCGCCGCGACTCGTAGATGGGGAACCTGTTTATTCGGTAAATCGTATTCTGGACTCTAGGCGGAGGGGACGTGGATTCCAGTACTTGGTGGACTGGGAGGGTTACGGTCCTGAGGAGAGGAGTTGGGTGCCTGCTAGAGACATATTGGATCATTCCCTTATCGATGATTACAATCGTCAGGTAAGTTCCTCTGGGAGCGCCAGGAGGCGCTCTTAGGCCACATTTACACTGCATGGTTCAAGTGACCCAATTCCGGGTTTTTTTGTTTTTGTTTTTTTTTCCTCCTCCCATGTGGCACAGATCGGATATGGCCCACGACCGTGTAAGCAGGAAAAAATCACATGGATTCCGATATTCTCCGATCGGTTTCAGGCCTCATTCATATGTGGAAATAAATCAGATTTGAATCGGATACGTGCATTTGCGCCTGCCGTGTAAGCGGTCAGATCGGATATTGCCCTGTAAATGTGACTCCTGCGTCATTGAAAAGTGAGGTTTTTGAAACATTTCGCGGTACAGACATACCTGTAAAAAATGAAACATCTCTAGTTGAGTAGCAGAGTATTAATTTCGTTTGTTTGTGTTAAATAAAAGGCGATTTGATGCTGAAATGTGTTGCTTTTGAAACACGCTGAGTGCTAGTTGCTGCTGTTGTTAGTGATGACAGCTCGTGCTCAGACGAGCGCTTCAGTCCCGTTCGTTCCATTGAAACCACAAAATAAAATGCACACAAACATGTCCCTGCCTTTGATATACAATCACTGAACGCATTTAGTTTTAATTACTAAAAACACACAGACGATGTGACATGCTTAATATCTACCACCTGAGTATTATTCCACTCGCAAGCTTTCAGCGGAGCTGCGTACATCACTGTCCTTAAGAATTTGTACTAGGATATAGAATTATTTTGATGTATAGATGCGTTTCTATATGAATTCCATGTCAATAAATTAAACTTAATGTACCATTCAAATTGATTTGTGATGTCATATATGCCATTTTTGGCTTGTTTCACCAAGTGCAGTGTAAAAGGCACACATCGGATACGAGTCACTTTTAAAAGAAATGTAAGCACGTCGTCCAAAAAATCGGATATAGTCACAAAATCGGAATTGGTCATCAAGACCTGCAGTGTAAATGCAGCCTTAGAGGAAGGGGTACTGTCATGGTTCATGGGTCTGTGTGCTCATTCTGTGTGTGTGTGGCTCTGCTCGTTGTGCTTGTCAGCGTTGCCTAGTTACCGTGCACCTGACGAGGTAATCAGAGCAGTACAGGTGTTGCTCGTCTGCACTGCCTATATCTGGCTGGCGTGTTTGTGGGGTATTGTTGGATCGTTGTTCATGTCCTGTCTCGCTCTCTGTCAGTCCTTCTAGTTCCCGAGTTTTCTTCGCCTGGTTGCTGTTCCTTTCCCCCTGGAAAGTGTGGACTATTGGAGCGTTTGCGCTGCCTGAGCTGGAGATTCTGCTTCACCGGATTATCCGCACTTCCTCTGTGGCTGTATTATTGGAGTTGTCTAATAAAGACTTATTATTGACTCGCAATTGGATCTTGAGTTTCTGTACCGTGACAGTTTGCTTTAAAGTTTCAGGAAAACAATATCTACCTTCAAATAATTTTACATTTGTTTCTAAACTAAAAACTATTTTTCAGTTATTGCAGTATTTAAGTTATACAACAAAGGTATTTAAAATCCAACAAATGGAGGCATAAAAGTGCAATCTGACAAAGAAATAAAGAAAATAATCTGTAATACCATGGTGTAGCCACTGCCTGTATGGCCTTGTGTGTGTATATTCCCTATTGCTGAAAACAGTGTTTTCAGACATAATTTTTAGATATATGTGGCTGATTTGTAGATTTTGCATGTCCCTTTTTTTTGACAATTTGTAAGACTATTTAGTCTTTTCTAATCATGCCCAAGTTTTTTGTTTTCACATGCCAAGTGCCACAAAAGTGATTACGTTCCATACCATTCCAAAAAAGTAAATAATAACAATAATAATAATAATCAGTCCTATTTCATTTCTGTCACATGAATCTCTGGGTTCCTCCAGATGCTGGCTTATACAAGTCAGAGCTTCCAGGAACCATTTCAATGTTAACAGATCTTACAAAAACCCTTTTAAAAAATTTGAGTTCCTCCAGGAACCTCCAGAGCACTTTGAGGTCTCAGTGTAATGAAAGGGTGACTCCAGAACCTCAGAACTGGAAACAAAGTGCTTCAAGGATCCCATAAGTTCTTGCAAGAACTGCAAAGACTGAAATGGTTCCTCCAGGAACCCTATTATGAAAAAAAGAGCTTTGAGGCACTTAAATTACATTTTGAAGTTCCTCGAGTACTCAAAAGGATATTTGAGGCACCTTTAGTTTGTACAGTGCATAACAGTTTAAGAGGAGACATAGGACCAATAGTATTGGTTGAACAAATACGTTTTGAGTTTGGACTTAAATTCATGCAGTGTGGTTATTGACCGGAGACACAGGGGCAATGAATTCCAAAATTTAGGAGCCATAACAGAGAAAGATCTCCCTCCCATAGATGAAAGGCGAGATCTTGGAACACAAAGAAGTTCCCCTCCAGATGATCGAAGTAGAAGAGAAGGAGTATATGGAGAAAGTAGTTCAGAGAGATAAGTAGGTGCAAGACCGTGAAGTGACTTAAAGGTAAGCAGAATAATTTTATAAATGATATGAGAAGACATGGGTAGCCAGTGGAGGTTAAAAAGAATCGGAGTAATATGAGCCGACCATTTGGTGTATGTTAACATTCTTGCAGCAGAGTTTTGAATGTATTGCAAACGGGAGATGGAGCATGCTGGTAGTCCAGAAAAACGAGTGTTACAGTAGTCAAGCCGAGATGTGATAAATGCATGTACTAGTGATTCAGCATCTTTTGGGCTCATGAAGGAACGGAGTTTGGCAATACGTCGAAGTTGAAAGAATGCAGCTTTGGAGAGTTTGCTAATATAAGCGTCCAGATTTAGTGAAGAGTCAAAAATGATACCTAAGTTCTTGACGGTGGCAGTTGGAAAAATCGATGTAGTATCATGGTAAATTTTAGGGGGGTTAGTTATGTTTTTTGTTAAAGTTGGGGGACCGACAAGTAAAACTTCTGTTTTTGTCAAGTTCAAACTGAGAGAGTTGGAGTTAAGCCAGGTTTTTAACTCGTTGACACATGTCAATAGAGTAGCAGTCTGGTGAATAGAGTCAGGTCAGCAAAAAGTATATATCTGAATATCGTCGGCATAGCAGTGATACTGAAAACCATGATGGCGAATAATTTGTCCAAGGGGCATAATATAAATGATAAATAATAATGGCCCTAGAACTGAGCCCTGTGGCACACCCTGTTTAAGAGGGACAGTGGGAGATTTGTAATCATGCATGGTAATGTAGTATTGTCTGTCTGTCAAATAGGAGGAAAACCAGGCTAACACAGCTCCCGAGATTCCAATCTCTGAGAGGCGCATGAGTAGTAGATTATGAGACACAGTGTCAAAAGCTGAGCTAAGGTCGAGTAATAAGAGTATGGAAAGGTTGCCCGAATCACCAGAAAGAAGGAGGTCATTTGTAACTCTTACTAAAGCAGTTTCAGTACTGTGTTGCGAACGAAAACCTGACTGAAATATATCAAAGTGTTTATTGTGAGCTAGAAATGACTGCAACTGAGTGGCCACAACCTTTTCCATGATTTTAGAAACAAATGGTAGGTTGGATATTGGACGATAATTAGCGTAGTCAGCTGGGTCCAGAGTTGGCTTTTTAAGCATAGGAGTGATAGCAGCAGTTTTGAGTGAAACTGGAACAGTAGCAGAAATAAGAGACATGTTTACAAAATGTGAAATAGAACCAGAAATAGCAGAGATACAGTGTTTCAAAAGGAATGTAGGTGCAGGGTCAGCACAGCACGAAGAAGAGTTGGATTTCAGTATGAATTCATTAATTAAGGTGGGGTTTGTCAAGGAAAAGCTGTCAAGCAATTGAATAGGACGAGCTAGCCCACAAGTAGGAGTGGTCAATTCTGCTCCAAATGTCCCACATAAAGCATCCAGCTTACCCTGGAAGTAGCCTAAAAAAGAACAACATAAGTCGTCAGATTCATGTAGAGTGGCATTACGTATTGAAGGCTGAACTAGTCGGTTCACCAAGCTAAAAAGTGATTTAGGCCTATTGTTTGATGTATTTATAGTTTGTGAAATATAGGAAGAGTGAGCTGCATTCAAGGCAGTATTGTAGTGCTTAACATGATCTGAAAGTGCCTGAAAGTGTAGAGTTAAACCTGTTTTCCCAAAAAGGTGTTCAAGTTGTCTGCCTTTGGCTTTCATGTCACGTAGCTCTTTGTTGTACAATGGAGCGGAGCGGGACATGGGAACAGACCTAGTCCTGATTGGAGCATGCTCGTCCAAAAAAACAGCAATAGCAGAATGATACAGATCATATATCTTAGATGGACAATTAAGATTGAATACATCAGAAATAACAGATGAAGCAATAGAGGCAGTAAGTGAATCAACATTGATAACACTGAACTTACGATAAGAGATGGTTTTGTTTCCAATATGTTTAGTTGGACAGGTTCTTGTAAAGTCAAAAATAATAAGCTTATGATCAGAAATTGGAGTAGCCAGTCCACTGATAGAGATATTATTTAAACCTGATGTACAGACTAAGTCGAGCGTATGACCATGAGTGTGAGTAGGGAAGTTGACATTCTGATGAATATCGAAACAGTCCAGAACAGTCTTTAACTGAGTACTATTAAAACAGGGTGTATCAACATGGATGTTAAAGTCACCAAATAAGATGACCTGGGCTGATGATGCACAAGCAAGTGTTAGCAGTTCGCTGAGTTCTGAGAAAAAGTCATTTTGCTGTTTAGGTGGTCTATAGATCAGAATAATTGTGAGGGGACAGTTTGAGCTGACCTTCAAAGCCATGTATTCAAAAGTCTCAGTATAGTGAAAAACCATCTGAGTGCGTGTTATGGAGTTATGACCAATGACCGCAAGGCCACCTCCTTTACCAGATAGACGCGGCTTAGACAAGTACTGATACCCATTCGGTGTAAGCAGATTAAGTTGGATGAAATCATTAGGTGTTTGCCAAGTCTCAGTAAGAAATAGCATGTCCAAGTTGGTATCTGTAATTAATTCGTTTAGATAGGGGCCCTTATCCGAGATGGAGCAACAGTTCAACAGAGCCGAGTGGTTATGCAGTACTCCTGTATTGCCAGTAGAGTTGACAGTTGAGGCTGACTTTTTTACGTAGACAAGCGCTCGCGATGGATGACAGTCTCTTGATAGACGTAAATGTGTCTTTATTTCTTAACAGGTCATGAAGTTCATCAGGTGATGGGTCTTTGTGAACAGAATGACAATAAACTTGGACAAATAATAAGCAAAACTGCTTATAGAGGCTCAACATTTAATGAGCTGCTTTTTTTTGATGGAAAATTCACATACCAGGTATTTTCAAATTACACGCAACCAGAAATAAAACCCGATCTTGAACTGTCCAAGCTACGTCTTGGGAAGTTGTATTACCCAGCCTGCATAAAAACGCTGAAGAATTACCTTAAAAAGAGACAAACTCAACTAAACAGAAAAGGTATAATGCAATCTACAACCAATAGCCATAATTTTTTTAATTTATAGGTAATATTCCCCTTCTACTAATTTTTCTTTGCCCGTCTTTCCTTCTGCAGTGAAACCACAAGTCAGACTCATCCAGAAAGAAAACACAGATTCCGAAGGGTCTCGTGTGAGTTGTTTGGCAACAGGATTTTACCCTCGTCACATCAACCTGACCCTGTTCAGAGACGGGCAGCCTGTAGCTGATCATGAGATCACTGGAGGAGATCTGCTGCCCAATGATGACGGGACGTACCAGATGAGGAAGAGTCTGGAGATCAGTGCTGCAGACAAACACAAATACACCTGCTCTGTCACACACCTCAGTCTGGACAACAAACTGGACGTCGCTTTGGGTAATGAGCTCTTACAGAAAACACAATCTAACAAATAAAACAAAAACAATTGAAGTCAGTCTCTAAGTCTGTGGTTAATGTTTCAGTGTTTAATCACAGGGAACCATTTAAATCAGTGATTAATTCAGTTCTGACAATTTTGGCTCTGATGTTGGTGTTTGGAGCTGCAGCTGCGGTAATGAGCTGTGAAAAAAATTACAAATGTCACAGAACTGTGTTTCTAATCATTTTGTTAACTTTTTCCAGAATCCGATCCTGGTGAACCGTTTAAATCAGCGATTCTCTCAGTGCTGATAGTTTTGGCTCTGGTGTTGGTGTTCGGCACTGGAGCCATCATATATAAATGCAGGAGGAGACGAGCAGGTAGGACAAAAACTGAAATCAATGATAATTAGCCTAGTTTTCTTTATAAACAGAGCCGATCCTAGCATTTTGGGGGCCCTTGGCAGATTTTCAAAAGGGGCCCCCACTACCTACAGTTTCACCTACCCACCACCTCCCATCCTCCAATTCACATATCCTACACTGACACCGTATTGTAAAGTTTTAGAAAATTCTTATTTATCTTTCATGTTATAAATGTGCAGATAAGCGTATATTTCATATTATATACTTTTTTTTTTTTAAATTATAAATGTTTGACCATTACTTTCAAAGAAATATATCAAAATTTAAGATTAATGCTTTAATAAAGCAAAAACACCTGCTAATGGGTTATGAAAATTAGTATTATTAATTATTGTTGTTCATAATAATAAAAATAATAATCTCTTTTCTAGACTAGCTTGTTTTAGTCCAGATTAAAATGCAAAAATATATATGTGCAAACAAACATGTAAATGAAAACATGTAAATACTGTTTTGACTTCCTTTGTATTTCTGTGGTTCCATAAGTGCCACCTCCTGTCAGAAAATGAACTTGCATTTTTATTAAGCCTGTCCGCAGTTTTTTTTTTTTTAAGAATTTGTATTATAAATTACCTCAAATTATTCACTTTTGAAGTGCCCACGATAACACAGTGCACGACACTGTTGTTACATAACAAAGCTCTCATGAAATGCCAAATTAAATCGACAAAACACAATGCAACAGCCACCATTTCAACATCAGCTTTATACAATCCATCACTTACCCTTATCTTGCTCACTTTCCTTCCTATTTTTCCTCGTCTCTGCAGCAGATTGAAAGTGCCGCTCCGCTTTGACACTAAGGGAAGGCGGGGCCTTGCGTAATTTACGGGGACCCTGCACAACTTGAGTAGTGAGCGTATAGGGCTGATTGGCTCTGTTTATAAAATACTTGGATAAAATTTTATAAAAATATAAAATTTTTATGAATAACATCCTTTTTATTTTGTAGATTCATTCAGATGTGGTTATTCTGCTGCTTCTAGTAAGTACATACTTTAAACTTTTTTTTCTTTTCTTTTTTTGCTAAGCATATGAATTAAATTTGTATTATCTTTTTGCATATTCAGATCATTGATTAAACTTTTTTTTCAGCATCAAGAACAAGTTGAAACAACAACATAATCAAATAAATATCATGAAGCTACATGGATTGACATCAAACAATGCTGTGTTAAATATTAAATGGTTAGTACACAGACCATAACAGTGTTATTACACTTGTTCACGGGGTGTAGCCATCTGTGACAAAGTGACCTGTCCCTGTCGGTTAGCGCAGCACATACACACTGCATCTTACCTCACTCCTCCTCTGTAATTCCCTGCTGAGGCGATGTGGGTGCACACGCACGCCATTAGCATACTGGTTTCACATACACGCAAACATATCCACTCCATCTCCATCCCCGACAGTGATCCACGCTGCGCATAACCACACACACACATACATATATTTTGGAGTTATTTTTCGTTTTCTTTTGGTTTTGTTTTGTGTTGTAAACTTACCTGTGTTCAGTGTTTGTTTGTGTCTGTGTAGTCGGTCTTTCGCGTTGCTCTCCTTCTATCGGCCGGCTAACCTGAGCGCCACCCAGTGGCCTGGCTATGTAGTGCCAGAGTTTGTGGCGCTGGTGTGAAGCAACCGAAGCCGACTCGTCCATTGTTTGTCTTAAAGGGAAGTAGGAAATGTTGCGTTGTTGTTGCAATCTGTTTATTTCTGTTATTTTTGTATATATTCTTTTATTTAACATCTGAAAACATGCAGTGAATGTTATAGTTATGTATATTTGTGTGTTATTGTAAATATGTACATACTTACCTTTTTATACTTACCTCAACCTGGTTTAATCCGAGGGGGCGGGGCTTGAGTTATAAAAGGGAGCCCCAAACCAGGGTAGGTTGCCGTGAGCAATTTCAAAGTTTGCGTGTGTATATGTACACATTTATCCGTTTGTTTTGTTCTTTTGTACAGTGTTTTCTTTGTTACTTTGTATATAGCTTTGGTCATTTTTATACTGGGATTGTTTCACCTCTCAAGCACTGTAAATAAATCGTCATTTTTTTTCACTTAACATCTCTGCGAGTATTGCCATCATTTTGTTTTGGGTAAATTTTTATATTTTTTGTCAACTTTTTTGGGTTGGGTGAACCCTTTCGCCTGACGACGGGCCTGCGAAGACCCGTTGTCTCACATTTGGTGTCAGAAGTGGGATGGCTACTCGCAAGACTGTGACGAGAGGCAGGAAGCCTAGAGTCCAAAGCTGTGGCTGAGAAGGATGTGGCCTGGGACTCTGTCGACTCTACAGAGGATGAGAGAGAGGGGGATTTCCCATCCGTTCGTCCCAAGTCCACGTCACCTCAAGTCAGACCCGTCTCTCCTGCTGCATCATCTGGAGGGGGGATGTATGCTGTGATGCGTGATTTCCTGAGCGCTCAAGAGCAGAGAGAGCAGCGTTATCTTCTGGAGCTAAAGAGTCTACGAGAGTCGATTCTGCAAGCTGTCCGTCCAGCTGAGAGGTCGAGTGATGTTGAGAGCCTACGGATGGAGCTCCCAACGCCAGCTCAGCGCAGAAGTACAGCTTACCAGAGAGACCGAGACTCACCAACCAACATGGGGTCCAGCAGCCAGCCGACGCTGCGAACCGAGCCGAAGTTGCCAGTCTTCCAGCAGGGGGAGGACATAGAGAACTTCTTGCGTCGCTTCGAACGTCTGGCTAGAACCTGGAGGTGGCCAGAGGACGAGTGGAGTTATCGTCTTGTTCCACTGTTAACCGGGCAGGCGCTGGAGGCATACTTAGCTATGGATGAGGACAGAGCAGAGATCTACGCTGACCTGAAGGAGGCGCTCTTGGAAAAGTTCAACATCTCTCCAGAGACCTACCGTCAGCGGTTCCGTGCAGGTTCTATTCCAGCTGGAGAGTCACCAACTGAAACTTATAATCGGCTGCGGAACTTGTACCGTCGTTGGGTGAAGCCTGAGCGGCATACAAAGGAGGAGATCGGTGAGACAATCGTCCTGGAACAGTTACTCCGTGTTCTTCCCTACGAGATTCGAGTGTGGGTGAAGGAACATGAGCCAACAACTGGACTTGATGCTGCTAAACTGGCTCAGCAGTACATCAACGCTCACCGTGGTAGTCAGCGCTCTCAACCCACGAAAGGTAACTTTAAAAGCTTTCCCAGTGGCTCTGATGAACCTCATGTTGATTCAAAAATTGCTCATGCACAGAAAGTAGTTCCAGAGAAAAGACTTGTTTGTTATTACTGTCAACAACCGGGTCACAAGGCAACAGTGTGTCCGGTTCGTAAATCTAAACTGACTGGGTTTTGCTATGTCCCAAGAGAGGAGGACATTGATATGAACAATACATGCAAGACACAATATGTTCAAGTGACTGTAAATGGACAATGTTTGAATGCTTTGTTGGACACTGGTAGCTCTTTATCTTTGCTCAAAAGAAGTCACATGTCACATGTTCCATTTGCTAATCTGGTCGATGTACAATGTGTTCATGGGGATGTAAAGCAGTACCCTCAAACTGAAGTTAATGTGTGTGTACAAGACCAAACGTATTTGTTGAATGTGGCTGTTGTTGATGATTTACCTGCTGACATGATTTTGGGAAGAGATTTACCAGTACTTACTGAACTTTTGCATTCTACCAGAAACTTTGTAACCACTTCTGGCCATGCTGATGTTGCTTGTCCGGTTGTAACACGAGCCCAGGTAAAAACAGGTCTGCAGCCATTGCCCGACTTACACCATAGTCTGTTGCAAGGTGGGACTAAGGGCCCCAGAAAGACACGTCGTCAACGACGACTAGATAAAGGTCTTGGTACCCCAGCCCCTGAGATCCAAATTGAGGGTCTTGAAGTTCATGGCTGGAAGGTCCCAGAAAACATTGCAGAACTGCAAAAAGCTGATGAGTCATTGAAACCACTGTTTGCTAAAGTGTTTGGGGAAAAACCAGCTGACATGTGTGGGGAAAAATATGTTATCATAAATGATGTATTGTACATGCAAACCCCTGAATTCACCCGTTTGGTTGTCCCTACATGTTGTCGTCCCATTGTTTTACACTTAGCACACAGTATTCCATGGGCAGGGCATATGGCACTCCAGAAAACATACACTCGCATAAGCTCACGATTTGTTTGGCCCTCCATGTACACTGATGTACAGACTTACTGCACCACTTGCCCCACATGCCAAAAACCAGTGCTGTGCGCCGACAGGATAGGGCACCTTTACTACCTCTTCCTGTGATCTCTGTCCCTTTTCAGCGTATCGCCATGGACATTGTGGGACCTCTGAACGGAGCAGTGCAGGTCACCAATATATCCTGGTCATCAGTGATTATGCGACAAGGTATCCTGAGGCTTTCCTCTTCGCTCCATCACTACGCCCAAGATCATCAATGCCCTCATCCAGCTGTTCTCCAGAGTGGGGATACCAGATGAAATCCTCACAGACCAAGGGACCAATTTCACGTCCACGGCTGATGAAGCTACTGCATCGACAGCTAGGCATCACTGCGATTAAGACCAGCCCATACCATCCCCAGACTGATGGACTGGTGGAGCGTTTTAACCAGACGCTCAAGAACATGCTCCGCAAGTTCGTCTCTGACACTGGAAGGGACTGGGACAAGTGGCTACCATTCTTGCTGTTCGCCTATAGGGAGGTACCACAAGCATCAACAGGCTTTTCTCCATTTGAGCTCCTGTATGGATGGCGGGTCCAAGGGCCGCTGGATCTCCTGCGGAAGAGCTGGGAGGCCACTTCGTCGGATGAGACGGCGAAGTCGGAGAAGGGCATTGTCCAGTACGTCCTTGAAATGAGAGACCGCCTGGAGTGCTACAGGGAGATGGCCCAAGAAAACCTCCGACAGGCCCAAAAAGCTCAAAAGAAATGGTATGACCAGCACGCCAGAACCCGAGAGCTGGAGCCTGGAAAAAAGGTACTGTTATTGCTTCCTACCTCATCGAACAAACTGTTGATGAAATGGCAAGGACCCTACACAGTTGTTCGCAAGATGGGACCAGTGACATATGAAATTCATCACCCTGACAAAGGCAAGGCAACACAGACTTACCACATTAATCTGCTGAAGGAGTGGAAAGAGCCACCCAGCAAACCTGAAACATCGCTGCTAATTCGGGAAGTGGAAGGGGATCAGGAGGACGAACAACCAGAGCCGACGGTGAGAGAGACAGCACAGCCAGCAGGTGTTGATCTGCTTCATCTGGAAGAGTCCAAACAAGCTGAGCTGCACCACCTTCTGGACCAGTACCCTTCGTTGTTTCGTCAGAGGCCTGGGCGGACCAACCGGGTACAACATCAAATCCACCTTCTTGATCCAACACCTTCCCGACAGCGGCCGTACAGAGTACCTGAAAGGCTGGTGGCACCCCTGAAGGCAGAGATCGAGACGATGCTGGAGTTGGGAGTTATTGAACCCTCCAAGAGTGAGTGGAGTAGCCCAATTGTTATCGTCCCGAAGAAAGACAACACCTTGCGCATCTGCATTGACTTTCGAAAACTGAATGCCCAGTCAAGATTTGATGCTTACCCTATGCCACGCATCGATGATCTTCTGGAGAGGATTGGCCAAGCCAAATACATCACCACCTTGGATCTTTGCAAAGGGTATTGGCAAGTTCCCTGGAGGAGGCGTCCAGACCCTACACGGCATTCCGGACCCCACTGGGGCTATTTCATTTACTGTGTTACCGTTCGGGTTGCATGGGGCACCGCAACGTTTCAACGCCTGATGGACCAAGTCCTCAGAGGCTGTGAAGAATGGTCAGCCGCTTATCTGGATGACGCCGTCATATACAGTATGACTTGGGAAGACCATCTTCTGCACCTTGAAAAGACCCTGAGTAAGATTCAAGAGGCTGGCCTGACCTTAAACGTGGCTAAATGCGAGTGGGCAAAGTCAGAGACTAACTACCTTGGATACCACCTAGGAAATGGGGAGCTGAGGCCTCAAGTGGACAAGGTAGAAGCTGTTCGACGTAGTCCAAGACCGAGAACTAAGAAAGAGGTCCGGTCTTTCCTGGGGCTGGTGGGATGGTATCGACGTTTCATTCCCAACTTCTCCACTACTGCTGTCCCACTAACCAACATGCTCTGCAAAAATGTGAAGAACCCCATTACCTGGACTGAGGAGTGTGATTCAGCCTTTAACATCTTAAGGAAACAGATGTGTTCATGCCCAGTCCTCAAGAGTCCAGACTTCACTAAGGAGTTTGTTGTGCAGGTGGACGCTTCTGCTGTGGGGATTGGAGCAGTCCTGGTCCAGGGAGATGCGGGTGAAGAAAGGCCCATTGCTTACCTGAGCAGGAAGTTGCTGCCAAGAGAGACTCGATACTCCACAGTGGAGAAGGAAGGCCTGGCGATCAAGTGGGCATTGGAGAGCCTCAGGTACTACTTGTTGGGAAGGGAGTTTATCCTTGAAACAGATCACAGAGCCTTGACATGGATCCACACAATGAAGGATCACAACTCTCGTGTGACCAGATGGTATCTCTCCCTGCAACCATACCAATTCAAAGTTCGACATCGACCTGGGCCCCAGAACAAGATAGCCGACTACCTGTCTCGGTACCCGGTCAGTTCGCGGCCTGGAGAGGGGGGAGGTGATGTGACAAAGTGACCTGTCCCTGTCGGTTAGCGCAGCACATACACACTGCATCTTACCTCACTCCTCCTCTGTAATTCCCTGCTGAGGCGATGTGGGTGCACACGCACGCCATTAGCATACTGGTTTCACATACACGCAAACATATCCACTCCATCTCCATCCCCGACAGTGATCCACGCTGCGCATAACCACACACACACATACATATATTTTGGAGTTATTTTTCGTTTTCTTTTGGTTTTGTTTTGTGTTGTAAACTTACCTGTGTTCAGTGTTTGTTTGTGTCTGTGTAGTCGGTCTTTCGCGTTGCTCTCCTTCTATCGGCCGGCTAACCTGAGCGCCACCCAGTGGCCTGGCTATGTAGTGCCAGAGTTTGTGGCGCTGGTGTGAAGCAACCGGAAGCCGACTCGTCCATTGTTTGTCTTAAAGGGGAAGTAGGAAATGTTGCGTTGTTGTTGCAATCTGTTTATTTCTGTTATTTTTGTATATATTCTTTTATTTAACATCTGAAAACATGCAGTGAATGTTATAGTTATGTATATTTGTGTGTTATTGTAAATATGTACATACTTACCTTTTTATACTTACCTCAACCTGGTTTAATCCGAGGGGGCGGGGCTTGAGTTATAAAAGGGAGCCCCAAACCAGGGTAGGTTGTCAGTTTACCTGGCGAGCGAGCGTGCAACTGTGGTGCCGTGAGCAATTTCAAAGTTTGCGTGTGTATATGTACACATTTATCCGTTTGTTTTGTTCTTTTGTACAGTGTTTTCTTTGTTACTTTGTATATAGCTTTGGTCATTTTTATACTGGGATTGTTTCACCTCTCAAGCACTGTAAATAAATCGTCATTTTTTTTCACTTAACATCTCTGCGAGTATTGCCATCATTTTGTTTTGGGGAAATTTTTATATTTTTTGTCAACTTTTTTGGGTTGGGTGAACCCTTTCGCCTGACGACGGGCCTGCGAAGACCCGTTGTCTCACACCATCATTTCAGAAATGTGGGGGACAGAAGTGACAAATGTAATACTTTAAAAAAAAATCTAATTGACAAACAAACATCTCTGGCTGCGAGCAGGAGCACTTGAAGTAGACAATGATCTCCTGGAGAGAGTGAATGAGTGTGTTAGAGATGACATTTAGATATTGATTACACCTGTGATTTTTGTTGAACAAAAAAATAAAAATAAACGATTGCCTGTCTTTTTTTGTAATTGTGAAGACAGCAAGTTTTTTTTTTGTGTCGATATGGAAAATTTTGTCAGAAGCAAAAGGTATTCATGTTAAATAATTATGTTATTATATTATATATTATGTATACATTGTGTTATTTTAATAGTAATGGGTTGATATTTTATGCATACAATATGGATATAATTTGTTATAGTAAAGAAGACAAATGCCATCATGCATAAATAAATAAAAATAATAATGAATAGATATAAAAAATAAATATAAACATTTCTATCTAATTTTTATTCTTTAATATTTTTGGCTACATTTTCCTAATAATTATGATTGATTTATATTACTACAAACACCTTTTCCATTTTTATCATAGAATAAGGCAGAAAATATATTTTATAGTTTCTGTAGCTAATGTAATAAATGATAGGTCAATTAGTACTGCATTATTCATATACTTTATTCATTTATCACCTGGTGATGACTTGAAAACACTCAAACTGTATATTGTCACAATCGTGTATTCATTTCTGCTTTTTATTCAGCTTAGCTACAGTGATAGCTGGATGCCTTTGTCCATATTAGGGATTTCCTGGCATGCATAAGTTGTTACTTCTATGAGTGAGTTTTGGATTTTCTGGTACATTTCAAAATACTTTACAAAATTTACCCATGTAAAGTAGCTCTTTCTAAATTCATGGAAATCATTGAATTCATTGAAAATAGTTGCATTTTCTGTAACGAACATGAGGAAGACTTGTCTCATTTGTTTTATAATTGTGATTTGTTTTTTAGATTTTGGTCTGATGTTAGTTCCTTTTTATTTGTTCAAGAAATGTTAATAACATCCTCTCTTTAAAAGATGATATTTGCACTTAATCGCACAAATTATTGAGTATATCGTTAACTTTTACATTTTTCATGGTAAATATTACATTCATAAACAAAAATTTACGAAATGCATACCAAAATGTAATTTATTTTTATTAGAAATTGAATCTTTGAAAAAAAATCTCTAATGCAAATTAATAACAAAAAGAATGACATACTGCTAGGTTTCATGTAGGAATTTTTTCTTGTATAGGCTGGTGGTCATGGCATGTAGCCTATACAATTTTTCTTGAGGGTATTGTTATCTGGCCTACTAAGGCACAAAAATGCCGCATTAATTCAAGTATATATTGCTGCAGCCCGGAGACCTCCAAGTGGGAGGGACTTATGCCGCAAGTAGGTTGGGACAGCTCCAAGAGGGAGGGTAGGTTTAGGGTTGGGTTTGTAGGGCATCTTAACAAGGCCCAACCCATTTGGAGCTGACTCCGACCAGAGCCATAGAGAGACAGAGGCTGTGTTCGAAATGCCATACTATCATACTACTCTTACTATTTATGCAGTATCCAGTATGTATGCTGTGCATAGTATGCAAATTTTCTGTATGCATGGAATACCCGGATGACCTACTATATTTGCCAGAATCTGCTAAATATAACTCAAGTACACAGAAATCAGTAGCTGTGTTCCAAATGGCATACTATCATACAACTCCTACTATATTGCAGTATGCTGTGTGTATACTATACTGTGAATAGTATGTGAATTTTCTGTATGCATGGAATGCCCAGATTACCTGCTACATTTGCTGAAATTTGATGTATGCATCTGAAGACACTGCGTGGGATACTGTTTCCCAGAACGCAACGCGCTCCATGTGACGTTTCATCTTCAAACGCGTGAGTGAACTGGAGGCGGGGAATAGTAATTATAAATGTAAGACTTGTATATGTACGTATATACATATACATGTAAACTACAAACTATCACTGTGTATCTAAAAACAATAGTAGGACATAAATTGTACTTTAATCTCTGAGGCACGTTTCCGATCAAGTCAAATGATGTCACCTTTATCTCTAGCGCTTAGATTGTTTCAAAGATATTAAGTAATAATAATATTGCAGCAATATAATATATAAATAACAATAATATTTCAATTATGCAAACAGAATTAAATTCCCCTGTCAAGCAGCTCTAAAAAGAAACGGAGTGTATTTACACTAAGGACAAATAGACCAATTTGTTGGCAGAGACTATTTACATAAACTCCGACCACTAATGCCTGGCTGAGATAAACAGAACTGCAAAAGACACGTGTTTTTCAGTAAAATCCACTATTATTAATTTTTTTTTTTTATAGTTATATTTTATGGGTCACACTACATGCCATGTTAGGACCAAACCAAATCTCCAGGTTCTCATACGAGAACCAGGCTGAAAAACTTATGTGCACCCCTGGTCATGTGCCTGTCTGTCAATGGAAGGAAGCCACGCCCCTATTTTGAAGCTCCCACCCCGTTTTGGAGTTCCCGCCCCCATTTGGAGATCTCCAGGCTGCAGTTATACCCTTCTCCCCTAGCCTGTAACATGTTGATAGATAGGCTACCTGTTTAAAAATGTGCAGGTACATTTTTGCAACACATTTTAAGACTAGAAGCATACAGTGCAAATGGACAGGATTTCATGTCCTCATCTTTTTACTTGTACTTTCACTTCCATCTGCGTCACATGGTAAGTAGGCCTAGTTTATTGTTTTACATATTAGAATTTTAAAACCTACTCCTGTACAATGAATTAAATGAAAGATTAATGAAGATATCATCTCATATAGGCTAATGTCCTCTCTTACCTCAATAGCGTGTTACTCATATCACTTTCATGCTAAATTAAAGTGAAAGTCATCTGCAAGATTTCAAGACTTACATTTTAAATCAAAAACAAATATGTGGATACAGTTTAAAAGTTTTATTTTAGCCTAGGCGTAGGCTACTGTCTCGTATTGTAGAAATAGATACAAAGCATTTGTTCATAATAACAAGAAAAAAACAATCAATTTGTGTTTCAGGTTTTCACTCTTTGTGGTTACTTTCAACTTATATTCAAGGAGAAACACAGTTCCCAAAATTTAGTTGCACAACAACTCTGGATGACATTACAGTCGGATACTATAATTCAGAGAGGTATATTCCAAGAGGGAATACGACGAATGAGGATGATGTGATTGATTCAGATTACATAAAGGGTATAAGTGACCACATGTATAACTCCTTTATAAGACGATCTGCACTGTTCAGAGAGAGTAAGTATGGTTTTCTGGATTATTTTTTAACCTATTCTATTTTAAAATGCAATTCATACATATTTAAATACATCTTTATGATTAACTTATAGATAAAGTCTGATTTTAAATTTATTTTGTGAGGTCACATTTTGATATTAGAATAAAAAGAAAACCTTTTATAAAAAGTTCAGCTTAATATTATTTCTTTATTAAAGATAACAACAATATTATTGTGCTTATAATATTCGAAAAACATTTGTTTGCAAAATCAAAAGTCGTGTGTGTTACGTCCTCTGTCGTGTGTGTCATGTGTTGCCGCCTCTTGTTTCCATATTTGGTCTTGTTCCTGTCCTTGTTAAGTGTGTGATTATCAGTTAAGTCTTGTCCAGCCGTGTTTCAGTAATTATAAGTGATTGTCATGTGTATTTAGTTCCTGCCTGTTTAGTTAGTTTTCGTCTGGTCTACTCGTTATTCCCCGGTGTTCCTGTCTGTGTCAACCTTGCCTTGTCTTGCCCTGTCCTGATGTCCTCATTAAAGACTGTTATTTTGAAGTTACTCCTCGTCTGCGTGTTCCTCGTTCCTCCCTGCTGTGTGCACCGTGACAGTGTGGTCCAATCTCCATGCAGAAAACACATAAAACAGGAAGTTATATCATGCCCCCTGCAGACCCTCATGACTGTGTGTCAAGGTCAATAAGTCCCTTAACATAATTAATTATATTTAAAAAATATGAGTTAATTAAATTTTTAAGTTTAGCTTGTAAAATATCATGTGATGTGACTTCCCCAAATTTGTGATATTCATCAATTAATATATATATTTTATATTTATGTTTCTGAAAATATTAATTCACAGATATACAGTATAAGGAAATTATTTATTTTAGAAGACATTTTGTCATTGAGTTATTAAATTGAAAGTTTTCTTTAAAATGGTTTGCAAAACAAAGCTTTTTTTGTTTTTGTTTTTTTTGATGAAGGAGGCCACTCCATGACAATCTCTGCCTTATTTTCCTCACAGGTTTTAATGTTTATCAGACACTGGTTGTCTGTGAGCTGCTGGAACCTGACAAGTCTGGAAAGATGATTATCAAAGATGCTGCTGGAGGCTGCACCACAGATGAAATGTGTTACTTTAATGACATGTTTACTTACACTGTGACTGTAAATATTACACAAGAACTGATCAAACCTCACCTGGAAGAATTCAAGCAGGAATTTGCAACGTTCTTTTATCCAGTTTGCATGACAACTCTCAAGAATTACCTTAAAATAAGAAGAGGTCAAGTGAACAAGAGGAGTAAGTCCTCAAGGACACATCTGTTAAGATTGTTAAAGGGGTCATCGGATATAACATACTTTGGTTACAATTTCTCAATAGTAGTGTAAAAAAACACCTTTTTTACACTGTCAAAATCAGCTCTGTTTTCAGCAAGCCGTTTTTAGTCCATGTTGCTTTAAATGCTAATGAGCTCTGCTGACTCCTCCCCTCTCTTCCTGGGGTGATGAGCAGTACTGTTTACTTTAGCCACAAAACTGGCTAACTAGCACCTTATTAGGAAAGGCGATTTGCAAAGATTCATAAAAACCCTTATACTCACTTCTGTAGATGAAGCTGGATCACGAATGATTTGCGCTAACATTTATGCAGATTGATGATTGGCGCATTCACTTCAAAGAGAAAGTAACTTTAATCCTCTGCATCTTCAGCGGCTCAGATGTCGGGAGTAAATGACGACTGCTATATTCATTATTACATCCAACAACAAAACACCTTAATCGCTTAATCGGAGACATTCTTGTCTTCCCCTTCACCTGAGTCGACACAATGGCTGTTTACAGCGCACTCAGTTCACTCAGCTCACTCAGGGCGGGTCTAAGGTAAGATGGCCTTGTCAATCAATTTTCGTGGGAGGGGCCTGTACAGAACTTCATAATTCTGACAGGAATCTCAGAACAGCCTGATTTGAGAAAGGGGATTTTAAAATAGTGATTTAAAAAAAAAAAAAAAAACACTGGGTGGATTTTTATAAATTATAGGATGGATGTGTACACACACTTCCAACACACATTTATGTTCAAACTACTTGAAAAGTGAATTTTGCATCCGATGACCCCTTTAAGATTCATAATACAAATCTTCTAGATGTTTAAAAACAATCATCAGGCTCATAAGTAAACTTAAATGTGACCCATTGTTATGTTTCGTTTATTTGTCTTTCTTGGTCCCCTGTTTCCTGGCCTTTTGTTTTAGCTTTTTAATTTAATAAAACCTAGTACTATTGAGACACTACCCTCTGTTTACCTGCCTGTTTCTTGGCTGGCCTGGTGTTACACCCATGCATTTATAGATGTGAACATTTCTTTGAAATTACCTTTTTTTTTTTTTATACAGTAACGCCCCATATCAGGCTCATCCAGAAAGAAAACACAGATTCCGAAGGGTCTCGTTTGAGTTGTTTGGCAACAGGATTTTACCCTCGTCACATCAACCTGACCCTGTTCAGAGACGAGCAGCCTGTAGCTGATCATGAGATCACTGGAGGAGATCTGCTGCCCAATGATGACGGGACGTACCAGATGAGGAAGAGTCTGGAGATCAGTGCTGCAGACAAACACAAATACACCTGCTCTGTCACACACCTCAGTCTGGACAACAAACTTGAAGTCACTTTGGGTAATGAGCTCTTATTGAAACAAAAATAATCCAATAAACTATCTTTAAATAATGTTTTTAACTGATTGTAAAATTTTCCTATTATAGAAAATGATCCTTCCAGATTTCACATATGCGCTGCTGTCCTGGTCTTTGTATGTGCGATATGTGTGATTTTGGCAGCCATGTGGATGTGAAGGCAAGGAAGACAGATACCAAGAGGTATGACTTGAAATTCTATGTGTTTTCTCAAGATAGCATTTTACCTATTTGAATTTACAAAATAACTGGAATATTTGTTTGTGTCAGTCACAGCATATTTTGTAAGGGTGTAACGATACACACATTTTAGTCAAATTCAACAAATCTCAAAGCTTCAACCTTTTTGCCATTTGCCATCATTGTCTTTGGTCACACAGAAACTAAAATGTTCCCAAACACCCAGTCTGTGTCGGGGGACACCAATTCTCTAATAGTATTTTAGTTTTATTTAATTATTTTTATTTTTATAAGACTTCGTATCAAAAGATACAATACAATTGTTTACACCCCTATATCTATTTACTCTTTCAGGTTTCTTCTGATAAAGGTGCTTCAAGTGAGTAGGCTGTCTGAAAAATTGTTCTGTAACTGAAATTGTAATCTGTAATTTGTAATTTGTTGTTTTGTGGATCAAACTGAGGTAAATGGAGCCATTTTCACAAAAGTCTATTCAGTTAAAGAATACCGAATAGATCTTGAACTCATAGACTGATGAACCTAGTCTTTTCTATTAAAGAAAACTTACCACTTGGCAGTGTGATTTAAAGTCAAACACTTGAATACAAATTGATACGTCTGAACAAACTTCAGAATGCAGCTATGCAGATGAATTGTCTGCATGTTAAATCATATTTATGTGATTTTACACATTAAAGAAAGTTGTTCTTAATGTATGTATAGTTTTGTTTTTGTGCATTACCTTTTACCTTTGAGAATCAGCAAGTCTCTCTGCCTACATTTCATGTGTGAGTTTGTCACTCTGTCATAACTGTGTGTGTGTGTATACTGATTGCAAATAAAACATTTACATAAAATATTGCCTATTTGTGCTTTTAATATTGTTTATTTTAATGCAGTGTTTTCAGACATGACATGTTTATTATTGGGTTAACAAGGTTTTAAATCATTAAAAAAAAGAAAAAAAAGAAAAAAGAGTCATGTAATCATAACCAGAGTTGGGCAAATATACATCAAAATGTATTTAAAAATAAATGACCAAATACCTTAATTTTAAGTGTATCAAAATAACAACAAGTCCTCCAACTCATACGACCGTAAGGTCGTTTGTCACTATCCTCAAATACGACCCATACGAGCGTTCCCTAGATTAGCGCCCCTACCGGCAACAGGAGATGCTACAGATACTTTCACCTAAATGCATTGTGGGTTTCTTTTAAAATGCTTGCTATTTGCGTTTTAAACTCTCCCGGCTATTCGAAGTGTTTTATTGCTAAAAAGATATGGATTTTAGATAACTTCAAGACACGTACAGGTAGAGTTTCCACTCGTAAAGTAACGTTAGTCGATCGTCCCTTATTTATGAATGAAATTATGTCGTGTTTCAAATCGATACTGTAACGTTACACTGTTTGTCCCATTATTTCAATTCATTATTTTGACGTTCAGATCGTTCAAGTGGACCCTGCCAGCATTATAAAGTTAGTTTTCATTGTGATATTTGTTTGAAATTAGCCTGTGGTTGGAAAGTGATCATGTAAAAGTCCACACATTTACCATTTTTTTTTTTACCATAGTTACGTAGTTTTAATGTGGTATTTGTAGTTAAAACACGGTATCCACAACACTTACCTTGTTTCACCACAGTAACTGTGTTTTTACTGTGTACTATTTGTATTTAAAGCACATAACACAATATTTACCATGTTTTTACCACAGTAGCTTAGTTTTAATGTGGTATTTGTAGTTAAACACACGGTATCCACAACACTTACCTTGTTTTACCACTGTAACTGTGTTTTTACTGTATACTATTTGTAGTTAAAGCACAATAACACAACATTTACCATGTTTTTACCACAGTAACAGTTTTAATGTGGTATTTGTAGTTAAAACACGGTATCCACAACACTTACCTTATTTCACCACAGTAACAGTTTTTACTGTGTACTATTTGTAGTTAAAGCACATAACACAATATTTACCATGTTTTTACCACAGTAGCTTAGTTTTAATGTGGTATTTGTAGTTAAACACACGGTCTCCACAACACTTACCTTGTTTTACCACAGTAACTGTGTTTTTACTGTGTACTATTTGTAGTTAAAGCACAAAAACACAACATTTACCATGTTTTTACCACAGTAGCTTTGGATAAAATAGTCTGCTATGTAAATTTAACTGTTTTTACTGCACACTATTTGAAAAGCACAACACTAACCATGATTTTACTGTAATTACTGTGTTTATTGTGTACTCTTTGTAGTTAAAGCACAGTACACAACACTTAACATACTTTGAAAACTGTGTTTTTACTGTGTAATGTTACTATTTGTAGTTAAAGCACAGTAACACCACATTTACCATGTTTTTACCACAGTAACGTAGTTTTAATGTGGTATTTGTAGTTAATCACATAACTTGCCATGCCTTTAATACTTTTATGTAAAAAAAAAAGTAATTCAATATTTTTTTGTCTTGCAGTTTCTTCAGATCACATACATCTCCATCTCCTACAACAACCTTTAGTGTCCAGCAGCTGTTTAACAGCTCTCTCTCTCTCTCTCTCTCAGCTTTTCCTTGCCTATTTTTCTGAACTGTTATTCATAATTAATTTACACATATTTGCTCTCTTTCTTCCTTTCTCTTTTTCATCATGGCATATTTTCAAAGCTCAGAATTGAATTTTGATCGGTTATGTCAAAAAGCTGCTGATATTAACAGGTAACTTGTACTGGAAGCTCCCTGAACCTGAAGAAGCTGCCAGGGAGGCTAAAGTCCTTCAAAGGTTCAACATTTTCTGTTTTCTTTGTTTCAGCTAAAAAGGAAGACCAAAGGAAGGCCTGTCGAACTCTTGTCTTGTCTTGTTTGTGGAGAGGGATGAATCTGGCCATCTTGTGTGTTTATGGAGAAGACCAAAAGCTGCAAAGGCAAACATTTCCAATGGTACGTCTGTCCTGGTCTTAACCCTTTGACTGAACTTTACGGCAGTTACATTTTGCACAGCATTTGATGTTTCTTAAACTTTGGTTTACACATCCCACGGCCCCATCAGGAAGAGCCCTCAACAAAGTCTTACGCTGTCCGTGTTGATTTTTATTGAACACATCTGTCTAAGCAAGAGTCTGGAAATGCTAGTTTAAATTGTCACGTGACAAATCAGATCTTCAATTAAATTGGCCAAATCAGATCACTATATATACTATAATGAGGACTACTGTATTTTAGCATCCACACCAACAAATTATAAAGTTCAGTTTATTATTATACAAGCTGCAGTTAAGTTGTTGTCTGCCACTTTAAATGCTCAAGCTCTTTAAAGTCAGGTGAATTCTGATTGGCTGTTTTTATTGTTCATCAGCTGGAAAATTAATTCCAATTATATTGTTCCTCTGTCTTTTTAAATGTTAAAAAAATGAAAATAGATTCTGATGATATTGTTACTCTGTCATTAAATGTTAAATAGCTGCGGTATAGACTCATGTTTAAAATAATTCATATTAATATAGCTTGATACAGCTTTTTCTAAAAAAAAAAAAAACTTTTTCCTCTCATTTCGTTAAACTTAAACGCACAATTCTGCCTTTCTTTGCCTATTTCTCTTCATCTTAGTCCTTTACTCCGTCACTCACTCACACATTCTTTTTGCTCTGTTGTAAGGTAGAAACAGAGAGTTTGCATGATGGCCTTTTTCAGTTTTGTCAACTGAACAGCTGCTAGTGAGAGTCAGCGAGTTCTTGTCATGATGAGCCCTCGCCAGGTAAGGTTTGTAGAAAATTATAATCAATATTTATTCATCAAATCCTCTGACCTGAATCTTTTGGGGAATGAACTTAAATATATGTGTCTTAATTTATATGTTTAACCAACAGCATTAATTAAACATGGGGTCAATAGATATTTTCTTGTTTTACAGCCAAAATGGAAGACCAAAAACACAAAGAAAATCAATCACAGCAAGCCAGTCAAACCAGTCCTGTTGGGAATGAACATGGTCTTCTTGTGCCCAAACAGAGAAGACAGAACTGAAAATTTGCACATTTCCATTGGTATGTATGTATTCAAGAAATACAGTTAAATGTAGTACAGCATTTGATGTTGATCTCTCAAAGGACTCTTCAAGTCAGCAGTTATCATCTTTCGCATACACATCTTTTTTTATAGCTCCTAGAATGAGCAAATAAGCTGTGCATCATCTCTGGATTTGGGAAGGAAATGACCGAATATGGTGAGTACTGACACCTGCACCTATTCACCAAAACTATTTCTCTGGAGTTATCATTGACTTATTGTTTTGTCTGTTTGTTTGAAGGAGGATGAAGCCAGTTGATGAAGATATCAATTCAGTGGCCACCAAGTGAAGCACTGCTGCCTGAACCCATCAGATATCTGCTGTGAAGACTGCATTCACGAACAGCTCTACTGCGACAGCTCAGATGTTACGGCCTATAAAAGAAACTTACCAACTGAACAACTGCAAGATAGTGGTAGCCCATAGTGATAGCCCATACCTCCAACAACATTCAACAGGAATCAATGGAAAGTCCAGTGCAACAATTATAAATAATATTATATATTGTTTATTGATTTACAGCACCCTAAATGATTTTGTTCCTCCAGGACATCTACACCAGGTGGTTTGTGAAGAAAGCACGGAGGACCATCAGACTCCAGCCACCCCAACCATGGACTGCTTTCACCGTTACCTTCAGCAGAACCCGCACCAGCAGACTGCGAGACAAGTTCTTTCCACAAGCAATCGGACTGAACTGAACTCGTACCATTAACACCACACACACCCCACCAACCTCTTATGCACTGCACTCTATCACTTACACTGACTGGACTCTGACTCACTATTATTCTGCACCCTGACATTATGTGTGCATTAATTCATACTGTACTGCACTGCAAAGGTATATGTGTACTGTGATTATTGTGTTTTATTATTGTTTTAATTTTGTGCTCTCTGTATAGTATAATATTTACCATATGTTGTTCTCTACATGTATTGTGTATGTATATATATATATATATATATATATATATATATATATATATATATATATATATATATATATACATATAGCTTTAACTACATATGTTGAATATATATTCAATATGTGTCATCCATAATGTCATGCTGCAGTTTGCACAAAAGACTTTCAAAACCTGTACGTGTTCATGGTATTGTGACAATAAAGTGATTTGATTTGAATTAGTCACATTTCTTTTGTTCGTCAGTACTGTAATGTGATGGATAACAACTGCAGATTGTTCATGAAATTGAAGAAGAAGTTTATGATAGGGACATGGACAAGCAAGCAAGAGGAAGAAAACCAGGAGATCTCTGATGATGAGAAGGAAACTGAATGTGATTCTATGATGCTCAAGACATTTCACCATGCATGCATTTGGGTGGCTTCATCTGATTATTTGATTAATATAATATGGTTTTAAATAACTATTTTTTTATTTCTCTTGAATATGATTTGTCTTTATATGCTATTTTAGCTGTTTTTATGCTGTATCCTCCAGTAAAGTATTGCACATGGTGTTGGATAATAAAGTATGGTGAATATTCTGTATTAAGGATGGTGTTTGGTACATACACCATTTCATTTTGTAAACAATACATATAATTACCATGATTGTTTGAATTAAGACATTATCATTAGGTCATATTAATGACTATGTTACATTAGGGGAAGGCTGAAAGATGCATTAGCAGAGACTGCATGGACTAAATTGCTACAAGCACTTCATGCATACCTGAGGATGATTTACCAGGAAAGATCAACATGAATAGTATAATGAAGATGAGCATGTACATTACTGAGGTCCAACACTTGAGTAGGACAAAAATGCAATTTTTTTGACAAGACTTTTACAAATTCAAGGTCTTTTATGCTGTGATTCTTGGCAATGCACGAATTGTATGACTTTGCACATGAACTACACACTGTCTGTACCTTGTCTTACTGAATGACACATTGGCGTAATACTGTAATAGTACAATGAAGTGTCACAATATGTATTGGTTGTCTAATTTGGTGTCTTTGTTTACTGCCAGCATTGTATTCTTGTTCTTGATCTAATTAAATAAATGGAGCCCGTTCCAAATGGCAATTTTTGGGGTCCATTCTTATTCTAACTTGCCACAACTTACATAATGGCAAGTTGTTGAAAAGACAATCTAAAATAAATTTTCAGACATAAATGCAACTCAGCACAGTTTGTTGTCCATGATGAGAATAGATCTGTGTATGTTTTGCAGCCCTTCAATCCCCAGGGGCCCAGCAGAGACCCCTGGAAGAGCAGAAAAATTTAACATTTCAAATGGCTGTAAATCAAAGTCTGATTATAGTATCAAACAGAAAATTGGCAAGACAACTACTTGTGCTATGTTTACTAAATAATGTTGGACACAGTTTTCAAACATATATGGAAAGATGGTATAAAGGTGTTTAAAAAAGTGCTCTTAGTAAAATACCAAATTTCAGCCTGTCTCTTAAATATGTCATAGATGGTTGCACAATGAACATGTTTAGATATACCTTTGTTCAAAAAAGATTGTATTTTCCCCCAATTCATTATTAAACATTTTAAACTACATTACCCATAAGCCTCTGCCATTCTATCCATTGAACGCAAAAGACCTATTTGTAGTTCAATGAAGTTATGCTTAGGGTTAGGGTTACGATCTCGGTAAAGAGGTGATTTCTCACGAAATAGCAACACTTAATTGTTAACTGAAGGTATTACTGACGCATTAATAACAGCAAAACGTACTTTGCAACATTAAGCGTTTTTTTAAAATTTGGGTTAAGCGAGCGCCAAGAGAAGTTCAAAGCCAATGGCAACCCGGTTGAGCAGAGGCGTCACACTTACTTGTCCATATATGGTCATCTTCCGGGTTCTTGTGGTGAATGGACCGATAATAAGATAAAAATTTATTTGTCTCCACTCAATATAAAACTGCAACAACAGATTGCATCGTGTGGTTAACCTAATTCAGCAATAGATTTGTTGATTACAGTGATTTTTTATTAATTATTATTATTTTTTAAACAAGGGTGTAATGGTTTCCATTGTATACATTGTTTACACTAACATTAATTAATATACAATATTTAAACTCAAAGGATTGCCTATACTTTCATTTGCTTACAAAAAAACTACAACTCTCATAATTATTCAAACAACATCAATTTTGCTTCTGTAACATTTACAGTGTATTTATAGTGTATTAAAGATATACAATTAATTACCTGTATTTCCTGGAAATGGACCCTGCAATCTTGCCAATCTTATAAATAATAAATGGCAATAATAAAAATATGAATCACACACTTTGTAGTCATTTCTCAGTGTTTATTGATATGTCAAACGTTTCCAAGACAAACATAGTGCCCAGAACAGCATTCTCTCTCTAGTTTGTCACTATGAAAAAAAAAAGAAAAAAAAAAAAAAAGTAGTTGATTATGAAAATGTATCTGCAAAGACGTAATCAATTATAGTGAAATATAACAACTTAAATCAATGGCTGATTGATAAAGTAATTAATGGGTACATGGAAACAAACATGTAACTAAAAAGTATGCAATAGAAGACCCCTTTAAAAAAAAAAGTCTAATATTCAAAAAGAAAAAGAGAGTTTGTTTACAGAAAAACATTATAAGATGCCAAATAATATTTTACAAACTGGAAGTTTTGAGCCTCCAATTGAAAAGACATTATTTTTTTCCCCTTTAATGAACAAATAGGCCAAAAATGTATCTCCTATAATCATTGTTTCTTCTATTGTGACTATATGCACGACAAATTAAAATGGTTGATAACAATTATAATTTTATAATTATAAAAGTCATAGTGATAGCGACAGAAGTGCTCACAGTAGAGATGGGAGTGTTGACTGTAGAGGAAAAATTAATACACGTAGACATGCTAAGACTGGACGTTGGTAGTAAAGGACTGAGAGCAGATGTGAGAGCAGAGAGAGAGACAGAGATGTGGAAGCTTTTGAAACGGCTGATATTGTGGAGAGCTGATGGAGTAGTATGTGAGAAATCCTGCAACACAGAAAGAGAATTTAATCACATGATGAACAATTAAAATATTGACAACAACAAATGGCAGACAACAACACAACTATAGAGCGTGCTTATAATAAATAGAATATTATTGTCTGTTGGTGTGGATGCTAAATGGTTCTCAATATAGTTAATGTTCTTGGTGTGAACAGCTTTAAGTGATCTGATTTGGCCAAATTAATTGAAGATCTGATTTGTCACGTGACAAGTTAAACTAGCATTTCCAGACTCTTGCTTAGACAGATGTGTTCCATAAAAATCAACGGACAGATATCATGTACTGTTAGAACGGGAAGAGACTGCGCCAATTTGTAAAGATTAATAAAGAATACAATTGACTTAATATAAACTTTATGATACAAACACTCTGACTACTTACAATGGGCACAATCTGCATGAGAGTTGAGGCAAAGGCCAATGACAGCAGTAAGAGTAGAAGTCGTAGAACTTTGTAGGAATACACAGTATATCATATGAATTTGCTGAAATTCTATGGATTATTACTACTTCGGCGTAAGACTTTGTTGAGGGCTCTTCCTGATGGGGCCGTGGGATATGTAAACCAAAGTTTAAGAAACATCAAATGCTGTGCAAAATGTAACTGCCGTAAAGTTCAGTCAAAGGGTTAAGACCAGGACAGACGTACCATTGGAAATGTTTGCCTTTGCAGCTTTTGGTCTTCTCCATAAACACACAAGATGGCCAAATTCATCCCTCTCCACAAACAAGACAAGACAAGAGTTCGACAGGCCTTCCTTTGGTCTTCCTTTTTAGCTGAAACAAAGAAAACAGAAAATGTTGAACCTTTGAAGGACTTTAGCCTCCCTGGCAGCTTCTTCAGGTTCAGGGAGCTTCCAGTACAAGTTACCTGTTAATATTAGCAGCTTTTTGACATAACCGATCAAAATTCAATTCTGAGCTTTGAAAATATGCCATGATGAAAAAGAGAAAGGAAGAAAGAGAGCAAATATGTGTAAATTAATTATGAATAACAGTTCAGAAAAATAGGCAAGGAAAAGCTGAGAGAGAGAGAGAGAGAGAGCTGTTAAACAGCTGCTGGACACTAAAGGTTGTTGTAGGAGATGGAGATGTATGTGATCTGAAGAAACTGCAAGACAAAAAAATATTGAATTACTTTTTTTTACATAAAAGTATTAAAGGCATGGCAAGTTATGTGATTAACTACAAATACCACATTAAAACTACGTTACTGTGGTAAAAACATGGTAAATGTTGTGTTTTTGTGCTTTAACTACAAATAGTACACAGTAAAAACACAGTTACTGTGGTAAAACATGGTAAGTGTTGTGGATACTGTGTTTTAACTACAAATACCACATTAAAACTACGTTACTGTGGTAAAAACATGGTAAATGTTGTGTTACTGTGCTTTAACTACAAATAGTAACATTTATTTTTTTTAATGACTACCAAATTATTACCGTAAAAGCTGTGAAGCTCAGTGAACAATCACTAACTCATGCCGTATAAGGGTGGAACGAGACTTCATAACTGATCATTTGCAAGTAAGTGCTGACTGAAAGCATACAGTATGCATGTCAGCAATATGAGCGAAATTCTTCAGATTTTATAGCTATTATTATTATTATTATTAGAAATTTCAGAAGGAATGATTGAGTCATGATAAATCAACTTTTTGGATTGACAACTTTTTTGCTTGTACTAAATGAAGAAATTTTGATTCATGTATGATATCATACCACATGCTGAAGTTGAGTTAAAGGGGACATAACACCCCCAATTCGCCCAATCTCATGTTAATCTTCAGTACATATAGAGTATTGCATATTTCATATCTCCAAAGAGTCTTTAGTTTTATCATACACTCTCAGAAATAAAGGTACAAAAGCTGTCACTGGGGCGGTACCTTTTCAAAAGGTACATGTTTGTACCTAAAGGGTCCATTTTGGTACCTTAAAGGTACATATTAGTACTTAAAGTGTACATATTTGAACCTAATAGGTACAAAAGTGTACCTTTTGAAAAGGTACCACCCCAGTGACAGCTTTTGTACCTTTATTTCTGAGAGTGTATTTATGAAAGAAATATTTACGATTCTCTCCGAAAACAGCTGAGCTTCTGGAGGCGTGCTGTGGGCGGAGCTAAAAAAATCACCAGCACTTACGTGCCAATTGCCAACAAAACACAGTAATTTGATGAAACAGAAATTTTCACTAAAATTTACATAGAACAAATGACTTTTACTGCCACATGTTTGTACTGCCTCAGTTCGAGCAGCACGTGAAACAATTGTCTTTTCATATTTACATTTTTATCTGTGTTGCTTTGTCTCGACACAAAGCAACATAGGTGAGTGGAAAAATGGCTTAAAACAACAGACAAAATATATTCTGTTAAACTATCAGTTGAGATCTAAACATTCTGCCAATCAAAGCTTCAGACAAATGTGAAAGGGGAAGTCAAGGCTTATGGTTTAAAGGTTCTCCATACTAGAACTAGCAAAACATTAACAGCTGAAAAGCAGTGAACAATCACTAATAACCTAAAATTGTGGAACAAGCCTGTAGTTATTTCCCTGTTGATCATCTGCCAGTGAATGCTGACTGAAAGCAAACAGTATGTATGTCAGCAAGACAGCTTTCTTAATCTTTTTCTGCTTTCACTTCCAATAGTTTCTTCAAAAGAGTTTGAAGGTTTATTTAAAACTCATTGTTTACTTGTTTGCTTTCATTGACAAACAAACAAACACCAGTGCACTTCTGCTTGATTCTTTTTCACAATGTTGACTCAAAAGTTAATTTGCATATTTTGGCTTAAAAACTTCCTAGTTAGCAACTCTTGATTCCATAGAGAACTTTAGGAGGAAGCAAAACTCAGATATGAAGATTAATCTGGTCAGTTGCAGCAGATCATGGTATATGTAGTTTTGCAGTATACAGTATACAGTCTACTGTATACAGATTCTTTTTTTTTTTTAAAGGCAAATAAAAATATAAAATAAATATAAAAATACACAAAACAAGCTAACAAATCAACTATAACATTTCCAATTTTATGCTTTATTTCACAGGCTCTCACTCCTTATGGTTGCTTGCAACATACATTAAAGGACAAACGCTGTTTCCTGAATTTAGCTATATAGTGATGCTGGATCATGTCAGAATTCTGTACTATAACGGTGAGACAAAAACTTTCCATCCAAGAGGAAATACAGCAACTGAATACAATGAGTTTGATTCAAATGTTCTCCTCACAGTAAGTTGTTAGTAGGAACAAACCTGTGGCAGGTACAGCAATTATGTATTTGTTTTGAATTTGATCATGCTTGAAATTTTATTACAAACATTACATATAAATTACAGAAATACAATCCTTTGGACGATAATAATAATAACAATAATAAGGTATAATAGTAATTATTATTATTATTATTTTATTACTATTTTAAATAAACACTAATGTTTATCAGACACTGGTTGTCTGTGAGCTGCTGGACCATGACAAGCCTGGAAAGATGATTATCAAAGATACTTCAACAACTTTACTTACAATGTGACTGTAAATATTACACGAATTAATCAAACCTCATCTATAAGAATTTAAGCAGGATTTTGCAAAGATCTTTTACCCAGTTTGCATAACAACTCTCAGAAATTAATTACCTTAAAAAGAGAGGAGATCAAGTGAACAGGAGGAGTAAGTCCTCAAGAACACATCTTCCCAACATTTGTATTATGAATCTGCCATTCCAGATGTTTAAAAACAATCTTCAGGCTCATAAATAAAGGGATAGTTCACCCAAAAATGAAAATTCCGTCATCAATTACTCATCCTCATGCCGTTCCAAACCCGTAACACCTTTGTTCATCTTCGGAACACAAATAAAGACATTTTTGGTGAAATCTGAGAGCTCTGACTCGGCATAGACAACAACACAATTGAAATGTTCCCAGCCCCAGGAAGGTATCTAGTAAGGATATTGTTAAAATAGCCCATGTGTTATCACTGCCCTTGCATAGGGCTGTTATGTCCCGGTGTATTCTGGGTGGCGTGGTCGACTATAGGATTTTTATTGTTGGTAACTTCCTCTACCTGACCACTCTTGCCACATTTGGCGTAGTCGGCAGGATCTCTCTTATTATTGGTAATTTCATCTACCTGACCACTCTTGCCACGCACAAACACACACACACACACACAGGCCTATATATATATATATATATATAAATATAAGTTTACATAAAGCTTAACTGTTACTGCTTGATGGCGGTCCTTGCATTGTTTCTATATAAAGCGATTTTATTCTTGAACTGGATAATACAGGGTATGAGATGATTCTTTTCAGACCACTTGCACTTACAAATGTGAGAATATGAGCCATGTAATATCAGTCAAGTCAAGTCAAGTTGAGCTTTATTGTCATTCCGCTACATGCGGGGCATAAAGTGCAACGAAATGTCGTGCCTCACAGGACCACGGTGCTACATAAATACAGGCATACAGCAATGACGTAAAACAATATAAACCTATACACAACTATCCTACTGATAGATTTTGACTATAAATATACTATATATAATTTTTTTTTACCTATACATAAACTAAAAAATACAAACTATACAGACTATACGAGTGCTTCAGAGAAATACTGTACATGTGCGAAGAGAATCATTGTGAGTCAGCAGCTGGCTGGGGAACAGTGCAGGATGATTTGTAGTGCATGAGCATGTAAACATACGTATATTACTGAGTCTTTTTGTGGGATTTGTATACACACAGCAGTGTGTGTGAAAAGTGTCAAGTGCGCATAGAGGAGGAGAGTGTGCTACTACAGGTGGTTTGTACAGGCCCACTCACCTGTGTGTAGCACACTTTGATTGCACAAAAAAAGTTCCATAAGTTTCAGATGATCCATGTTTCAGGAGGTAGGGGGTTTTGTATGGGGTTTCAGAGAGGGGTGGGGTGATTTGAGTTCAGGGCTCTCACAGCCTGGGGGGAAAAGCTGTTGAGCAGTCTGGCAGAGTGGGCTCTGATGCTCCGGTACCGTCTTCCTGACGGTAGGAGCTGGAAGAGACTGTGGGAGGGGTGTGTGGAGTCCTTCACGATACTATTGGCTTTGCTGGAGCATCGTGTGAGGAAAATGTCCAGGATGGAGGGGACACCGATGATCTTTGCAGCTGTGTTCACTGTCCGCTGGAGGGTCTTGCTGGAGGGTCTTGCGGTCTTTTAGCTATATTAAATATGAGATTTAATATAGCTAAAATTGTGTCCATGTAATTTTTTTTTTTTACCATAGTAAATAATAATAATGTAATTTGTCTTTTTTTATTGCAAAAAAATCTACACTTGCATGGATGTATAGGACTACACCGAATTTACACAGTGTAGGTCACTATTACAATCATAGCAGCCACAAATGAAATAAATCAAATAGGCTAAATTATCCAGGAAATTACATAAACCGAAATAAGTGAAAAGGTTCCAATTTTTTTTTGTGGACAAATATTCGTTATCATACAAATCTGAAAGCAAGTCTGCAAAAATAGCCTCACAACCATCTAAGGCAATAACATTCGCAAAATAACCCGACTGTAAGTAGGCTACATTAACATAGTTAACTCTTATTTTACGCCATTCATATTTCAATTTATTCCCGCATTTTCCCGAGAAGTCTCAGGTATAACGGAAGTAGGCTACAGATACACTGGGTTCTTCTCACCGATCGAACTCAGCCACCTTGAAGGACATATCAATTCTCTAATTGCACCGCGAGGAGGCGAGGAACGAGGAGTGAGGAAGCTGCAGAGGAGCTACGAGTACACATGTATCCTGCGGAAGTGTTTTTCGTGGAAAAAACAGAGGCACACACTAATTCTCCTCCCCCCTTCACACCTGTCATAATCATTTTAATTTAGGCTATATTTTACCTTTGCAGTTTAAATAAACCATACATGTCATAGGCTATAGCCTATTTCAACAGGCATCTTTCTTTATTAATAGGCTATTTATTATGAAAGTCTTAAATAACAAACTTTAATAACATAAAGGCAGATCCCTTTATTGCAGCTGATGACAATTTGAAGTGACGCTTGAGTGGTCAAGAATAGGCTATTCCAATGTACAAATAACCGTTACCTTGTCCAAATACCCACACTTGCGGTCTTTGCACTTAACCACTTGACAACTTATATGACGTATTTCCTGTATTTGGCCTAAGTGTTCAAGTGAGGATGAAGACCACAAGTGTGTGTCGAACTTTTCATTAGGCTACCTGATGGGACACACTTATAGTGTTGTAAAAATGCAAGTGTTTACATAGCTTTATTTTACTTTGCATTTTAAAATCAACTTCTAAATGTCTGTTCAGCAGTCTCTATAACATGATAATTTAATTTGTGATGCTTCTAATTAAGTGATAAAAAGCAGTTGCAAATGTTGTAGCCTACAAAATAAATATCACCACTACTCATCTTTGCACAAATAAAACGTAAAAACACAGTTTTTCTTCCAAATTATATGTAATATCTAATTATTATATTAATATTTAACTTACATTGGAAAGGTTTCCGTGACCTCTCGCGAGATCTCGGCAAAAAGTCTCACGATTTATTTCCAGAACATGATGCATGATGGGATACACTAAGCCTCGAATTGCGCTCCGGAGTGGTATTTGAGATAGTGTGCGTTAAGGGCACTACGCTTTGCCGTTTTTAAGACCTGGGACAGTCTTGCGCACTCTCAAGATTGCCTTGTTTTTGGACAAGGCAATCTTCTTTGATTCACCTGCAGTGTTGCCAATTTAGCAATTTTGTAGCTAGGTTTAGCGACTTCCCCACCCCTTTTGAGACTTTTTTCAAAAGTCTAGTGACAAATATAGCAACTTCTTGGACAAACCTATTTAAGTTCTCATCTTGCCCACTGATCTATATTCATCTTTATACAGTAGATCAGTGAATTTGCCATTATAATGTCATCTAGTAATATTTAGCTACCAGTTTTAGCTACTTTCAATTGAAAGCAGTTGGCAACACTGTTCCTCTGCTCTGTCCTTCATCCTTCCCTAATATCCTAAGGGGGGTGGAGCTAAGAAGCTAGGAAAGGAGGATGCCCAATTAAGAAATGAGAAGCGCACTGCTTTATGTAAAAGCAGAAGTTAGCTGCTGTCCTTGTGAAAAGGGTCTATTCTCAAAATTCTCTGTGATTATCAAAACTACATACTACTACAGACGTTTTCGTCAACAACAAAATGAACACACCCTGTGCTCTTATGTGTTTCGTTTTGGTTCCAGTTTCTGTTTCAACAGGTATGATTCCACCGTATACTACTTGATAAGAAGCATGTTTTGATTTGTTTTTAATGTTCATTCCTATTGGAGCTCTGCAATTATTTTACAAACACGCCTTCACGTGGAAGCTAGTCAGATTTTTGTGTCTGCCAGTATGGGCGTTTCATTGAGACTGAACCCACTAGTTTTACGTGGCTAGCGCTAAACTATAAAGTGCTTCTAATTTCTTAATTGTACATCCTTGTTTCCTTTCCTCGCATTTTAACTCCCCTCTACTCCACCCCTTAGGATGTAAGGAAAGAGAACGAAGACAGAGGAATCGAAAGAAAAAAAAAAGAAACCGTATGGAATATTTTTGATCATTCGAGCCTCACTTCAAAGCGTCATCAGCCGCGCTCGAGGGATCTGTCACCTGCCCTTTGAAATTGGGTTATTAAGAAAAGTCATAATAAAAATTAATAAAGCAAAATGCCCTGTCGAAATATGTCAGATTTAACGTTTATTTAAATGGCAAAAATTAAACATAAATTAAACTTATTGTAACAGGTCTGAAGTGGAGGAGAATTTATACGTGCTTTATTTATTCCAATTATTCCAATATTACACTAAAATAAAGTCCCTATTAATTGACACTAGAACCTCCCACTGATGAATTACAAATTAACACGTGTTTTATCTGTTGTTTCAGGTTCTCACACTTTGATGGGGCTTGCAACGTACATTACAGGAGAAGGAGCATTTAGTGCGTCAGTTATGTTGGATGACATTACCGTAGCGTATTATAATTCAGAAACAAAGATCTATGTTGCAAGAGGAAATGATACAAATGAAGATGATGTTTTAAAACCAAATGACCTCAGGTCTTTAAGTGACATTGTGCTTAATTTTTTTATAAAAAGATCATATTACCTGAGACCTGACAACAACACAGAAAGTGAAAGTAAGTTGAGTTGGCTAAAGTGATTGGCTCAGATTCTGCAGGAATAGTTTATCACTGCGTTATTGTTTGATGTTTATGAATGAAAGATATGTAAATACATGAAGATACATTAAAAAATATGTTATGTAAAGGGTTTGGTTTTGTAACAAATACATTGTTAGTTTACGATAGATGTGATAAAATAATCCAGCTCACACTTGAAATGAACAATTTGTTTATTTATTGTTATTTTATTTTACACATGGAGGAAAAAAAACATTTCGGCATAATTATTAGGCACGTTGATATTCTGATGATATTTATTTCCAAGCACATTTTACCAATTCCAAACCACAATCTTAATAACAACTATTAATTTTGTGTTTAATCATTTATGAGTGATATAATTGTCCATGAAGGCTGGAAGAGAAAAACTCCTTATATTCAGGTGTGCAGAATTATTAGGTAGCCTATGTTTTCTTTTACTGATAAAATGAGCCAAAAAAAGAGGTTTAGACTGAAATGTCAAAAATGATTAAATACCCATGAGAAATATATAAAAAAATAAAATAAAAAAAATTAGGTGTAAAACCATCAGAAAACATTTTTTAAGTCTCCAGCGCCACCATTTTCCAGAACTACCTGGAGTCTCCAGAAGTGCAATGTGTCAGGTTCTCAGAGACCTTGCTTGGGCAAAAAATCCTAAGAAATGACCCTCACTTAATAAGAATAACATGCTGAAGTAATGTGAAATATATTAAGATCGACAGATACGTTTTGAGTGACTCTTGAAGGACCAGCATCACATCCTCTTGTACCACTTTTTGAAGAATTTATCTTCCAGAATCTGGCGGTAAGTTTTAGGAGCTCATTTTTATTCCACCCCATATCCTGAAAAGTCTGTCTGCAGAACTGACTAAAAATGAGCCCCTAAAACTTACTGTCTAAACTTTGTAAACTTTCTCTTCCAGCCTTCATGGACCATTATATATCACTCATAAATGATTAAATACAAAATTAATAGTAGTTATTAAGATTGATGTGGTTTGGGATTGGTAAAATGTGCTTGGAAAAAAATATAATCAGAATATCAATGTGCCTAATAATTATGCACGAGGTGTACAGTGTAAGGCAATCCAATATCTCCACCCACTATATTTAAACAATTACTTCTATTTTGATTCTAATTCATTATCTATCAACAGTATTAACAAACGATGGGAGCTAGCTTAAAGAGAAACAGATCAAGTTTATTACAAGACTTTTCAAAGAGCTTCTGAAGCCAAATGTGTTGAAATTTCACTGTCTTTATTTCCTAACAGACCATGTGGTTCATCAGGCGATGGGTCTTTTTGAACAGAGAGATGATAAACCTGTACTGATCACCAAAACTGCTTATAGAAGCTCTTCAATTGATGAGCTGCGTTTTATTGATGGCAAATTCACATATCAGGGGCTTTCAAATTACACTGAACCTGAAATAAAACCCAATATAGAACTGTCCAAGTTACTTTTTAAGTTAAATTACCAAGTCTGTGAAACAACGCTGAAGAATTACCTTAAAAAGAGAGAAACTCAACTAAACAGAAAAGGTATAATGCAATCTACAAATCAATAGCCATAATTTATTTTAATTTAGAAGCAATCTTTCCTTATTACTAATTTTTATTTGCCCGTCTTTCCTTCGGCAGTGAAACCGCAAGTCAGACTCATTCAGAAAGCAATCTCTGATTCTGGAGGGTCTCATTTGAGTTGTTTGGCAACAGGATTTTACCCTCGTCACATCAACCTGACCCTGTTCAGAGACGGGCAGCCTGTAGCTGATCATGAGATCACTGGAGGAGATCTGCTGCCCAATGATGACGGGACGTACCAGATGAGGAAGAGTCTGGAGATCAGTGCTGCAGACAAACACAAATACACCTGCTCTGCCACACACCTCAGTCTGGACAACACACTGGACGTCGATTTGGGTAATTAGGTGTGAAAACACTAAAAATGTGACATAACTGTGTTTCTAATCATTTTGTGAACTTTTTTCAGAATCCGAAAAGTCATTTAAATCAGCGATTCTGTCAGTGCTGATAGTTTTGGCTCTGGTGTTGGTGTTTGGGACTGGAGCCATCATATATAAATACAGGAAGGCATGAGCAGGTAGGACAAAAACTGAAATGAATAATAAGTCTAGTTTTGTTTAGAAAATACTTGAATTTTATGAATAGAATCCTTTTGATTTTGTAGATTCTAGAAGTGATTATTCTGCTGCTTCTATTAATGGATCAACATCTTCAAACAATGAATAAATGAGTTCCACCAGTTGCTTTATGATGAAAGATACCAGAGGGCAAGAGTCAAGTGTGAGGATTCAAATGCCCAACAGTTCCACATCAAATAATGTAAGAAGAAACACTTTAAAGAAACTATGGAATAAGAAGCTGTTTATTTGTGCAATTTCTTCCTTCACTGTTAAGTTCCCAGTTTAACCTCAGCAGGAGGAACAGAACCATGTAATTTCTAGAAAAGGCTGGTCCCATGTTTTGTTTCCAGGCTCATTTAATGAACATAACATGAACATAATTGTTAGCTTATATATATTATATATTATATATATAATGATATCTTTCATGACATTTAGTTATTTTGGCTACTTTAGAGCATTAAAGATGAGTGTTTCAACTTTAATATTGTAGTGTTTCAACTGTAACTGACATTGGTATTGGAACAAAAGTACTTCTTGTCATTATAAACTAACTGTGGAAAATAGTGTGTATTAGAATTATTGATCATCATTTCTTTAGCAGACATTTAAAAGAAATGTTACATGAAAAATGATAGGTTAACTGTTAGTGTTTGTGTGGTAATGTAAATAGGAGAATGTATGCCTACACTGTCTACCCTAGTGACTAAAAATGTCTAGCTTTATTTGGTTGCGACAATAAAATTCATATAACGAGCTATACGTTGTCATTAAGATTAAACATCAAATTGCAATTTCAGTATGTGAAGAAAATGTGGAAACATTATAAGATTCATGTAAATGTCATGCCACAAAAACAACAGAAAAAAAAAACATTAAACAATGAACAAAGTTATTCTGACAAACTACCTTAAGGGTTTTCTTTTTCCAAGAGAAACTATACTTTCACAGTTTTTGCATAGTACAGTTACTAAATAGATAGGCAACTCCCATTACCATTGACTGGTCAAGACCTAAAAGTCGTGATCTGTAGGTCTTCTGGAAGTTGGCTACTGTTAGTTCTAGACAAACGTGAAAGAAAAAAACCTGTTTGTGGTTTAAAGGTTGATAACCACAAACATCCATTTCCTTTTTAAATTTACCTAGCTAAATAAAAGCTGTAAAGCTCAGTCAAAACACTCACTAACTACACCCAAGGGTGGAACAAGTTTATTTCAAAGTTGATCATTTGCAAGCGAGTGTTGACTCGCATGTCAAGCCTGCATGTCAGTAATATGGACAGTAACTTTCAGTTTTTTCTACTTTTGCTTCCAATAGCTGCTCCAAAAGGTACATTTTCAAAAGAATTCCATAAAATCAAATTTTTGTAAACTAAAATTTAGATATTCTCAACCAAATTCACTCCTTCTACAAGTTTTATGTGTACCTTGCATGCTGAGCTGTTGATAACAAATAATAGCAAAATAGAACAACAATGTGACTCCAGCAGCTAAATTATCATGGTAAGCATTCCTTTGAAATTTGTCAACCAAAACTTTGACTAAAATACATGTTATGGAACATCAGTAAACTTCTACATGGTTCTTTTTCACATTGTTGACTAATCTGCGTATTTAACCTCAAAATCTCCTGGTTGCACAGAAACTTTAATTTCAAACATGCACCGTTACAATTTTTAAAAGTTTTGTTTTTGTTGTTACAATTACAATTTCCTGTTAATATATCACAGTCTCTCATTCTTTATGGTTGCTTGCTACATACATTAAAGGACAAATGGCATTTCCTGAATTTAGCTATGTAGCGATGCTGGATGATGTCAGAATTATGTATTATAATGATGGGACAAAAACTCTCCATCCAAGAGGAAATACAACAGCTGTAGAGGATGTGTTTGATTCAAATGTTCTTCTCACAATAAGTGACTACAGTCCTCTTTTATTGACACATGGGCAGTTGCAAAAAACATTTAAACAAAACTGACGGTAAGCATTGACAGTAGGCTCTATTAAAAATAATGTATACTATAAATTATGCATGTAGTGGCATCTAGTAGTCTGATTCAGTCAATGTAAAAAATCTTTGGCTTATTTAGGAAATAAATAAGCAGTAAAATATAAATGTGCATGTATTTGTGTTGTATTAAGGATTTGATAATGTTTTTTTATTTTTTTTTTCAAAGAAGTGAACACAGTGACCCCATGGATACCAAAGACCCCACAGAAAAAAAAATACATTAAAATTTATGAGCTAAAGGGATGTTAAGTTCAGTTAATTTATCTTTACATTAATGTTCTTTAGACTCCAAACCTTTATATTAGGTATATCATCTATCTGGATCAACAACATTCTAGGTGATTACAGCAGAAGTTGAGAGTACAGTGTTTACTGTCATTACAGCCAGGGCCGTCGCTAGTGTGGTGACGATTATAGGGGCCAAGGCTGGCACATGTATTTAAGCCTTGCCAATTTAAACATTCAAAAGAGTTTAAAGCATTCTGTTACGTCCAAAGACGTATATTTTTGTAATGGCTTCATGGTACTGTGTTTTCTTCTGTTGTTGTGTGTGTCTCCTGCTCTTCTCTGGCTCCTCCCACTCTCCACTCTGGCAGGTAGCCTGATTGCTCCCCCAGCTGCACCTGCACCAGCACCTGCTTACCACCCAGGAGGGAAGCAGCATAAAAGCAGAGCACAACTCTCAACAGATGAGAATCCTTCTACAGAGCATGATCTGTGTCCTGCCTAGTCCAGTTATTGAAGCTGTGGTGCAGCCTTTGGGAATCTGTATGGTTGTTAACGTTTTTGTCCTTTGGTTTAAGACTGTTGTTGTTTTCTATTGAATGCTCTAGTCCTGCTAAACACTTAAGATAAGAGTTCTGTTGCTTTGTTGTGACAAAGTACCTTTTTTTTTCTTCTTCCTTGTTTCACCTTCTTAAGCTGTTATTCATCTGATTGTTTGTTCTGTTTCAATTATCATTTGGAAACTGCAGGGAGGTGGGTGCCATTTTTATTTTGTAATTCCATGTTTTCTCCTGGTTTGTGGCTAGACAGGGAGTGAGCGTACTTTCTGTTGTTGATTTTCTTTTCTTTGAGAGATTAGTAAGAATTTAACTCCAGTTAAACTAAACTTTTGTTTATTATTTTGGCATTGCCCCCTTCTGTTTCCCCAAGTTAAAGGTGCTGTATGTAGGATTTTGACTCTACTAAAGCATAAAAATACCATAATATGTTTGCAGATATTTAAGAAACAGGCTAAATTAACATACTTGTTTATCTGAAAAACAATTCTACAGTCAGTTATTCTCCTTTGAAAATGTGCATTCCGGCCCGGAATGTCTGTGTGTTATGGTTTGTGAAACCCACCCACTGCCAGTTTACCCAATTGTATTTCGGCACCGCGGGTTGCCAGTTGGCAGAAAACAGAGCATATTTAATTTCATTCATCGTCATGTGCGGTCGTTTCTGTTGGTGTCATTAATCTGGCAACCTGCGTATGCGTCAAGTCTGAGGAGGAGGGTCCGGGTGAAAAAAAACGTCTCCAATATTTTGAATTTGGACTGCAATACCTAGTTCAATCTTACATACAGCACCTTTAATGTTAATCCAAGAAAATGAAAGAAAGAAAGAAAATCACTCACTGATCTTGACTGAATTACTTTGTAGTTTTAACAAGAATTAATCCAGTCAAACCAAAAATTATTCAGACACCAGAGATGGGGATATACAGTGAGGAAAATAAGTATTTGAACACCCTGCTATTTTGCAAGTTCTCCCACTTAGAAATCATGGAGGGGTCTGAAATTGTCATCGTAGGTGCATGTCCACTGTGAGAGACATAATCTAAAAAAAAAAAAAATCCAGAAATCACAATGTATGATTTTTTAACTATTTATTTGTATGATACACCTGCAAATAAGTATTTGAACACCTGTCTATCAGCTAGAATTCTGACCCTCAAAGACCTGTTAGTCTGCCTTTAAAATGTCCACCTTCACTCCATTTATTATCCTAAATTAGATGCACCTGTTTGAGGTCGTTAGCTGCATAAAGACACCTGTCCACCCCATACAATCAGTAAGAATCCAACTACTAACATGGCCAAGACCAAAGAGCTGTCCAAAGACACTAGAGACAAAATTGTACACCTCCACAAGGCTGGAAAGGGCTACGGGGAAATTGCCAAGCAGCTTGGTGAAAAAAGGTCCACTGTTGGAGCAATCATTAGAAAATGGAAGAAGCTAAACATGACTGTCAATCTCCCTCGGACTGGGGCTCCATGCAAGATCTCACCTCGTGGGGTCTCAATGATCCTAAGAAAGGTGAGAAATCAGCCCAGAACTACACGGGAGGAGCTGGTCAATGACCTGAAAAGAGCTGGGACCACCGTTTCCAAGGTTACTGTTGTTAACGTGTTTGGAGGAAGAAGAATGATAAGTACCATCCCAAGAACACCATCCCTACTGTGAAGCATGGGGTGGTAGCATCATGCTTTGGGGTGTTTTTCTGCACATGGGACAGGGCGACTGCACTGTATTAAGGAGAGGATGACCGGGGCCATGTATTGCGAGATTTTGGGGAACAACCTCCTTCCCTCAGTTAGAGCATTGAAGATGGGTCGAGGCTGGGTCTTCCAACATGACAATGACCCGAAGCACACAGCCAGGATAACCAAGGAGTGGCTCTGTAAGAAGCATATCAATGTTCTGGCGTGGCCTAGCCAGTCTCCAGACCTAAACCCAATAGAGAATCTTTGGAAGGAGCTCAAAGCCAGAAACCTGACTGATCTAGAGAAGATCTGTGTGGAGGAGTGGGCCAAAATCCCTCCTGCAGTGTGTGCAAACCTGGTGAAAAACTACAGGAAACATTTGACCTCTGTAATTGCAAACAAAGGCTACTGTACCAAATATTAACATTTATTTTCTCAGGTGTTCAAATACTTATTTGCAGCTGTATCATACAAATAAATAGTTAAAAAATCATACATTGTGATTTCTGGATTTTTTTTTTTAGATTATGTCTCTCACAGTGGACATGCACCTACGATGACAATTTCAGACCCCTCCATGATTTCTAAGTGGGAGAACTTAGAAAATAGCAGGGTGTTCAAATACTTATTTTCCTCACTGTGTATACATTTACTAGTGGGTGCAGGACACTATAGTTCACTTATAAGTGAGTATAGCAAAATGAAGTAAACTGTGATGTTATTATTATACCCCAAAATATTTCATACAGTGGACTACCAGTAAAATTGCTAAAAAAAAAAAATGGGACGAAAATTATTCAGACACTTTAACCTGACCATGTTTTGCTTAAGTGTTTTTTCTTTAATTGCTAATGTGACCTTTTTGCACCACAGACTAAACAAAATGAAGCATCACTTGGTAATTGGTCAAAGTATTGATAGTTGTGTAAATATCGTCATACTAACAGTTGTCTGAATTTTTAGATGATTGTAATCCATTACATAACTTTCTATCAGTTATCTGACACTGTCAGGATGAATTTGTTCTGACACAGTTTAACTCTGAGTTTTTGTCATATTTTATTACCGTTTTCTAAACTGCGATTATGTGAGAAATGTTGACGGTGTCTGAATAAATTGATTAAATGATTATTCGGTTTCTGTACCTGGACACCTACAAACTTGAGAAAACTTAAACAGTAGAAGAAGCTTGGTTTTGTGCCCAGTGACCTATTTTTGTGTTTTTAAGGTTCGTTTTTGGATTATTGTCTGGGTTGAAGATCCAAACATGGCCCATTATAAGATTTCTAACAGAGTCAGTCACTTTTATATTTTTTTATCTGTTGGTATTTGATAGAATCAGTGATGCATGTGTCTAAACAAGATGTTCAGGACCTCCAGCAGAAATATAGGCATTAAAAACATTAAAAATGCAGCAGCTTGAGTGTTTGCTGCTAAAAAGCTTTTTTTTTTTTTAGTTACATCTGACTAGTAACATCCTAGATGATGTTTTGTGATGAAAGGATGGATGAAACACATTTGTCCGTCTCGAATCGCGCTCACGGAAAGTGCTCAAGAAACAGTATCTCTTCCGTGGCTCAGTACACTTTTAACTCTGGTTTTTTTTTAGTAAGAGCAAGAGACTGTGTGACATTCACATTACATGATTTGGCTGATTTTTACGTAGAAAGCCTGACAGCGCACCACATTAAAAGAAATGATCATTCATGTTTTCATAACCGCTGGCCAAATTCAAAAACGAAACTAAAATTAAAACATCTTTGAGAGCAAGGGGGCCCACTGGTGGTATAGAGAGGGTCGGCTCTGCGTCTCGCCATAGAAGCCAGTCCCATTTGAAGTTCCAGTCTTGTCTGACAACTGAATATGCTGGGGATTGTTTTTGGATGAGAGCAGTTTCTTTTCTTGTTTTTTTTTTTTTTTTTTTTAAACCCTCCCAAACAACATGTGGTGTAGATGCTGTTTGATTTTTTTGATTTTTGATTTTTTAAAGGTTTTCTGACCCTGAGACTCAACTATTTTCTGCAATTCTCCAGCTGTGGTCCTTGGAGAGTCTTTAGCCACTCAAACTCTCCTCCTCACCGTGCATTAGGACGATATAGATACGTCCTCTTCCAGGCAGATTTGTAACATTTTATGTTGATTGGAAATTCTTAATTATTGCCCTGATGGTGGAAATGGGAATTTTCACTGCTCTACCTCTTTTCTTAAAGTCACTTTCTAATTTGTGAAGCTCAATTATCTTTTGCTGCACATCAGAAATATAGTATGTTTTTTTTTTTTCTCATTGTGATGGAAGATTAAGGGAGTTTGGCCTTTGTTTCCTCCCCTATTTATATTTCTGTGAAACAGGAAGCCATGGCTGGATATTTTCATGTTCATAATCACTCTGGTGTGCTCAAAATTGTAAACATGAATGGAAATATACCTCACAGATATTTTACTCATAAGAATTTCTAGGGGTACCAATAATTGTGTCCAACGTGTATTTGAGAAAAACATTTATTTAAAAATGATTTTCCCCCATTTTCAATTGTTTTAGTTCAATGAAAGGTTAGATTTTTGTTTTAAAGAAAAGATCAAAAGGATTAATAATGCAGGTTTATTTTCACAGCCGCCTTTGATCATATTTACCAAGGGTACCAACAATTCTGACCACGTGTGTGTATAAGAAAAACGTGGATGGGCAGGTAAAGGTGTCAATACTAGGTGTGAAACACAGTGCACAGCCTCCGCTCACTATAGGCGGAGCGGTTACCTGGGGGCACCTGATGAGAAGCACTGCTGTGATTGGTCTGTTTTGTTGTCTTTAGGATGACAAAATATTTCTGCAGTACCTTCACATCCATTGACAAAATCAAAATGAAAAGTGGTTAGGCTACACAAACGGGTTGAAGAGACAATTATGAACCATGAATAAATCCAAGATTTATTTTATGCATTTATTTATTTTATATGATTTAAAATATCCCTGTTTTTCTAATCTGTTTGTTACTATTTTAACATGTTTGTTTGTTTGTTTGTTTCAGAATTTGACCCTGATAAACGATTTATATCAATGATTTCCTCAGTGCTGATAGTTATCTCTGGTGTTGGTTTGGAACTGCTGTCGTCATATATAAATCCAGGAAGAGACAAGCAGGTCATACAAAAATTGAAACTAATGATGAATAATCAAGTGTCCATTCTAAATGTGATGCAAGATACAGATAGGCTAATGTAATATATGACACAATGTATAATATAATCTTACTTGTAGCTATGTCTATAAGTGATTATTCTGCTCCTTCTAGTGAGTAATTGTTAGTGATTTGTACTTTAGTCAATGTCTTATAACAGTTACAGAGTGAAATTCAGTATTCTTGTGTTCTTACAGTTCATCTCTCAAGATAATCTCTCATGAAGTTTACACTTGATAAAGAAAAATAAGTATTAGGCCTAATTAACAGAATATCAAAATAGAAAATAATAAAGTAGGCTAAATCATTACATTTATTTTTCAGCATCAGAAGAAACTAGAACAAGGGTCTTATACTGTCCTCAACATAGCTTTGGTTTTGTTTTGAAAGTCAGACAAACTCCCTTCCCTCACACAACTCGGAAGACAAGAAGTTATTAAACCCTCAGGTTTGATGGAGTGAAAAAGCGATGTTGTTGCAAGGTTAAAGATTACAGAAATACACGGCGATTAAACAGAGCCATCGTTACCGCTGCCCGCATGGAGCACTCACGTGAACGCAAGTAACATTAAACTTGCCACTAGATGGAGCTCTAAACCATTAATAAGGTGAATATGAGAATTACATTAGGCTACTGTCATTAAAGACTTGTACTCCATAAACAATTAAATCTCTTAACAAATTAAACACTAAACATGGAATCTGTTTAAATCTAACTTGTTCCAGCAAGTCTGTATCCAGTGTCAGCACAGCATTTGGGTCATTCTTCAATTGGGGTGGCAAATGAGAGGCAGAATTAGTAAAAATGCTTGTTTGTTTTTTTTCTAATAAAATATATTGCTATGCATTTAAAAATAGTTTTATTAAGCTATATCCATTAAAATGAAGGCTTAAGAACATTTTGATTTTTAAATAATTTCAATCAAACACTGGTGACACAGCGACTTATGTATGTCATTTTGAAGTAGCACCTCAGACGTAATATAACACCACAGACTTTATATTGCAAGTTACTATACATGCTCTGTGGTGATACCAGAAAAGACGGTAACATCACAGACAAATCAGCCTAAATACAGACTTTTCTAAAATGGAGGCTGCCATCATGATGATTTCAAGATCAGGGGACATTTTGGAAATATTAATATTAAGTATGTATTTATCAAAATTTTGATTAAAACATGTCAGATCTGCAAGTTATCAACATACAGTAACACCACAGACACTAATAAAGTGCGACACATGAAATTGTCAGAAATGTAGCTAATCTTAAGAAAATTAATAAGAAAGACTGTACTCCTCATGCACCCCCCAGATCAACCAGCACCTGCAGTGACATTTACACAGGAAGCAGTCCAAATAGAATTCCCCTTTTCTTAAAGTGGCGACATTCCATTGTTTTAACACCACAGACATGAATTTGGGGGACACAACGTTTTTAACATGTTAAATAAAATCTATATTCACAATTTAACCACTTTATTTGTGTTAAAAATGTTATATTGTTGCAATTACATTCCATGGTACCTCTCTAAGGTATGGCGGGAACATCCATATTTTGTTACAAATGCAATCTTAACTCAATTTTAACAGTGCACAAATTGTGTTTACCCTTCAGAATACAAACATGCAAACATTTTATGATTTGTTGGTATTTAAAGTTTATATCAACTGTTATTTCCACTTGCCACCACAAATGAAGAACGACCCATTTAGGACTGGAGCTATTTACAAACAAATCATAAAAATAGGCAATTATTGTTTGTGTTAATTTGGTAAAAACAAGAACACTGTTTTTGATTTAAAATGAGACAAAGAATCCAGTGACAAAGTAATGCTTAATTTCTTGTTCTCTTTCAATGCAATTCAGATTTATTGGCATGACATTGTTGTAGCCAATATTAGCACTGGAAGGTTTTGACAATTTTGAATTGTCATGGCAAATGTTTGCATATTATTTGCTGTCTTAGTAGCCTATCTGTGATGTCTTCCCTTTCAATGCCAGCTCATAATCACTTTGTCTATTTTATTCATTTATAGGCTAGGCTACTTGTAGTCAATAAAGTAGCCTATAGTTCACTGATCTATAATAGAGAATATTATATGAAGAGTTCAGATGCAAAAGCCTCTAAGTGCCATCTGAAATTTTCATCTAAAATTAGCATTTTTATCAGGCTGCTATGTTTAGGTTCAGTAATTTTACTCTAATGGCAATGTATAGGTCCTTTTCTATGCAGTTAAAGTAAAATAACTGAACATAAATATAGGAGCCTGATAAAAATGGTCATTTTAGAAGAAAATGTCAGACGGCATTTAGAGGCTTTTGCATCTGAACTCTTCATATATATATATATATATATATATATATATATATATATAGGCTATATATATATCAGTGCTATAGTTCAGTCAATACTTTCATATTTTGTGATTCAATTTATTCATTTGCAATACATGTAAAGGACATTAAAAACTCTGTATTATTTGCCTTTTCAAATATTTCTGTCCTTACAATCAAACTGTGTGGTGTTGTGATTTTTTTTTTTTTTTTAATTCATGTAACTCACACACGAACTTCATTTCCCAAACTACTCGCGGGAACAGCTTAATATCAAGAATATGATATTTATTAACAGACTGAACAGGAACAACTGTTTATCTTAACATAAACTCACACACTCAATCGATATTCCTTTGGGGGGCGCTGTAGCACTCTTATTTAACCCTTTTTTTAATACACTACAAATATATGTGGGATTATTAGCAGAAATCATACCATGTGTCATACTCGCAGGGACAGTATGCTTGGAAATAATATTTCATGTCTTCCATTGCATTCATTATTAGTGCGCCAGCCACACAATAGCAATAGCTTAGCTTTGTGCTTTTAATATAAAACAAAGTCTCAGCTTTCAAAATCAGTTTTATAACGAAACACAAATTATGTGTCTTACAATAATGTGATTTTCAAGATCTTTAATGTGGCGTGACAGATCGCTGTATTTATGTGAATAAATTCATTAAATTATTGTGAAAATTCCACCACCTGCTCCGCAAACACGTCCCAAACTTTCATTCATCACATAGCCTGTTTAATTAAACAGCAATAAAACGTTCTAAAGGTTGAAGTGGACTCAAATTTGTTAACATACGTTATTGTTGTCTTTTCTGCTGTAAACGTTAAGTGACTATTCACAAACTGTTTTATTCATGGTATACTGTAAATGAGGACATAATATTTAATGTCTTCCATTCATTATTTGTAGCGCTCAGTCAACCAGTTATCGCAACAATTTTGTGCTTGTTGCTTTTACACCTCAGCTTTCAAATTCTGCCAGTTTTATAACGAAATACAAATTATACATGTGTTTTTGCTCTTTATTTCAAGTTTATAGCAAGATATAAATTGAAGGAACATCATAAGGCATAAAAAACAGTCTTTAAATAGGGAAACATGGACGTGTTTGGTGGCTTCTAAATCCCTGCTTGGATCCCAAGGAATGAATGGTGCTAAGCTAAATGCTAGCATAGTGGCGCCGTGCGCTAGAGCGATTGAGTGCATGCACTGAGACTGGACAGGTACGTATCAACTCGTCTAAGTTGAGGGAAGAACATATTTGAATATGGAAAAACGGTGGTGTTTTCCTTTAAAATACCTGGAGGTGGGGAATAATAGACTCAAGTTGTCATATTCACTCAGCATTACTTGATCTAATTCACAAATATCTCAATTACAATTTAGTAGAAATTAATTGTATTCAGTTGTGTTTTAGGCACTGAAACAGTCCAATAATTTATAGTCAATCACATTTTTCTACTGAAATAGGGAAGATTTCTGTGCCACCACAGACTGGTTGCTGCTCCCACCCCCCATTAATTGATGCACGCCTCCATTTATGTCATTGAGTTGAAAAAAGAGAAAGTGTAAATAACTGTAAGTGGCATAGAGTTTTCCGTTCTGCCACAAAGCAATGAAAAATGAGTTCTGATAGTTGCTTGGCTTTATGATGAAAGATACAATCAGATGCCAAGAGTCAAGTGTCAGAAATGCCCAACAGTTCCACATCAAATAATGGAAGAAGAAACACTTTAAAGAAACCGTATACTGCCATGGAATAAAAAAGTGTTTATTTGTACAGTTCCTTCCTTCACTATTGCTTTACACAAGTTCCCAGTTTAACCTCAGCACGGACAGTAACGGACATATGTATTTTCTAAAAAAGACTCTTTCCATAATTTGTTTCCTGACTCATATAATGACCATAACATGAAAAATGTTGTTCGTTTTTATTTATGCTGTTTTAACAATTGTCCTTAAAACACATTGTGGTCTGCACAAATCATGTTCATTTAACACAATCCGTCCATGTTGGCATCTTGTGACATGAATTTGTGTCAAAATACCATAGAGTTTGATTGGTCGCACTGGCTATGACATCGCAAAATCAAATATAGAAAGCTCTTTTCCGCACTTTAAATATAAGCATATATAAATTTGTCTTAAATATTAAATGTTTAGTACATAGACCATAACAGTGTTATTTCACTTGTGTGGAAGTGTATCTTAATTGTTTAGTGATTTACTGATGAACTGTGAGCCATTTAACTCTTAGATGTTCTGCTAATAATCAGTTGTATATAATAAAGAACATGAATAAAATGAAGAGCTGAGGTATTATTTATTCATTTATTTTTTCCAATAATATCTTTCAAGATATTTTAACATTGAAATTAGTTGTTTTGGCTACTTTAGAACATTAAAGATGAGTTTTTTTACTCAACTGTACCTGACATGGATACAATTGATACAAAAGTATTTCTTGTCATTATAAACTGTGGAAAATATGAACTATGTATTGGTATTACTGATCATTATTTCCTTAGTAGACTAATGATCACAATTACAAGTTTTTAACTGTTAGTTCTTGTGTGGTAATGTAAAAAACACCCAGCTTTATTTAATAGTTACAATAAAATTCACATAATGAGCTGCAACTTGGATTGGATGGCAGAGTAGAACTGTGTGAGCAGCTCCTGTGGCAGGTTGAATTTCCCCAGCTGGAAATACAACTTCTTCTGGTCCTTTTTCGCGTCAATGTGATTGTCCCACTTCAGGTCCTGAGAGATAGTGCTGCCTAGGAACCTGATTGACTCCATATCGTTAGATGGCGAGTGGGGGGGAGTGCAGGGGCGTTCCTCCTGAAGTCCACAATCATCTACACTGTTTTGAGCGTGTTGAGCTCCAGTTTGTTGTGACCGCACCAGACAGCCAGCTCTTTAACCTCCTGTTTGTAAGCAGACTCATCTCTGTCCTTGATGAGGCCGATGACTGTAGTGTTGTCCGCAAACTTCAGGAGCTTGACAGAGGGGTTTTTAGAGGCACAGTCTACAGGGAGAAGAGCAGTGGGAAGAGAACGCAACCCTGGGGAGCACCAGTGCTAATAGTGAAAATTGTAATTTCAGCATCTGAAGAAAATGTGGAAACATTATAACATTTATGTGAATGTCATGCCACAAAACAACATGATCAGAGAAACAACTTTAAACAACAAACTGGCTGAAGGTTTATTTTTTACAAGAGAAATAATACTGTAGAGGCTATCCTATAAGCCTCGGCATGGATGGCATGGTGTTCTCAACTCATAGCGGACAAAACTTAAATCCAGGCATTAGCTCTCTTTGGGTGGTGTTCCCGTTTATTATAAAAGGTAGAAAATATATTTTTCATAAAATGGTACTTCACCCAGTGCTAATAAAGTGCTGTTGTGCTGTCTGATAAAGTGGGTGCTCACGGCTACGGTAAGAACCGTGTGTTCCCCACCATCCACACCTTTCCCTAACTAATTACCACACCTGTAAATATACCTAACTCCCAGTGACGTGCCACCCCCAGTGCAATACTCCCCCAAGTGGCTAAAATAAGTAATAACTAAATTAACTTATCTAAAAGGTGAATATAAATGGCTCCTACACCCCGGCCCCATAATTGGGAATATTTACTTTAATCACGATTACCCAAATCACCTAGTTTAAACCAAAAGGAGCCATTTGTGCAGAACTAATCTAAGTGAAATCTTCTCTTAAACCCAGGACCTCTGTAGTCAAGTCATCTAGTCGGGACCTCAGCTATGACACTTCGGCTTCCATCAAAAGGCAGATCTTCGTTACAGGCCGATCCAGCTGACCCGTTTTTGTCTTCAGCTGAACTGAACGGACAAAACCTTTCTTGTCAGGGTACGTCTGCGTAATTTTTCCCATCAGCCAAGACCCTCTTGGGGCGACAGGATCCATTATGACCACAATATCTCCAATGGAAAAGCTTCTTTTGGTCTCATCCACTTCTGTCTCTCCTGGAGTAGCGGTAAGTATTCCCTCACCCAGCGCTTCCAAAAGAGATCAGATAAAAACTGCACCTGCCTCCATCTTCTCTTCATGTACAGATCATCTTTACAAAAGTGGCTAAAATAAGTAATAACTAAATTAACTTATCTAAAAGGTGAATATAAATGGCTCCTACAAATACTTTTACAGTATTTTGCATATGCTTATAAAAGTTGTGGTCTGTAGGTCTTCTGGAAGTTGGTCACTGTTAGTTTTATTGAAGGTTTTAGACAAATGCGAAAGGGAAAGAAAAAAAAAACAAAAACAAAACATTGTTTGTGGTGCAAAGACTGCCTGATGACAGAATCATTAAATTACCTAGCTAAATATTAAAAGCTGTAGGCTAAAGCTCAGTCAAATCACTCAACTACACCCAAGGCCGGAAGAAGTTTATTTCAAAGTTGAGCATTGGCAAGTGAGTATTGACTGAAAGCATACAGGAGCCTATATGTCAGTAATATGGACAGTATCTTTACGTTTTTTCTACTTTTGCTTCCAATAGCTGCTCCAAAAGGTAAGATTTAAAAAGAATTCTATAAAATACATTTTTGTAAATTTAAATTTGTTAGATCTTAGAATCTGCTTTTAGATATATCTTCTCAACCAAATCCACTCCTTTTACAAGTTAGAAAAGCATACATCCAAAATGTAAATGAAAACAAAACAAAATGATTGTTGTGGACTTTTATGAGTTATTTAAAAGTTTTTTAACTGTCTTTTCAGTGTTGACTGTTTAATGTATGTGTTATTTGTTTGTGTTTTTTCCTTTTGAATTCTGTCAACCAAAACTTTGACTTATTAAAAATACATATGATGAAACACCAGGAAATTTCTATATGGTTCTTTTTCACATTTTTGACTATATATTTAGCCTCAAAATTTCCTGGTTGCACAGAAACTGCTGGTTAACTTCACAAGTTAGCATGTTCATAAAATTTTGAGATAATGATTGATCTGATTTGGCTTGCTGCCCAGAGTTGAGCATGACACTCCTCTCTGTACTGACTGGAAAGTGTTTTTATGAGCCTTTATTGTTGAGAGATTAGATAAGCATGTTCTTGTTGAACTTTATTATAATTATTGAATGAAAAAACTTGTTATTGTATCACTGTTATTCTACTCCTGTTATTGTATTACAGGCTCTCATTCGTTGTGGTTGCTTGCAACGTACATTAAAGGACAAACGCCATTTCCTGAATTTAGCTATGTAGCGATGCTGGATGATGTCAGAATTATGTATTATAACGGTGAGACGAAAACTCTCCATCCCAGAGGAAATACAACAGCTGAAGATGATGTGTTTGATTCAAATGTTCTCCTCACAATAAGCGACTACATAAAGTCCTCTTTTACTCACAAATGGGCAGTCGCAACAAGAAATGTAAACGAAACTGATGGTAAGCATACAGAACTGTAGACTTTAATATATATATATATATATATATATATATATATAAATTATTATTATTAATATTTTGTGATGATGAAATATTTGTGCTTGTAATGGTGTAAACACTATACCTTAGAACTTCGTATCTCTATTCAAGGCGTTCTTGCCCTTCAGAGGCTGGTTGTGTGTGAGCTGAGGGATGATGGTGAACCGGGACAAATGATCACACGGGATGCTGTCAGAGGATCCACCACTGATGAGCTGCTATATGTTGACAAGAATTTTACATATCAGGGTACTTTAAATGTCTCGCCCAAGTGCTAAATATTCATCTCGAATTCAGCATGAGGCGTCATGAAGTTTTATACCAACCATTTTGCATCAAAACACTCAAGGGTTACCTTAAATATAGGAGGACTCAAATCAATAGAAAAGGTACGATGACTGACTTCTAGCCAAACTAATCAAGAACAAGTGTATTCATTTATATTTAGCTATTTTTCAGACCAGTATTGAAATAATATCTTTCTCTTACCTTTTTTCCCCACAGTGAAACCAAAATCAGGCTCCTCCAGAAAGAACTATCTTCTGGGTTTTGTGTGAGTTGTTTGGCAACAGGATTTTACCCTCGTCACATCAACCTGACCCTGTTCAGA